>NW_026138097.1:21760000-22385000 GCF_025592945.1 Manacus candei
TTTTCACTCAATATCTCACTTTTACCTTTTTAACATTCATACTATCCTCCTGATCTTTCACTGGACTGAAAGCCCTTGATCATGGCATAATCTCATGCTTCAAAAAGTTATTCTCTGAAGACTAACTGTAAAAATATCACTGTATTGTCATTCTCCCATGCATCTTGATGTGGGGTTGATCTTCAGATCAACAGGGCTTTTGTTACAAATGAAAATACTTTTATTCCTTATGTTTAAAAACACCACAGTAGGCCAGGTGATTGCAGGCACCAGTGTTTCTAAAATAAATTCCTTTATTTTCTTTTTTTTTTTATTTTTTTGATTGAAGGTACTAAGAGATAGAGTTTGCCAGCCACATTAAGTGACTGAAAGACTTAATGAAGACTTAAGTCTTCATTCTGTTTCTGATATTGTCAAATTTCACCCTTGATCCTTGTATAAGAAACTGTTCTGAGGTCAAAGAACATACACAAATATAATTAAAGGCAGAATTAGTTTCTTTTCACCTGAGTGGCTTCTGGGCCCATGATGAACTTTTTTTTAGCTTTTTGTTTTGTTTTTTTTTTAGTGAAAGTGCAGTTGGGGAAACCATTACAAAATTAGCCCAGACATACTGTGCACATGGGAATTTTGCCCGTGTCTGTTGAGGGACCTACCTACAATAAGCTTTCTGCAGAGACCATGGGGAGAGAAGTCACCATCTGCCAGTGTTGGTTGTGAAACAAGGGTTCTACAAGAAGAAGAATGTACATTGCAAAACAGATTTGCATTCCTACATATCCCACAAGATCCAGGGACATATAAAGCTAGACTTAGCTTAATGCTCATCCTCTCTTGAAGTTTAGAAAGCTTATGACAAAAGAATGAAGAGGATTTTTTTACATTTGAAATATTTTCTATTTCGGAAAGTGCCAGTATTAATGTATTAATAATTACATTGATACAAGAGCAGGATGGATGGTAATCTACATTACCCTTTCCTGATGTTAATGTTTGTCCTATAAGGCATATAAAAGAATGTACGTTTCAGAAGTAATTCCTTTTGTGTAGTCAGCATATACTTGAATACTTCGGGAGTGATGTTCTTCATAATTTCTCGTCAGATAAACCTGCTGTCTAAAACCCTGTTAATCTGAACAATACCTTACCATGGGTACTGGTATGAGTATCCAGCCTCGATGGAATATTTTCTGAGTATTCATTGTTTTCACACTATTTCTGCAATTCTAACTTTAAATGGTTTACAACAATTATTTTCTTTTGGTCTCTGTCCCTTATTTAGTTTACTTCAGAAAAGAACTGAATGTATTTCTTTGATATAGAAAGGGATATGCAAAAGCTAAGAAAGATTCATAGCTAGAAATGTCAGATGTTATAAATCAGCATATACCTATTAATTCCACTAGGTCTATGCACATTTAACTTGACCCATTTCTACATCTGCAATAACTTGGTCTCATTCAATAGTCGAGATATTTTTTTTCGTTACATGTTGTAGTGGATTTGCATTTCTGTGGGGCTGTTTTCTTTGTCTGTGGACATATTTGGAGTTGAGAAAGAAAAATTACATTATTCTATTTGAAACTATTTAAAAAAGAGCAACTCTCGCACAGAAAAATATTACGGTACTCTGTAATTTCCTCTTTTATGAAAGCTTATAGCTCTCATATGTTATGCAAATGAAATGACTTGGTCCATTGTTGGTCATGGAAATTAAAGAAACATATCTTTAATTCTGTGATCATTTCCAATCTGAATAGCAACTCCCTGTAATTTGACAAAGCGAAGTATAAATGTAGGTTAACTGTAAATACTCACCCTTAGCTAAATAACAATTTTGTAACACAGGTGTTTCTACAAGGTCAGGGGAAAAAATTAAACCCACAAAACCATAAATGTCCTGTTAATATTATAAAATAATATAGTTTCTTAAAACTCTTCTGCCAAAGATTACAAATGCTAAGTAGGTTTATTACAGATTTTCAACTGAATGCCAATATGAAAGGAAGACAAGGAAAGGAAGTACTGTATTTTCTGTGTAAAATGGGTATTTTTCTACCCACTAACCTATAAAATTACTGCTAAGTAATGAGGAACTGTAGTAAAAAATGTGTTCTTTATCAATCCATGATGAGATTTTACCTATATATAAGAACTGGAGAATTCACTGCACAAATTTTCCTATTAGTCTTCTCTGATTTTTCAAGATTCCAGGGAAAAAATTACATTTTTCTTTAAGAATACATTCATAATTTTATGTTTTGGAATTGTTTTAACAGAAGACAAATTGATAAATATCTGTTTAACTTGGTGGTAATACTAGGAAATGGGCTAGATTCTAAATGTCACAAATACTTCTTTTTTTCTTTTTTTTTTTACATGATAAACATTGAGTTTTCCTTTCTCAACAGTTTTCAAAAATTAACATATTCATCTTAACATTTTAGTCTCTTTTAGTAACTGAGTGTGAAAGCAGTAATCAAATTAGTGCAATTTAAAAAAATGACGGGGGTAAATACTAAATGATGAAGAAAATTACAAAATTTTAAGACCTGCAATATTTCAGGGCTAACAGAGAAACACATTCAGATCATTAAAGTGTGCTTTATCAAAGTAAAAAAAAATATTCAGAAAGCATTGTATGTTAATTCTACATCATCTATGAGGACTTGTTTTAAGGTATCTGTTAAAATCTGTAACTTTGCCAATACGAACTTGCCTATATTTTTAAGATGCACAGGGGGGTATTTATGATCTAGGCTTGGATTCAGCTATATCAAATACATTTGCGGATTATGTCCTTAACAGCCCAGTAATGCTCTGAATGCCTCTGATATGAGTAGTGATGTACATGGGCTACAAGAAATATTTTATTAAGGGGAGGCTATATGATTGCTAGTGTGACCATCAGAGGAATGGTAAGACAAAAATGTGCTCTAAAAAAAATAGTTATTTTCTATAATTTGCAAATGCATTTATAAATTTCGGAAGAGGCGTGGTGTACTGTTTTCATCATCATACATACCTTGGATCTGGAAGTATCTTGTGTGCAAGAGAGGGAAAAGGTGCATGGAAATCAGTTGCTGTTAATGTCAACATTTTGTCAGGAGCAGACAGTAGTCTGATAAAATTTATCTCTACTCTGCCTTTCTGATTCCTACTTTTGTTCTTCATTTGTGTCTGTAACAGCTGACCTACTTGCCTCTTTTTTTGTATTTACGTCTGAGAATAAAACAGCAATCTCCCTTTAACAAATCTATCTGGGGTTACCTTTAGATGTCTGTTATATATGTTTTATAATATATAAGATTAGAATACACATCAGAGAGGATCAAGACAAAGGTATATTCAGTTAGTGGTATATAATGATCCATATACTGTATGGATTACAGCAAATTTATTTATGGTTTATCAGCAAATCCCTAACAGACAATAACATGTTAGAACTTATGATTTTTCATAAAAAAATATTTTTTTGCTACAGACTTCTTTTTAATTGTTAATTTTAGGCCCCGCTTTAAGCTTCTCTCCATAGGTACATTTTCCTATTTGTTGAAAAGAATTACAAATGGTTCCGTCAGCACCTGATTGAGCATTTTTAATCTCTTCATTTTGCGGGGTTATATTGTTTAACTATTTATCACAACACTTTTAAGAAATCATAATCTATGCAGAATGAAATTGAAGGTATTTCCTGATGATCTCTCATTATATTTTCTCTTAATCAGTTATTTAATGTAGAGAATAAGATTTTATTTTATGGTGAGACTGATTTGGCATTGTTGGGTCCAAAATATACATAAATTTCCATATGGTATGTGTCAATGAGGACTTGCATATCTGACAAGTAAAGACACATGGTCAAGTTTCCTTTGCAGTGATAAACTGAGCATGCAGTCATATTCCCTTTGCAGTGCAATCCCTTGAAGGGTACAAGGTCAGTCTGTTTAGATCATACACATTAGTTACAGTGACTAAACAGGGATTCTTCTCATAAAAATTCTGATATTTTCTTCTTGTAAATGTACCAGATGTTGAATCATCTAATGTAGGAGGTTTAACATTATTTATTTAGATCACTTGTCTGTCATTATATTCCCTTATGCTGTACATGTTTGGAAGTAATAAATAAGAGTGTTAGATGAAAATAGAGTTTTTCTGAGAAAAGCAACTTCATACTATCCTTGTTCAAATCTTTTACAAAAACACAATAGAATCAAGGGTTGGGCTTTTTTTTTTAAAGACATACAAATGCTTAATAAATAACAGATGTATACAGATAGTGCAACTGGATGAAGATGTCTACTTTTTTTCTGGGATGTTTTTCTATGGCATTTCAGATTAAATGGGTTGATCAAAAGTTTCCGTATCTTAGAATAAAGATTACTGAAAAAGCCAAGAGAAACAAAAACCTACCCATCACTGAGAAAGAAATCTCAACCACACAAGGTGCGAGGAGATTGCAGGGGCAAGAACAAAGGCTTGTGTTTCTCTGATCTGTGTCAGAAGGCTTAGCAATTTTTTTAAGAAAATAGTCATAGACTAGAAAATATTTGGAAAAGAATAAGACTATAAGAAAAACTAGATGATGGGGAAAAAGTGAGATATGATTACTAAAAGAAATTACTTGTCTTTGAACCAAGTTATCACCCTAAATGTTACAATCTTAATAAAATTATAAATTGTTTATTAAAACAATTTTATGTGATAAACTGTGAAAACTGCTTTCCAGTCATTCTTTCAATCAGTACTTCTGAGGGGTTATTTCTCATACTGGAGGGTGAGAGTGTGGAGGGGTGGGGGAAGGAGAACACAAACACCATTCCTTTTGTGTTTGATCAGGTTTCTTATTAAATGGAAAATTCAGGATTGGTCTTTACTAATTCATCTGTAATAATTACTCAACAGAAAATGACAACAGTGAGATTTCCAACAAGGAAGAAAATAAGAAAGGTTTAAATGACAAGGCATGTTTAGAAGAAGATTGACCTAATATTCTAATAAGCACTATTGCCCCAAGATAAAGATGAAAAAAAGACACTTTAAAGATGAGCTCAGCTTTGGGGGAAAAAAAAAAAAGGAAAAAAACATTCTGCAGTTTGCACTCAGTCTTTTATGGTCTGTCTTCTAATTTATACAGTGTGAGTTAAAGTTACAAGCATAAATAGGGCATATAATATACCTTTTACAGAACATATCAGAGTTCTCAGGAAAGTAGATTTAAGGCTTATACAAAGATACACAGTAATCTATTTCTGAAATAGTATTCGGTTTCCTTCTTAAAGGCAAATAAAAAAAAGTAAACAGATATTCTGGAAATGAAAAAGGAGTTTCTCCATTTCCTGAGAAATAGTGTCAGCTGAATGCAAAACTCTCTGTAGAACATAGTAAAACTTAATGTCAGAGCCCCGAATGACACCCGTTGGATGTTCTACACATACTTTAGAAATACATTTCCCAAATATGACGGCAATGTCAGAAGAGTTTGCCCAGCTAAATATGGTGGTACAGCAGGTATACTGAACCAGATAGGTGTTACAATGAAGCATAAAGAAAACTTCTATAAGAGGAAAATGAGGCGAATCCTGAAAACTTAGAATGATAAAAAGTTGATTGCTATGCTCAGTTTTATGCTGAACTCAGCAGTTCTTAAAGGTTATGGACAGCGAGGACCCACAAAGGCTACTTGCATTTCAATACTCTAAAAAAAATTGTGCATCACAGCCTATAATGTACTAATAAAATCTTTTTACCATCTCTCCCCAGTAGAAATTAATCATCTTATCTGAACATCTAGTATTCATATTGAATTTAATGAATTTCTTATTACATTTCTTGAAATATATCTGCAATTCTCTCACTCTTTCAAACACTACCTCAGAGTTTATTGGGGTTGAAGGTTTTCTAGAGGTTATATTGGTGTTGTTTTGAATGAACAAGAACGGGTCTTGAATTTCCTTCTGCTAGCCCCAGTAAGCTTCACATAAATATATCAGTCATATATTTGGTTTATAAATTTTATAGTTAGTAGCACTAATTTATTTTTTCTTAATGTTGGCAAAATCTTCCCAAAAATATTGTTTGTGTCTGATTTATTGATGTCATTCATTGGGGTGTGATCCTGAAGATCTTATTAAAATATATGCAACCATTTATGTTATTAAGAATCACTCTTTTACTAAGTACTTATCTAATGGGTGCTTACAGGGTAAGACCAAATCTGCATGAAAAGTTTTTCAGGTAAATATAGAAAATAAAGAACTGAAAATGTTCATTCATAGAAAATGTGAAGCTGCTAATTAACCTTTGTAATTAAAGACTGTACAAAGAGCTCTAAATTTGTCACTGAAAAGTCCTTGATACTCAAAATGAAAAAAAGAAAGATTCACCAAACTGTAGATATGTCAATTCTAAAAACATTAACATTTTAGAAATAGATTCTGTTTCCTTTAATTAACCCATGTTCTGATGACAGCACACCATGCTGTCCATATGCTCTATTTTGACAATAAATGAGGCACTAACTCTTCTTGCTTGTAGTATTATGGCAGATGCTACCTTTCCCATGCGTTCTCATGCTGTCTTCAGTTTTTGTTTTGTTGTGGTTTTGGGTTTTTTTTATTTGCCTTCAAGTACGTATTTTTTCCTTTTTTTTTTCTTTTTTTTAATCAGAAAACTGTGGTTTGAATACATAAATCAGATAAGGAAGACGTAAGGGGCAGGGGAAGGGAAGGGGAAAAGGAGGAAGACAAAATGGATAAGGAAAGTGGAAAGGGTAAGGGAAAGCAAACAGGAAGGATGATGATGACTTAAGGCAAACAAAAATTAATTCCCCAAGCAAGGAATCTCTGTTCTCATTGTAACGCTAACAACCTCTGTCATCTGATGAATACATCTAACAGTGTTTTTTCATGGAAATAAATCAATTTAAATTAACCTTTTGGCCACACCAGAGAATGTGTAAATTTGAAAATCTCCTTGACCATTGCATACTATTCCTGTATTTTCTTCCTAGCACCACTGGAAAGCCTAATGACATGTGACTCAGTCATTTTGAGGTTTTGGTGGCTTCCTTAAAAATCAAGACTCCTTAGTTTTTGTTTAAAATGTGTCTTTTATAATATGCATAACACGGTTCTCAAGTGTGAAAACCTTCTCGATCACAAGAACTGAGGAAGACATGAACTTGGACAAACAAAAGAGATATAGGAAAAGATGACAATGAGGAACGACAGGAAGATAATGAAACATCAGTAATAGTTGATTCAGACACTGGATCACTGGCAAAGCTCACTGAAGGCAAGGATAATCTTTCCATTCATTTAAAGGAACTTTTTATGGTGTCCAGAGAAAAAGGAAAAATGACAATAAAATACAATGTCTGGGAAAAGTATGGTTATATTAACAAATATTGACCAGGAAATGATAAAACTTTTTATAAGAATAGGAAAAAAAAGTTGCAAGCAACACATGCACACTAGCACTTGTGAAAAGTTGTTCTAAAATCCTTACTGCTTATTCCATCATTTCATCTGTACCAGTACAATCAATAATAATTGCATTTGGAGTAATATAAGCATATCTTAGCAATGTGATCACTTCTATAACCATGTTAACCAGAAGAATGCTACTTATCTCATAGAAAGACTGGAAATCCTTTTTTTTTTCTTTTTTTTTTTTTAATCCATTAGGTATTAAAATCAAAGAAAAAATCTTCTTAATATCTAGAAAGAAAACATAGAGGAAAAGGTGGAAGAATAGAAACTTAAAATATAATGAAGGGGACATATTCAGAAAAAACTAATTTTATTTTGATACTTCCAGTTGCTTGTTCATTGTAGTTTCTAAAATTCTGCACAATGGTTTGGACTTTCAAAAGAAAAGGAGGAGAAAAAAAAAAGCATTAAAAATCTTTTTGTTGCAATCTTATTCTTATATTATTATTCACAGATTTTAAACTTTTGTTTATGACAAAGACACCTCTAGAAACAAGTTACCCATTTTGTTAAATTTGTAATAGACAGATAATACAACTTTAAATTTGTATATGAATGATACCTGCCTATAAACCTATAGTGATATCTTATGGAAGAATTAACATTGCAGGAGGTAATGGCAATATTTCTATCACCAAACATTATCACACAGTTCTAAAGTCCACAGGGACTTCATGAAAAAAAGGAATGAAGGGCAATAATATAAAATTGTCCAAATAACGACAGGTGTGTTATACTTTGGTCCCAAGGTGTGATTCCCACCATATGGTCTATATCCTTGTAAAGACAATACTTCTGTGTTTGGGATTTTTTTCCCTCCATGAGTGCTCCTGAGTGCTAAATGTGGGCAGAACTGGTCTGAAGGCTGACTTCTGGTTGATCAGGTGAGGCAGGTTTTGAGGACAGTCACAGGGTTACAACACGCTCTCAGACAAATGGATGGGGATGGGGCTCCCTGGGGCAAACAATCACCCCACTGATGGTGCACAGAAGCTTCTATGAATTTGGGCTAACCAGAAAAACAAGGGCTACCCACACTCCAGAGCCGCTTCTACAGGCATCCTATTTTTGCCATGCATCTGAACCACCTCCAAGGATAGAGCAGCATCAAAACAGAAGTACATCTATAACACTATAAAGTAGGTAAATTTTAGTTGGTGTCTGTGCAGATGAAGTTATTAAAGAAGCAGGTAAAAATATCTCATCCTGAACCTATTGGTACTGTTCCGTGGGAAGGCATCATCAGAGACATCCATGCCCTTTGGAAACTGAGACAGTGTCTAGACTCAGCACAGTAACAAGACAGTAATTCAAATGGTAAAATACAGAATGCTTCTCCTGTAATGCTGTTGAAATCAATTAAAAAATGCAGATCAATAACATCAAATTAAATTGCTTGGGGATTATTTAGAGGCTTCTCTTTTCCCAGCGGTCACATTTTTAAGGACTGTCACAAATTGTTCCAAGTATTAGAAGCATCAACTAGTCAAAACAAATTTATTATTTGCAAATAAAAATGTGCTAAAGTAACAGCTAAGTGCAAGCAATATTAATTCATGTTCTGACAGCTATATAGCTAAAAGATGAATAGAGCTTGTTCTCTTTTTCCCTCTGGTCCCAGCCTGCCCTCTATGTAGAACATTCTGGAAAACTTGGAGCACTTGGGCAGTCTTTGATTTTTCTCAAGGTCTCCAGTGAAACCAAGCTTTGTTATGCTGTCAGAAGTGCTGTAAGAGGTTACTGTAGCCTAATATCTGACCTCTGGCTTGTTGGGTTTTGTGTTGGTTTTTTTTTTAATTTTATTTTAGTCTTTCTAACTGTTGTAGTCACTTGTATTACCGTTCCTTCCTTCTCCTTATTCTTGGCAGATTGTTTTCCCTACTTATCTGAATCTATGCTTCTGCAGTGCTGCCAACTGTTGTTGTTCTTATTATAATAAATATAGGTACTATGGAGTATTTTAGAATCTATATTATGAAAGGTTGATACAAGCTGTCAAATTTTCTTCATAATGGATACCATCCTCCACTAATTAAAAAAAGTGCTACTACCTGCTTTTATTTTCCATTGTACTAACACAATTCATGACTATATGCAAAATTATTCTTCCTCTTTGACCCAAGGCAGGAGGGAGAGGAGAATACAGACTAGATACTAGTTCTCTAAGAGTTGGAGACAAGCACTGCTGATGCTGCAAGTGAGTGTGTAAGAGGAGGAGGAGGAATGATACCCAAAACATGAAGGATGGTAAGCATTGCCAATGGAATTTCTAAAGGAAGAAATATTGAATTCTTTGCATCCATGTTTAAGATAAGACTTCTCCTTTAAGATATTTCATATGTGCTTAGATTCAGAAGTTTTTCTTAAAAGAAAACCTGCAGAAAATAAAGGCTTTCAAAGTAATTATTTTAGAAAATTTCATGATTTTTTACTAACTACAAGGTTCACAGTAGTTTAGGTTTCCATTTTGGATAACCTGTGATTGATGCTAATGGCACTATTTCAATTCTCTAAAGTTAAGCAGCATTTGTACGAGACAGAGATAAATGAATCGAACAATTTTGAACCAGAACCACTGCAAGAGGAGCAAATAGCTTTTAACAAAAGATAACTCCTGCAGTTACTATTTATGAACCAAGATTAGATATAATTCAATCTTATGCCAGTGTCTTGGCACTTCTGATGGCAGGTCCCTCACTCTGGTTCAGATTTCCAGGGGAGTTACCTGGAGAAAAAAGTGCTCCTTCGGCTTCTCATAGGAATCCCTGAACTGTATGTTTTGCCCCTTCTCTGGTTACTCTTTCTTCTTCAAGTGTCAGCACACATTACAAATACATTAATTAGAAAGTTATTCTTCTAACTTGAAGCTCCTTATACAATTCACATTGAGACATGATACTATTAACGTAATTACATTTCTACCACTCTAAAATCTCCATTGTGCCATATGTTCTGGTGCAGAAAACATTTAATGTACAACACTATCCCCTGGTATTCAGTCTTCCTGTTTCCTTCTAAAGAGCGTGGTAGCATTCTCAGTATTTATACAAGACTTGCTTCAAAGGGTGCCCTCTGAAGTTACATACAGTTTTGTATCTGTGAATATCTCCTGTTTTTTGTAAAACCTTCCAGCTAATTCAACTGCTCTTTCAATAAAGCTTTTCAAACCAAGAAAGTACAACGTATAGCTCTAAAGTTTTCAGGTGCTTTTTAAGACACCTGTTTGGTTTTGTTGTTTTGTTTTTTCTTTAGAGAGTCTCTGGCTTCAGTTAGGGATTAGGTCAACTAAACATTTCACATAGGTATATGCAAATGCTTCCTGTCATGAATGCAGGCAAGGCATTCTAAGCGCAGGAAACATAATCCAAATCACAGAAATTCAGATCATTACATTAGGGATTAATAATTATATGTACCATGACAAAGTACTGATAAACTTCTAAATTGGGAGACTACCCCAGCTACACTGAAAAGCTAACTCTCCTTTTTTAATTTCTTAAGTGCAATATCCTGCCTGTGGCATCCGATACAATAAAATCTAAAACAGGACTCCAATCTGACAGAGCTCTTTTTTTTCTTGCTTTTTACAAGCATTTTGTTTTTGTATAAAAGTTAAATGACTTGGGAAAACCATTCTTGCACTTTTTTTTTTCTTTCCATTTGCCATTTCCTTTTCCTTTTTCCAGTTCTTTCTTTAGTCTTTGTAAACAGTATTTGTCAGTATACTCCCCAGATTTTGAGCAGGTTGGATGTCACTAAGCAGCATCACCTTGTCAGAGCTGAAAGGGTTCCCAAGCCATAACATGTTGGATGGTTGGTAAACATAAAACACCAACCTCACTCCACTCTGTAGGCTGTTTCTCACACTACTGCTGTTCACTCAGTCAACCTGCAGGGAGTAATTCAGGGTGAGTACAACTGACAAAGGCTGTGAAAGTAGATGGAAACCCTTTTACCAAGCTGATATTTTTTGTTATTATTAGTGTATTTATTATTTCTTTCCTCTCTGCTTTAACAAAACAAGATGCTTCCCTTCCCCTACAGCACTGTTAGTCAAAAACAGTAAGGTGAAGACAAATCAAGTAAAGGTCAGTCCTGTTAACCAGAGAAAAGCCTCAGGTCACTCGCTACCATGATCATAATTATGCAGAGTACCTTTGCGCTAGTTAAAGGTTAAATGGCTGGAAAGAAGGTGGATAAATGTGCTGAAAAACAAGGCAACAGAAAGAAATGTAATCTTTTCAGAAGGTTAGAGATGAGACATGGTATGGTTTATCGTATGAGTGTACAGTAACACAGGGTTGGAGAGCCATGGAATGCAGTGCAGAAATTGTCCCAGCAGTTCTGAAGCAGGACACAACTACTGCGATGCAGAGAAGAAATTAGTTCTAAAAAAAAAAAGAGGAGATGAATGAGTCTTAATATATTAGCACACCAGTCAATTAGACTTGCTAAACTTTATTAGCCAGTGAAAGCATATTTTCTTTCATATATATGCCTAGAGGACAGAATCTTCCTGGAACTTTATTAAGAGAAGAAGGCTACACTGAATTAAAACTATATGGATTTCCTAAAGCAACAGCTGAGGGGACTGTGAGTTGTCCCCCCATACACAGAAATACAAACAACCTGTTTTGTATTAATATAATCTAGTATGTAGATACCCTCCCAAACATGCAAAGGTTTTAGGAGTACTGGATTCCCACACACACAGCAACCCTCACAGAATAACTGTGTGGTTTACTAAAAATACTATATGGGAGAGGGTTATTGTTTGTTTTGGGCTTTGGCATTATTTTACATTGGGAGGAGATTTTTTTTTTTTTAATTCTGTTTCTGCTTCAGTGGGAAAAGGAAAACCCTATGCAACGGCTTCTTTAAGCACAAACATGCCTTCTTTTAACTGCACACTAATCTTTGTCATGCCTTTGCCACACAACAGACCTTTGTGCTAGAGTAGATTCCTAGTGGGTCAAGGAACATATATGCATCATTTATTTAATCATCTACATGTATTCGTGTGCTAAGAAACCCACCTGACTAGTATCCTCAAATGCCCATGTCATGACAAACAAACTAAAAAGCCTTAATAAAGCTAAACCTTCCTAAGGTACAGCGATGCAAATAACCAGAGCCATCACTTCCAAAACAAATACTTCCATAACTTTTCTTCCTGCGCTAGAAGTATTAGGTATACTTGAGATGAGTTGGAGCATTAAATTTGGAGATGAAAAATGAAAGATATGGTTTACATAAATTTTTCTCTGCTTTAGTGAAGTGTGAGGAAGTTTAGAGCTGGCTTCCCACCAAATCTCCAAAACTCAGCAAAAGCCTTTTCCCTCACTCCCCCCTTAGGCAAGGAAAAAACTATAGAAACCGAGAGAAATCAAAACTAACCAAATTATATCAAATATATATATATTTACAGATATTTACAATTATATATACAATTTGAATATATTGTACACACAACAGGGAGCTCCTAAGGGGAAAAAAAGGAAAAGGGAAGGGGAAAAACAGGGACAAAAAACCCCAAAACAAATATCTTTCAAATATACACCATTAATAGAGAACTAAACGAATTAAATACTTCCCTGAATGAGACAACAGAACTGCACGAAACACCAACCAACTCCCCATGCCCCCTGGAGGGACCGAAGATAACGGCAGGTCTAAGCAGACAGGTCTGGGCCC
Organism: Manacus candei; assembly: GCF_025592945.1. Classification (NCBI taxonomy): domain Eukaryota; kingdom Metazoa; phylum Chordata; class Aves; order Passeriformes; family Pipridae; genus Manacus; species Manacus candei. The sequence continues at coordinate 21,773,191 of NW_026138097.1, forward strand.
ATACAAGCAAAGACTGTCTGCGGAGAGACCTGTCACCTTCAACCATCAGAAGAGAGAAGAGCGCGAGCTCTCTTATCTACGCCTTATTTATATGTTGTGTTATGCTAAAGGATGATATGGAATACTTCCTTAGATTTCTGACCCCCGTTGCTAAGGAAGGCCTAAGAAATCCAAAAGCCAACCCACTACAAAGTCACAATGATAAAGATTTTATCTGTGGAGGGAAAGGAGGGGAGCTATGGAGCTGCTGAAAGCAGCCGAAAGAATCAGATCATAGTCAGCATCTTTGGAGGAATCTCTTCCTACCAGAGCTGAGTAAACAAAGGCTGACGTGTTGCAGAGAAGAATTCAAGTTCACTTTTCTTCAGTCACCTCTTCTGTTTAACATTTTGCCATTCCCCATTTCATCACAACTACTTTCTGCATCCTCATATGCTGACCAAGCCATCCCTTCCCAAACATATTCTGTGCTTGGCTTCCAAAAGTCCTTTCCCTGATCAGTATGGCAATGGACCCTTCTCCTCCCTGTCTTCCTCATCTTGTAATAAAACTTAATTATGCTTAAATTGAAGGCAAATCTGTATCTTTAGGTCTATACACAAGCAGTCTAGAATCATACACTTTTAAAGCAGAGAATTTGTGTAGGCAACTTGCACCTGCAAAAGTCCCTTTAGGATGAGGCTTCATCACATTTTTTCATCTTTTCTTGCAATCTAGAAATTCTGTAGTACTATTGCGGTGATACCTTGTTAAATAGACCGTTGTTCCTCAGAAGTGGAAGAGATAATATTTTCCTGGTCCTGTTTTCTCCAGGTGATTCAGTTTTATCCTGTCACATCTACCTACATCTTTAAGTGCAATGTAGACTTGGCACCTATTAAACTGTGATATGTTTACCCAGTGAATGGCTAACACTGGTAAAGAATGACTACTTGATTAAGTTCATGATGTAGACATGAATTCAGTGTTAACAGGATGGACATAAAACATTCTATGTAGGTCACCAAAGAGTCATCTGGAGAAATTAAGCCTTTTGATTACTTATCAGCTGTATCACTCTAGGACTAGAGTTAAATTATTTTTCCGTCTTTAATGGAAATTTATTTTTTTTTACAGAAAAGCATTTAAAGCCTGTAACGCATAAATTATCAGGGCTACTTTCAGGACATTTTAATTTACTTATAATTTAAATGTAACAATTAAAAAAAAATTAAGCCTCTAACTGGTCCTCTTGAGGTTTGCATAAACCTGTTAAATACATAAACTGTCTCTCAACTGAATGCTTGACTTTTAAGTTTCTCTTATCCTTCCCTTTTTAAAGTATAGCTCAATCCTGTAGAGAAAAAGATGTCTCCAAAATTTCTGCATTGTTTTTGAAGATCATTTTAAAAGAGGTTAAGTACTGTTCATCCCTGATAATAAAAATACAGAGCCACTGTTTAAAATGAAATTCAAAATTTTTCAAAAGTAGTTTCAGAGGCTAGTATAAAGGTAACTTTTCCTTTCTCTCCAAATATGAATATTCCTCTCTTTCTCCCTTCCATAGAGTTGAGGGTTAAGAGTAAGAAGAAAAGGAATGGATAAGATAAACCAACACTGGCCTGATATGCAGGACTGTCAATATTTAATCCTGGATTAGTGACAGGTTTAAGTTTTAGTATTTCATGAGCCAAATGACTTCAAATGGATGCTTTATCACAGAAAGAGGAGAGCCTTCCCTTGTTGCAAGAGATGGCAATCCTTCCTAGTCTGGCAGCCTGGAAGATATTTGGTCATAAAATCTTGACACCAGAAAGTAATCTTAGGCAATATTTAGAGGTCTGCACAGCTTGTTGTTTATAACTTTTCTGTCCCGCTCACCCTGTAGAGTTCAATTCAAGGCTCATTTTTGGTCTAGAACAAATAAAAGAATAGTCATACTATTAAAAAATTTTTAATACAATTCTGATGACATATGCATCAGAAGAAAATGAACCACAATGAAAATATAGAGGGCTTATTAACATTTATGTTGTTTCATCTTTCGTCTTTGGAATAATGCTGACTTAACACATATCTCAAGGTATACATGAACAAAACCAAACACACATGCCTAAAAATTATATACCTCGAGCCACTAGCAGTCAGAAACCATACCTCATGAGAGATTCAGACTTGAAAGACCTACATTTCAGTTCAAAATTCATTGGGCAACATTTAAAAAATAATAAGATTTCACATCTCATACTCAAAAGTTAAAAAAGAAAAGTATCCTAAGAAGAAAAGAGAGGGAAATAAATGTGGTAGCAAGAAAAGAGATGAGAGATGAGCAGAAGCAGAGCACAGAGGAAATCAAAGCATCCTTTTACTTGTTGACTGGAATTTGTTCTGGAAGCACAAGAAAACATCTAATATGGACCCTTTTGATTTTGTTTTAGCAGTGTTGTTTTCTATTTGGCAAGAAAACTCATCTGTATGGGAAGTCTTCTTTTTAAAAACTGAGGATAACCAGATAGGAACACTAATGACTTTAAAGTAAATTTCTGGTTAAACAAGAAGCATGAGATACTTCATAGCAAAGAATATTTTATTAAAATAATTTTATTAAAATAGGAAACACACACAAACAAAAAGATATTTAGGAAAGTGTTTTCTCAGCCACAGCAATATATATGATTCTATGAAACTGTGGTGTGATAACAAAATTTAAAATAAATATATAGTATGATAAGTAAGAAGAAAGAAATATAAGTTCATTTATGCTTATTATTTATGTGATTTTATGTATACAGGAAATATAAATTTATATATATACTCCAATCAATAAACTTAAAAGAGTAAATATTATTTAGTTATTGAATTGCATATGTTTGAGTATGTAGTCATATGGACACATTTTCATATATGTGTAAAAATATTAGATTTTTATTAAATATTTTAAATAATAGTTTATGCACACAAGTTTAGATATTGTTGCTTAGATAGATTGATAGGCAGATAGGCTTAATATATATTTGAAAATGCACTACTAACACTGACACACTTTCATTTAGATAAATTTGAAAAGAATTTCACCATATTACTGTATCTTTAATCAATTAAATCTCTTTAATAGCATTAAACCTCATCTGGAAATTTCACAATCCATAATTAGTTGCTTTTTTGAAACTGGTTACTAAAATTGCAGAACAGCTTACAGTACAAATAATATATATGCATGAAACAATTGATTTGTCCAAACTTGCCAATTTTAGACATTACTCACAAATTAACATTAAAATTCACATGATTCAAGTATTTGTTTTTATAAGAGCACTAACTATTAAATAATAGCCTGACCTTTAGGAAAAATTACATTCAATACCAAAAATTAAAGCCCAGGTCTCAAGATTCAGTCACTAATCTCTATAAAAGGGTACAAAGAAAGCAGAACAAAAGAAAATCCCTTGAAGTCATATTCTCTCATTCTCTTTCAACTATTCTGTGTTTCTGTCCCTAACATTTAATTTTATTTCATTACATGTAGCAAGACTGATTTTCCAACAAACCATTTTGATTCTGCTCATTCATTTTGCCCCCTCTTTGGCCATTGCCTTTTTATATCCTGAGGTATTTTGTAACAGAATTAATTTTAATTTACTTTGTTTTATTAAGCCAAGATTTTCCAATGTTTCAAGTGTAAGAGAGATGAAATGGTGCTACTTTATCTTCTGAGGTCCAGACATTCAGCAGAACACTCACATTTTTAATAGTGCTGTGTGAAAATAAGATGTTTTTTGGTATGGTATGATATGAATTTTTTAATTGCATTAAATTTTACTTTTTCTAATAATATTTTTTTAACATTTCAATCAGTTTAGTTTTCTCCTTTACTCCACTGAAAGGTAATCATAAGAATTTTCAGGGAAGAAAAAGCCTTCTTCCACCTGAAAATTCTCATGATGAAAATATCAGAGTAGAACTAAAGTTCTTAATCAATTAGAATCTATTGAGGTTTTGATTGTTTTGATTTTATTTTTTTTAGTTGATAAATGGTGGGAACAATAACATAGAGACAAAAAGAGAATGTATTAGTCCTAGATTCCTGTATTACTTTGATAATATATACCTTAGTTTAGTTTGGTTTGGGGTTTTTTTATGTTGACTGTGTTATATGATACATTGCCATCTCAATTTATTGCCATCTTTTTTCTTCTATAAAGATTAGAGGAAGGGAAAAGGAAAGCTCTCATTTCTCTTTACCACCTTCTCTGCAGATTCACTCAGTATTCTAGTAAAGACAAGTTTAACTTTGCACCTGGTGACTGTTGGCAAAAGGCCCCAGGCAAGTATGTGCAACAGTCACTCAAACAGGAAAATAACCAAACATTTTGAGCAATAAGATCATCAGAGGAACAACAAGGAAGATTGTAATTAGCAACAGCTCTGGTTATCTGTCTGCTATGTGCATTGGTGCCTTATATATCTAATAAAAAGAAGGTGTTAAAAGATTTAAGATAAATTATAAAATAAGAGTATGATTTAATAAGCATAACATACACTTAGAGAAATTATTCAAGTTAAAGGGATTTCATATTAAATGATGTGAGTTGTTTGGAAAGGATAGTGTTGTAAAAGAGAAGCTATTCCTTTGTATATCAAGGATGTAACTGTTCACTCTGAAGTCCAATATGCAGAGAAAGTTAGAACTAAAGAAAGTCTGGTTAATATTAGAAAGACAGCTATCAATATGCTGGAGATGTACTGTAAACCTTGAAACTGGAATCAACTGAACAAGGCATACAAATGATTTCCAGTACAGGATAATACAGTCATAAAATCATAGAAACATAGTATGATTTGGGTTGGAAGGGACCTTATAGATCATCCTAGTTCCAACCTCCATGCTGTGGGCAGGGACGTCTTTCATTGGACCAGGTTACTCAGGGCCTCATCCAACCTGGCCTTGAACTCTTCCAGGGATGGTATGGGCCCTGCAGGATTAAATGAGCCTGCACACACAGAGTTTGATTTTGGGACTTGTCCACTGACACTTCTCGGTGTTCCCCTTTTATTGATATTCTCCCACAAACAGCACCTGGTGTTTTTCTTTTAGTCAACAAAAATTCCCAGGATTGTCCCAAATCAGTGCCCTGATCCCACACATTCACACTCCCATCATGTGGTGGCTGTGTTCAACCATGAGAGAAAAACACACACTTATTATGAAGGCTCGTTACAGTGGTTTTCCACTTCGAGGAATAACGTTCTCTCTCTCAAAGCACTTAGCCAAGGTTGATCTTCCCTTTGGATTCCAATTAACTAAATGCAGGTGCAGACTAACTCAGTTTGTTACCACAGGATGGGACATCCTAGCTTCTCTGGGTAACCTGTTCCAGTGCTTAACCACCTTCTGAGTAAAGAATTTCTTCCTAACATCTAATCTAAATCTGTTCTCTTTCAGTTATAACCATTACCCCTTGTCCTGTTATTATATTTGTGAATATGGAGGACCCTTCTGCTGTTGGACTGCTGAGAGTTGAAGAACAATTGGTACCTCATTGGTGCACCGTGAACAATACCACACCAGCTGGGACTCTGTGACCCCCATCCATGAGGTGATTCACGAACTAGAGAGCCAGGGGGTGGTCAGCAAGACTTGTTCACCCTTTAATAATCCTATATGGCCCGTGTGTAAGTCCAATGGAGAGTGGAGACTGACAGCAGATTTTCATGACCTGAATGAAGTCACACCACCACAGAGTGCTGCTGTTGCAGATATGCTGGAAATTCAGTACCAACTGGAGTCCAAGGCAGAAAAGTGGTGCCACTGTTGACATTGCTAATGTGTTTTTCTCCATTCTTTTAGCAGCAGAGTTCATGCTTTCACCTGGGGGGACGTTGAGTACACCTGGAACCAACTGACCCAGGAGTGAAACATAGACCAGCTATTTGCCATAGACTGATCTGGACTGCACTGGAAAAGGGTGAGGCTCCAGAATACTTGCAATACTTTAATTACATCATTGTATGGGGCAACAGAGCAGAGGAAGTTTTTGAGAAAGGGGAGAAGATAATCCCCCTGAAGGCCTGTTTTACCATAAAACAAAGTAAGGTCAAGGGGCCTGCCCAGGAAATTCAGTTTTTAGGAGTTAAATGGCAAGATGGACACTGTCAGATTCCAATGGATGTTGTCAACAAAACAGCAGCTCTGTCCACACCAACCAGTTAACACTAGAGGCTCTACCAATCGAGCTGGCCCCACCCAATCAAAACCTCCACATACTGTAGAAGGGGATAAAGTCCCCATGGTGCATATGAGGAATGTCTTAGGGAAGACAGTTTAGATTAGTCCTCCCTTGAGCAAAGGCAGACACATCTGTGGGATTATTTTTGCTCAAGGAGGTGGGAGCACTTGGTGGGTGATGCAGAGGCATGAGGAAACATGACGTGTACCTGAAAGGGATTTGAGTTTTGGCTGAGAACAGTCTGTAATGTGGAATTCTATAATACTGGTTGCTGAATGACACTGCCACTGTATGTCATGACTACCATGGGCAATGAGTACAGATTACTTCAGGTACACCAGTTGTGAGTTCCTGATGCAGCTTACAACCAGTCTATAGCACACTAGCCCTCCTGCTACAGAAGATAGAACCCAGAGCCATGGACTAAATGAACTCAACAGACAACTCGGAGGGATGGCCATTGGCTACGGAAATGATACCTGTACTTGTGTATATTTTTATATATATGTAAATGTATATAGTTGAAAGGTATAGGGTCTGGGTATGATGTAAATGGTACAGAATAAGGAGTGGACAATGTCCAGTTTCCACCCAGGACAGGGCTAATTTTTTACAGTAGCCATGAGGGGGCATGGGTAGGACATGGAAGTTGTTCCATACCAGCTCACATTGTTGGTGGGGGTGGTGAAAAAGGACTCATCTGGGGAGAAGGGATTCCTTCTGGTCAAGAAAACACGGCAGAGGGAGCCTTCCAGTATTGTCTATTATTAGTTTGGTTGGGTTTTTTTTCTGTGTGAATAATTTCTTTTCTTGTACGCTCTGTCACTAGTATTGTTGCTGTTATTATCTGCTTTCTTGTCTCATTGTTGTTTCAAGTAAACTGTTCTTATTTCAACCTCTTTGCCTTTTGTGCCTCCAATTCTCAAGTCAACCCCACCACAGTGGTAAGGTGGACAGGAAAAGGGGGGAGTGAGAGAGAGCATTGTGTGCTTTTGGAGAGTCTCAGTGGGTGCAATGAATTAGACAATATCATTCCTAAACCATGACACATTGACAAGAAGTCTCAGACAGATCAAAAAGCTTAAAACTGCCTGAGTCATTCTCCTCTTGTTAAAGGTAATTTAGCTACAGAGATGTCCGTGGAAAAACAAAATAAAGGAGAAATGTTATCTAGCAAGTTCTTGTTACTCATCAGTGATGACTTTTTGATACAAAACTCAGATAAACCAATCTAGGTGTGGTTGTCACGAATCAGTTGGAAGAAGCTAGTCAAGAAGATAAAGATGAGAAGGAAGATGGAGAGGGAAGAGTCCTTTGGATAGGCGTGGAAATAGAGAGAACATAGGTGAAAATAATAATCTGGAAATGTAAAGAGTGTGGGACAACTGGTTATACTGCTGAAGAGGAGCTGAATGTTACAGTATGACACAAAATTGAGAAGGCATCAAGGTGGTGCTATAACAAAAGGCAGAAAAGGCAATACTTAAATACACAAGCAAAGGCGTTATTATCCAGGAAATCCAGAAAGCAATTCATCTACTACACAAGTTTGTAAGATATTGGTCACTGCACTCAGCCTTGGGAGAGAAGATAATCTAGAGTACTAGAAGAGGAATAAGAATAAACACATGCTTAGAAAGTGTGACATAGGTAGAAAGGGAAGAAAAGCCACAACTATTTGATCTCCAAACAGTAGACTGAAGAGCATAAGGAAAAGCCATCATAACAATTTTCATATACATTTTAAGCTCCTACAAACAAGGGAGTCCTCTGTGACCTTCCTGAATAGCCCTCTATAAATGAGTGATTCCATGTCTGTGATGAGTAGAATAAGACTTGGGATTCAACCACAGCAAAGGTCATTCAGGTTAGATCAAACAAAATCTTCACAGCAACAAACCACCAGTATGGATTTCCCAGAAATATAACGACTATGTTAGATGAACACATCTGAAATGACAGAGATATATTTGGTTTTAGCTGGTGCAGGGGATGGACAGTGTTACTATTGAAGTTATTCTCAGATCTGTATTTTTGTGACTTTTATGGATTGAAAGAGATTTCAAATGGAATAAAACTAACTACTATATACATAAAATCTTAATAGATATAGCAAATCTCACTGAACAAAACCTCACCATTTTCCAAATGTTTGTATCACAACTATAGGTCTACAAGGTGCATGTAGTTCAAATAGCTTGGCTGAATCAAAAGACAACCAAGAAATAGAGGCAATTTTGGGAATGCAACCAATGAATATTTTGATTGTAGAAATACATAATAAACTTATGAGACAGAGAGTCTCCTCTAGGGTAAACTATACCTACACAGAAGGGGAATCATGTTGCTCAGGATTATTGAATTACATGGCCCCTGCACCTTTAAACAGGTTTAAAGATGGAATTGCTCTTTGGAAGCTTTTCTAACACCTACAGATCCCATTGTGCACTGACTTGTTGGCTGTGACTGAGTCTTCATTTTTGCTACAGTGGAAGCCATAATTTGCTATCACTATGTGCAGTCACTGGTTCCTTGCATCAGTGAACAAGAGAGCAGTCAGGGAAGAAAATGTGACTTCAAAAACACTAAGGGGTTTGAAGTGCCCTGACTTCTTCTACTATTTGTTCTGATGATGTGTTGCCTTGGGAATGCATGAAAGCAATAAACAGTTTCTTTCTCACTCCTGTGATCTGCTTGACACAAAGAGCACTGATTAGCTATCAGGGAGCTATGAATCATATCCCAGTTCTGTTGATCAGTTACTATTCACCTTAGGGGGAGGCAAGGTGTCACAGAAGTGCTAAGGTACACAAGAAACTTATGACCTGCCCATTCAAACTGCAATATTCCGTCCCTCTCCTGTACCCTGTTTTTGAAACATTCCCTATGCAGGATCCATGGAGCTGGTTCCATCAGCTGTAGAAGTGATAGCTTTTCCACAGGGAAGATGCTTTGGGTTTGCTCCTTTCTGACCCAATTATGCTGTTTGAAGGTAACTGATATGGTTGTATGTGTCTAAAATGTACCCACTGAGCTTCTAACAAACCTTCAAGGACTCTGAGCAGTCAAGGTCTGCTGCTAATGGTTTCAATAGGTAATAGGCCCTCCGTTTTCCTGACACTTAAAGAAGGGAGAAGGACAGTGAGTGACAGTGAAAGAGGATAAATGTTGGTGCAGGAGAAAGTAGATTCACTGCTCTTAAATGGGAAGAGACAGACCACGGATAGAGGGAAAATCTGTAAAGTGGTCCTAGACCTGGATCCCGCTGCTGCAACTGGCGACGGGGGCACACCCTGCTCCAGAAGCAGCTTTGCTAAAAAAAAAAAAAAAGAAAAAATGATTGCCTAAGGACAGGAGTTCATGGGTACATACTAATAGTTAACAGAGTTAAAGGTGTTATAAGTGCTACAATGTTAACTGTTACCACTGTTTCTTCTGTTATGTGGTGTGTCTCTGAAAATCTCTTATTCAACATTGGTATATGCTTTTGTGAAACACCAAATATCTGAAGTAAAGCAGCTGGGGCATTGTATTTGTTGTGTTTAAACTTAAAAATGTTTTAATAATTTACTAATTAAGTCATAATAAATTGAAGAGTAAGTGAGAAGAATAGAGGACCAATGACATTTTTCATATAATACTCAAGTCCTTTGTACTTAATACTTCGGTTTGTTCTAACTTTTTCTTTATCCCTGCTGTCACCAACATGCATTTTAAAAGCTTGCATGGGATTTATTCTTTTTGTTTCCATGGTAACAATAAGACTGACCTCTCAGATATGGAAATCTCCATTTATTCTAAAAATTGTTTCCTGGCAGAATTTCCTTGGATCTGAATCCTGCAATTGAATATACAGGAATTTTATCCTTTCATATATCATGTATATTGTATGTAGTCAAGGACAGAGATATTTGGCTTGCTTCCTAGGTTATTAATTGTACTAGCTGATGGTTTTGTTGCACTTCAATTTCTATCTGGAATTAGGAGTTAACTATTTTGCTGGCCTTTGAACTCATATAACCACATTTTTGGCTGTGAAGCTTGTGACATATCTGTTTCCAGAAAAATAAATGCAAATTTCGTTACTCTAACAGAGAAAAGCAAGACCACATCTGCTATTTAGTGTATTTGACCATTTTATTTGAATGATGATAGACTTTGCATAGAATTGTATCTCTGGGTTTGTGGATTCATCTTCCAATCAGTTATTCAAAAAGTTACAGATGATATTTTTCCTATATTTATGTTGGGACCCATTTTATTTTACAAAACCTTCAATTAATCTTGAAAATCAATATGTAAAAAAAAAAATCCCTTTGCCTTGCTTGCTAAACGTTCTTATCCTTGATTAAATTTGAAATCAGATAGGTTTGCCTAAAAGCATGAGGGAAGTCAAGCTCAGACATCTGAGTAGAAGTGAAATTAGAGAAGAAATAAATGCTTCTGAGTTTGTGACTACAGTGAGATAAATAACAGAACGGGGGGTGAAGAAAGGGAAGTTCTGTGATGGTGTCTTCAGTGCTTCCCATGGTTAGCAGCTTTGGTTTTTTTGTTTCTTTTCACTCTGTACCCTTTCAACCCTTGACACAGTAATAGATTAAGCTATGAAATGTCACTTATTTACATGGACGTAAAATATTCAAATGGCTTACTAAAGGAGCTTAAAGCACTATAATTAACCCATCACAAAATATAATACACCAAAAATGCTTTTTGAAGTTTAATCTTCTAATGACACAGCATGCATTAACATTTTCCCCATTTTTTATGTGTCATACATCAGTGGTTAGATAAACACTCTGATTGTCATCAGTTTTATGTCACTTTGAGAGTCCAAGTTGATAACTGCCATTAATCACAATCTCAGCAGCACGGCACTTCGAACATATCTACCACAGTGCTGACAGCAGTGACCAATAAGGGACATAATTTGTTCTGGTTAATATAAAAAGATGTACTTTGTTGCTTTATATCCGCATACTGTTTCAAGCACAGAGAACCTCCAAAAACCATGAATATTAGGGAGGTTGTTTGTATGCTTTGTACTCAGGATAGTTTTTTTCCCTTAGGAGAAAAAGTACAAATTTATAATGATTAAACTGAGAGTGGCTTTGTTCATGCTCATTCATATTGTATCAACTATGATAAAAGCCCTCTGAGGCCATGTAGTTTCTGACTGAGAGTCAGAGGGAGATAAGCTGTTGCAGAAAAAATAAGCTATGCCCTAACAAATAGTTAGGAAAAATACCAGTACTGCGAATATCACCATCAGAAAGAATTTTGGTCCTGATTTAGCAATTTTCACAATGTTCTGGCTAACATTGAAACAACAACTAAACATAAATTTCTGAACAAAAGAAAAAATCCACATAAATAATATCAAGTTTCATGATTTTGGAAGCTTCTCTGTGATTTTTTTCTTTTTTGAGAGGGAAAGGGAGGAACAAGCATCTTTGAACACTGGCCTGATATTCCTGATTTTATAGATTACCTATGCAGATGTTCTGAGCTATTAGATCTGCCATGATTTATCTATAAGAAAGTGTGAGTTCATTCACATGTGTTTTGGTAGTTACCTGAATATCCATATACGCAGCATAATTCCCTTAACATATACCAAATTCAATATATATTTAAAATATATTTTTTTTTCTTGTTCTCTAACCACTTCAACAGTTCTGATGGAACATTGTCCATTAATATGTCACTGAGGAAGTTACAAACTGAAGCAACTAGACTCATATTTGTCATATTAACACCATTAGTCAATCATTATTAATATCATTGAAAAAATTAGGGGAGAGGGGAAGACGGAGGGGAAGATGAAATAAAAATGTAAACTCTATTATGACTTTATACATGTTGTTAAAGATATTCCAAATGTAACTTATTTAAGAATTATTACATTTAATACTAAAACTTTATATTTTATAGATATAAATTATCATTCCTTTGACCACAGTGTTGATTTAAGATTAATGTTGCTGCACATAGTGTGAGAACTAAACAAAGAAAGTATAAGACAAATTTGCAGAGTTCAGTGTCTTATGGAATTAATTTATGGGATGTAGAAAAAGGCTGAAGAAATAAGTGAAATCAAAAGCTGTTGTCATTGAAGATGTTTAAAATTGAAATATATATCACTATGAATAGAAGCTGACTTAGCCGATATTCAGTCTTCTTATTTTTAGAAAGGATATTAATTTTTTAATTTTTAATCTTTACAACCATTCTTCTCCAATTTAAGTGACCAACCTTCTTCGCAGTTCATTAAAGTGGAACTTTTTATTGTCTTTTGAATGGACCATACTTTTGCCCTAACATAAAACAATAACAATTTTCATAACCTATGATACTGAGAAGGACAGACTAGATTAGCTAAAGGTCTCTTTCAGCCTTAAAGCCTTCTTATGTAGTAGCTTTTTGCTGGAAATGTCATAACAATCCTGTCTGATTGCATGATATTAAATTAAATTATATGCTTATTGAAAGCTAATTTGTTTCTTAAAAAGTACAACTACTAAATGAAAAATATTACATTTAAAAATATGAGGAAATTTTTAAGCCCTCTCTTTTAGCCCCTCAGGTTTTTAGGTACTATTAGTGACTGTGTTTCTTGAAGGCATATACTATGGGATATATTTCGTACATGAATCAACTCCCCAAGTGAAGGAAGATATGTAGTTTCTTTACTGAAACAGTTTCTTGGTAAACTTTTCTGATTTCTGATTTTGTGTGTGGGTTTTTTTTGAGAGGGGCTTATTTATTTATTTCTTTGGGGGTGGAGCTTTTGTGTTCTTGTCATATGGTGTTTTCATTCAAATTCATATCTAGATATCCATTTGTTTAGTAAGATGGGTAAAGTTAGAAAATAACCACATCCATACATCTCATCTGAGGAGAAAGTGCTAAAATATGTAACAATTCTTTTAGTTTCTAGGACAGTGTGGTCTAGTGGTAAGTTTCAATTCCTTCATAAGATGACTATTTCCTCCTTGCACAAAATGAGGTCATGCCAATTGTGATGTCTGGCCTGGAGGTAGTGTTTTTCACTCTCCTTAGTGCCAGATGTGTCAATTGGTGGTGATAAAAGCAAGACCAATAATTCAATTCCAAAGAGACTACATGGTAACAGTCACTTTTTAGATTTCTGCGCTCTTCTTCTGTCTTACCACCTTGCACTGGTTTCTCTTATTCAAGAGCTGATCGTGTAGAAACACTGAGTCAACCTTGAAGTAAATCACATGGCTGCACACTGCAGTATGAAGGCAGGCTTACATGGCACATCCCCAGGTCTCCTGAAGGTTACATATAAATTTTAAAAATTGTTCAGTATTTACTCCTTGTGAGTAGCCTAATAATAGGATATACAGGATCCTGTTACAGAGGATCTACTTTTATGAGGAGACTGAAACCATTTTTAACATATTTGTCCTTTAAATGGATGTGGTAGGATATGCTAATCAGTCAGATCAAACACTATGAAGAGGATCATGAAAGGAGAACGGATATTTACCTTTATCTGCTCATTGGATGGATCATCCTAGCAGTACCATTCTGTTTCATTTTCTTGTCCTGGAATGAATCCCAGTTGTACCAGAAGCAGATAATTAGGTAAATGCATGTAAAATAAATATGAAATAATATCTTATATGAGTACATAACTTTCATACAGTAAGAAAGGAAGACATTTAACTTCCATGTATGATAATTCTGCAGCTGAAATCTTCTCTGCATGCATCAAACTTACTTTTTGAGCTGTGAATTCAGTGATCCTACAACTGAAGACAATGGTATGGGTTCCAAATCAGGAGTCAATAGTTCATTCTCTGCCTGTTGCCACTATAGCACAAATTATGCTCTTGGAAAGCAAAAATGGATCAAATAGAAGGTATTTTATAGATACATTTTCTCCTGTTTTCTCCTGCATTTAAAATAATATTAACTTTTCATTTTTAATTTTGCAGTGATCTGAATTACAAAGTAGAAAACATGATATAAAAGGCTAAATAGGTATTGTTCTATTTGTCTTCAGCTTAGAATGCCTCTTGCTTCCATTTTTCAAAAAATTTCCCTTTACACAGAGTTGGATAATTCCTAAATTATTTAAATTAAAGTTCAGGCCCTCATAAATGTGATATTTAAAGTACAGAGTGGGGAAAAACAAAACACAACTCCCCATAAAAGTCTCAGAGCAACAAAAGCCTCTTAGATACTGAAATTCTGATTCAGTGTAAAAATATAATAATTTTATCCTGATGCTCTCTAAAAACTGTAGGTCAAGGAACAGTGAGATTGCCTCATACAAAATCATAAGAAAAATAGCACTTTCAAATTTTGCCAAACCATAATGATTTTTGGAAAGTTTTCTGCTTGCATTTGTTTTGACAGTTTTTGAAATAATCACATAGTTGTGATTACGACAGTATTGGGATGTGTGTAGGGGGGGTTATCCTAATAAAGATATTTATTATAAACATTATTAGTTTTAATCTAAGTTTGTTTACATTCAAAGACATTTAGATGTCTCATGTAAGACTATTTCTAACTTCACTAAAGACACACAATCACCTTCAAGTCCATTCTGTTATGCTGGGTAATTAAGCACAAATATTTGATGTTGGGTTTATTTTAATCCAAATCAATTTGCATGTCTGAATTGTCAATGTCAAAAAGTAAAAAATATCTTCAACCTGTCATTCCCCTTCTCTCTGACCTGAGTGCTGGCAGATTTAGGGAAATCCTCTATCAGTAAAGTCTTGAATTATATAATTCTGTCTCAGGTGTTTCTATGCTATCCAGTTTTCTGCACTTTTGGATGCTCTCTCAGAAAAATCCACATTCAAAGGGTGTTTTATAATGTCTTAGGTCATGTCAGTTGTCTAAAACCTCTTAGTGTTTCATAAAGATCAAATTAAAAAGTGACATTTTCTAACTTCATTCTCTGTGCAGAAGATTGTTTGAGGGTATCTTAGCCAAAGCAGAGGATTTGGCTCACAGATTTCAAACTCTCTGAGCATTTTGGTTCTAAATATCACTATTAGTTTAAATCAGGTTGCTTAGAAAGGTGAAGTTTCAATGTACAGTAGGGTTTTCTAGGTGAACATTGTCATTGCCTCTGTGAAACTCCAAAGGGTCGTTTGGTTTTATTTGCCTTTATCAGTGCTGTGCATTTGCCTGTCTACTACTCAGGCACTGAAAAACAAAACCCTAAATGAAACTTTGTGTGGAAAGCACCAGAATTTAAGATCCCATACTGAACTGTACTGTTGGAAATTCTATCTATCGAGTGATACACTTCAAATCCCCCCTCTCAGCCACTATTCTTAATATATAGGATCCTCTGCAGCAAAACTTATGATTTTTCAGTGAAATGACATTCCTGTATGGTCATTTTCCCCTAACCCTAGCAACCTGTTTCTCAAACTTTGTATGGTGTTTCACCTTTGAAATAACACATGCTGCAAAGGAATTGAAAAGAACAGGTTTTTGTGTTTCAACTGCTGCCAACCAACTGCGTATTTTTGATTCTGTAGAGTGTGGTAGATAAAAAGATTATATACCATGTTTTTATTTCTTCCCCTTGGAGTAATCACCATCTGGTAAAAAATGATAGAAACACTTCTGTTTTAAGCAAAGCAGAATACTAGTTTTACTTGAGCTTATTTTAAGATCCAAAGTCTGGATAGGGCTGATAGAGCTGTAGGAAGTCATCAAAGATTTAAAAAGAAATCACTAACTCCTCAATTTACCATGTATAATAGAAAACATTGTTAAATGAATGAACTTCAGTGGCTAGTGTTCTTGGGGCACATATGGGTATTTCTGTACTTCTCAAGTCTCCCTCATTTATAGATGTCTAAGGAGTAAATTACAATCTATGTTACTAATAATGTAGACAACAGAAAGAATAACTTGAAAATAAAAGGTTCAACTATGGTTTTCACTACAGAAATATGGTATATGGTAGCAACCTACATTAATTAACACATTTTATATATATATTAGTTTCTACATATATGTATAGAAAAATAGACAATGGATTTCAGATCCCACATTTTCATAAGGTAAAGATAGAAACCAGTGAAGTTTGCATTTTCACCTTTACACATTCACAGACAGTATTATTGCACATATCTTGAGAGCCGAACAAAATTATTCGTTATATCTGAAGGACAAAATAAGCTATTCCTCTACATACACATCTCTCCACAGAAGTTATCTGTGGAAAAAAAATCAAATAACTTTCTTCTAAAAACTGCAGAGGAGAAAGTCTATGATATCAACTCTGTCAAGTGACAATAAGCTAAAATATGTTCTTACTTTACTAAGGGATAATACTATCGCTGCAGCACTCTCAGTCAGAGATGATTCATCCCATGTATCCTGGAGCATTAGTAGTGAACATCACATGAACAATTCTTCTAGCACTTCCAGTTTTACAACTTATGTTCAAAACTGATGCAAATTTAGCAACAAATACCAACATTCTGTCTTGAATATCCTTCTATTCTGGGTAGTTATGCAGTGACTGATTCTGACCAATATATAATTGCATTGAATACAAATACAAATGTAAAGCTTAAAGAAAGCATAGATGAAAAGCCTCATTTTACACAGTGTCGTCCCATCACAGACTTTATAAAATGTCAACATGACTTATCTTCTTCATCTTGATGCTACTTAGTCTTACAGACATCTATTTTAAAAAAAACACTGCTGGAGTAATTAAATTCACCTGACATGTCACCTCTCAAGAAAAAGGCTAATATGTTTCGCTTTCATTGGTAATGAACATGTACTTACAATCCCTACATGCTAATATTAACACAGATGCTTCATTGTATTTGTTCCTCTAAAATAAAGTTCCTGCAAAACTCCAAAATTTACTCCTTCTTTTTCTGAGACACTGAGATACACACAGAGGCCACATTAAAGCAACAGTATAAAGTAAGATTTCTTCTCCAACCCAGAAACAAAGATAGTTGAGCAAAGGTGCTTTACAGAAGACTGATTTCAAACCTTTTTTTTTTCCTGTGGTATCTTGCTCTAGTTGACTAAAGAATGTTTTAACTAGATTTTAAATTACTGCAATTTCCTCTCTTTAAGGGATTTTGGACAACACGGGGTTTCTATCAAGTCCATCATGGTTAAAGAAATAAAATGTTAGAGTCCAGAGAAAAGTAGTATCCCTTGTCCCCACGATTCTGTTTAGCACAGTGCAGAGTAACAGCAAAAGCTGTCACTGGAGGGCCAAGGCATAACTTTCCAGTTTACTCCCTTTACATTAAAAAACCCCAACCAAGCAACCAACCAAACAAAAAAATAACCCCAACCACACTAATCTGACCACAAAATGTCAAAAAGACTCATAGAGAGCATGGGAACAGAATGAATTCCCATCAGTCACAGAAGGGAAGGTCAAAACAGATGTGTGAATGCAGGTCTTCCGGGCCCTGGGGTCAGCAACACCACTGCAGGATAAGCCATCCTCTCTGCAAGAGATTTCATGTAATGTTGATTGAACATCTACACTGTAGAACATCTGCATTTTATAGTGTACCATGACAGATTTTTTCACCTGGCTTTTATCACAAAAGCTTGATTTTGAAGCCTTTGTTTCCTTTATTATTTGCTTTTTGATTAAACATCACCCATTGTTATATATTCTGAGAAATGGTGGCCCTGCAGTGGTTGTAAATTGATAACTAGATGTGGAGGAATAGGAAGGGAAAGGGAAAAAAAGTTTCCTATAGTTAAGTGAGAAAGAAAGTTAATAAAAATAGGTCAGGCAATTTCAGCCCTTTTTCATATGAAAAAAATAGGCTAATCTTAAGTAGGAGTCACACTTTAGGATCTTCAGTGTATCTGAGGCTCATCAGGAAGTGGCATATAAGTAGCAATATAAAAATCCTTTTTCATTGATATCAGGAAGTTTGTAGGATAATAGATTATCCTGCAAAGAATTTGTCTTACATCTGACTTTTACCTAGCATTGAATAAATATTGCTGGGTCATGTACTCAGCAATGATTAAGCTGAAGAAGCATATATGAAGATATCAGATTTTTTTGTAGAACTGTAATTTAAGTGGATGAAAAAAGAAAAGAGAAGGTGAGAGATTTTTTTTTCAACTCAAAGGACAAGCACTTTAATTGTGTACTTCCTAGAAGCAGAACCTTCCATAATGTAATGAAATTATGTTTGAAGTAACTCACTCACAAGGTCTACAAATTGAAGTCGTACTGAAACTCCTACTTATCTGTCTGCTGTAATTAAACTCATCATGCAATTGTTAAAAAAAAATAAAGAAAGTATTTGAAATACAGAAGGAGAAGAAACTTTCAGATTCAGGCATATAAATAGAAGACATTCAAGGCACACAAAGTTACAATTCAGGAAAGATTTTGCTAGTTGTATTTGGATCACAACTATAGCAACTGTAGCATGTGTCACTGCCTCTAATAGTATATGGGTTTAATCAGAGCACATAGGATGCCAGATGGGACTGGGGGAAGCTGTCAGCAGAAGGAAACTATGCTCTCTGATTTTTGCATTCCTGTGCAAAAAGCCACTATTGTCAATTGTTTTTATCTGTAAAACCAATGCTTTTGTTATAAATCTTGGCATGGTATGGGATTACAAAGCCAGCAAGCACCAGATGGCTGAAGAGATTCAGGCCAGATCTAGAGCTTCCTGCCAGCCCTGTTTCAGCAATCAGGACTATGTAGTAATACGTTCCATGTTCAATATGTCTGGGTGAGCAGATGCTCCTCACGTGTAGACACAGTAAATACACTGCCAAAACTGTAGCCTGACTGATAGTACAGATGCCTGATGAAGGTAAGAAAGAAGATTATTTGGACCAGTGCAAAGTACAACATTGTTGGAGTAGATAAAAGTTGTAATCTGCTATGCCAGTTTTGACTGAGTTAGTAGCTGGTATAGGATGTGTTTTGTATTTGTGACCAAAAGATTGCTGATAACATAGGGATATTTTGATTATCTCTGATCTGTGCTTACACAGTGTCAAGGACTTTTCTGTTTCTCATCTCATCCCACCAGCAAACATACAGTGGGTATACAAGGAGTTGGGAGGGGACACAGCTGGGACAGCTGACCCCAACTTACCAAAGGGATATTCCAGACCATATAGCATCATATTATCATACAAAGCTGGAGGAACAAGAAGGAAGGAGGTGACATGTTCAGAGTGGTGGTGTTTGTCTTACCAAGTCACTGCTACTCATGATGGAGTCCTGCTTTCCTAGAGATGGTTGGACACCTATTGCCCGTGGGAATTGCTGAGTGAATTCCTTATTTTGCTTTGCCTGTTTGTGTGGTTTTGCTTTACCTGTTAAACTGCCTTTATCTCAATACACAAGTTTTCTCATTCTTTCTTTTTTGATTCTCTCCCCCATCTTGACATGGGGGGAGTGAGTGAGTGCGAGGCTATGTGGGGCTTAGTTGTCGGCTGGGCTTAAACCATGATGTCTGCGATCAAAAATTAGCCTTAACGTAGGCATCGCTTTACATGGTAATGAATATCAACACAATGTCAAAACTACTTTAGCATTCATTAAGCAGCTGCTAATATGAAATTATGTCTTCACTCAAACAGAAGAAGAAATTACATTGACCACTGAGAGAGCCAGCTTTTCCCCAAAACTAAGGGTCAAAGAAAGATTAAAACCACTCCATGGTGAGCCCACCCACAATCTTGTGAGCATTTTCTTCGAGAACATGAGACTGAAGTTACCTAAATCCTTTTAGGTTCTTTTGCCTCATCTACTTACATGCAAATGAGTTGAAATGAAATGTTTCTTTCTCCCTTTTTGTGTTCTTGTGGTTCTTGATTCCACAATCTGTGAGGATAACAGATTATTTCTCTTTAATAGAACCAAAAATAAGAAGTCACTTCTCTGAGAGTCAGGTTGTTGTGCTATGTAACTACATAGTTCTTGACCAGTGATAAACACCAGCACAGTGAGCTCCTGTTTATCTGCAATATGAAGTCCACCCTGTAGCTGAAAATTTCTGAGGAACTTCAGCTTTTCCTTGCTCTTTCCTTGTCTTCTTCACAGAACCCCATTTATGTCCTTGTAGATTGCTGTTAGGAGATCTTGTGGGAAAGGTACAATGAGGGCAGAGAAGATAAAGGGAGAAAAAGTACTGAGTGCCAAATAGAAGCATCAACCATGAGACTTGAAATGATTCTTTACTTTTGTGTTTGTTTATTAGAATCATAGAATATTCAAGTTGGAAAGGACCCATAAGGAACATTGAATCCATGTTCCTTACAAGACTACCTTAAACCGTAGAACTAAGAGCACCATCCATACACTCCTTCAGCTCTGACAGGTTTGGGGTCATGACCATTTCCCTGGAGAGCCTGCTCCAGTGAATATCCACCCTCTCCATGAAGAACCTTTTCCCAATATTCAATCTGAGCTTCCCCTAACACAGTTTAATTCCATTTCCCTATGTCCTATCACTGGTCACCAGACAGAGATCAACATCTCCCTTTTCACTGCCCTCCTCGAGGAAGTGTTGACTGTGATGAGTCACCCCTCAGCCTTCTCTTCTTCAAGCTGAACAAGCCAAGTGTCCTCATCTGCTCCTCCTAAATCTTTCTCCATCTTGGTCCCCCTCCTCTAGATACAACCTGATAGTGTGATGTCCTTCTTATATTTTGGAACCCAAAACTGCGTACAGAATTTGAGGTCAAGTCCCACCAGTGTAGTGTAGAGTGGGTGCATTGGGACGAAGTCGGGATGTTATTTTTTGGTCTGTGTTTGGCCCTAGCCACCTGCAGAAGTTTACAGTTCTTCCTGCCAAGTCTTCTGATAAAGCAGTGAACTTGGTCTTGGAGGGAGAACTTCTGTGTAAACTGTTTTAATTGGTCTATTGTGATTGGTCAATGGCTCATCAAGGGCATTTGGAGGACAAAGTGAAGAGTAGGTCATGAAGGCCCTCCCCCAGCCTCAATTGGGAAAGACCCCCTTCAACTCACTGCGCCTGCGTGAGGGGATTTCCAAAGTGCTCATGCATACGCAGGAGGGGTGCACTAACATAACCAAGGGGGTGGGATTGAGAACCCCTGACGGGGCGGTACTGGTCACTCCTCCCCGGGGCAGGTGTTCTCAAGGTACTGTATAAAAGCGGACACGTTTTCCGTGGTGGGTGCCGGCTCTTCACGATGGACAAAGCTGCTTATAGCGGGGATGCCTGCTTGAAGTGGGAGCCTGTCACCCCTTCGGAACACGCAGTTGCTGCAGAGAGACTTCATTACTGGTTAGGATGGGTAAGACTTTCTTATAGGTGACACCTCGGTGAGTATGGGGGCGAGCCTTCTTTCTAGGGTCTTTTGTGCACTTTTTTCCTCTGCCCTAATCCTTTTCCCCTCGGCCGCCTGTTTTCTCCCTTTTTTTTTTTTCCTGTTTGCCACCTTTTCATAATAAATAGTTATTTTGCCAACTAGCAACGGTGTTTGGTTTTTTCACGTTCCAGAATCCCTCAAACCTGTTTTTCCCTGATGCAGTAACCCCCTCCCCGTTACAAGTGGGGCAATCACCTCCCTCAGTCAGCCAATGACACGGTTGACCCCAGGACACGGTTGACTGTTTTGGCTACCAAGGCCTACTTTTGACTCATATTCGTCTTGCCATTTACCAGGACCCACAGATCTCTTTCTGCAGGGCTGGTTTCTATCCTCTTGTCCCTCAGTTTGTGTGTACAATAGAGGTTTCCCTATCCCAGGTGGAAAAGCCAGAACTCACTCTTGTTAAATTTCATACAGTTGGTGAATGCCCTGCTCTTCAGTCTATCCAAATCTCTCTGTAACATCTCTCTACCCTGAATGGAGTCCACAGCTCCTCTTATTTTAGCATCATCAGTGAACTTACTTAAGGTACATGCACCCAGATAATTGATAAAAATATTAAAGAACACTGGCCCCAAAACTGAGCTTTGAGGAATGCCACTTGTATCTGGCTGCCAGCCTGACGTAATGCCATTTAGCATCTTTCTTTGAGCCTGGATCCATCAATCAGTTGCTCACCTAATGTATTATGGACATCAAACACATTTAAGCGACACATCCAACTAACATCAAGCTGTTTGTTTCAGAAGTTTCTGAACTGAGCAGGCAGAAAGAGGGGAGGCTGCTTCATGTCCCCAGATATAGTCAGAAGCAAGGCTGAGTGCACAATTTGATAGATATATGCACAAATATACAGAGCTGGTAGCAAAAATTAAGACAGAAAAAAAGCATCATACAAATACAGAAGGTAAACCAATTAATCCCCTTTTGTGACCATTCAGGATGAAGGTCCATTAGTAAGAAACATATACATTTATAATGTGTGAGTATCCATATTATATATTTATATATGTCCTACCTACTAAGAAGAGTAGCTGTCCCAAACCACTCAACTTGTCTAGCAGTTGCTTCTTCTAGCAGCTGACTCTCAGACCACATCACTGTCCCTGCTATTCAGCACAGATTTACGGCCACTCCAATAACTGGCTCCCAAGTGACTCATCCTTCTCTCTGAGTATCCCAACTTGATCCTGGCTGGTGATCATGTGCTGTCATACATAAACACATAATGTGCACATACGCTGGCACTGCAGCCACTAACACCACAGACAGATAGGCCCCGGGCTTCTGAGCGCTGGTCCCATGACTGTTGCCAGCATTCATACACCTGTACACACACATGCACAGCAATAGAGAGTCCCACAGTCAGGAAAAGAGCTAGAAATGGTAGTTAAAAAGAAAACAGGATGGACTATGTTTATCAGGCATAGAGCACATCCAGACCAAGATACTGCTCACCTGTTTACAGATCACCAGCCTCTTTCGTAATTTTATGCCTTTGCCCCATGCTTACTCCTGGCCAAACACTCTGACTTTTCTTGCTTGTGATTCTTCCTAATGTGACACCTGGACACTGATGTCTATGGATTTTTTTGAATTTTAGCTTTTTGTAGATTTTAGAAGTAGCTGTATTATATCCCTTACCCTCAGCACAGTAGTTTACATATTTACCTGTGGTGGTTTGAGACCACCACAAAAATCCAAAATCCAATTCCCAGGCTTCCCCCACCCCTTCCCAATATCTTATCTCAACACCAAAGAGAAATTTTCAGGCAGACACATCTATGGGGGAAAGGAGAAGTATATACATTTATTTTACACAAATAAATACTATACAAGTTAAAAGCAACTATATATATATTGTTACACACTTCTATCAGTCCCTTTAAGCCTCTCCCTTTAACTTTAGTTCAGGAAAAGCCCTTAGGCTGATAGGTAACGCAGTCTTTCTCTCGTGGGAGTGTTCAGGGAACCGGAACACTCCCCCCCCAACCTCCAGCTGTTTGCTGAAGTCCTTTCTTCCTCATGAAGTCCGAGAAGATAGCTCTGAGTCTGTTCTCCTTGGTTCTGTGTCAGTCTCTGCTGTGTCATTCTCTCTCTCACTCTCACACCTCAGTTCGTAGGCTGCTGCAGTGTAGTCAGCTTATCAAACGTCCTCCAAGTCAGTTTTCGGCTGCCCCCGGTCAAACCTCTGTAGGGCACCCACCGAGCCTCTCTCTGGCCCGTCTCCAATTTCACCTGGGGTTTTCTCCCTGGCGCCGAGCTGCTTTCGTTATCAGCCTGTCTCCTTTGGCTCAGCTTCAAAATACTAATCTTGGCATCCACTCCCACTAACTGAGAGGGAAAAGCCCCCGCTCAGCTTTTGCTACAGGTGTTTGGTCCAGTTACGAACTCTGGGCCGAACTCTGGTCCAGTTACGAACTCCCGAGCTCTGCAGTCTGGCTGGAAAGCGGGGGGGAAAGAGGGTCTGGCCTCCTTGCAAGGAGCTTGCCTCTCTCTCTCCCTCTTACCTTCAGGTGTTGTGAATCCCTTCCTTCACAACACACACTCACTCCAACGCTGCCTCCAACCCTGGCTTAGGCAGAGTTGTGGGTTGCAGGGCCCTCCTTCCCGACCAGAGGGGGGAAGAAGGAGGCCCTGCCACTCCTGGCCTTCTACACCCACATACAGCAGCAGACACAGACTGATTGCCAACAAATTCCGCCGATTGTGTATATACTACTTTTCAGCAGGAGCGAACAAGACAAACGGTGATTGGCCCTCCAGGGAAAACTGCCCTGGCACCCAATCACCTCTGGGTCTCCCCGTTTCCAGGGGAAGCAATCTCAAACTATGACATCACCCAACACTGTTACCCCATTCCATATCACTCCCTCAAAATTCCATTAGCTTGTTTAGACTTCCCTCAAGGTAGGCCTTCATTCTGTTTAAGAACATCTGCACCCTGGCTTGAACAACAAGATACCATATAGGCAAAGCGACCTTCAAACCCAGAACTTTGGAGAAGCTCCAAGGACTGGACTGTGATGAAGAGGAAGATGGGGAAGAGGGGGTCCCAGAGCCCCCTGCCTCAATTTCCAGAGGGGCATGCCAGGGGAGGATCTGGGAGGTGGATAGATCTGGAATTGGTTGGAATAATACCTTAAATTGTGGAATCCTGTGGACACGGGAGGCTCATCGTATGTATTCCTGTGGACCTCAGGCCTGAAATTAAAGGACCTACTCTCTTTATCTTATCTTATACATTAAATTGGCCCGGAGTCTCTTTTTCTGCAGTCTCTTAAGGCAATACACTATTGCTGAGGTTCTCCTAGGACAAACCTAAGAGGATCTAGGGCTCATGTCCCTTATTGGGGATCTCACGCTTGTCACTGTGCCTCTGTGCTCCTTTCTGTATCAGGATGTAACTTAAATCACATAAAGACATTTTTTAAACTTAAAAAATACAGGTTTGTGACTATAGTGATGGTTTAGCAAGTCCAGACTAAGGCATGTCATAATCCTATAATCATTTTACAGAACTTATCATGTTGCCTGTGTCTCCAAGCTGTTTAACAAAGCTAATATCTTTTGTTACTACTAGCTTTAGCCACACTTGGTAGGAGATGTGGAGATACTGTGGAAACACCAGATATACTCTTTACCTAAAACCAGTGTAATACATTGAATTTCATACAGAAACACACTTGGACATGTATATGCTAATCTCCTTCAATAAACAACTGAAATGTTTAAGACAAAATTTCTCTTGTGCATTACATAATAGTACAAGGAATAGCACTGTTTCAGTAACAAATTCAGAAAGGAAAAAAAGGCAGAAAATCTTATTGGGTTGTCTTTGTAACTCAGAATTAAGCTGTGGGGGTCTCCACTCATTCTTATCTCCTGCAAAAAAGTGGAGATGATATACTATCCCAGTGATGCTTTAATAAAAAAGGTAGCAAGTATGCATATATTCCGTTTAATTCATCATCTTCTTTCCACCAGAATATAATTCAGGAGGATGAATGTCCTGTTCTAGTCAAATGAAATATCATTTACAAAGCTTCTTATGTACCTTATCTCAAGGGACGAGGCTCTTGCAAGGAGAGGCCTGCCATTGATTAAGCCTTTGAATATTTAAGGACAAAGACAAATGCATTTCATGTATAATTTGCATTACCAAGACTCAGAGAAAATCCAGAGTCTTATGTAGCTTAGCTAATACCTAATGCAAACAAATTTTAAAACTTTTTTTTTAATTATGTGATTATTCCATACTAGGAATTAAAAATTCCTAGTAAACTAGACTAAAAGATGTGATTGATGTCTTGTTCTTATACTTTAAACAATCCATGTATGTTCACACATTTCATACTATAAAGTATGAGGAAGCATTTAAGGCAATAGCACTGCACAATGTAGGTGAGACATAAGCCAAAGATTGCAATCCTGATTCCACTGACACCTTCAGGGAAAGTCTGCTAGGTCCAAAAGATCTGAAGCTTCACCCAGAGCATTCAAGAGTGACAGAAGGTCTTTAGCATATGCTTTTCAAAGTATCATATGCAAGTCATCACCACACTGTCATGTCCTTGGCTACCTTTTTTTTAAAACAGGTCCCATTTATGAAGAGTATCAAAAGGTAATGGAGAGGAAATAACTCCCAAATGTTTAATGAACTCTCTCTTTCGTGGCCCTGGAGCCCTCTAGGCTTTCCAACAAGGCAGTGGCATTCCAATGGCAGAACATTTCAGAGAATACAGGGACCCTGGTATGACACATCACCCTTCCTGTGGCCCCCATGCATATCAGAAAGCCTACATATAAACAGCCAATTACAGAGTCATGCCCAGATATCTCCACTGTTCATCTTTACTGCTTCTCAAAGTTCCCACTAGCTAGCCTCAAATCTGACTTCCTCTCATTTTACAGAGGTACAGTGTTTTTTATTAAAAAGCCTTGACTGGGCTACATGTTTGCATAAAATAAGTTTCATCCAGATGTCATCCAACCTATTTCCTTCAGGAAAAAAAATGTTAAATAAATAATTATCATCAGTGTTGTGTAGCCTCAGGGAAATATCTCCCGTAGTTTCTCATTGAATTTGGCTTCTTTCTAGTTAATTGGAAGAAAAATAAGTGTCTAATATGTTTTTTAGCAAAAAAAGTGGCTTTACATTTCAAGGAGTTCATACAGTATGTGATTACATTCCTATTTAATTAAGATTATTTTCCCACTAGGGAAAGGATAAAGCATAGAATGTCACCATGATTCAGAAAAATAAGTGCATCAAACTCATACATACGGATCCTAGAGCAACATTAATGAATCTTTACAATTTTTTTGAGAACCTTAGTGCTACTGGACTAATAGCACCTTGTTTAATCTGTACTTCTGGAAGTCAATGGACCACTGACAATTTCTACCAGCTGGGAACATGGTGCACTGTGTTCAAATTATTGCTTTCCATATCTAAACTACTGCCAAAATATATCTATCAAGAGCTTCTGAAATGGTTTCAGATGATTACTACCACTCACAAATGTTTTTAGGCAAAACTAATGAAAAGGCAATGTGACAATCATTGTTTGTTCATGTTAAAGAAATAAAAATTCTGTCTAATCTGTCTTTTAGGGAAATATTCTCAATTTCTATAAATCATTACAAATGCTGGTTAAGATGTATTATTTATGCCCTTTCATTTCTGCTTGGGCAATTTTGAGTTCAATTGTCCTTGATTTTCTTAATCTCACACATCAGTTTTTCTCAAAGACTTTTTTTTTTTTTAATAGTGGTACACTTGTGTCATGATCATCATGTTGAAAAAATGGGCCAAAATATGACACTTATCAAAAATGCATTCCATGTTCAGGCAATCTCAGTGAATGAGAAAATTTTCAGCTGAACTGATGCTTACTTATATATCAGGAGATGTTTCTAATGCAGAACATCAACAAAGAAAATTGGAGAAGATGATGACAATCACAGATTACACTCTACACCTTCATACAGAAGGCATTGCTGGTTCCATCAGCAGTAGGTTGAGAAAATTAAAGAGAAAGAATTGAAAACTGTAGCTTTGTGTGCATCTTAAAAACTTTACAGTGGAATAAGTCGCATGACACAGTAGGAGAGCTTTGTAATAAGTACAATTTTTCAAAGAAATTCTTGTCTTAGCCTTAAAAACATTTGTATGTGTATCAGGTAAACACTACCTATATCTATAATAACAAATTAAATTATGATGAGTCTTTTTCTATACATAGGAACCAAATCATTTAAGTTGCTAAAATAGTTCCTACCATTGTGTTGGCATAAACTGTCCCAAAAAATGCCCAAGCATGTTTAGAGAATTATCACATACTTTCATGCATTTTGTTTGCAGACATTTCTTACCTGTGAGTACCCTCTTTTGGGTAGTTTATTGGGATGAACATGGGCTATTACCTGCCAGTTCATCTCAGGAAATGGCTGCTAGCATATTACATTTAATAATATAGTCATACACTCTATATTTCCTAATTTGTTCTTTTTTTTTCATCCTCAATTCGTCAGGGAGTAATCAAATGATCAACCTGTGAGTGTGTACCTGTAACATCCTATGATTTTCTACCAAATTCAAATTAATTATCTGAATGGCAAGTAAATCCCTCCAAGTTTAATGAAAACTGAAAAAATTAGTAGAGAGGTAGGACATAAAAGTGCCCCCTTTTAAGTAAATATCAGCATAAGAGTTTACCCATCACCGACAATGGAGAATCTGTAACAGATCAACTTTAAAAAACACATTCATGTAAAATTTGGCTTCTTTTTCCTTTCTGTTTGCTGAAATGTTCCTTGATTATTTGTTTCAGTATCTTTGAAAGAAGTAGATTTAGACTCTCTAATGTTTAATTCCCCATTTCATTCTCTCTCTCTATTCTTACCACCTCCAGGCATTTCCATCTCTCATACTGTTCAGGATTATTTCCAAATCAAGACATTCTTTGAAATTCCAAGGGAATGGTATTTGAGGGAGCTATAGGCTAATAATTAAGCTCTTGTGTAGATGGTCCTGTGGTAATTTAAGGGAAACTGGCAATGGTTGAGTCATGATTTACCCTTAAGCCAAATGGCACTGGTAGTCTCTGCTCTTTTCCAAACAAAGGGACTCAAATCTGATAGTCTGGGCATCCTAGTTCACAAATTATTCTTTATGGATTTTCTCTCATATCACAGAATCATAGCATGGTTTGGGTTGAAAAGAACCTTAAATTTCATCTAGTTCCAACCACCCTGCCATATCAGTACAACACCCCCTTTCACTATAAACCAAGTTGCTCAAAGCCCCATGCATACTCAAGGTCTATGAGTGATGGAATCACATATAGAATGAAAAAATAGAAAAGATAGCAAAAGGCAATCTACTTCATGTTGCTGTCCTAACTTCACCTGTGTTGATCCTGAGAGACATTTATCTGATCTATTCTTAGAGATCTTCAGGAACAGAGACTGCACAACCTGCTATTCACCTTTCTATCACCAGTGTTGAGTAACTTCTGAAATGCTTTCTGAAGTGAACGTCCACACTGCACTGTGTACACACTGTGCTGTGTATCCTGGAGAGTCTTATTGTTTCTGTCTTTCAATTATTAGCTCCTCAGAACTGAGTAACTGATTTTACTGGATATATTCTGTCTAAAGGATATTATAAATATCCTTTAAAGTTAGTAATAATGGGACAGTCATTATATTGTTATAAGTCCTGAGTAACTCCTGTAAATTTGCAATCAGAGAGCCATAGAATCTTTAAGGTTGGAAAAGATCTTTAAGATTATCAAGTCTAATCATCAACCTAGCACCATCAACATGTTTACTAATAAATCGCATCCTCAAGTACCATACTACCACATTTTTTGAACACTTCCAGGGATGGTGACTTTACCACTTCCCTGCTTAGTCTGTTTCAATAATTTACAACCCCTTTCAAGAAGAAATTTTCCCTAATATCAAACCTTCAGGGGAGTTTTAGGAGCTTCCCTAAACCTCCCCTGCTGCAACTTGAGGTCATTTCCTCTTATCCTGTCACTCATTACTTGACACTCGCCTCACCCCAGCTTCTTTTCAGGTAGTTGTAGAGAGCAATAAGGTCCTTCCTCAGCCTCTTTTTCTTGAGGTTAAACAACCCCAGCTCCTTCAAATGCTCCTCATAAGGCCTGTGCTCCAGACCCTTCACCACCTTCATCGCCCTTCTCTGGACATAATTTGGCACCTCAATGTTCTTTTCGTAGTGAGGGGGTGGAACTGTTATAATGATTTACAAAGGTACAAATGAGAAAATATGGTGGCCTGAAGCTCTTGAATATCAAATTCCTTTCTATGCAACTACTTGAATGCATGTTAAGAAAACATGTCAAGAAGTTATAATTGCTATCAAAGTGCTGTTTTTCACCTAATTTACCTCACTTTAGCTATTTGCTGTGAATGTCTTATCTATGAGCCCTTAGAAAAAGAAATTAGAAATGCAGATACGAAGCAGCACAACACTCACATTTTGAGGAAAAAATACATTCAACCTGCATTTACTTTAGCCTCTGTGGGACGTTGCGATACTTGTCAAAGCCCAACAAGCTTACTGAGCTTCAATGATTCATAGGATTTAAATTAATTGCTCTGGGGGAAATCAAGTGTGCAGGAGACCCCACATGTCCCACCATCTAATTAAACGGATCTTTCTTCTTGAGCATCCTCATGTGAATATGTAATAAGCCATCAGACCAGAATCATTTTGTTTACATATCATCTGCCAGTCAGGAAGATCAATGAGAGCAAGTACTTTATATTTATCTGTTGAATATGTTGCATATCATCTAACAGATTTCTTTATGAAGACTTGGATCTTCATATGCAGGCTGAGAAGCCTGGAGCAATTCTGAATTCTCTTAAGATACCATTTTCAACAGGGAGATAGATGCCCAAGTTAAAATACTCTAGGAAGATTAATTTTTGGACATAATAAACTGTTATACTCCATAGAATTATTATTGGTGTAGTCATGCTTCTTTCCAGAATTAGATATCATAAAAAGTATTGCTTTATGCTCATCCATACATGTAATAAAACCTTTATCTTTAGCACTATATTTTTAGACATGATACTATCAACGTCAGCTGTTTAACTAAGTGAAAGCAGACTATTCTCCAGCCAAATGAGATAAAGCAAAGTGATTTTACAGTGCCAGGGCAGTAGGATCTGTTCTGAAACAGCACTGCAGTAAAAAATTATATTAATTTCATAAGTCAGACCTATATACATTAGCATATTTGTCTGTGTTTGAAAACTGTGGCTTTAAACTATTTAGAAAAAATAGTTTGGGATAGATCTAATGCAGAATTTCATAAATTTCTAATTTTTTATTACTTTCTTATTTTTGATGAATCACTGTACATAGAGCTATGAACAGCTAATATTATTTGTTTTTGATTGCTTCTCCAACTGCCTTCCTATTTCAGCTTATTAGTTCAACTTTATTTCTGATTTTATCACCATCAACAGACTTTAAGCTGGTTTTTGATACTCTCCCCTGCTTTTTATATTCCCCTTTTCATATAAACAAGAGTTTTTCTCTTTCCCTGAACAGCCAAAATTTTCTCAAAGGCATGGAAATCCAACAAGTGAGGCCTCTTTTGAAGAAACTACAAAGGATTATATGAAGCATGAATGATACTAATTAGATCCTGTAACTTTAAAACAGTTTGAAAACTCGTGAACTTCTAAAGGCAGAATAATCTCTTTCTTCCTAGTTTGGCTTTTAACCCTCAGTGATTACTCTTTATTCTCTGCCTGAAACCAAAGAAATAAGTTCAGATGAATATACACATTATTTAGCATTTTTACTGGGGAGAAGTGCCAGTGCTTTGATGTACACTATTGTTAAATTCTTTGCTTTGCTTTAGAAAATGTGACTTTTACACCAAACCTCTATTCCTGCTCTATATATCTTACCTTGTTTCAGCATAGAGACTCAGCTAAAACATTGAATTTTTTCATTAGTAAAGAAATTTCTTTTAAGGGTACCTTACATTAATATCATTCAATAAAATAGGAGTTAAACTTACACATTTTTTCATACAAAACCAAAAGTATTTGTTCTCATCTTCTACTGGAAAGAGGAATTCTCTGACCTACACTAGACAGACCAGACTGGATGATCAATGTTCCCTTTAAACACCTGTGCATTGGAGAAGACAGCTCAACTCAAGACATCAAAAGGCAAGGAAATTGTACAAATTAAAAGAGGAAAAATTTAGGTTAGATATTAGGAAGAAATTTTTTAGTGTGAGTTTGGTGAGACATTGGAACAGGTTGCCTAGGGATGTTGTGGATTCCTTGTCCCTGACAGCGTACAAGGCCAGGTTGGTTAAGACCTTAAGCAACCTGGCCTAGTGGTAGATGTCCCTGCACATGGCAGGGCAGGTTGGGACTAGATGATCTTTAGGGTCCATTCCAACCTTTTAACATACTGTGATTCTATGAGTCTATGAAATATGTAGAATTAATACTTATATTAAAAATAATAGCACATATAGTCCATCAATGCTTTACAGCAGTCAGCATGAATCAAGGAGTCTTGGTGTCCTTTGGTGCCTTTCTGTTTATCTTCAGAGACTGATCCAGTTTACAGGATCAATCCAGTGACAGGCATCTGTGGGCAAAAATGCACAGTAAGGAGATTCAGGAAAAATTTCCCCAAAATAAGAAATATTATATGACCATTTATAAAATTCTACATTATATCTATCTTCCTGACCTATCCCAAAAGCCTTTTATTTCTTTTTTAAATAGTTTAAAGCCACAATTTTCAAACACAGGCAAATATGCAATCTTTTTTTCCTGAATATCTTAACTGCACATTTTTCCCCATAGGTGCCTGTCCATTAAACTGGATCACACTCTGAAGATATATGGAAAGGTGCCAAGACCCATTGCTTCGTGCTGACTGCTGCCAAGCATTGATTGAATATAATTACTTTTCTCCTTCAAGTTAGATTTCTGACATCTTCCTAACAGTTTGCTCACTTAGTGCCACTTCAGAATCTGTACGACAAAAATGCATAAGCTCAAATACTTTCCTAAGTGTGTTTCTATTTCATGCTGCAGTCAAAAGGGGGTGAACAACAAAAGAAAAAGCAGCATTACCACAGCACTTCTCACACCATATCTGAGCTGATAAAACCTTCTGAAAAAATGTACAACCTTCATACAATAACATATAAGACTATTTTTTCCAACCCAAAATTTTTAGCATCTGCTAAAAATACGTAATGTAAATCATACTCTTGGATTTCAATGTTGGAAGATGTTTTTGGTAGCTCTGAATTTCAGCTGCAGAGCCATTTATTTCTTGACTCTTAAATTTAGTCTCAACTAGTGCCTCCTTTAGTGACTTCTTGCTGCTTTGACATTTTGAGTAAAATTTAACTTACTCTCAGCTCACTTCTTTTGATTTGGAACCTTCTCATATTACCTACCTATCTGATTGATTGGGTCAAAGTATCATCATTTTGCCTTTGCTATTCCAGTCCTCATTTGCTGATCTGAAGGAGCCTTCCAAAATCCCTATTTCACTAGCAGTCTCCTTGTGCATGAATAGTACTGGAGAAAGTTTTCCTTCTTCAAATGATTCTTAAGAGCATTGACCTGTGCTGAGTCCTATAAACTTCTGATTAACCTTCCCTTCAGATTTCCATTTTACTGTAGGCTTTTTTGGTGTCTCCATATTGGACCTGGCCTTTTGTGCTCACAGATTTGATCCGATCAAGCCTGATATTACAACATGACCCCCACAAAGGACAATATTTAACAACAGTATTGATTTATACGAAAGAATTTTCATTCATTATTTTAATAACTTACTCAAGCTGGCAAAAATCAGAACAAGTATTTCTGTCTTTCTTACTCAATGTTTCTTTTAGGTATAGTTATCAAGATACACCATCATGACTTTGGCATTCTCAAACAAACCAGACGTTCCATCTCCCTGTACCTGTGCTAGAAATGCCAAAAAGGTCACTGGTTTGTTCATCTGCTTCATGTTCATGATGAAGGTGAACATCATGAGGGGAAAAAAAAGGGACTCTGCTTAGGCCACACAGCATAAGTTCAGTTTAGTAAAAATTCATGGGAGGATAGGCATTTGCCTACGTTTCCTAAACTGTGACTCAGATTTAAGGTCTAACAGGAGCCAGTCAGCAGCACTATAAAAACAGTATGCCCTGAAGAAACCTTGAAATAGAATTCAGTAAATCAGAATGTTGAAAATGAAACAGTTAAAGCAATTGAAATGTGTCAGTAAACCAGAAAACAATTGACACTAGGCTTAGAACATCTTATTATGCGTGATCATATCCCAAATAACAAAATTAATTTTACACATCATGCTACTGCGTTTAAGTCAGTTACTGGCTAGTAGGTAGGAGGAACTGATTTAATGTGCACAGATTATTTCACAGATGTTTACTTAAGGGTTTTTTCATCCTCCTGCTACCAGCTACTCTCAGACAGAATATTGGCTGTGGGTTAGATCCAGTAGGGCAATTCTTATGGCCTAATTTAACAAACATTAATTTATAAATGCATTGGATTTTTATTTACAGAAATTGAGATTAAATATTTATTTAAAGTTTTACAATAACTTTGCCATGGAGGAAAGTGAGGAATATTAAATAATGGCATGTAGCATGAAACTTTTAATTTACAACTCTAATCTAACTGAATACTATTTTTTTCATTTAATTTCAGAATTATGTGAGTATAAAAAATCAACTTTGAGCTCACACAGTTTGTTTTGGAAGTGGAAAATATATATCCAGAGAACTCAGTGAAATGGTATCTCATTGTGTAGATGCTCTACAAGCAAAGAAGACAGTCTCTGACCCAGATAGAAATATACACTACAGATGGAAGAGAAAATATGACTGCAAGTTATTTAGTACTATTATTTAAGTAAAAGTCTTGCCAACAGACTGCTAATCTTCCTTGAATAAATTTGTCTAATACTCATATTACTAGAGGAGATTAATCATACACTTTACAAGCTGCCTCTATAAAACACTGTTGTACACTTTCTCTATTCAGATATCTTCCAGCTCCCTCTTATAGTGCAAAAGCATGAATGAAAGGATCCTAATTACATAGTTATCACAGCTATGGAAATGATCCAAGTCTCCTTAATTTAGTCTAACTGTTGCGCTATATCTAAGATACAAAAATATAATAAATAAATTCAAACTTAACCTGTGTTGAATTTAGGAAGATTTTGGATCATTCTACTGGCCTAATGAATACTTTCTGTTGTAAGAATTTGAATTATGGAAATACTTAGTGAAAGATTAAATAAAAATAAATAAAGGCTTGTGTTTGGAGTGTATAATAGAGGTTGAACACCCTACAAGACCTCTCACATCAGCTGGAGTATTTCAGGAGGAAAGAGTCTCAAATCGTTGCTAAGAGTAAGATGGGTGCCTCTAGGTGAGAGTATGCAGGAAATAGCAATAAGACTAGCCATGCCTTTGCCCCAGCAGCCCTTTCTCACCTCTCACAGGGAAGAGAAAGGATGGGGAGACTGACACGACCTTCAGCTTCCGTTCCCTACCACACCACTAGCACTCACTGATGCAGCAAAAGGATGTTTACATCAAACGCTGTGATGGCTCATAGGTGATGGACCTGCTGGTGCCAAAAAACATTCTGCCAAAGTCTGCTGTTGTGGGGGACACAGTAGAAAAGGAGGTGCACAGCAGTGGAAACCAACGTGCAAATTCTGGGCCATTATACAGTTTGCAGAGCACACATTATACAGTTTGAAGAGCTTCCTTAACTATAACAGCTCATGATCTTGCTCGAGGTTGGGAGGACAAAAAAGTTGTTTAGATCTATGGCACTTCTCATTTGACAAGCTGCAATACTCAGGAAGAATTTCAGTCTTTTACAGTTATTTCATTCTGAAGTATCTGTGCCAACATAGTAATAACACTTAGACAACACTGCAAATGTTCTGCAATACATATAAAAAAAAAGGCAGTTAAACAAACTGGGATTGAAGAGAAACAATGTGGACAATATTGTATGTTTTATTTCAGATTCTTGATTCTTACAACACTAAACTCAGCAAAATTATTATTGTCTTGAAAAGCAGTAAATATGCTTGGAGAATGGTACTTCCCTTTAAATTTGTAACAATAGCTTGTTACGACCCAGCCCTGAGGTAGGATAACTGAGATTCTTGTTAGTAGATCTCTTGCAGTGGATTAGTCTGAAATAACACTGAACAACTAGTGTGTATATTTATATATACATTTAGTTATTATCTATAGATAATAACTAATTTAGCTATTTTAGTTATTATCTATAGAAATATAACAATATAAACATATAAAAATATCACAAGGAACTATATAAGGAAAGAAACTACATAAAGAAAAAAAAGATAGAGAAAGAAAGAATAAGAGTAGATAGTGGAGAGGAAGGTTATCACCACCCATGAATCCAGTGACAAGACTTGATTGTTGCAATTTTGATGTCTTCTGGTAGAAGGCCCCAGAAATGAGTCTGGGGGCACTTTCATAGGTCTTTGATGGCTTCTGACTCTTTCTAAGACATGATTGCTCTTTCCCAAGTCTGTGTAGTAGAGCCATCAGAAGGGATGAATACCTTCAGGCCTACCTGTGAATGTGAATGTCCTGACACCTTCTGGGGATGGGGAGAGGAACGGACTTTAACAGGAGAGAGGACACTGGCATGATAAAAAGTATTATCCCACCCCTGAAGGATCTGTTTGTTATTGGTCTTTTCCCTTATTTGGCTCAAACTTCAGGTCTTTGTTAAACAAAGGTTGGTTTGTCATGGTGGTGGGTTTGCACTCCCTGTGTCTTATGTGCGTCAGAAGTTTTAGCACCACACACAAAAAAACTCTCCTCCCTCTTCTACTGGGGGCAGGGAGCACAAACTCGGCCTCAGGCATTTTGCAAATGGCTGATTGTTTGAGTCATTAACTTTTAATATTTCAGTTTCTCACATGGTCCCAGCCTGCAAAGTCTTCATTCTGAACCCAGAGATGTTCAGTGAGTTGAAGAAAGAGCAGACCCAAGAGTGCGTTTATGGATCTTTAGCTGGTTATGTTAAAAATAGTCTTGTGAGGGTTTGGAATTTTTTAGGAAATTGGAAAATGGTACTTTTTAAACCACAGTGTGCCCATTAGGAATTTCAGCTGTATATTTAGTACAGGTTGTTGATGATTTTGGCTTTCTACAATGAAACTAGCAGATGAATGCAGAATTAACTCTTATGCAATCAAAAGTCATAGTTCTACAAAAACTTGAACAGCTGTGTGCCTTGTTTCCAATGGCAAGGAGTATAAATGACATCAGTGTGAGTACTGAAAAAGTAAAAATTATATGATGTGGATATGAGAATATTTGCTGCTCTGGGAACACAAGTACTTCATAGGTTTGTGAATCTCACAATTGGCCTAATCTATGAACCTCAAAAGCAATTTCAGACCAACATTTTTTGACACTTGTTTCCAAATTTCACATTTAGAAGAGAAAAAAAATACTTAAAAGATCTGATTGTCATACATTCTGCAACTCTGAAGGACTTCTACCTAGTGATAGATGTGCAGCCCTTCTGAAAATCAGAAAATAAGGGAAACCTGGTGTGTGTACATTTGGGCCTTTGTGGTTTTTTTATAGTTTAATTTTGAAATGGTACACAACATCCTTTGAATTATCAGAAGTCAGCTAAAAAAATCCACTGCCCTTTATCTCAGCCTTTCCTCCCTTTCATTCTAATGCTTTGATAAATCAGACTCATTTAGAGACCAGTTGGAAAAGTGGAATTCATGAGGACATCTCTTTATTTACAATCCCACATCTTCACACCCTGGCAGCCCAGTGCCATTCTTCAGAAATAAGACAGCAAAGAACAGATTGATTTTCTTTTTTAATTGCATCCCTGCCAAGACCCTATTGGCAGGAAAACAGAGGTATGGACCCAGGGTTTTTTAGATGCACTGATACAAGGCTATTTGTCAGAGATCAAATCTCCAGTGAACAGCTTGCTGCATCTTTTATTTCCAAGACTTTGATAATAACATAAAATTGATGTTGCATTGGTGTGTACTGAGACAGCAAAGAA
The DNA here is from genome assembly GCF_025592945.1 of Manacus candei. Lineage (NCBI taxonomy): Eukaryota > Metazoa > Chordata > Aves > Passeriformes > Pipridae > Manacus > Manacus candei. The sequence continues at coordinate 21,810,936 of NW_026138097.1, forward strand.
AATTGCAAAGATATTTAGAAAAGTACAGCAAAGGACAGAAGGAGAAGAGGAAGGAAAGCTGATGTTTTTAAATAGCTTAAAGACAAATGTGTAATACTTTTCAAAATATAGTGCTGAACAATATGCTTTATCAGGCATAATGTAGCAAAACTAATTTGTGAACAGCTATAATGTTGATTTATTTCTTCTAAAAGTTTAACTTTCTGTCTATAGAATGGGATTTCAAGACATTAATGAAACTCTTCACGCAGAGAAACATGGTAAAAAAAATGTTTTTCTAGATTTCAAGTAAGATGTTACCATCTTTACCCAGGTGAAAAAAATCTGCCAGCAAGAGCTGTTTCGGAGGGGATGAATGACTAGGGCCTGTAATTCTCGACAAAGTTTTCAAATAGAAAAGAATATTTTTAAGTTTCTTAAGTATTATTATAATAGTTAGAGCATCCTGTCAATCTTGAGAGCACTAGAAAGCCAAATGCCACGTTCCCTGGCTACTAGCATTTATGAAACATGTAATTCCTCTCAGGTATATTTCATCTCTCTTTTCTCCCTTCCATCTCCTGCCCTTTTAGAAAATGGAGACAACTGAAACTCTCCTCTCTACACTTTCTAAAGTATGCTATAACTACTATGCCATATTTCTAGACCACTAGACTTCCCTCTCATCTACTTTGAAATTGTGCTGCTGCTAGTTCACAACACTAATCTCAATGAGTCAGAGAAAAGCAAGCCTGGAAAAGCATCACTACTGTTCCCAGCTTCAACTGAATTGCTACAAATGCAATTACAAATCTCTAGCCATGCTATTATATTCAATACCTGTGGTAGGTTTCTGTACATCAGGAAGAAGCAGAGGGACTGTAGCCCAGATGTAAAGAGCCAAAGGCAATAAGAAGTCTCATACCTCATCTCTTTTTCTGCCTACTCTACACTCTTCCTTTTGTCCAGCTTTCATTCTACAAGTGCCACTTGATGCCTAGTGTGTACTAGAAAATGCTTATTTTGGTATCTGTACCTTAAGACAACAAAAATATGCCCATCTCCTAGTTAAGGGACTTGCTGTTTTTCTGAAGGAAAGATTTTATATTGCAAAAGTAAGATTTTCCATTGTGTTGTGTTCGAGTGACCAGGATTTGGTAGCAGAGGGGCTACAGTAGTGGCTTCTTTGAGAAGCTATCAGAAGTTTCCCCATGTCTGACAGAGCCAATGCCAGCCAGCTCCAGGATGGACCCATCGCTGGCCAAGGTTGAGCCAAATAATGACGGTAGTAAAGCCTCTTAGAAAACAGATTTAAGAAGGAAAAAAAGCTATTGCACAGAAGTAATTATGGCCAGAGAAGAGCAGAATGAGCATATGTGAGGAATAACTCTGCATACACCAAGGTCAGTGGAGAAGGAGGAGGAGGAGGTGCTCCAGGCTCTGGGGCTGAAGTTCCCCTTTAGCCTATGGTGAAGCAGGCTGAGCCTCTGGAGCCCATGGAGGTCCATGGGGGAGCAGACATTCACATGCATCCCATGAAGGAGCACCGCTCTGGAGCAGGTGAATGCCTAAAAAATGTGTGTGACCCTGTGGGAAGCCTGCGCTGGAGTAGAACTTGAAGAACTCTGGAGAGAGGAGCCCACACTACAACAGGTTTCCTACTAGGACTTGTGACCCTCTGGGGGACCCATGCTGGAGCAGTGTGTGTGAAGAACTGCACTCTGTGGAAGAGATTTCATTGAAGCAGTTAAAGAACTCTAGCCTGTGGGAAGGACTCTTGTTGGGGAAGTTTGTGGAGGCCTGTCTTCTGTGGGAGGGACCCCATGCTGGAAGACAGGAAGGACTCCTCTCCTTGAGGAGGAAGCAGCATTAGAAGCAACCTGTGATGAACTGACCATAACTCCAATTGCCCCACATGGAAGGAAGAGGTAGAGAACTGGGAATAAAGTTCAGCCCAGAAAAGAGGGAGAAGTGGGGTGAAAGTATTTTAAAGATTTGTTTGAGATTTGTTTTACTTCTCATTGTCCTGGTCTGATTTTGATTGGTAATAAATTCAATTACTTTTCCTCAGCTGAATCTGTTTTGCCTGTGACAGTAATTGGTGAGTGATCTCTTCCTGCCCTTATCTCAACTCATGAGCCTTTTGTTATATTTTCTATCTGCTGTCCAGTTGTGGAGGGAAGTGATAGAGTGGCTTTGGTGGCCAGCCAGGGTCAAGCCACCTCACCCACTAAATGTATGCACTAATACAAACCGGGTGTGCAAATGCAGGTGCACACGCACAGAAACCACACATTGTCATAACTGGCGAATCAATACAGGCAGATGTATTTTCTCAGTCCCCTTCTATAATCATGAGGACCACTGAAGCAAGGAAGGGGACAATAGAACACAAAAAATATTCAGGAACTGTCATCTAGCACCTTGAGAGCTTTCACATGCTTACACAAGCAATTAAAACATGTGACAGCATTGCAGATATGATCCCTTCAACTTATAAAAATAAATCAAAAGACAGATGAGTATTTGACCTCAAATACTTCAAAGATAAATTGAAAAGACAGACCCAGAATATTTAAAAAAAAACCCACTAAAAATACTATTAGAAAGGGGTCTGCATGACCTCAAGATTTTGAAAGATACCTGTAATTCACTTTAGTCCAAAAAGTTGTCTTTCAGGGGGGGGGGGGTATGTTTTTCTGGTTTTCTTTTTTTTTTTTTTATGAAAGCATAATGAGTCCTTGTGATTTTGTCTTACAATACTGTCATTAAAATTCATGAAAATGCAGACAACAGGTGCCAAATGTCACCCATATTTTTTCACAATCTCTTTACTTCAGTGTGATGCAAAGTCAAAACCATAGCATATATGATCCACTTAATAGCGGTCCTGCATAACAAAGCTGACAACTTATCGGTGGATCATGAGTCCCAGAGTGGAAACACAATCCTCTGTGAGTTTTCTGACTACAGAAAAAAGCTCTTCAGAAATACCAAAGTATGCTTTAGCATTTACCTGCTTATATCCTTCTTTTTGTTCTGGAACAAGGGTTTTCTGATTTTTTAAAATGTATTTCTTCCTCTTACTCAGCTTCAGTTAAATTTCATTGCTGCAGACAAATTGTCAGGTCATTCAAGTAGTGAAAGAACCATGCTGGATTCAAGATCTAGCTATTTGCTCAGGGAGCCTGTCATCACTGATACAAACCTGAAAAGATAAGGTGCCCATATCAGATTGAAACAATCTAGGGAATCAAATTTAAATATAAGTGTACAAAATAAATTGATTAACTCTGACTAAATAAAAATTTTATATTACTCTGATTATTTATATATTTTGATAGGCAATTAAGTAGAGAAGCCCCAATAAAAAGAAATAAGGACAAGAAGATGGTTACCTAATGAGTAGGAACATTTTTTTTTGTCATACAGTGGAAATAAAATCAACTTGCTTTTCACACAAAATTAGGTTTTCTAAAATGAGAACTACACTCAGTATTTCAATTCTTGTCAAAAGCATGGCTTTCAGAAATGTTTGCATTATATTCAGTGCATCAAGAAGCCCTATTTAAAAAAAACAAACCAAACAAACAAAAAAAAAAGCTTTGTAAAAAAGGTAACCAAAATGATTGTCCCAATTTTAACCTGGATCTGATTTGGTGAAGTACCTGAATATTGTCTTAAGAATCAGTGTCTGGAAAGTAATGTATCTTCAAAATAAAATTAATATTGAATTCCACTGAGGATAGGAAGAAATTCTTTGTTCTAGTGGTATACTTCACTTTTCAGCATAAATGAAAGTAAACCAAAACTGAGTCTCAGCTGGAATATCTTCAAATACTACATTTCTTAGTTCAGATGAGCAAATGTTTTAGTTTTACCATATTCTCTGACATATCTTGGGTAGGTCAGAGCACTATTTATAAGATAGTAAAACATAAAAGAGATTCAGAAGCATCTTAATGCAAAGAAAACATATTCTCACCTTCATAATCAGGCTTTGCAAATTTAGATTTGTAGAGATTTCTTTGAAGAGGAGTCTGTTGAGCCACATTAAGAGATATCTATAAGTGAGACAGCCATGAATGTTCACATTTTCTCTCATTTCCAATAAATGAACATCTAGTTACCACAAATCATTGCTCTATATTGTAGACAAGCTCTCTTCACCGCAGGATCTGAGAGTTTGTGAAATGTGTTACTTTTCATGTGGACATATTGTAGTATCATCTTTCTCCTTCAGCTGACATTGACCTAATAACAGTAATCCATGATCCCAAAGCAAATTTGAGTGGAAAAAGCTGTCCTTGCCTAGAACTATTTTCTCTGTTGGTCCACAAAACATACTTATGGCAAACTGTGATTAATAAGTACAAAAACTGACAAATAATTAGCATTTAGAGTTTGAGTTTTATAAAATTGATTCCTCTGAAGTATAAATGTTCTATTTAACCTAATAATTTTCTATCCCTCTAGAGTTTTTTGAAACTATGTAGAGGTCTCAGCCATTGCTGCAGAACTGTGGCACCCACCTTCACAGACATTAACTGGCAGTCTCATCTTCAACTTCATTAGTAAAACTTTACTGTGGTAGCTCTGCAGACCTCATAATTCAACAAAGGAAACTGTAAGATAACAGTTACATTCCATATTGATTTTGATGAGAATTGGATCAGACCTTGACTGTCTGGTAGTTAAAGTCTCATTCTCATTACATACTTTGTACCTGGAGCTCAGTTAGTTTCCTTCCTTTATTGACTTACAGAGGCTCTCACACACTGTTTAAACATGAGTCAGCAAATATATCACAATAAGGTACTTTTCACAATGCTTTTTTTGGCAGACATAAATCATAATGTTTAATGTTCCATACCCTTTTTATTTTAATTTTAAGTTTAAAATCTTATGCTTCCTAGGTAATACATCACAATTATATTAAGAACTGATTCAAAGTCTACTGTGGTCACTAAGATGCTTTCCATTTATTTCATTAGTGTCTGAAATGGGTTCCTAATCCCAGGTTCTGTGTAATTTTCTTTTTTTTTGTGAACAGGCTTTTGAGGTCTCACTTACAAGAACTTTTAAACATGAATATGAGGTAAATGCATTAAAAAGGAGATTGAGATGCATTAATACAAACTGGACATGAAATTACATCTAAAGATAAGTATTGTGGAAAGCATATTCATGAATGCTGGGAAAAAAAAAATCTGCATTTATTTGAAAATGCACTAATGTAATTTTTCCCAGAAGGCTTTTTTCTTTTTTGAAGCTTAGTAAATCTTAGCTATAACCTATTTTTGAAAGGACTTAAAACAGTTAAAAGTCCTGAATAGCATAATTATCAGAGTTGAAAGTGTGTTTAATCCCTTTTTTTTATGAATGAAGTGGGCTTGATGGATTTCCTTTGATTAAGCTCTCCAAATGGCTCAGACAATATAAATATTTTGTGAACCTTTCCTCTATTATGTTCTTCAGCAGGTAAATTGGGTCACTAAATGTTTCCAGAGCTATTACACAGAGAAAAAAATTTTGCAGCCAGTTTATTATCTCTTTATATTAGATTATATTCCCTTCTCCACCAAGATGAACTGACCTCAAGGATCCTTCTTATTAATGGAAACATCACAAAGATAATGAGAAATGTTATTTTGATGACATAACCTGGAAGAAAAAAAAATCCAAATGTAGATCTGAAAGTGGAAAAGGGAGACTAAAAATTACTAGGTAATTGAAAAAATAAATTTCAAAATGATTTTTTATATTTTTGAACAATGCTTGTGTGTGCCCATGAAAATGAGCATGGGCATCATTTTTTTCACCATTCAACCTATTTGACCAGGTGGAATTTGATGCCAGGAGGTCTACAGATAGTGTTATAGAAATATTTTGTACCAACTGTGTACTCAATAAGTAACCAACACAAAACTTTACTTTTGGATTTGTCATATACTGTGAAAGATCTTTGACTACAGCCAAAGTTATTTCCCTGATTCTTTATTCTTTTTTTTATTTTTACTTTTTTAAATGTGAAGAATTTAATTTTTAGACAGACACTGGTTTTGTAATCCAGTGGTTGGCTTGGGGTTAAAGTGTATACCTATGATTCAAGTGCATTCAGTAGGTACTAAAGCTGAGAATTAAATTATAAATGCATATATTTGAATAAAAACTATCTATAATAAAGAGTATCAACTTCTTTGTTTAGATTAAAAAAATTTTAATGATAAAATACAACAGGCAAGGTATATATCTCAAGCATTTTAAGACCACTTAAAAAATCAATTAGTGTGTACCATCATGGGACTAGCAATTATGTGAAAATGAGGAAGCAAAAAACAATTTTAAAGAAAATCTTAGATGATAATGCAGAAGAAGGAATAATTTCTAGCAGATTATATGTTAGATAATGAAATTTCTTTTTCTTTTTGTATAACTTGTGAGCAACTCACAGTTTTCCCTACTAAATTGTTAATTCAAATGTATTCAACAAACGTCTTTTTAATTTTTTTCTCTTTACAGATTGTACATCTTCAAGATGCACCCGTTGATTGTGATTGACCCAATAAATCCAAGTAAATTGCTTTTTTTTTCACTGACCAAATATCCCCACAAGACATTTTCTCTGAGATAGTAAAATTCTGGGAAAATCTTCAGATAAATATAAGCTCTTAAAGTTGCATTTAAATGAATAGCACTGGAATAGTATATATACAGATAGATAGATCATCTGGCCTTTGACTTTCAAAGGCACATGTATGCTTTTGGAAAACTTGCTTTCTAATATGTTCCTGGAAATTAAACACCAAAATAAATCTAAGTATGGAAAAATTACTTCATTATACTATTTAAATAGCATTTCAGAGTTTTTTTCTATCTCTTAATGAGTATTGTAGAATTTTCTCTTTTTCAAGAATATATTTTAAATTTTGTCTTGACTATCAGTAAATATCAGAAAATAATAGCAAAACCTCATATATCTAGGTGTGATTTCCTTTTTATTTATGACACTTCAATAACAAAAACACCAGGAAAAGAGAATGAAGGAAGGATGGCACCTATATGCTCTTTATTCAGCCACAAAAGATAACCCGTAACTTGATAAACTATTTAATTCTTATTATATTTTTCTCCATTATACCACAGAGAAAAATGTTTTAAAGACAATTAAAATCAATGTATGATTGTTCATAATTAAATATTACTTTCTTCTTGAAAAAAGTTGTCTCAGAGGCACATTAGTCAATCAACAACAACAACATATAAATGGATTAGTAACCCTTACAATCAAAGGCGCCTACTATAATGAAGATAAATACATTACAAATACCTATTTTATTAGATTCTTCTCATATGTTACTGAATTCACAGTAACTCACTGCTTTTATCTTGACAGAAGCTGTGGCCTGATTTATTTGACTTGTTAAACACTGACATTTGATGTGCAATTTATATCTGCTAAACGTGCTTGAAAAGCACAGGCCCATGTCCTGGACTATGCATAGAGCAACCATTTTGTACAGCAGAAAAAAATGCTGTAAGGGACAAATGAAGAATTCATAGGTAAACATTATGAATTTAGCCTTTAATAACTTTTCTTCTTTATACTTTTTTTTTTCATCAAGATCAATATAGTTATATAAAAGTATGGAAAAACATGCAGAATGGCATTCATATCAAACACAAGGTAATGTTCTGTTTTTTTAATAAAATGTGAAGGCATATTTTCAACCTACTTCATTTTCTATGTTATTGCCACTAGAAAAAGCATTTAATATTACTTTTCCTCAAGCAATTATTGCAAGAGAAACTGTGTTTTTCATTATAAAGAATTTACTGTCCATCCATCTCTGTGAGTCCTAGACTGGCAGCTCAGTTTTTCTTCTTAGTTAGCACACTATGTTATAAATGGCACATCTGACAGACATTTAGCAGAACTACATCCAGCCCAGGTGCCTCTGTATGACAAGTATGAGTCTCTGGATGGAGAAGGCTCATCAATGGATAATGTGGATAACTGTCCATCTATACCAGAGGTGTTGCAAGATTAGCTCAACATCACAACCACTCCTTTCTGAGGGGAACAGAGGGTCCAATATTTCTGACAGACCCACCTCTTAGGGAAGGCCCCCTTAACCTGGGGCCCAGGTTAAGGACATTACTGGGAAACTTCCCAGCCTGGTACAGTCTTATGACTTTTATGCATTACATTATTCCATGTGAGTGGCAATGAAGGCGCAATGTGTAGTCCAAGGGCCATCAAAAGAGACTTTAGGGGCTTGGAATGGCGGGTAAGGAAATCTGGAGAACAGGTTATTTTTGACTGTGTGCTTTTAGTTGCAGACAGAGATATTGGAAGAAATAGATGAGCATGGGCTATTAACGCATGGCTTAGTGGCTGGTGTCACTGCCACAGATGTGGGTTTTTTGATAATGGGATGGCTTACACAGCACCAAGCCTGCTGATGTCAGATGGGATTTACCTTCCTCAAAGCAGGAAGAAGGTCTTTGCTCACAAGCTAGTGGGGCTCATTACCAGAGCTTTAAACTAGACCTGAAGGGAGTGGCAGATAGTATCAGACTTGCTTGTGACAAACTGTGGAATCAGAAGTCAAGGTTAGAGGGACGTGGTACTAGCAAGGGCTCTCAACCTATTGCTCTGAAATATGCTGGGTACACTGCAGCACTTGAAGTCTTACAGAGGTGAGCCAGGGGCTCCTGAGGTAATAGGAGACAACCAGGGAAATCACATGAACACCAGTGAAATACCACAAAGAAATTAAGGTGTGCTTCCCTAAGAAAGTGATGCATCCATCGGCCTAGCTGAAGTGCCCCTACATCAATGCACATAGCAAACAGGAGGAGTTGGAAGGCACTGTTCTGCTAGAAAGCTGCTATTATTGAAACTTGGCCTTAATATTTCTGAAACTTGGTAGGATGAATCCCATGAATGGAGTGTGGTTGTCAATGGTTGCAGGCTGTTCAGAAGGGACAAGAGAAGGAGAGGTGAAGGGGTTGCCCTCTACATGAACAAATGGACAGTGTGAAGAGCTGTCTCTGAAGAACAGCTGTGAGCAGGTTGAAAGCCTGTGAGTAAGAATCAGAGCCTAAGGCAACAAAGGGAACCTTGTGGCTCCTGATCAAACAGACCCTATTGATGAAGTCTGTTTGCTCCATCTACAGGAGGCACTGCACTCGTAGGCTCTCATCTGGCTGGGGGACTTCAGCCACCCCAACATCTGCTAGGAAAGTAGCACAACGAGCTGTAGGAAATCCAGGAGATTCTTGAAGTGCATTGAGGATCACTTCTTAAGCCAGATAATAGACAACCCTACCAGAGGGGATGCGTACTGTACCTGATGATCACCAACACAAGCGAGCTAATCAGTGACGTCAAGACTGGAGGCAGCCTAAGCTGAAGTGGTCATGCTCTTTTGCATGCAGCCCTGAGACCTATGGATCATGTGAAGAGTAAAGTCAGGACCCTAAATTTTAAAAAACAGTAATTCCACCTTTGGAGAAGTCAGTAAACAGGACACTCTGGGAAACTGTCCTCAGGGATAAGGGAGCAGAACAGAGTTGGTGTATCCTTAAGGATGCTTTTCATAGAGTGCAAGAGCTCTTGGTGGTCATGTGTAAAAAATAAGGAAAGGAAGGCAAGAGACCAGTGTACCTGAGTCAAGGCCTGCTGGTCAGACTAAAAGGCAAGAAGGAAAAGCACAGGCAGTGGAAGCAGGGACAGGTATCCTAGGAAGAGCATAAGGTTGCTGAACAGTTTCTAGGAATGGGGTCAGGAAAGACAAAGTGCAGCTGGAGCTGAACTTGGTAAGACATACAAAGGAAGTCTTCTACAGGTATATCAGACAGAAAAAGAAGGTCAAAGAAAGCATACTCTTTGATGAACATGACTATCAAACTGGTAACAATGGATGAGGAGAAGGCTGAAGAAGTACCAATAATTTTCTACCTCAGTCTTAACTGGCAACCTCTCTTCCCACATCTTTCGAGTGAATGGACCTCAAAGCAGAGACTAACAGAGACCTTCCACTGTAAGAGATCACCTGAGGAATCTGAAGTTACGTCTATGGAACCTCACAAGATGCATCCCAGAATCCTGAGGGAATTGGCTGATGCAGTTGTCAAGCCACTCTCCATGATAATTAAAAACTCGTGGTAGTCAGGTGAAGTCCCAGGTGACTGGAAAAAGGGAAACATTGTACCCATTTTTTAAAAGGGTAAAAAGGAGGCCCCTGGGAACCACTGACCTATTAGCCTCAGCTCTGTGCCTGGAAGGATCATGCAACAGATGCTCCTAGAAGCCATGCTAAGGTACGTGGAGGACAGGGAGGTGATTTGAAATAGCTTGGCTTCACCAAGGGCAAGTCCTGCCTGACCAACCCAGTGGCCTTCTGTGATGAAGTGTCTACATCAGTGGACAAGGAAAGAACTACAGATGTTACCTATATGGACTTCTGTAAGGCCTATGACACAGTCCCCAAAAACATCTTTATCTCTAAACTGGAGAGATACAGACTTGATACATGGACGGTTTAGTGGATGAGGAAGCAGCTGGGTGTTTGCATCCAGACTAGTGATCAACTGCTCAATATCCAAGTGGAGATCTGCGACAACTGATTTCCTTCAGGGTTCCATACTGGGACCAGTACTGTTTAATACCTTTTTCAAAAACTTAGAGAGATCAAGCGTGTTCTCAGCACGTTTGCAGACGACAGCAAGATGCGTGGTGCAATTGACATGCCTAAAGAATGGGACACCATCTGGAGAGACCTGGGCCTGGAGACTTTAGAAGTGGACCTTTGTGAGGGCATAAAATGATCAGAGGGATTGAACACCTTTGCTATAAGGAAAGACTGAGAGAATTTTAGATTGTTCAGCCTGGAGAAGAGAAGGTTCTGGGGAAACCTTATTGCAGCCTTTCAGTATTTACAGGGGACCTATAAGAAAGATGGTGACAAACTTTTTAGTAGGGTCTGTTGCAATGGGACAAGAAGTAATGGCTTTAAACTGAAAGGGAGTAAATATTCACTAGATATAAGGAAAAAGAATTTATGATGGTGGTGATGCAACACTGGCACAGGTTTCACAGAGAGGTGGTGGAAACATTCAAGGTCATGTTTGACAGGGCTCTGAGCAACCTGATCTAGCTATCTCTGTTCCTTGCAGAGGGTTGGACTAGATGAACTTTCCAGGTCCCTTCCAACCCAAACTATTCTATGATCAGGTGATTTTTTTTATAGTCTACTCTTTACTTTGTGGGCTTTTTTTCTTTTTAATTCTCAGAATTGTTTTCCAGATTTACACATGAAATTCTGCCTTCATTGAACCTAATGACAAAAAATTTCAAGTTTTTTTAAACTCCTAACTTTAAAACATTTGGGTAAATAAAACAAATTAAATGAAACAAAAGTTTTGCCATTTGTCATTGAAATGTTGATGAAAATCTGCTTTTAACACACTGTTGAGCAGATATAACATTGAGATATTTCACAGAGATACCTCTGCATCTACATCTTACAGTATTGTTCAAAAGAATTATTTACCTAATTTTACTTAATTACTGAAAAGATATTTATGGAAAATAGTTCAAAGAAAAATCATCCCATAGTTTACAACTTTCTGATCTTGAAATAAATGTGGTTTTTAGAGAATGAGAAGTGGTTGGGTCTCTTTCAGGGAATTGTACAAATCAGTTGGGAAAGGGTACAAAATTGCCTCAGAGAGATATATGTCTCTATTAACTTATGAACCATATTACCTTATTTCACTGTCCTGAAATTAAAGAGTAATCATCTCACTTTTGTCACCTTGACACCACTCAGCAACTTCCACTTTTTCTTATGAGCAATAATCTTTCCAAAATACCACCAAGTTCCTTACCATGTTTGTCATGTCTGTCAGGGAGACTAGTAAGTACTGAACATTAGCATTCCTTGGAGAAATTTGTAAATCCTTCTACCCAGGGTTCTCCCAAGCCTTTCTTTTTATCATGACTATTTTACCCTTTTAAAACAAAAATAAAAACTACTGTCACTGAGCTTTGCCTAATTGTAAAGAGAGAATTGTAAACTGTTGGTATAAAATTATTCTGTTTGTTAAATTTAAACACAAAATGCCTTTTTTTTTTTTTTTAATTTTGTTTCAACCTTAACACATCTGTTTAGGTACTATTTAGTCACTTCCTTTAACGTTCAGTGATTCATCATTTAAAAAGTTATCCTACTAATTCATAAGTTCATGAAAGCCCCTTAAGATCTGTATTGCTCAGTCATTCTATGAATAGTACATTAATAAATTTATTGATTCAAGTTTAGCACTTAGCTAAAAGACATTTTATAGTGCTGACAATATTTCAATAGGTCAATAAAATAAAGAAATACAGGGTAAGTCAGTCAATAACTTCAGTAATATCAATTTGTTTGCATGCCAAAGCTTCAAATCAATCAAACATGCATGCAAATAGCTCTATTAAATTTAATCTGGATTGAGAAGATACTTAAGCATATAATGAAAATTGAAGCTCTTCTTTAATTATCTGCATAAAGTGAATCACCATCAGCATAAAAAATAGAGTTAATGGTCTTTTTGTAACAATCAACTGTTTAACCAACGGCAATAATACTAAATTTTTTTTTAAGATTTAAGGTCCTGATACAGCCAAGTACCTAACTCCTTGTCTAACTTCAAGCAGAAGCATAGCCTGGTTTAAGAAAATACAGTAAGCTATGTAGTGTTAAAAAAATGAATGCTAAAAAACTCACTGAAATATACCTCATATAGTGAAGGAATACATGTTCTTTCCTATAATTATGTATCTTGTCAATATTCCTATAATTATATATCTTGTCAATATGTAAAATTTAGAAGACAAACATTTAACCACTACCCGAATGTAGACTTCAATCCCTCAGGTATATCTATTAATTCAAGCCTGCACCACTGGAAACCTAGCAGAGAAGAACTTTTTAATAAGCATTTAGGTGGGGAGAGGGCAGGAAAGGTGGAAGAGAGCAAGAAAAAGTAAGATAAAGAAAGAACACAGGTCTACACCCTTTATTCCATTATCTCATGGTAGCCTGACTAGATTTTGATTTAGTATAATTTTCATTCACATTTGTGAAGTGCAGTTTCCTGTTTACACTGACTGTGTAAATCTGGAGTGGCTACTTATTTCTACCCTGACAACTATTAACTAGTTCTTGTAGTTAGATGGACTTCATGATACCTTGCTTTGCATATACACTGTAACAACTGCAGGATCAGAAATAAAAATCCTGAGCAAAAAGGTCTGTTGAGCTATAGATTAATCCAGGATTTCAGTGCCTAAGAAGCTGGGAAACTATTTGCATGAATCACCTGAATTTCTAATGTGTATGTGCTCACAAAAAAATTACAAAATATTTTGAAGATGGGAAATTGGCTTTCTAATTCCAACTTATTGAAATTTTAAGTGCATACATATAATTAAATATTTATTGGATTGAAAACAGTCTGATGTAAAGAGAATTACCCTAGCTTTGTAGTAGAAGGAGAGACCTGAGTTACACTCCCTTTTCCAAGGAATGCTTACGGTTTTCATACTAAAGAACTTCATATTAAGGTATTATTGAAGTAAAGGAATAGAGTGCAATTCTTATTATTCTTTTCTTACCAGAAAGCAATACAGTCATACTTATTATCTTTCTAATTCAATGAATATTTAATTATTTCATGCAAAGCTGAAAACTTCAACAAGAATATGGCCACCCTTATTGTATTCCATATCCATAAATACTTGACTATTCTACTCAGCTGTTGCACTGAAGGAAAAGATATCCATAGAGATGCCCACAAAAGATGTGAGTGGTGCTTCACTCTTTCATGTTTGGAAAAATATTTTACCAACTGGATTTTAATACAAAAGCATGTGATATTGCAGTCTTGTCTCACATTTTTTGTAAAACAAATACTAGATCTCATCAGAATTTAATCGACATAACTCCCATGGAGAAAAGTGCTTCTTTCCAAAAGGGTGTGCTATTTTGTGGGAAATATGTAAATACAATACATAGATAAAACAGAAAATATGCTCTAGTCTTCACCAATTTCAATTTGTGGCTTCTTGCTAACCAAATTTTTGTGATTCCATTCAAACTCTTTCTTTGCCTTTTTATTAATTTCTCTGGATAAGATGGAAAGGATATAGTTTCCTCAAAGCACTACAAGATCCAAACTCTGCATACAGTGCTGTGTAACTTGACTTTTGCCATTCTGTCCTCTTCCTTATAGCACAAAAGACGTTTCTTTCAATAATAATAATATCAAACATTTACTGTCCTCATAAACTCCACATTCAATTTCTCAGTAGCTGAGCTTACACTGCAGATGTAAGGTACTCTGTAATGTACCTCAAGCCCCTGCCTTCCAGGTGCACACTACGAGTTTCTTAACTGGATGTGCCCCTGTTTGTCCTGGTTATTGTGGAAGGATATCTAGATTCAGAGAAGAGACCTGATTCTGACTTGTCTCTGTAATAACCTCTAGGATCTACTAATAAAGCTACTTAAATAAAAAGGCACAAAGAAATGGCAAGAAAGAAGAAAAGAGATAAGTTGAGGAAGTGCAACTGTTAATAGTTATGGAACTATAAGAATTGTCAGAAGTGCAGCAGTTTACTGGAATAGATTCATAAGAAAAATTACATCTGTTAATGAGGATTACCAGTGCCACTCAGAAAGGCAATGAACAGACAGGATCTCTTTCACCTGCATATTTTCAAGAAGAGATTTACCATTATACAAGTGAGGAGAAAAAAAAAAAAAGTGAGTGAGTTATAAGACTACAGTACATGAAAAATATGCCACATGTTACACTAAAGGTGCTTAAAGATAATCATGTTCATGTCACTGTTTCAATGACCTAAAATGGAGGAAAACCACTACACTGCACAGTCTCCATGACAAAAGCAAAGCTGAACAAAGTATGTGATGCTTCAGAAACCACAAAGCAGTGTACATCAGCCAGAAGGTGACATATAATGTTTAATATAATGGATTGGATTGTGAGCACAGTGAATGTCTTCCTAGAAATGGAGACGTGGGTGACTAGCCTTTAAGATATTTGTACTGAACCATAATACATCATGAAGTCTACTAATTTTTCTCAGTGTTAACTGATGGATTACTAAAACAGAAATTTCCTTGTGTGATGATCACCGTTTCATGAGGATAAAAGCTATGGTCTTATTGTTTTCATAAAATTGTGTCTACATTTAAAACACCACAATTGTTCCATTCTACATATGAAAATATGGATCCAGGATTAAGTTCCAAGTGACATGTCAACAGTATCACTTTCAAATCTCTCTAATTTAGAAAGAGAAAGAAAAAGAAAAAAGGTAGAGCACCTTGGTTAGCACATCTAATCAAGCTTAATTTGATTTTTTTTTTCTATTCTGGATAACTACCAATGTCCTATATTTGGTATAAACAGCACTACTGAATTGGACCATAGGAAACATTAAATGGCTTTAAGTCAGAGAAATCATACATTTATTACAACTTTTTCACATTTTTCATTGAAAAACTTATAATCATTTGGGATGTTAGGTTAGTTGTGTTCAGTTCTCTCGCTGCTGAAAGGATATAGTGTGATATGAAACATCTCCTAAAGCTTTTATTCAGTATACAGACTAAATGAAGTGCAATTTTGTGATAATTACCTTTAATAATACAAGCTACATAAATTTTCAATATCAGTACACCATACTTCAGTATCTGAAGCTTTGATGACAAATTAGATCTACTTTTAATATGTTTTAGTCTGTAAGATCAAAAGAGGACTTTCTGGTATATCTGAAAGTTCAGGCTTCTATGCTTACTTATGTATGAGCATCTTCAAGACTGATTGCAGCAGTGAAAAAAAATCAGATATAATGACAGTATAACTGGTGACCTAAATTTTGTCTTTGCAGCAAGATATGCCCTAATTGATTATTCCTGAACTAAATCATAGCTAATATCTGTCTTCCATGCCACAAAAATGTTAACACTTAACACTGCTTTGATGTTCTTACATGAGTAAGAGTTCATTAAATATTTACTTAAATTGTTTTCCTCTGCATTTTAAATTTTTGTGGATGTTACATTTCCTGGATCCCAATCTATCTTCTAATAAAAGTAAAAGGTCTTCAAACTTATCTTTCTATACAGTTTAGAAATTGTTCACCACAGAACAGCTCCTGCTTACGACAGAAGCATTTTTAATGACATGTTGGTAAAAAATTATGGATGTTAAAAGACCGGAAAACTAGGAGACTTCACAAATGCCACTACCATAAGAGACCTAACTAGTGGCTCAGATGAAAGAAATGGGATTCAGTGCTCAACAGTTTAGCTTTCTGGGTTCACTCTCCACTCCCACAGGTACAGGGGCTGAAAGCTGGTTTTGTCCTCTTCTTTTGCTTACATCAGACTAGTCCCCATTTACCTTTGGAGAAGTAACAACAAGTGACAGCCTAGGAGCCTGTTTAAAATACGGATCATATTCTCATTTCTAGCTGTTAATTATATATATTAAAACTTATCTAGCAAACTTTCTCAGTACTGCTAGCAAAATCAGAGGACTTGTGCTTTATTTTACATCCACTCATTTATTAGATTATCTGATTCTTAGACATGATCGTCTTTCTGGGGACATTTAAACATTTGACATTTAAAACATCAATTTAATTTCAAACGTTACCTATATTAAATTTAATTCAAGATAAGACAATTCTCCTAACTATATTCTAGTGTTTTTATGAGCATCAGTAAAAGGTAAAAGTATCTAAGGTGAAGTTGTAATTTACCTCCATCTCATGTAAACCTGTTGGATGTCTGATTTACACTAATTTCTTGTGGAAAAAGGCCAGTCGAACAGTTAGTTGACATTAAAGGAAAAGCAGATAATTCAAGTTACAATTTATGAGATGTGACCTAGAAACCACGTAAGCAATAAACTTAGATCAATTAAGGCAACTTTTTTCCCATAGCTGATATTCATAAAATAAGAATTTTGGCTAGTATTTTAAACACACCTAAAGACTTACAGACCCAGATCACAGTGAAATACTTCATCTTGAATACAATGAGATTTAAATCCCTCAGGCTGTTTTGGAGAGCTTAATCTTGACGTTTTATCTTAAACTAGAGTAATTGAATATATAATACATGTTGCCTGAAGACATGATAGTGCTCACTCTAGTTAATAAAGGTCTTCAGCCTAAAAAAAAAGTGCATGGATTATTTAAGGACCAGAGGATTGTTATCTTTCCTTACTGTATGCTAGAAATATGCATTAAACTTCAACTGGTTCTGTGCTTCAAGTATAAAATTTTAAGAGGTTTATCCAAATATTGACAAAGTCCTTCACATAAAACTGAAATGCTACAACTTTTCTGGGGGGGAAAGGTGGATTCTGATTAGAAAAAAAGTCCTGTTTGCTTGTACTGCAAAGCATGCCACTTATCATACACAGATGGAGATTCATCATTTTCAAACAAAAATAAAATATAACCTGTATCTAGACTGACTGAACTCTCGAGAGGGAATCCTTTAACCAAGAGTTTAATTTTATTAAAAGCATTTCTTTATCTCCTGAATTATATTTTACTTTTGTGATCAAAAAGAAATTTCAAATTTCTTGGGCAAAACTAACTACTAAAAATGAAAAGCAAAACTTCTAGCAGTTTATTTAGCAATTTAGTCCCTAGAATTCAGTTTCACAAGAACCATTCATTTTTGTAATGCCCCTCAGCCCCAACTCAACTCTTTCTGCTTTTACCAACACTTGTATAAACTCTACAAGACATTTAGGAAAATGTTTATACTTTGGTTTGAATCACGGGCAGGTGCAAGACTGTTCAAGGACACAAGGAAATTAGCACGCAGAAATGCATAGTATGATCTGGGCAAAATAAGACTCAGAAAACACTTATGTTGTCAGTAATAACTTGGCCTATTAGCACAAAAACGTTTTTGTCCTGTTAATTCTATACCAAGTTGTTTGTCTTTTGTGCTATTTTCTAATGTAGGCAATCATGTTAAAAATTATTAACCAGTAATAAGTCTGCTAGGTTGCTTTGTCACTATCTGTCTCCTCCTAGAGTGGTGCATCATAATATATACCTTGGGGACTGATTCTCTTCTATAGAATCATAGAATGATTTGGTTTGGAAGGGACCTTAAAGACCATCTAGTTCCAATTCCCCTGCCATGAACAGGGACACCTTCCACTAGACCAGGTTGCTTAGGGCCCCACCTAACCTGGGCTAGAACACTTCTAGGAAACGGGCATCCACAACTTTTCTGAGAAACTTGTTCCAGTGTCTTGCCACCCTCAGAGTAAAGTTCTTCCTAATATTTAATCCAAATCCTCTCACAGTAAAGTTCTTCCTAATATCAAATGCAAACTCTCTCAGTAAAGTTCTTCCAAATGTCTAATCCAAACCCTCTTCCATTTTAAATCCATTCCCCCTTGTCCCATCACTTATAGGACACTTATGTGGCTTTTGACAAAATCCCACACTGACAACACCAACTTTGTGGATAATGAACTCCAAGCGGGCTTTTCAGTCTCATAGTGAAATACAGTAATCCCAGAGTTATTTCTGGTGGGTTTCTTGTTTGTTTGTTTGTTTGTTTGTTTTGCTAAATTGATGTATCTGCAATAGTGTTTCATTAGAATTTACAGTATGCTTTTTGAAATGAACCCCATTAATAATACCTACTGTGTTTTAAACCATTTTATAGAGAAGTCTCGGTCCATACAACCTGTTGAATTTATTATTCTTTCGTCCTTCTGGATGAAACTAAACAATACAACAAGGTTTAGGAGATACCCTAATGTAAACCACCTGTTAGTGGGTGTTAATCCCATGGTACAGACTGGAGATAGAAAAAAGAAGAAAAAAAACCCCAATATGTAGATTAATGTAAAAATGGTGAGTCCTCAGCACTGCCTGGTTTTCTCTAAAAACATTTTGTGTCATACTCCCTAGTTACTGCTTCACTTAGGTCTATTGATTTCATAGATGAACTATCACACTGAATCATGTTCACATTGCATACTTAAGAAAGTGAAGGAAAGAAAAAAAGAAACAATCTAGAAAAATTGATAAGTTCACAATTACCAAAAATCAGAATCAGTGTTGCAAAAGAAAGGCATCAATACAAAGAAACAATTAAGGCAGATGTAAAACTAATCTGTGATGCACAGTTTTAAAGATATCTTAACAGAAAAAAATGCCTCCATGTAACAGTATTCTCTGTTTTTCATCAGTATAGAGAAAATTCTTGTTTGGAAGTAAAGATAATTTTCTAGATCAAAATCTACTAACATTGCTTCAGTCTTTTTTTCCATTTTTCTGCCTACTTAAAGACCAGGGAACTTTCTTGGCAAATTACTCTAATTTTTTGTTTTGAAACAACATTTTAGCAAGTTGGGTTGTGACAATAGAAGTATTACAGAACAGCAGCAAATCTTGAAGAGTTTGATCATAGCAAAGATTGGTCTTGAATACTGCATTTACCAGTATGGAACCTGGACAGAAAGATATGTGATCAAATCAGTCAGTATGCACATGCATGTGCATGGTAGTAGTTGTGTCATATTTAATGATGAACATACAGACTTGCCCAAGGATTTCTAAGAAAATCTCTTCAGCTTTGCTGTTGCTACCCTGTTGAGGTCTGTGATTCTTAGAAAGAATGCATGAACACTGAAACAGCATGGAAAATGCTAAAAAACCCACAAGAAGGCATTTGACAGAGTAAAGAGAACTGTTAACCAAGACTGCACTACAGAAAAGCTGCTATAATAAGAATGGGAGAACACTTCAGCAGAGTACTGAAGCACAGCTAGAAGCCCATGCTGCTTAGACCCTTGATATCTAAAGAGGAGAAAACACTCAGCTGTTAGAGGAGCTTCTGCCTGTGGATTTTTTTGAAATGGAACTATTCCACAATTAAAGGAGGTGGATAAGCACTTTGATAACGAGCTATTAGAAAATCTTTAATGACACTCTTTAAAAGTGCTGCTGATGACTTTACATCTGCTGACTCATGACACTTCAAGGAGTAAGAACAAGGAGAGTAAGACAACTGAACAGTCAAAAAGGATGCCACATATATAAAGACACAGCCCCTCAAGTAACACATAGATGCTTACCAACTTTTATAAAATCTTTGAATCTTTGTCTCGAAAGACATTGTCTCTGAAGACAATTTAACTGTATTCAGGAGTGGAATAGTGTGGGATGGGAAAAGAATTAAAAATTGCATTTCAGGATTTATCAGATCACAAGAAGGAAGACACACAAAAGATCATTATCCTTTTAAAGTACGATAGGAAGAAATGGGTTTATGCGAGTCTGAATTTTGCTTAAATAAACATTGATGTAACCCCAGAAGATTTTAAAGTTAGTTTCACAAGCTGGATAAAGTCTGTATATCTGGGATCAGGTCGGCTGAAACCCAAGCACAGACTAAGCAACTAATGGTGATTTTTGACAGTTCAGTTGCCATATATAGAGATTATAATTAGGTGTGGTAAATGGAAAGTGACTGATTAAAGAACAAGACCCTACAACCCATTGAAATTCCATACCTGATAATGAAAAAGGGCAACATCATGTTGAGTGGTGTTGCATAGCTACTGTAATGCCACATTTCTTGAGATGGTAAATATTTCTAAAATACTCAGGAAATGAAAGAAATATTTTCCAAGTGTCTGATGTGAGAGAAAAAAGGCATGTAGTATATCACCACAGAAAGTGTAAATCTGAGTACCAGGTATTATCTACTGGTCACTCAGAGAGCAACAGGAAGGGCAGTCAGTATAATGATGCCTGATACTGACGGCTTAAGCAAAATGGAAAATAGACAGTGGCAAGTTGGTGATATCAATTATACATTATTCCAGAGTCCAGAGAGTAGGGTAATAAGTAAAGATATAAAGATGAAAACCTTGTTTTCTGTTTGGAGAAAAAGCTGTCAGGTTAAATTAACTTTATAAGTTTTAAACAAGAGTTTTAAAGCTCTTGTACTGTATTGACAGCCCTTTAAAGGGTTAACCTTTGCACATCACAGTCAGAGGGTTTGTTGTTGGCGTCATTTGTGCAGTCCCATTTGCCAGTGCTTTCCTTCTTCCATTCTCTGGATTTTTATCTTGCTCAGTTGAAGTCTGTCAGCTAGCAAACATGCTAGGACTGAAACTACCTTTTGTACCACACGGTTACTCTGTCTTTGAAACACTTGGCAGAGTACTGGCTTATACTTAAGCAAGGTTTAGAACATCCACACTATACATCACAAGTACAACTTACCCTTCATTTTACTTATATCAGTTTGAGTAATAAATCACAGCTCCTTTACTGAGACAGAACTCAAGACCATTTTCTCATTTAATAGCTTTCATCCGTATGATGTCCTATATAATGGATATCACAGTACACTAATGAGTTTGCCAGCATTATCAGCAGATGTATCATCATTTACATAGTTTCTTTTTATCCCTGGAATGACTGCATGAATGTATTAGTTTTATAATTTCTCTTCATTTATAAAGGTAAAAAATCATGGTTTGTTAAAAATATTTTGAAACTTTTATCTTATATGACAATGTTCTTAGTGTACAGTTACTATTATGTTTTCTCATTAGGAGTGATATATAGAATATATATATATATAGAATACTCACTATAGTATATATAGAATATTATATATACATATAGAATACTCACTACTTGTCTAAGGAAAGTGTAACCATACACAAAATTGTTTAATTTTAAAAATAGAATTCAGAATACAGAATATGGGACTTCTTCTATTTTATTCACAGATAGCAATGCCCATGTCAGTAATGCATTATTAAAAATTATAGATTGAATCTATAGTATTTTTTTGATAATTATCTGATGTTTCTGTAAGGGTAGAGCACAAGATTTTTTTAATGAAAATGTAAGAAATATATCAACATATTTTAAATACAGAGAAACAAAGAAAGAAGATGGAAGACAGATCTTTTGCAGCAGACCTTCAGACAAGTTTGCTTGATTTTTTAAATGAAAAAAAAAAAACAAACAAAAAGTTTATGAGGATTTGCAACTTACTTTCATTACTGTAAATCTTTTGCTTAAAATTACTATCAAAACTAACATTAAAGATGCTATACTTTCACTGGTATAACCTGAGTGAAGACTAGAACTAAATGATCTGTGAGCCAAAATTCTTCAATACTCGCTGAAAACATCCTGTAAGAACTGCAAAACAAATGGTTTTAAGCACTGGTGCTCTTGCGAGGTACCTTGATAATGTTTTGAGGTTTTGTGTAAAACTTTGATTTCCACATTAAACATAAAGACAGGGGGGAAAAATTGTGCCTCTGAAAAAAAACAAAACAAGCCACAAACTATATGGTACATAAAATTCTTTGAAAATTATTTCCAAGGTTTCTTATTACTTTTGTTTTATATCAGCCACAGAGACTGATGCACCTTCAGCACAGTAATTCACTCTGGCTTCCATCTCCTACAGACTTTATGCATAGTCAGCTTTATGCACTGTGAATGGCTTCACTGTTTTTTCCTCTATGTAAAGTTGTGTGCAAATATGTTTCGGCAATCATGGTTTTAGGATATATTGTTGCATAAGGGGGAATCTACAGCTATGAGGATTCATACTATCTTTTCTCACTTTCTACAACTATTAGCTATGAAGTTCCTACCTGGGCAAGTAGATTTGGTAAGCTTTTTCTTGCATGAAGACTGTGATATGGGAGACAGGGTCCCTTTACTGGTGCCTCTGATTCAAAGAGGTACTTAAGTGCCTTAACTTGAGATGGAATTTCAGTGGTTAACACTAGGAGAACAATTTGTCTCTGGACACTCAGTTTTTCCCAGACGATGTAGTCCAGGAAACTGGAATTGATTTGTCACGCATGTCCAAAGTGCACAGGTCACTGTGCAAAAAATAATTCATGAGGTAAGAGTTAACAAGCAATAGAGGGATTCCAACTCTGCAGTCTACTTAGTGTACCCCAACACCTACACTCATTCAAAAGAAGACTTCTCTGAACTACAAAGCTACAAAGTCTCACACCTTTCCCCTTCCTGATAACTTGAATCTGAGATACATGCTTCTACTCAGGAATCCGTGGTTACTGCTGTAAGCAGTGGAATTTGACATGTATCTCAGGTTTGACAAATTGATTTTTTGAGTTAATGATCTACTTTCCAGCAGTGGCATGGCTAACCCCCTGTGTTTTCAACATAGAATAGAACTGTTCTAAGGACTTATAGTAAAAAAAAAAGGCAACAAATGAAGAGCATTGAAAGGTTTGTCCTTTGCAATGAGCTTTGCAAAGAACATTAAAGGGTTGGACAATCCAATTTGGGAAAAGAAGGCACAGTTACAACATGCCTTATGTGAACCTCATCATGGTTTCCCCAAGAGACTTCAAATTAAGCAGTATCTGCCTTCTGTCTTTTTCAAAGGCAAGGGAAGGAGGCAATGCAATGATTACTCAGAAATAGCCTTTCTTATTATTACCTAGCAATATTCCACAAAGGTTTTGGATGATACGTTTGAAATGCCACAAAGATGGTTTCTGCTTATTTGCAAGGCAAAATATATGTGGAAAATGGTCTTCATACCTGAATTTCCAACTGTTCCACTATAAGGACATCATCTTATTGAGAAAAAATGTTATCCTATATATTAAATTGTCTTATCCATTGATTGTTCACTAAGAATTATCTATAAAACCAAACTCTACAAAAAAGAATGATATCAATCACAGTCAAATCCTACACTTGTTCTTGCACCAGTAAGTCTAAATAAAGACACACGTCACTGTCTTAATGACAGATTCTCCCTCTTGAGCAAAAGTAGCAAAATTAGAAAATGCAATGAGATAGACCAAAAAAAAAAGAAAAAAAAAAGCTAATTATGATTTTGTTGTTCAGATAAGAGCACACAAAATAAATCATAATCCTGTATTCTATCTCATAAAAATCCATTTTTAACACATAAAGAACTGGCTGTTCCTCTGTTGAGAGATTTTTTCCTATTCTTTGGTAGTAAAATCCTCTACTTCCTTTGCAATTTTGGGGATAAAACAAGGTTTTTCAATATTATAAACATATCTTTTAGATATATTAGGGTTTTTTTTAGTTTCACCACACGTTAAAATATTGCTAATAACATTCATATATATATATATATACACATAATACATATATATAATACAAATCTTGAAACACAGTATCATTGCCTCCAGATTTATTTTGGCTATCCTGCTAATGTGACTCATGGAATTTTTTATGGCATCATGAGTATAATCTGGGATTCCTAGAGATGTGAGAAGTTCATAGATGAGTGCCCATACAAACAATGTATGTTGGAGGATTAGAAGGAATATTTGTAGAGCTGGACATTTACCTTATTCATCATATTGCAAATACTCTTCTTATGACCAGACATCTCTCAGCTTAACTGTATCTTTCTTCTTCCTTTCCATTCTCTCCATTTACATCTTTTTCAATCCCAGACCAGTAGATGAGGTTGAACATACTTGACTGAGTACATATACTGACTATTTCCTCTTGTTTTATAATTTCATCTTCCTTCAGGGACACTGAATGTATAATCTCCTTTTAGTGTGGTTGATTTGAGGAAAAAAAGAACAATTTTTTTCTCTAAAAATCACTGAGTTTCTTCAGTTTCCTAGTCTGCTATCAGGAGAGCAAGCACTTTGAGAAAAGAGGATCAAATTTCACCAAGCACTTATGAACTTGGTGAAATAGAGTTGGTTACAGTCAGGATCTTAATTTTCCTTTTTATGCCCAAAGACACTACCTGAGCCGAGGGCTAAGTGTATATTGCGGACACCTTCAATGTCATAGTTAAATAAATAAATGCTCTAACAAAGCTTTTACAATTCAGGGAGAAAAAAAAAATGTTGGGAGGAGAAATCGGTAGAGAGGTGAAATGATTTGTTCAAGATACTCTGGCTAATTAGATTTACAACCACGCACAGAAACTAGTATTTTGAGATTGGCACGTGAGACAGTAGATATTACTATCTTCTTTCAGGTTCCTTTCGCATATATCATAGGACAAGCTCCCTCACAGCAATTCAAAATATGGAGAGCAATGCCAAGATAAACTTTATGTTACCTCTGCAAAAGTTGACTATTCCTCCATGATCATGAAAGATCTGATCACCAAAAAATCACAGTTGAACTGCAATTCTTTGCTGTCACTTGCATTGCATTTATCAAGCTATTTATCTCCTGCATGAGTTTTCCATTACCACAAGCAGACAGCTTCTAAGAAAGTATTTTAAATGAAAGTGATATACATTTAAATACAACATTTTTCTGAGAAGTAATTTACCCTTCCTTCTTTACTAACCATAGAATTCAATAGTTCTGAAATGCTGTACATAATGAATGCTAACCTCACAGGGTTAAGCAATAATTGCCATTTTTCTGTCTTAAAGATTGCAGCTATTATTTGTTTATTGTATAATAAACTCAAGTTGTCATTCACCCCATGACCATGCCACCAACAACCTTTTTTTTCATAGTAGAAAAGAAAACTGCTCAAGGGATAGCTTTCTATATGCAAATTACATGAAAGCTATTAAAGGAACAACTGCTCACAACGCTGAAATATTGAGGATGGTGAGACAAATGTCATGGAGGACAATCACAGAATCTAAGCTCACTTTAGTGGTCTCTGTCTCAGATTTTACTGTGACTCAAATCTACACTGAAAAAGCAACTCTACTTTTCATTTAACTGTGCTAGTTAACCTTCAGCATCTTTCACTGTCTTTTCACATGCTTCACTCCTGACTTTGACTTGTCTGAAGAACTGGAAAAAATGACTCAGACCCATCCTTGCAGGAGGTGACAACTTAAGTCCGGATGTTGCAGCACACTCTGGCCCCACAGTAGTGGGGCAGGAGCTCTTGTTCCTCTGGAAAATAATCAAATCAACAACTTAAAATCTGTTGTTCAAAGCCTTTTCCCCCACCTCAGCTCCCTAAAAACACATAAACATGTACATACACAAAACTGCATGAGGTATCTAGGTTTTTTCATGTATTCTCAGAGTCATCACCTTGGGAACTTGTGAAGTGATTGCTTTAATCTTTTTTTGTAAATGTGTGTGTATCTATGTGTATTTTAGTATTTCTATGCATAAGAAAAGTAGTGATTTTCTATCTCTAAAAGAAGCTATCAGTGTGCCATTTTGTAGAAGAACACTTACAAAAAAGGAACCAAGCAACAGTAATCTCAGATTCTGCACAGAGACTGTACAGCCACTTAAAACATACTGAGGGGCTTTAGTATGTTTTCTGAACTTCAGAGATGTATATAATATGACTATTTCATAGTTCAAATAAAGACAATTGAAAGAAGCAGACCAATAGTAAATTCTTAATGTTAATAGGCCTTTAATTCCTGTCAAACAAATTTTTTACATTTTTATATGAATATATGCATTTTACATCTATTGTTTAAAATATAAGAATTTAATATTAAAAATATTAACTTTGGATGTTAAAATTTAATTATGCCAATCCTAATGCTGCAAATTATCTAAATACTGGGTTCATAATTAAGTAATGAAATAACTAAATAATCTTTAAAACTTTCAACTTCTACCCTGATTTTCATCAACATTGAGCTGAATTCCCAACTGGATCCAAGAATATCCAATATCTTACAAGACTATCTGTTTATGTCTGAGATTTAGGCACTTGGAAAAATTTCCTTAAGTAATATTGATATTAATTTACATTGATGAAATAATCTTGCTTAAGAAAACATTAATTCATCAAACAGAGCATAAGACCTCCACTTACTATTTACCTAGTCATGTGTAAGGAAACTCATTCATCTACTGAAGTAAGCATGTGATTTAGCTAGGCTAATTGAAGTCCAAACTGAAGGACAAGTCCCTTTCTCCTTTAGGAAATTCTGGTGGAAGAAAACTTCTTAATGCAAAATATCCCTCTGAAAAAGATTTGACTGAATCTCTTGGGGAAAACACAAGAAATAGTGAAATTCTTTTCTGAACAAATGGTAGGTTTCTCCAAATTTGCTCTTCCAAGCTGAATTTAAATCCCCACATCTGTCTATGGAGCACTCAGCATTCACGATTTCATCACTCACCTACGTTAAAGTTTCTGACTGGCTTAAGATCTCTTGTCAGTGCACACCCACTGAAAACTAACTCCCCAGGTCAATTCTCCTTATAGTAATTTATGTCAACAGTCTTCAAGGAGATCCAAGAAAAGGCCATTCCTTTAGTCTTCAGTGTCCTCAATACTGTAAACTGTTCAAGCTAGAGAAATGGCAATGCATGGTTTTAACTTCCTCCTCACCATTTCTGTTCTGAAGATGTGGGACCCTGCAAGGAACAGTTTCAGGGAGAAAAAAAAGAAACAGATTTTTCTAAATGTTGCAGTCAAAATGGCACTGTTCTTTTCAGATGTTTTTTAAAGACTTACAGATTTTTCTGCTGTATTGCATTTTAAGTGTAGATGTATTATTCTTAAAGACACATAGAGATAATTTGCAACACTAAGGTCACAGACCAAATTTCATTATTGAATTAAAAATTCAAAGTGTTTTAGCCTTCTGTAGCCTAAAGGGCAATGTGACCTTCAGGAATATGAGAATATGAGAAAAGTTCACTCCTTAGCATATGTGCTTTCAATCACAATAAGCAGCCTACACATGATAATACTCCAAGTTCTGACAAATGATAAAAAGACTGATTATTGCTCTTCCTCTTTCTTCTTTTCTTACTGATTTGGTAATGGTAACTATTCAAATGTCTTTGCATGTTTCATTGTCATCATTTTTAGATTTTCCTATCCCCCTTTTTGAATAAGACTGTCCTAATTATCTAGTGATGATGATACATGTTCTGAGACTGCAAAGAGAGAGATCTGAGAGCTAAATAAATCAAGTCTCCTTTAACAGTGACTAGTACTGATACAGGCTGTGAATCACATATTTTGCTTCAACAACCAGCACTGGGTTTCACTTCAGGCTCTCTTTAAGGTGATTGTCTTGCAGTTTGAAGCAACTATGCAGTGGCCAGCACATCACACAGTCATTTCAATATCAGAATATAGTTTAAAATTATCTTGCCCATATTCTGCCTTTTTATTAAAAAAAACTCCCCCCAAATTTTATTCCTTCATCATTTGGCAAACCTAAATTATTTTATTTAACTCTTCCTAGTAGCTGGGTACGATAAAGTTATTTGAAGCATCCTAGCTGGATATTAAGGAGAGATGCTTTGATTTTATATCACTTCAGGCAGGGCCTGAAGGTAGGAGTAAAATCAAAACTAAAAAAATTGAAGTCTTTCAAATTTATAAAATGAGCCTTTGTCCACTAGTGGGTATTAAGTCACCAGTAGATTTGAAATTCAAAAACACATGTGGGAGTGCTCACCTGGTTCACCCTTAGCAAGTGGCCTGAATAACAACATTTGTTAAAATAGGAATATGAATATAAATGATATGGGTGAAATGAACACAAAGCCATCTGAGCAGGCATTTACCTAAACCGAATCATGTGAGAGGAATGCAACCATCAGAGAGATCAAACAGTAACCTGTGAACTACAAAGAGACTTCTGAAATGAAGTCATCTTGAAAAGATATATGTGTGTGTGTGTATAAACAGGATGGAAATTGTAACACAAGGAAGAGACTTTGGACTGACAAAAAGCAGCAGGCAGCCCCTGCTTTGACACTGGTGGCAACCATCCCATTACAGTCTCTGCCTAGAGCTGAAGGTGCAGCCTCCCTGTGGTCTCCAGGAGCAGCCTGCACGCAACAAAGGCAGAGAGAAGTCTGAGGGGAGACCTCATTGCAGTCTGCTGATCTCCTCTCTGGTGACCAGTGACAGAATCCAATGGCATGAAGCTGTGCCAGAGTAGGTTTAGGTTAGATATTAGAAAAAGGTTATTCACCTAGAGAGTGGTTGGGCACTGGAACAGGCTCCCCAGGGAAGTGGTCACAGCACCAACCTGCCAGAGTTCAAGTGTTTGAACAATGCTCTCAGGCACATGGGGTGACTCCTGGGAATGGACCTGTGCAGGGCCAGGAGAGTGATGATCGCTATGGATCCCTTCCAACTCAGAATATTATATATATATATATATATATATATATATATATATACACACACATATGGGAGGTCTGAAGACACACCGTCTTTAATGCTGTTGATGCTTTTGAGAAAGCACGCAGGATCACTCTTGAGGAGAAAAGACAACACAGAAAAAATAGTGGCTTGCAGAATATACCTCCTAAGGAGTCTTTCTGCTGTGCCTTTTGCAGCTGGACGTGCCTGTCTCATATTGGCCTTTGTAGCCACCAAGGCACTTGTAGCAAATGTGGGTAGAACCCTTCCCAGATCTTCATTTGCGAAGCCTGGCCATGACACAGATACACACATACACATACACATGCACACATATGTAGAGAGTGGGAGGTGCAGCAAGCAGGGAACCAACATGTGGGGCCGTGTGTGTTGGAACTCAGGAGGTGCTCCCTTGCCAGCATGTACATCACCAGGTGGTAGGAAGCAGCAGAAGTACACACAGAGCTGGAGCATCCCAACCTCCCAGAGGAGGGCTGTGCAGTTGGGGAATCTGCTCTTTCCGCACAAAAAAGTGGATGTCCTGGTAACACACAGGGCCTGGAGTCAGGTAGGGAAGGTGAGTTAAATTGTGTGCATTGTGCATGATTAGAATATTTTGAGATTAATTATAATTAATCTTAATGCTCATAAATATGCTCATAAGTCTTTAAGTCTATATTAATATTTAGTTAGTATCTAGTATCGTGGGTTATCTGTTATGTTACTGATACTGGTCCTGGCATTATTTCTGCCATTTGATCAAGTGAAGAAAGGCCAAAAAGGAAAAAAAACTGATCAGAGACCTACAAAATCAAGATAGGGTCCTAAGAAAAGATTGAAAAAAACAAAACCAGGCTACGCAAATGAAGAAAAAGAAGACTAATAGAGAGGATGATAATATTTTCAAATATATAAAGGCAGATACTAAAAAGCAGATTGCATTGTATTGTTGGGGGGTAAATAAGACATTAAGCAAACTACAGGAAGTACCAAATCGGGCATTAGAGAAAAAGCTCTTCAGGTTTCTTCTTCCTTTCTAAAACATAAATGAATTTAAAACATAAATGAATTCAAATGAGTTCCTGCAGAATTTTTAGTTTCTCTGTCTTTGAATGCCCATAAGAAGAGATGTCAGAGCAGGGGTTGATTAGGTATCCTTCTAATGTCCTGTCCTTCTCCATGATTTTATGCTACCATATTATAATAGGTTTCATCATAAGACACAGACTCTGAATGTGGGCCCATAATCAGGTAGAATAAGACTGTGTTCTGAACTTAAGCTGCAATATACACAGAGGAGAAGATGGAAGACTGCAAGGTGGGGTCCCTTTAAGGAAGTCCTGAACAGCTGTCTGCTGTGGCATAGAGATTTCCTCTAACAACAGGTAAAATGCAAGGCTTGCTGGACTGTAGTCACTGACTAAAACATTATGCCTTCTGCCTTCCTTCCTGCCCTACTGTAGGTTTCCATCCCCAAAACAGACTCAGCAGAACTGAGTGTCTGCTAGTATCTCAGCAGCCCAGACACACTGATGACAATGCCCACCTTTCTCAGCAATTTATTCAAAATCACTGCACTGTGAATGACAATGGAGGCAGGAGCAGATGTTTACTCTGCTGACTCTTCTCTGAGGGAGAGACATTTTGGGTGGACAACTTGGTGCAGTAAAATTTTACTGCTCATCTCCTGAGGTGAGCAAAATGTCAGCCCAGCTTATTCACCAAGAATCCTGACATTACACTTTTTACAGTTGTGAGCAACTGTATAGCATTTGTCTTCTGTTTACCTAATCCAAGGTTCAGTTCTGAGACCAGTGGGCACTCTATTAAAGCAACTGGTGACTCTTATGTCCTGTGAGGCAAGTACAAATAATGTTACCATACACTCATATTTACACAGAAACAGATAATGTGAAACTGGGCTTAATGTGGCATTTTTAAAGACTGAGTGCAATTCATCCCGTCTGAGTATTAGGAGAAAATAGGTAACTTATATATTTATTTGCCAGCAGGCTTTACAATTCTTTTTTTTCCCCTGAGACCAAGAAAGTTGTGAGATTTATAGTTTTTCTATTCTCACTCTAAAAAGTGATGTTCTTCTATTAAGAAAAGAAAAAAACTTATTTGTCTCTTCCTTGCATCATCTTTCTTTATCTCTACCCCTTCACCTTGGAAATTATTTACTCTCCTTCACAGCTTCCACTTTTATCTCAACTTTAGCAGATAATTTCAGACTTTGTCCATATTGAGTCCTAACTTTCTCTCCCTCTATGTATTTTTACTATTGTGTTTTTCTGTCTCTCCCTCCCCAAGTTTCTGATCACCACCTTTACCCTCCTGCAGCTTTCTTACCTCAGTCTGCTTTGTCCTTCTGTCCAGTGGGAAGTTCTGCTGAGGTTAAAAGTGACGGAGATTTCAATGCAAATGTTCAAAATTAGAGTGGGACAGAAAAGACACAGGGGGTTTCAACAGAAATCTTTTTGAATACAAGATTTAAGCATATGCAAACTTAGAGAAACTT
The DNA here is from genome assembly GCF_025592945.1 of Manacus candei. Classification (NCBI taxonomy): domain Eukaryota; kingdom Metazoa; phylum Chordata; class Aves; order Passeriformes; family Pipridae; genus Manacus; species Manacus candei. The sequence goes on from NW_026138097.1 coordinate 21,842,649, forward strand.
TATAGCTAAAAGTTATACCACTAATCACATCTAAACTAATTTTTTTTTTTTTATTTAAGCTGGGGTAGATTTTCTTGGAGTAACAACATGGTCATGCCTGATTTAACAACACTTCTCTAGCTCAGAACATTTGATCCTTAAAACATTTAACAGAAAAGGACAGGATTTGCTCTTTAAATGAACAACACAAAAATATGAGAAAAGCATTTCTTATAATGCTACTGCCTCATCATGCCTCTTTCTATAAGCTTGAAACATTGTAATGAATATTTACACCAAATTCAACCAAATCCTTACTGAGAAAGGAAAATTGCATATAAATGCTTACGAGTTTTTCAAATGAAAGTAAGCTTTAAAGAGAAATATTTAATAACTTTAACAGTACTTGTCCAGCCTATGTGAAACACCATTTATTGTGGGACCATTTGTGTCCCTAATGTGGGACTATTTATCTAATCAGGGATATCAAAATCAGGTAGTAGCGATGCATGACTCTCATATTCCAAAATTAAGATGGGCAAAGGCAACTTCAGATTTTCCATGACATTTTGGAGGATCTGACTCATTTCAACAGGTCTGTGTAACTCATACACTTATGTCTGCCAGTGACATTATCCTTCTGAGATCAGTAGCACTGGTGTCCATCAGTTGCTAGTAATTCATTTTTCCCATCTCACTAGACATAGTTTGTATTCTATAGCTGTTCCCTGTCACCTACAATAAATTATTTCCTATCTCTACTACTGACTTAAGACTGTTGGATGTGTTCAGGTCTAATTTCATTAATGTGAATCTCATGCTGGCATGTAGGAGGGAAGAGGTCTAATAATATTAGCTAAAGAACTTACATCTGCTTCTCTTTGCTAATGCTATCTGGCATCTATGAAGGCAAAACCAGCTGACATACACGATGTTAACCTTATTAACTTTTTTCAAAGTATATCCAAGGAGGAAATGTACGTTGCAGAGCTATTGCCTTTCTTTGTATACAAAAGCAACAATCATTGTGATCCCTGTTTTATTAGATAAAAAAAACTAATTTTCAACTCTGCTTTTCACTGCACAGGAAATTTTTAACATTGACACTCACATACTGAGTATCAATTTATTGATAAGAGTACAAATAGTAAGGTGCACAAGCTTTGATTCTCAAAGGATTTCTTTGATGGGGGCAAGAAGGAAACAGAAGGTGAAAAACTATCTGGCACCCTTAGTATCAACATGCAAACTATAGACCCTGAGAGCCTCCACTAAAATGTTGACCTGATGACAAAACCAACTATGCTCCACAAACAATTCAATTTACAACATTGCCAGGTCTCTAAACCCAGATCCTTATTATTTCTGCCAGCTATGCTTGAAGATAGCCTTAAGTCATCTACAAAATGGAAGGAATTTATTGTCTTAGACTAATCTCAGTCTCTTGGTGAGACAGGTAGACCTAGCAGCATTATAATGTGTATCTCAAGAGTGTTTTACAGACATACTTCTTGACACTTCCTTATGTAGCCTGATACTCAATTGTGGACAAGAAATTTCTAAAGCAGGGTCAATGGATGGAATATGCTAGCTTTCATCTGGTGTTTGCCCTTTGAGAACCTTTCCTATTTCCTTAGGGGTGCGTACATAGAGTGAAATGACTTTTGCAGTGCAGCACTTACAAGAGCTATTTCTTTTTGTAGAAGATTGCTGAAAGAAAAATAAAGAGGCATCTAATTACATTTTAAACAGTCGATGAAATATTTTTCTGTACTCTACTTTATCTGCATGCACTTTCATTCTTCAAATATGAAAAAATCATCTTGAATATATACAGCTATTCAAGTACCCTCTATAATGGATTTCCAGTATTATTATTAGTGAAGGTCATACAAGAGTTTTGCTTTACCCAGTGTGCTTCTAAAATATTGAAGGTTAGAATTTTCCCATCTCAGAAGTTCAAGAACAGCACACCAGGTCCAAAGAATACTCTAGTCTCATTAATTAATCAAGTCATGTCACAGCAGATCTTGTTAATCCATCCTCAGAGAAAACTCAAGTGATGTTTCAATTCTCTATGCAAGAATAGACAGAATAGTGAATAGTGATAGCGTTATGCAATTACAGAAAGATGGGCAGCATTTGAAGACACCAGAAACTAAACCAATTTTTTTCCCCCAACAGCAATTAAAAGAATTTTTTAGATGTTATCTTTGTGAATTAACCTATTTAGATGACACTAGCAAGAACATATTTTGATGATAAATATTGTAAGGTGTTAATAAATTTTAGAAGTCACGTCATTGTATAAAATCAGACAGATTCTTTTGACATCTTTTATCTATGTGAAGTCACAACAGAAAAATGCAGGTATTCATGGTGTACTAGGAGAGCAACAATGACAGTATGCAGTAATAGCTGTTATATGACTTTTTCTTGGCTAGTAGCAGCTTTTATTCTCTAGTCCTAAAAAGAATCAAATTGCTCAATCCAACAATCAGACTTATAGAGAAGTGGTCTATTTTTTAACAGGATAACCAAACATTTAAAGTCGAAAATTTACTAGTAATACTCCTCATTTAGTCAGATTGAGTATATGGCTTCTGTCTTGAGAGTTAATGAACTCCCTTGCCCAAATACCAGAGAAAGTCTGAGTTCTACACAACAGGTGAAAACCCTCTCAGAGGTCAAGGGGATTATGCTGATACTTCATGTTCAACATGTTTAAATAAATAGCTGAGCTCAGTGACTCTTACAGCTCAGTGACTTACAAAAACAGTGCTTGCATACGGATTACATATGCTTCTTATAATAAAGGAAAGTAGGAACCCTCCACATTTAACCTCATAGATATTATGAGGATACAGCTGATACAAAAGTTCTTCAGCTGGATCCACGGACAGGAAATAGTTTCACTTTTTCTAGCCAAGCTGGTTGTTACAAGTTAGCAATAAAGGAATATGTTTTTTCAGATTTTAAGATCAGATTTTAAAATCGTTGTCCTGCTCACATCTCAAGATCTCTGCCCAGATGTAGATGTTCTTTCCCAACCTTGCCTGAGGCTCTTCTGATAGCTCTGACAATTACATATGAAATTACCCCTCAGACAGAAGAATTATGCATCTGCAGCATGGGTCTGATCCAAAGATCTGTGAAAGCAATGGAAAAACTCCAAGTGGTGCCAGCACTTGTGGATCAGATCCCTGAATTGTTAGTGATAAAGCACCATATAAAATGTCAGCCCCAATTAAGCTATGGCAAAATTCCCACTCTGTTGGGTCAGGACTGCAACTGTAAAATTTTTTCAGTTATCTATACTCCATAGATTCCAATTACTTTCCAGCTCAACACATCTAGAAAAGTGAAGCTTATTTGCAAGATTAGTCATCCTTTTTTCCACTAGTCCCAACACTTCTAGCACTACTGTTGTGTAAATTGATTTCCTCTTTCTATTTCATTTTAGTTACTTTTGCCTCTTCTTCGGGAACAACAGTCAGTATATATGTGTGCTCATATTTGCAATTATGTGCCCTTTCCTTAAGTTTGCATCCCTTTTTTAAATAAGTTTCACCACTGACTATGCAATTGAGTTCCATATTCATAATTTGAACTCCAGAATTTCAAACCACAGATTTTTAATATAATGTGAATATTTATATCAGAAGCACGTGCATACTAGTTTAATCAGAGATCAGAAAAATACACCAGGGGATTTATAAACAGTGTCTTATGCCTTTCCAGATGAAGGATCTTGTGGCCAAGGTTTCAGATGACACCTGCAGACATGACTTCAGTAATTTCAGTCAGTTCACTAAATGAGGATCTCTACTTGTCCTTATACAATTCTTTATGGGCTCTATATGGAATTAAAACATGGAGAAAAATAAGAATCAATAACTATCAAACTGAATACCTATGAGAAGATTTTGATGTTTGGATTTAGTGAAGCAAGCTAAATTTACTGAAGAAGTTCCTACTTCTAATCTATACTTAGCACATCCTTTACACTTAAAAGAACCACCTTACCTGCTCCTGTTTAGAATAAAATCTCTGTCGCAACTAGTTAATTAGCTCACTTAGGCACTTCATTTTAACATAATTATTTTTTCATCCAATTACCTTATTCCTAAGTCTCCATTAGCAGGTTCAGAACATAAATGTAGAGTCCCTTCTCAGGTTCACTGACTGCCTAATCTTCCTGTGCCAGGTTATGATCCTTCCAGGCCACACCAAAGCCTCACTCTGGAGATTCCCACAGAAATGTTGAAAAATGGAGACCGCAAAGATCCATGCTGTAGCTGTGGCTGAAACATTTTCCCATGTGATTAGAAATAAGCAAACGAGGATAAGCTGTTGCCAGACTGAAGAATATTCTCCCCATGACAACCCTACTGACTATGTTTTATCACACACATTTTTTGATCCTATAGATAGCCATGCCCCTGCTCTCCAGCATCCTCACCGTTAATTGCAGTTCAGTAAACAGGCCTGGCAGTATTGTTTATTTTTCATCAACAATTTTTCTGCATCACTAATTCATACTTTTGCATTACATACATAATTTTGCACTGCACTTACATGACAGCTTCCAAAGACTTCCTATGAAGTCTTCCTATGCCTTCAGACTCAGATAGATTTTTTCCTGCCAGAGGCTAGAAGGAAGCTGTGAGAGATCTAGACCATTCAACCTCAATTTACAGTTGAGGAGGAGGCTGTATGATGGATTTGTTTTTCGTCCAATCCCCGCTTCCCCCAACCAAACCCTTTCCTTCCTCTTCACTTACTTCTCAGAGCTCTGTGCACCCATATGATGTACATAGAGCCTCTTTGTTTATAGATGAAAATCAAGAAAACTATGGATGAGAGGAGACATTTGTAGTCTGCACCAAGATGTATACACTTGTCTTGCTTGCGCATTACCCAATTGCTGTTTTCTGTTCTGAAATTATGAGGAATGGTCCAGTCTCACTGGCCCTAGTACAGCTTTATGCAGTCATTTATCAGTAGCCCCATACTGGAATGATCTCTGAAATTCTCTTAAGTACCACGCTCCCATGGCATTTAAGTGTACAGACACCCTGCATAGGTTCACATAGGTTTATGAAGTCATGACTAAAAATGCATCCCTAATCAGTTAATACTTTTAAGGTAGACCTGAATTTCCTTATTATACATTAGTATTATGAAGATTGCAGAATGACAATTTAAAGCATGCTATATCATAAAATTCAAGCCACCATAAGGTCCTTATAGGAAACCCAAATAACTTGATATTTAAATGATTTTCAGTATATATTTTAAAAATACCTCTCATCCCTACAAAAAGAAATATTGGATGAAAATTCATGAGGATCAGTGGACTCTATTTTTGGAAAATTGTTAGTAATGAAATGAGAAAAATAAAGATAATGTAGAAAACATGAAAATGAACAATAAAATCCCAAAACACTTGCTAACCAATATTCACATAGTAGCATTTTTAATGAGTAGTATCTAAAAAGAAATCTAATCTTTCATAGAAGAATGGAGGATTCATCAAGGAGATGGTAATCACAACCACTCTCTAGGTTTGGATTTAGATTTCTTCCCTTGCACGTAGCTGTTACATTTATGCACTGGTGCTAACTATAAAGTACAAAAACAGGAAAACATAAAGAAGTTATTTCCACATCCATTCTGCTGGGTTTATTGATTTTCTCTATATCCCCTACACCTCACATTTCACTTGAACCATTTGTTTTAGATTTTAAAGGAAAAACCTTCCAAACAAATTAATTTAATTAAGGTTTTAACATGTCATTGGCTAGTCAGTATTATATTAATCTATGTGATCCTGAAGTTTACAAAGCAGGGGTACGGGGTCAGATCTTGATTGTCCTTCTCACACAATTAGCTACACTGATTTTAATGGCACTGTTAACATTAGTAAAACTGGCAAGATCTGGCTTCTTACAGCTGCCAGCCTGCCTTTCCAATGAAAAGTGTTGTGATTCTTCCCTGTTTATAAAAGTAGAGTTTTTTAAAAACTGCAGTTACAATGTTTTGCTCAGGCCCTTCTTTCACTGAGCCAGGCATTTTGAAGGAACCATAAAGTTCTTAATATGCACATTTTCAGTCTTAGCAATTTAATCAGAGCATTCTAGAAAAACAGCAGGCATTTTTCTTGTCTGAGCAAGCTCATCTCTCAGAGTATGCTTATAATGTGATTTTACTTTTCCATGTGTCAAATTAGCCATTTCATCAACACTTACACAGCAGACCACTGTCAGGTATGCATGCCAGAAAATCACACAGTGATTCCGTTTCGTGCCTTGCACACTTGTTGTGTCCAGTGCTGCATCCTTCCTTGTGCTGTGCAGTGAAGTACATACATACACAGCCTGGGATTTAATTTAATGTTCATCATTTATGCTGAAGCAACATGCAGAACTAAGTACTCTGAGTGAACTTGAAATAGAAGAGAGCAGTCACAGTCCCAAAACAGAAAATAAAATTAATGGGATGAAGCACCGTCTACCTAGCATATCTGTGGATCAGAATGTGTTGTCCACTGCAGAAAGCAGACACTCAGCCCTGTCTCCCGCTTTCTTGTCTTTGTCTGAAATGGGGATAGAAAGAGAATATCATGACTGTAACTCTGTACGTGTGAAAAAATTATTTGTTATGCTTACAGTTTCTAATGCCACAATGAAACAGCAGCTTCAGCTCTGGGCTCTAAAACCTCGAACCCATAAGCTTGCATTAAATGGCAATATTGATCTCCTGCTCTGAGAGGCAGAATAAGAGCATTTTCTGACCAGCTTCCTCTTGTGAAATGCAGTGACCAGGTGCACTCCTGTGCCCTATGGCCAGATTTTGAAAAGAAGCAAAATTAAAACCTCTTTTGCTTGGTTTGAGTGTTAGCTGCCTTTTGTACTTTATATGACTGTAGCCAGCTTTCTCTCTGCTTGAAAGGAAATTTGGTATTTTTGAAAATAAAAAGTGACATTATTTCAAAAGGTTTTTCTTGGCAAGTATAATGAATAAAAACAACCCTGTAACAAAATTAGAAGCAACATTGTGAAGCAAATGTAACAATACTTATAAAAAGACGTTTATGCAGTTCATAATAAATATGAGACCAAAAGTAATTACATTATATATACAATGAAAGATTTTAGAATAATATTTTTAGCATTTATCACCCACATTGATATTATAGTATGATTATTTCTACAGAGGTCAGCCTCCCTGAATATGTGCTAATGTTCTCCTTAAAAAACTCATGTATATTGGAAAAACATGGCTTTTCAAAAGTGTTTTTAAAGTCTAGAGTATAGGAGAAATGTCACAAGGAAAGATTCCCAGATGCCGGTACTCATTGCAGCAAGATTTGGTAAATGTAATTACCTAAAATGCAGTGCTGGTTTGCTGAAAAATGTGTAACATTGGAGCACAGTTAATTAGCACAGAAAAGCTCAAGGGGCTTCATACTAATTTATATCACATGAGTAATGAGAAACACAGGAATAAAAGACTTCTTGGGTCACTGTCTACACTCCTGTGTGATCACAGACAATTAAATCATATAATCTTAATTTAAACTGCACTGAGTAAGTCCTTTCAATTTCTTGGTGAATCACTGGCATTTTCTCTTCAGATATGATTTCCCAGGCATATTTGCACCCTTTCAATTTTCTGAGGGGTCTCTACATTTACAAAACTTTACTCACGGTCTGTTTATATATATTTTCTTTTAAGTCAGTGCTGCCCTTTAAGCTTCAAAAGATCTTTCCTTTCTAGTGCTTTTCCCTCAGTGCACAGAAATAAATCATATCCACTCTCAGTTTTTTGTTTTCTATGACAAACAAGCAATGTTCTTTTAGAGTTGTCCCAAGGGATGGACTTTCCATTCTCTTTTTATTTTAGTGGACACTTTCTTAATCAATTCTATTTTGAAACTGATACCTTTTGAAGGGAGGTGGGCAGAATTTTAGACAATCTTCCAGAGGTCTGATCAGTGCTTTGAACATCTTCAAGACTCTATTTTCTTTACAGAAAGGCCTCTCCAAAATGCCTAAGAACTTTATTTACCATTTCCATGTCACATCACAATGATAACTCAAAAACATTCAAAAATTGAATTCCAAGCATTGCAGTTTCCTTTCTCCTTAATTTAAAACCTGTAAAGTGCTGTGGTATAGCAGATGCTCTTCTCATTGGTCCTTAAATGGATAACTGCACTTTATATAATTATATATTTCCCTTTTTTATTACTTCATTTCATAAGGTCCCAAAATATTCCAGTTCTACCTTTATGTTTGCAATGGTTTTCAGGTTCTATGATGAGAAAATTTTGTTAGCATGCATCTATCTTTCTTTTTTTCATTCTAATGTTGTAAATTTAAATATTTAATTCAATCAAATTAAAAACTAAAATATTTTTAGATGTATCTTACAGAAACAGTCCCTCTCTATGAGCAACCACCCTGTAACCTGTGACGTCTCCTGCCACTAGAGTCATTACTCCAATTAATTATTTCTGTGGTTGCTTCAAATTTATTTTATACCAAATCCTAAATTCTTTATCTTTGCTAGTGATTTCCCATGAGGCCTTAAAACACTATACAGCAGTCCCAAAAGAGTAGGCATTCTGTTTAAGTCTGGAACACTGGTTATCAGTAATAATGTCAGGTTACACTGGATCTGTTTAGGCAAGCTTGTGTTGCTTTCCAGCTCATTTTCTCCCAAGCCATTAACTATTCTTTCTTTCAAGTATCATTCTAAAGTCCTGTATAATGGTAAAAACACATATAAAATATTTTTTTCCTTAAACAAAATATCCGGGGTTTGGTTTTTTTTCAGTCTGAGAGTACAGTCCCTGACTTGTATGAGTTTTTTAAATTTTAATTATTTATCAAATACATGGTGTCATTTGCCATTATTTCACTCTTTGAGGAATAATTTGCATTGTTTTAACTTAAGCACATTAATTGCACCAAGTTTTAATTTAATTCGTCCATGTAAGTATTTTATAGCTATTGCCTTTTTTTTTTGTTCCTCTGCTCATCATAACTTCCATAATTGAAGAAAGGCATTAATTTAACTCTGAGTCATAATGCTGTTTCTTTGACTGCAACTTTGTTGCATGGTGGCCTTTTTCTTCTTCTCCTGTTTTCCTGTAATTTTATAAATAACCTTTTCATATTTCTTTATGAATATTTCATATTTCTTTTTCATATTTCCATACCTTGGAAAACATAACTATATTTTCCCTGATTTTGAAAATAAGCAGTTGAGATCAGCAATTTGATGAGGTCCCCTTTGAAGCTAAAAGCATCAGAAGATGTAAATCCTATTTGAGGTTTTCCAAGGGGTTTGCAGTAGCAAACATGCCAAGCAAAGTAACTAGATCTCTCTCCTTTAAAAGTATTACTTACAATCACCTGGTACCACCTATTTTTGAAAATTATTGGTCTTAGCAGCAGGAAATGAAGGTGTAAAACTGCAGTGAGCGTGTAAAACTGCACTCATGACAAGGTTTAAGGAACTGGCCAGGAAAGAGCTACAATGCAGCGTCGCTCAAACACAACTAAGTTTTGAACAGAACATGAACACAACTGTGCAAATCATACAACTCTGCAAGGATCACAGTGCTGTGCAACAGTATCTTACTGTGACAGATATCACTCATATGTGCTTCAATTTGTCTGGAACTGAAAGATTAGGTTTGGGAATCTTTGAAGGGTTCCCTGACTTAAAGAGCTCTATCCTATTTATTAGGCAACAGGAACGCACTTGACAATTTCTGGAAAAGGCACATTCAGTCATTTGTACAGGTCCTTCATGATATATTTTCCACCTCAGCTGATAGTTTGCTTCTGCACAAATGAAATCATTGCTTCATGAGTGAGTTTAGCACTTTTTTCCAAAGATTAATTTCTACATTTTTCAAAAACTGTGAAACACAACCAGATACTCTGGGCCTGACAATAAGGAAGGTTTATTCAGGAATGTGGACCATCTAGCAGCAAGGATTTGCCTTACTAATAGTAAGATTCCTACTCCAGCTCGGGGTTAAAACTTATCTGTCATGTTGAAAGCTGAGCTTTTCAATCAATTTATATCAAAGTGTGTGTGGTATTGATCTTGCCCAAATGGTTTATCCTGTCTGTGATTCTATTCTGGAAAATAATGCTATTTGTCTCCTCAAGTCCCCAAATCAAACCTTCAGACCAACCTCTGCTTTCATTCTATTGTCTCCTTTTCAAGAACTTTTGGAGTATCAAGAGGAAAGGCTGCAATTTGTAATTGGCATTCAGACAGAGTGCTTTGATAAACAGCCTTTCCAAAGAGCTAGAGAGTCTGTAATGGTTCAGTATGGCATAGACCCTAGTGTGATGGTGGTTCAGTACCTGTGTGCATGCATGCATGCTCTCCAGCCCCGTGATGGGCGGGATGAGGCACAGGAGACAGGAGAAAAGGTTTTAGTGAGAAATCTTTTTCTGGTAAGCAGACCACCTTTGGAGATTAAACAAATTTCTCCATCAGGTAGAGGGAATTCCTGTGCATCTCTGCACTGCCTCTTTGCACATCTGCTGGCCAATGCCTGCAAGGCCACTGATTGCAGTGTGGCTTCAATAATCATGGAAATCACAATCTGGCAAACCTTCACTGCACACAGGTCCACCCTTTACACTATCTCCTACCTGGGCCCTGGTCCTATGATTTTATTTATTTCTACTGCATCCTGCACATCACCGAGGTATCAAAAGACTCTGGTTCCCATTTCGCATGTTTATTTTTCTTATTCTTTATTCCAAGCGCTGATTTTCTCACAATATATCAGTAATAATTATTACTCATCTCAGCAATGACTATTTCAGCTTGCAAATATGGTCTTGGAAAATAGCAGAATGATATTCTGATTTAAGGACCCCGCCAGCAACATTAACATTACTGGTTTGCATGAGTAATATGAACATCATATTTTTTAAAGGACTATATTTCTTCTGTCCTCCTCTGGCAAGGCTATACATTAAAGGAAAGAATGTGTCAGAACACCTAAAAGACCTTTTTGGAGATTTATTATGTTATATATGTTAATGGAAAATATCAATTCCATAAAAAGACATTCACATTGATTTGTTATATCCAGCATCTTCAAAGCCAGAATGAGGATTAAAAATATAAAGCAAACAACAAATAATTTAGTTCTTAGAATTTCTACACATACTGTCTTTCATTACTGAAGTCTTCTGTCACTTTCTTTAACCAGAAGCAAAATATCAAGGTTACACATATTTGATATCAATTTCAGTGTACTTCAAATGAAACTGACCCGAAGGCTAACAAAAGGAACACTTTTTGACTGATCAGGGAGCGAAAACGTGTGATTTAAGTCTTTGTTCAATGGCAATACTTTTCTTTTTTTACCCTTAGTACAAGAGTCTTGTAACATATAAACACACTTAAACATAGGATGAAATACCTACTCTGCTGAAGCAATCATATTGCGGCTATTGTTTCTACATCTTCTGTCTCTACTCTTGTCATTCTTTTTGACTCACACTGTTGTCTGTCTTTCTTTAGTTTCTTCATTAGTTCTCTCCTTCCCCTGCTTGTCTTTGGGGATAGAGCCTTGGGGGCAGAGGAGAAATTGGTCAAACTGGGAATACTGTGAACTTGTGCTTGCAGCCTATTGTGCCAGAGCCAGTGAGCTCTTTACAGAGACTTCATTCACTTCCATACCATTTTGTTCACTCAGCTATTGTTCCAGTACCCCATTTTCAAGTCCTGCAAGAATGAATCCTCCACTCATCCCTTCCTCACTATCCCACCTCTTTGTCAATTTACTTCTTCCACTGTGACCAGCCCTAGAAGATAGACATGAATGCAAGTCAGTTCTAATGAATACTGATTTAACATACATTCTTTCCAAAAAAGTATAATTGCATTACATTCTATGTTTTCCGAGAAAGGTGTATGCAAAGCTTTGCAAGATACAACACAGGACAGATTAATAAGGCAGCCCTCAAGTTTTAAAAATTACATATAAAACAACCCATAGAAAACAACGTAAGTGATGTGTTTGAATCTCTCTTTGTTTTCAACAAGCAGGAAAACTTCTCCTCTGTTCAGTGCTAAACAACTGTCTTTATTGTCTACAAGTCATCATAGCCTTTTCTTTAGAGATCCACAGAACAGAAGCAAAAGCTGTGGGTGAGACAACAGCAAAGACACTACACAGCTAGTGCCTTAAGACATTTCATAATGAAGTCAAATTAGAGAAGCAGTTCTTTTGACAACTGTAGACCTGAAATCTTCCAAATAAGACAGCACATTCTCTTATTTTTTCCCTCATACAAAAAAAAAAAAAAAAAAAAAAAAAAGGAAGGTTTTCTTTTTAGGATAAAATCAGTTTCCCTCCTGAGCTTACAGACAACAGATTTTTTTATCTTTTTTTTAATTTACTGAAAGAATCAGTGTATGATTGAAATGGGAGGAACAGGTGGAAAATGTAATACCTTTTCCTATGAATATAAGTGCAATCATTTGGCTGTCGTACTCACATCAGTCTTTTGCAGTAAAAGGCATAAGCAAAAGGTTTCTTCTGCACATAAAATTCAGGATGAACAGAATTACTTTGTTACACCATAATTTTTCTTCCATATACTCTGTATCTATAAAGGATCTGCAGCAAATATTCACGCTACTTGAAAGACAGGGGTCATTTTTAGTGTAATTTAGAGATACTTGCACTGTTTTCTTTAATCTTTTATAAACAGCCTTTAGATAAAAAAATTTTAGAAAACAAAGACATAGACATAATTAATTTTAAGCATTTTCTGGGAACTCACACTGAGGATGCCTTGCTCCCCACCTTAACTTGGCCCATTTCTCCCAAGCTTCATGGAAATCAACTCTCAAATCAGGCGAAACTTCATTATAGCAAATATATTGATTTTCATATCAGAGTCATTCAAACTTAGTCCTCTCTTGTTTTATGGCAAAATCTTGTACAGGGTAAAATTGCATTAAATTTCATAACAAAATCTTTATCTAGGTTTCTGAAAGCTTCCTTACAGAACAGGAGACAGCTGGTTTTCTGTATGGTTTTGGTTTCTTTACTTTGCCTGTTATTTCACTCTGCCATTGTGTAACTGGCCAAAGGTAAGGAAGGAATCTCTTCTCTATATTCTCAAACATTATTCCCTTTAGCTTTCCTATGCCCACACAATGTGGAGTACAGCCCATGATAATACCACCAGCTTTCAGCTTTGGGTTGTTTGCTCTTCTTTAAAGTAACACTGACCGACACTGCTGTTTCATGTAGAAATGCCACTCTAATCCTGTTGTTCAAACAACTAGAGACTGTTGTTTACGACTGTGCTCTTTCAAAGACTTTTCAATCCACTGAAGAGTGTACTTTTTCATGCCAATTTGAACTTATTTCTCAGTTAAGAATTCTCATTTAAGGGATAAAATTCGATAGCGATTGCATTTACTCAAATTATCCAATATTTTATAAAAATTCAGAGAAAATAGTATAGACTTCTGTAACCCCCCCCACATTTTTTCTTGACAAACTAGTAATTTCCCACTCTCCTCCATATCTCCCAAGAAAAGTTAGCATTTTCTAGCTAGCTAAATGCTTAAAAGGTTCACAATTTCACTTTTATGTATCACTTAACTTCATAAGTCAAATACATCTTAGCCAATGATAAATGACCTGGTTTAGACCTCACAATTTTGTCTTCAAAACAATTCATAATGCAGTATGTATTTTGTATAATATCCACTAAAAAAAATGCATGACTTTTCCTTACTTCAATGAGAAATCTTTTAGATTTTTTTCTGGATTCTTCTTAAATTTTTCAGAGGAGTTGAAAACAATATATAAAGCTATTACCATCTGGACACCTTATACATAATCCATCAATGCATGATTTTAGAAGGGCTGTTTCTAAGCAGTTACATTGTTTCTTCCAATGAAAAAACACCCAAGATAAAATTATTTTTAAACAACATAAGGGTTGAACTAGAGAATAATTTATCATTAAAGTAAGTCTCTGTAAAGTGTGGAAAGAAAGTTCATTTAACACTGACTTGAATGTAAGGGAATAAAGGTTCAGGTTCACTCTTTTCCATTGACTTTTGTACAAACCTCAGAGGTCACATGGCTTTCTGTACAAACCCATTTCCCCTTGGGGTTATGAGAATAAATATCTCAAAGATTGTGAGGTACACAGATACTACATGGAGAATGAAATATAAGAGGTCTGAAAAAGTAGTCTTTAGAGGAAGAACACTAAATGCAAATCACCACAATGTGTAGGTCTTGAGTAATGCAATTTTTTCTTAACCCAGAATTATTTGAGCAGGGAATTTCAAAATCAGAGGGGGTATCTGAGAAAGGAATGTAAACTAGTTAAGAAACTATGTTTACTTTGAAAGCCTACCTCTTGTCTTGCAGTTTGGATTCAGTATCTGACGTTTCCTAGGACTCAAACTTTCATTCTTGTGTAATGTCAACTGGCTAAAACAGCAATGAAACCTACAGTTAAAAGAGATACTTTCCATACTATTTTTTGTCTTTACTCTGCAACTTGAATGTTACTTCTCCCTAAAAACTAGCTACCAATCACATATTTAAGATTACTATTAGGACTTGCTTATTTTTGTACTAGTCAGACATAAAATGTCATGTTGTGTTAATATCCAAACTCCTAATCTTAGATTGCATAATAAAAATGTTCTTATGATACAAATATAAAACTACATATAACTTACATACCAGATAAAATATATAGATTGTTTAAAAACAGTTGCAGTGCCAAAATTTTAGTAGCAATTTGGAACAGATGTCACCATCTGGATACCTTCACTAGTATCTCTATGAGACCATTTAAGTCTCCTGATTGGCTTCTACACAGAAAGTAATTAGAGTGAAGCACAAGGGATGAGTTCCAACTGTGTTAAATTTAAGGTGTTTTCCTTCATTAAACTGAGAAAAGATGATTAAAAAAAAGGATGAAAAAATGAGCAGACAATTTTAGTTTGATGAACACCTCGTTTTCTTCCTCTTCACTAAACAACAAAAATCTGGGTTTTTTTTTTCATTTGTCAAGTATCCATAATTTTTCCTTTTTATTTTTTTTATGCGCTATTAACAATTTTCATTCAATCTTGACTTTTTGTCTCTGCTATATTTTCAGTTGGTGTCATACCTCTTTTCTTTTATTTATTTATTAGCTAATATTTCCTAGGATATAGGTCAGTTTATTTTCCACTTTCTTGATTTAGAAGCAGAAAACTCACGATTGTGCTGTTGGGTGATAAGTATTGTAAAGTGGAGACATATTCAGACAATGTAAAATAATGATTAAGCTGACCTTATAAAAAAGGAAATCTAAAAAGAAAATTAAAAAAAATAAAAGCTACAATTTTGAATATGATTGTCTGTTTTTCAATGTAGCAGAAAAAAGGAATTGCAAGTTTTAAAAGAAACAAATTAAAAGCTTTGGGCACAGACAGCAACACTATAACAATGTATTGCATGTAAAAGTTCTGCACAGGGTTTTATAACCTCAGAATACAGTACATAGGTAAAGATGAAATTGCGTACAGACATATCTAGAAAGACACGCACACATACATACACAAAAATATCTATTTTCTTACATATGTGTTGTTTGTATATTGTTTTTTTAGTAAGAGTGGCCTATACTATTGGTTGTCCTTAAAGTCCATTACAGTAAGGAAGGATCACCAGCTGCCTTGTTTCATATATCTTTCTCAGCAGTATGTTTTCCTATTTACTTTACATTTCTTTAGAACACAAGGTGTAAATTTTCACAGCGTCTTGCTCAAGGGTCCAGTATTTTAAATTATGTAAGATGCATTGCCTGACTTGTGCATTCCACAGAAGAGCTCTAACAGCTCTGATGGTCTTTCTGCATTTCTTTACTTATTTATATATTTTCTATTTGGAACTTGGATTAAATTTTCTCAGTTTTTTCTTCACTGGAGTACAAATGGAGGTGTAATGCATTTCCAACTTGTTGCCTTTCATTTTTAATTCTTGAAAGCTTTGAACCCAGTTCTATAAAACTGCAGCATTTTGCAGTTAGCAGTGTTAGACTGAAACTAGAAGACCAGTAACCATGAATTTATAAAACTTTGTTGAAAAGATAGGACCAATACAGTGTTTTTATCCCAGAGGAGGCAGAATGCTTGAGAAAAAAAATTGTGAGGGTCCTGTAACCAAATGGTATTTTGCCTTTCACCTTAATTCCAAACTTGCAGGAGTCCCTGTCAGTCACCTATATCATGCTGGCTACAATAATAAAGAAGTAGAAGGTAACAGTGTTTTCTGGTATTCACTACAAATCTCTCTCAAGCTAGCCAGTATGACAAGCATAGTCTTTAAAGTAATAGTTCAGTACACAATGATTTCAGTTTTGAAACATTTTAGCTCTTTCTGTTAAATATCTTATCACAATTTGCTGTCAAATCATACTATGTTTTTAAGCCAGTGTCAAATCTTCTTCACAAATTTTAGCAAAAAATTCACATCTCATTGTCTAACAAACACTGATGGTCAGTGACTACTGAATCAGTTATGAATTCCTGATATCTAGTAATGCTAACAAAACATTTCTTTCCAGTATCGAGATAACTACAAAAGTAGAGATATACATTGATTAAAATTTCGAAGGCTGAAAGATCTGTCCAACAATGTATGTCATATCAATTCAATTAACAAGTGTGGACAACTTCACTATAGATGCTGTATAATGTATATGGGTACATGTACAAGACCAATGGCTTACGATACTGTAAAAGAAACACATCTCAATAGGTGTTCATCATGTGTGAATGTGGCACATTTGAACACATTGTAGTCTTTTTTTTTTTTTTCTGGCCTTTTGTTGCAGTATCTATAATTTTGAGTGAGAAGGTTGGAGGAACAAAAAAATACAGACTGTTTTTAAAAATTTTATTTTAACCCAGTTATGCAGTGTTTCATAATACTCTATTGATGTTCAGGCCTTTGATCATTGATCTGAGCACAATTAACAGTCACAAAATCAAAGTCAGAAGACAGGGATAGAAAAAATAAACAGTTAACAGGACTGATGCTAAAACATTGGTAATAAATAGTCTAGAATGGAATATTAATGAAGTTTGGAAGGTTGTTTTAGAATTGTACACCACTGCACCACTTGAGAAATACAACCAAGCTAAAGGTAGTGAAAACACTAATTCACAGCAAACATGAAGATGATAAAGTTGTCCCAGTCACTAGCACTACTAATAATCATATGCCAATGATTATCGTGCTTCTCTGGTACAGATTTGATTGCAACTAATTGGCAAATAATTATTGAATTAGAATTAAAAGTAGAGGTAGAAAACAAGGCTGAATATTCTGTCAGTATGAAAGTAAAGTAAGCCTAAAATTTTTAGTTGTAAAGACAATAGAAGAGACATTAACTAAAAAAAAATTGCAACTAATTTTTTTTTTTAATACACAGCCTGATATTGTATAGGTGTCTTCAGTTCAAACCATTATATTTGAGTTGCAATAGTAACAGTCACACTTTTAATTTTTAACACTTCAGAGAAACTATGCATTTTTGTTTGCCCTGTTCACCTTTGCGATCACAATATAGTATTATTAAGACCTGAACCCAAAGAATTACAAAATTTAATGTTAGGTTGTAATCACTCTGTGTTACATTGATTTTCAACCATCTGGACTTAAAATATCTTGCTTAAGTCAGTTTAGCATTATTTTTTAATGAAAACACAGTACACTTTTGAAATAAGAGACTTCTGTCAGTGACATAGTGTTATTTTCAGCTTCTTGAAACACAAGCAGTATTACCGATTTATTTCAATCATTTCCCATAATGCTCAAAGTAGTGGAGGTAGATACACTCATTATTTTTGGGAGTACAATCAATAGTAGGAGTACATCTATCCTCCTCTGAAGGAAACAAGGTTTCTCTTGTCTGGAGATGAAGACATTTTCAAATTAGATCAATTTTTTCTTATTGCCTCAATCTGTTTCCCTTCTTCTGCTTTCTAACCTCAGCTACAGCAACTAGTCTCCAAAAAAAAAAAAAAATCACATCTTCCACATTTATTTATACTCATGACAGAAACAACAAAAACAGTCAAAGCAAAACCAAGCAACATATATTAAACAGCATAGTCAAAATGAACTTCTTACTCCGCCGTGCTATGAAAGACACGTTGGTAAAAAGTGGTATCAGTAGCCCATAAGTTGCGATTTCAATATGTGCTCATTTTTCATTTGATGTGTGCTTTGACAACAAAGAGGTTTTGTCTGGTTGGTAACTGTAAATTGTCCATACCATTTATTATGTAAATGTTTTTGTCTGGGTGTTAATTTCACAAACATAATAAAGCCTACTACTATATTTTATAAATCCATATTCTTAAGAATAGTCTTATTTATCTTTTTTACCCATTTCATTTGCTTGTTCTTATTTTTTTCCCTTGCAATTCTAGCTACATTAGTTGTATCCCGGTTACCTCCTTTCAGGAGATGAATATGCTCCCAGAATGATAGTCAACCTTTGTAAACAATATAATTATATGTGTAAAAGTTCCAGCTATAATTTATTCTTGCAGAATGATCTACAATATGTTTTACAAGACAGCATTTAAAGTCGAGTCAACATGTGAAGGCATTCAGCAACACACATAGGCAAACATCCACAGAGTCACATCCTAATCTGCATTTAACATTCCACTTCTTATTCAGGGTTAAATAAATTCTGAACTGGGAAGATGATCTTCAAATCTTTTTTTTATCCATCCCATAGTTGACACACGTATATATGAAATAAACATGTACTTCATCAGTGTCTCTAACAAAACATAGCAGGTTCATCTGGTCCACTACTAAACCAGAATGCATTCAGCATATAAGGCAGCCAGGCTGACCTTGCAGTACAGCTACTTATGGGACGAAACTGAATTAAAATACGGATGAGAAGTTCATGGTAGAGAAGGATTGGAGTTCAAGGTAGCAAAAATAAACACATGCCATTGGTACCTGGGCTGTTTAGAACAAATATTGTGAGTAAATCCATCCCAAAGGACTAACAATTGCCCTCCTGAACATTTAACCTGGTATGCAAAATATATATTCCCAACCCATTAAACAGCATTCTCAATAAACTGCCAATCTTTTGATGATTTTCGTATTCATTTTTTTAGTATGTTTCTGGTCTGCTTGATATAGTTTTGTATTAAAGAGGAAAGGAGAACTGGTGAGCAAAACTGAAAGGTAGAAGACTAAGATAACGCTTGGTCTCAGGCAAGACACCACTTACACAATCCAAATCCCATTGAAGATGTCAACAGAAATAGTCCCATTAATTTCAACAAGTGCTGAATTCAGCTTGTTTGAAAATTATTCAGTTCTTTATTTATGGTAGTAAAAGGGAAGAGTACCAGCTCAAGCCAGAGGGAAATGATACATCATCTTCCTGTCGTGAAGGTAGTGAAAAAACAGCAGTTTGCTTCATCACACTTCTCAGGTTGCTACAGAGTGCTGGAAAGCACACAGCAATACACAAAGATCACCCTTCAACACCTGTTACAACACCAGATTATCTAAAGAACTTTATGATTTACTTAAGTGTAAAACAGACTCTTGGGGCCACTTTTATGGAAAGAAAAACAGTGTTTGTTTGTTTCTGCCTGTGATAGCCTTTGCCACTACCGCAATATTCTTCCTCCAAAGGAATGAGAGGTTTCAGCTAATAATGCACTTCTGAAAAATGATACCCCAATGAGAAGGCTCAACCACAGAGAAGTATAAATGGAGTGTAGAAATTCTACAGGGGAAATACATGTTAACCAAAGAAAAAAAGCAAAATCATTTACTAAGTGACAATCAAAGTTGGTGAAAGCCATTTCCACAATATTTCATAGTTGCTGTTACTGATAACACATATGCAACTGATATACATCTTAATCACTAATGTGCTTCTTTAAAAAAATGCACGTTGTGTACCATCACCACACAGGTTATTTACATTGTCGGATTGTGCCCCTATTTCTTTCACTTAAACAAATGGTTCTTGTGCTTTGATACCTCCTATTCATTGCTACTGACTTCTGTTTTGCAACCTTAGAGCTGATAACAAGTGATTCATTATCTCTGCCAGCAGAAGAGCTCTAGTCACTATGACTTTGTGACTCCTGTGTGAGGGTCTGAGCCAGGATGGCTTTGTCATATTGCCAGAGTTCCCATATAAGGCTAATCTAATGTGAAGGACCTCAGATTTTCTAGGTGCTACTTTCTTCCTATTCTTTTCCTGTGATTCCATGCATTTAAATAAATCATCCATATTTAGTGACAGAAGTGCACTAATGATCCTGTTCCTTGCCAATATGTAAGCTGAGCCATGTCAATTCATGCCAGCTAAGATACTGCCTCACACTTTAGAAGTTCTCAAACATACTATGCAAAGCTTGCTCATCTTTTATCTATGGAGATCATATTCAACCCTAACTGTCTCCATGGCTAAATATGAGTTGTTAAGACTGTACAACTACAATATGTACTCATATATGTACTTATATATGTACTTATATGTTTTAATGTGAGTTTACAGAATGTCAGTATAGAATCACAGAATGATTTATGTTGGAAGGGACCTCAAAGATCATCAAGCTCCAAATCCCCCACCATGGACAAGGAAAACTAGACCACGTTGCCTAAAACCTCATCCAGCATGGCCTTGAACATTTCCAGGGATGTGGCATACACAGCTTCTCTGAGCAACCTGTTTCAGTGACTCACCACCCTCACAGTAAAGAACTTCCTCATAATATCTAATCTAAACCTGCCCTCTTTCAATTTAAGGCAAATCCCCCTAGTCCTATTAACTTCCAAAATTGCTCTTTGATGACTAAAAGCTTTGAACAATGAAACAAAAATAAATTGCAGACTACGGTTCCTTATTTCTGTTTTGTAAAGCAAACCAAAACATGATGGGCATCACAGAAATTTACAACATTTCAAATAACAATACCAGGATTTTGGGGGAAAAAAATAGATGGTCATAGAGCCCTCTGAAGTTAAGTACTAAATTAAATTGTGTACTACACTGATCTTAATTTTGTTTCTAAAAAAAGAAAGATGAGAAACCATTAGGAATATTAGCAATCTCTTTTTATTTCCTGATGCTGAAAAGATGCTATTTTTAGAGAGTTTCTGAATGAACGAAATAACAAAGCTATGAAGTGAAGGGGTTTTTATTATGGTTTGGTTTTACTTCTTAGCTAAAGGAAATGAGTGTGTTTAAATGCACTGCAATGGTCCTGGAGTATAACTAAAAGTCAGAAATATCCAGGTAAAATTAATTCATAATTTTAATTATAATTATTCAAAATTTATTAAAAAAACCCTACAAAACTGTTCATATTCTTCTCCACTTCAGTCTACAGGACATAAGGACAGTTTTTCTTCTGAAGATGGAATATGTAACATTACAGTCAATTTACACTTTGTTTTACATATATTTGTGTAGACTGATACATATTTATACTTTCTGTAAGTATGTAGGATGTTTTTTAGAATAAATTGTAATCTTAGTATTATACTACTGTAATGAAAAAGGTAACAGAAAGTCAATATGAAAATAATAAATAGATCAAATTGAGTTTTAATTTTAATTATGTATTTTAAACATCCACTTTGGCACATTTCATAAATATTCAAGAGACTTGCAAGATTATAAGACATGACTTCTGAATAATAAAGTATTAAAAACACATTAATGAATGAACAGTTCACTATATTGCAGCTTCATCCACTGTTATTATATTGAAACCATAATAAAAAAAAAGTGGCAATATTTCAGCACAATAAATAAGTTTACTTAAGGCCTTGCTTGATCTCACAGTTAAAAAATTAAATAACAAGATACATTCTGTGACTAACTTGATTTATCCAAGTGTACTATTTCTGAAACAGAGACCGCAGATAAACAATCATCTCTTTCAACAGTCTCAGTTTCCAGCAAAATTCTTTGTTTCTGTTAGGCCAGTCTGTTGCAAGCATTGGCTTCAATGAGAAACTAAAGTCTCTCATTACTCTCCTTATAGAGATTCACATTTTCTAGGTAATAAAAACTAAAAATTACACTGTCATTGGAATTGTAAATGTCTTTCTACTGTGAGAAAAAAACAGAAGAAGCCCATGCAGTCTTGTCATACATTGATAATTCCCCCAAAACCCAATTAGAACCAAATTAAGCTAGAAAACTTACATCAGCAAGACTGTTCATATGTATGCAAACCACCAGTGGTCGTTTCTGCTTACTCTCTTAACTGTCAGGTATCCTCTGTATTTTGTGAATTATGCAAGTCCCAAAAAAAGTAACGGTTGAACCACTAATAAGAAACAGGACAGACTTTGCTGGTTTTGTCCTAAAGTTAGGGCACTTGTGTTCATCCCTGTCATAGCAAGAGCAGATCTTACCAAAAAGTCTAAGTGCAAAACTGGAACCTGCCACCAAATAACCAACATCGCCTTCCCCTAAGCTCTCTTCTTCCCCACGTTAAGCAAGCCTCTTCAATAGCCCCACAATGCTTGTGGCAACAAAGCCATATAGCAACTCAGAAGATTACTATTTTGATCATGCCTATGTTACGAAGTAGTGTAGTGCAACAGAGGGAGGGGTGTCGGAGAAACAATTGGTGCTGAGGATTTAAAATCAATGCTGCATAGATATGGGGGTGGGAGGATGAAGAAAAGTGAGAAGGGCACTTCAGACTAGCTCCAGATTGGTCGGAAGAAAAGAATTCCATGAAGAAGTTGAAAGTCACCAAGCTCATTCCAGGAATGCCTCTTTTGCTTTAGATTCATGCAAAAAGCAAGCACTGTTCAAGCACTCTCAAATGGTTCTGTGATGAAAACTAAAGCCTAGTAAGTGGGGACATCCAGGAAATCAACTTCAGCAGGACACTTCTTGGTGAAGTTGAATTACTCATCTGGATCCACCCCTAGCAACAGTTTGCCAAACTGAACCACTCAGTAACTCTAGGTCGGATGCCAGTCCGAGAGACAATAAACCTCTCCAGAGGTTTCTTCCGACATCTGGAAGAGCTTCACTGCTGTTCCAAAAGCTGAGTAAACACATGAACTCTGCCTTAAGCCCAACCTAATGAGTCCACCAGAGAAATGCAGCAGTTCAGGATGGAGCTATACTAACAGCTACAATGCTCATGAAGTTTCTCTCTGACTGACTGAATTTGGGTACACAACTGTCTGTATTCATTCATGTTGAGGTACCCTGACAGATGTATGTAGGGAAAGATCCAAAAATCATAAGATAGTATACATATACATAAACTGACAGACTCCCTTCATGGTAACACAGAGACCTTTATGATATAGCTCTCTTTTGTTTGAAATTATCATTTCATAGCACTACTCAAATGGATACCATGCCACCCCTGGAGATGAATAAAAAAGGAAGAGCTATGGATAAGGTTTTAATATGAAATATGAAAATTCTACATGCTAACAGCATTTCCCAGGCAATCACTTAACTATTTTTCGATCTGCTTCAAAATTTTTAAGCATTGGATACTCTCAATTTCCACAAAATAAAAAAGAGATGTCTCTCAGTCTTCTTCTACTAATTTTAACCAGATTAGTCATAATTTCACGCACTGAGGATTCCCAAAAAGAGGGTACAGTGCACAGATTTGGTAACAGTAGGAGATCAAAAACAATGAAGTCTTTCTTGGCATCTTGAGATCTAAAAAGTCTTTCTAAAAAACTGTTTGAGAACAGATTTGTCCACATGAGATTTCTTTAGACTGAAACATTTTGTCAGACACGTGGATCTTACTTAGTACATGAGACAACAATATTGGCTTCAATGATTGTGCAGATTTACTTATGTTTATTCTGGATTTGTAGCTTCAATGACTGTAATGCCAACAATACAAGTGTAGTTTGTGTGTTGCTTCTGAAAAAAACTCTCAGATTTATTCATCTTTTTTAATGTTATTTGACTAAGGAGCAGATTGAAGACACTGAAATAATTATGATGTAACATCAATGAAAATCAGTCTCCAGGAAAAAAAAAAACCAGTTACTTTTTAAAATAGGAAAGTAACTTTAAAAAAGCTCTCAGAAACCCATGTTGCAACTTGAATTTTATCCATCATGTCCTGATCCTCCCAGATGTAAAAAGAAAAGTTCATCTCTTCTGCTCCACTGATTCATTGTGTATAAAAATGACTGAGACATAAGATGGCTTCAATCCTTATTGCAGCCAGAAAAGGCCGCATAATGGAGTCTTTGCTTAGTCATAACTTGAATGGAGGTAATGAAGTTAATGAATGAGTCATCTTGAACTCCTCATATAATCTGAGGAAAAAGAAATATACCTCCCCTGGTGAGCTGGAGTGCAAACAAGGTAAATCAGTCTTAAGGTACCTAGCTCTGTGAATCATTTGTGGAATATTCTCAGGGAATCTTTCACGTTCATTTTGGTGTTCAGGCTAAGAGAAATTAATTCTAGCCAAAGACCACAGATGAAAATTTTTCTGCAATCTCCTGACAGACATCTAGATGTTAGCCAAACAAACCCTCCCTATCTCCTTCCACAAGCAGTCAACACCACCAAAATAACACCATAACCCTTAGAAGAATGCCATTTATAATGTTTCTTTTTCTCTCATTTTTTAACATCCAAGTTACATTAGATTACATAGACTTGCTTTCACAGGCAAGAGTCAAGAAAATTCTGAAATTTTGGCTGACCTAAATGATGCAACTGATGACCATGAAAGCAATTTTTAAGTCTAAATATATTTTTAGTATTCTGTCTATTCTTGCCCTAAGTGCATATTTAACTAAAATGAACAATCTGTTGCTGCATAGTATGTCATAGTATCTATCCTCTATGTAGAAGCCACCTGTACCTGGAGATGGAAATTGCATTTATAACAAAAATAATAACTATGCAATGCAAGACAAAGCATCACCGATGACCACTATATAAGATTTTTTTCTCACGTTTCATCAAAAACTCCTCAACTGTTTATCTTCAAAATTAAAAAATTAATTCCATGTAATGGAAGTGGTCTGACAGTGTCAGTGAGTTGACTGCTTACTTCAAGTCAGAGATATCAACTTGGCTTTGTTCTCCTAAGTTTTTTTTCCAGTTTCAGATGCAATAAACTCCCTGTGTTATGATGATTTCTTTTGAAGTTAATCAGTATCATGTACTGCACAATACTACAAGTCAATTTTGTAATGCAGAAAAGATAAAAAAATATGAAGCAAAGACTTCATAAACTTACAGTGCTTACTGCTTGGGGAATAATCAAAAATCACTTCAGAAAGCAGACAATTAAATAAACATGATTACAGTTTTCAAGAATGTAAAGCCTTATTCTATTTTCCAAAAGAATTGTGAAACTAAAAGAATCGCATCTGATGTAGCCCCTGCATTAAAAATAAGTTACTTCAAGAGGAAAACTTACAGCTATTATACTCATCAAGATAAAGACAAGAGTTGCCTCACAAAGTGAACACAGGAAACCTCATTTAAGAAGTCAACTACTGTTGCAAAGTTTTACATGAAAACTGAGCAGTCTGCCCATACTGCATATTCTTGACATGTAAAGTTCATAACACCTGACATTTTTAAATCATTATAAAGGTATAGATTTATACATTCTATAATATGAGTTCTGGAGAGGTTGTAACTTAAGACTGGAAATATTTAGGCCATTTTTATATATATAAAAGAGCAAACGACTTTATACAATGTTCTGCTGCCAACTGATATTTTGGAGTCTGTTAAATTTCAGCAAGAGTATATTTTAATAATTCATGTTTAATATACTAAAGATATATCCTCAATTCTCTTTGTGCAAGTCATTACCTAGTGAGCGTTATGCCTCAGATCATGCCCTCATTCAAATAAATGGGAACTTCAGGGAAGGATCCATTTGCACATCCAATTATGTACTCTGTGTCTGATTTTAAGCATGTGACAATGGAACTGACCTGCTCAAGGACAGACACCAGCTAAAATACCATTCTTGACCAGAGACAACAGCCATAAGAGTGAAAGTGTCACCCTTACTAGCAGAACCTGCTCCCCATAGTACAGACAAGTAGTAGCATGCTGCAAGTTATTATTCATCATCAATTTATGAACAATGTATCATGAATTGTTCTCATATTTTTTATTGATTGCAACAGATGTCACACCACCTAATAGTGTGTTAGTCAAATGTATAAATATATACACTTTCTTTCTCACTGCCTGTAGAACAGAAAATCTTTATTCATCAGTATTTACAGGAATATCATGGGTAATGCTACAAACTGTTATTAGCTGCTAAAAGAGAAATCAGGGTCATGAGCAAATGTGCAAATGGTCATTAGCACAAGTAGCAGAGAAATCAAGGCAAATAGAAGAAGCACAAATTATGAATAAGCCACAACAGATCAATAAAGGACCAAAAAAGGAAGCTTTGCTGATGGTTAGGAAAGGAGTTTAAGGGGTGAGGAGACTGCTTTAAGAATAAAAAATGGAAATAGTATTTATCATAGCCATACAAAACACAAATAAAAATGCATATTTTGGAGTATCTTTCCTCGGTAAAGCAAACAATTCATGCTCTAGTAAGAACTTTTTGACAAGTCCAGTGCATCTCCATTCCACAGAAACAAACAGTTAGTCTAAGCTATTTATAAATCCTGTTAGGATGAGTCAAGAACAGAAGGACTTTGCTTTGAAAAGACTAACTAATGCAATTTGAGTAGGATTTAGACCCCAATGCTTGCACTTATGTAGCCAGTATTTCATACTCAAACTTTCTTCTTCTGTACAGGATATGGTGTCCTCACACTTCTTACTTTTGAAAATCATGTGTATCTCAAGGGAGTGATCATGAAACTAAGGATAAAACCACAATCATTTATTTAAAGGAATGAACCTCACAGCAACTTGCTCCTTGCATGAATGCTTTTACTTGTGTCTCTAATCTAAAGTCTTTATTACACACTGTGCCCTACATCTGGGCCCCAGCAGGTTCAGAGGTACAACTGGTATTTGACCTGAATAAATGTTACAGAAGCCTAATCCCAAAAGAACACAAAAATTAACTAAACCAACTCACATAAAAACTAAATAGATTGAGTAAATAAATTACTAGAGTAATTTAAACCCACGTTAAAACAAAACATTGTGAAATTCTCTTTTTCTTTTTTTGTAGTTTTGTTGCTGATTAAAGTGAGGGCAGATTTTTTTTCTATTATATTCCCCCTCATACATTTTTCCATTTTCAAGTATTTTTTAAATGTATTACATTTACCTCACATTAAAACATATTATAATATAACTTCTGAGCTGTTATTTCTGAGTTAAGACTTTGCATGCATACAGCAAATAAGATTCCACTTGGACGGAATTACTGAGTGCATTAAAATTTGTCAAGCATTCTACTGAAACAGCTAACGAATACTCCTATTCTATTACAGAGAAATGCAAAACAATGATTTTGTCTTTTGCAAAGTTTACAGAAAGTAATAAAAGGAAAGAGTGAGAAAGAATGATAAATTAATAATAATGCTAACAGAAATATTACATTCTTTTTAAATTATTATATTTCTGGTAAAATTAAATATGAAGTTTCAATGGTAAACTGTATGCAGTGCTGGTGGTATGTAAACAGCTAAACATTGAAAAGCATCTAACACACTGAAAGACCCACATTGCTACAACTTCAACAGTTCTTAGTTTATATTTGTATAGTGCCCTGCTTGCAGAGAGGAGGGTGAAGCTTATACCCAAGTGGGTGTGGCCAGTTTGCTATTTTATACTGGGGGGGTGTGGTTTCGTGGGGAAGAAAAAAAGAATGTACACCCTGGAAATGCATCACTTTTTCTCCCTCTCTTCATTAGGGACTTGCTGGCATTAGCCCTGCGGATGCCATCTCCTTCCCAATTTTTCCGAGCTGTGTCTCTGAGATGTGGTCCTGAAAAACAGTGAACATGGCTCCAGGACGTAGTTCTGAAAGGAAGGCATCTGTGCGGAAACGAGCCCCAGTGGAGCAGAGCAGTCAAAAGTGGCATTATGGCGCGATACAGACAAGCTAGCTTTTGGGGTTTTGTTCATCATTGGTTTTCTGCTGTCTCAGGCTCAGGGACAGGAGAGCTGGCTGTGGGGAGCACCTGCCTGTCAGTGTAGAGTTGTGGCGGCCGATAAAGATACAAGGAGTCAGTTATGTGAAGAAAAGATGTCTGAATTGTCTTTATTTTCTCATCTGCTTTTTTATAACCCTTGCTAGCAGCAAGCAGTATTCTTATTTTAGGTAAGCAAGCAACAGCGTTTTCATTGGCTAGGTTCTATGGGCAATACATTTGGCAAAGCTCAAGGCCTTATTGCAGTTTCCACATCCTAGGCCTACCAACTTTACAGTCTGCCTTTGTTTTCTCCATTAGGGCCGCATACTGACTTCCTTATCATCAGGGATGCACCCGAAAGTTTGCCCAGTCAATATCTTCATCCTGGGAGCTAACAGACCCGCTATTAACCCCTTCACCTGCCATCTTGTCTTTGCCTGGGCAAGCCAGTGGAGCTCTGTGCAGGAACAGCTGCCATCTTGTCTTTGTCCCACTGGTCATGTGGAACTAAGTCAAGGTGATGAACACCTCTTTGTATGTAAAACACCTTCTCTTTTGTATACTTTTATTATTAATATTGCTGCTGATACTGTGCACTTCTTATTCCATTGCTGTTTGCTTTCAATAAATTGTTATCTTAAACCCATGGTCTCTGCCTTTGCCCCTCTCTTGACAGAGGGAGGTAGAGGGGAGGGGAGTGGCTTATTTGGAGTTTAATTTCTTGTTGGTGTTAAACCACCACATATAGCTACCCAAAATATGTGAAATCTTATTGGAATAATTAATCTCTCTAAAATTATTAAACATTAGTGTAAGAGAGATACACAATCCATCATGATAATAATAATAAATTATTAATTAAATAATCCATTATTAATATATAAATAATAATTAATAATGAAAGTATTACCATTGACAGTATTATTCACTTCTGTCAATTATTATTTCTCCCTTATTTCATCTGCATCTTATCTCACTCACATTCATTAGTGTTACAACCATACTTCTGTTGTTAAGTCACGGTTAGTGAACTTGAATATCCTCATGAGGCTACACACCTGGTTGTGTCCTGATATGGTCAGATTTAGAATTTGTCTGAGATATCGGAACAATTGACAACCAAGATTAATTTCAGCAAAGAGGAAAAGAAATTTTATATATATAAATATATATATATATATATATAATGTAAAGTACACAATGGAATAATATAAACATAAGTTTATGAATGTCTTCATACTTTTAATCTGATTTGTAAGATCAATATTATTCATGTTTAATCTTCTCAAATATATTTCTGCTATCCTCTATGCAGTCAACTGTCATCCTTCAAGCTGAAGAGAATTACCAAGAAAAAACCCAGAGATCAACACCGCTTCTGAAAAATCATTTACTGTTTTTTTCTTGAGTGATTGCAATACAAGAAAGCTTTAACAACTATATAAAGAGAGATACCTCATTCCTACTATTCTCTAGCTCATTTTTACAGAACTCATCGCATTCCCTGGAAGTAAATGAGAGAGACAAAGTTGTTCTCAGTTTTGAGGAGTATCATTAAACATAGTTCTCAGCATGCACAGGTTAATTTCATATTTGCTGCATGCAAATTTTAGGCAAAAATTAATTAAATTAACAGACTTAAATGAACAGATCTAAGTGCACCAATTTTGATCAATCGTTCATGGAAAATGTACATCTTTTTCCACACAGAAAAGGTTGATTAAAAGGTTAAACAACAGACTCTCTTCTGCAGTGCCGCAAAACCACAAAACCCAATTTTTTGTTCTCTAAACAGTTAATGAACCTTATGGTTTAAAAATGCTTCTAAAATCAGACATATGACATGTTTTAAATGTCATATCCTAAAAGCACAGGAGCAGGCAATTCCAAATAT
This sequence comes from Manacus candei, assembly GCF_025592945.1. Taxonomy (NCBI): domain Eukaryota; kingdom Metazoa; phylum Chordata; class Aves; order Passeriformes; family Pipridae; genus Manacus; species Manacus candei. The sequence continues at coordinate 21,872,714 of NW_026138097.1, forward strand.
TTTGAAAGTCAAGTAGGCAAGGCAGAAGGACATCTTGGCTAAGAAGGGATCTCCTGGAGCTAAGGTTAAAAAAGAAGGTGTATGCCCAGTTGTAGCAGAATCGGATGACATGGGAGGAATGTCGAGATGTTGCTCAACACCATAGGGACAAAATTCATGTGGCCAAAGCTCAATTAGAGTTGAAGCTGACCAGGAATGTAGAGGACAATGGAAATGACCTTCTAAAATACATTCATAGCAAAAGGCAGATCAGAAAAAAACTTGTCCTCTTACATAATGGAGATGATCACCTCATAAGCGGAGACATAGACAAGGCAGAGATGTTTAATCTTTTTATTGCCTGTAGAGAAAGTTCCAGAACCCTGAGTTTTAGGACCAGGACTCTGAGAATGATAAACTCCCAGATAACCCTGAATTTGTGCAGAATTTCCTGGTCCAGCTGGATCCCTGTGAGTCTATGAGGCCTGATAGGATTCATCCAAGAATACTCAAATAGCTGTCTGATGTCATCACAAGGCCTCTCTCAATGAGTTTTGAACAGTCTTGGGAATCTGGAGAGGTCTCAGCTGACTGGAATCTGGTGAACGTTGTCCTAATTTTCAAGAATGGTAAGAGGGATGACCCCGGAAACTACAGGCCTGTCAGTTTTACTTCAGTACCTGGTAAAATTATGGATAAGATTATCCTAGGATTTATTGAAAAACACGCAAAAGACAGTGCAGTCATTGATCCCAGCCAGCACAGGTTCATGAGGGGAAAATTCCTGATCAATAAATTTAATTTAATTTTATGATAAAATTACCCACCTAGTTGATCAAGGGAAGTTAATTGATGCAATCCTTTTGGATTTCAGTAAAACTTTCAATACTGTCTCTCACAGTGTCCTTTTGGAGAAACTACCCAGCAAACAAGCAGAAAAATATGGCTGGCCACCAGTCACTAGTGGGTTTCTGCAAGGCTCCATTTTATGCCCAGTTCTCTTCAACATCTTCATAAACAACTTAGATGCAGGACTAGAAGTTATATTAAGCAAGTTTGCTAACAATACTAAATTGGGAGGAGCTATTGATTCTGTAGAGGGCAGAGACACCATGCAGAGAGACCTAGACAAATCAGAGGGCTGGGCAATTAACAACCCTGTGAAGTTTAATGATGGCAAGCGCCAGATTCTGCACCTGGGACAGGGTAATCCTGGATGTACATACAGACTGAGGAAGGAAAGGCTGGAAAGCAGTGCTGTGGAAAAGGCCCTGGGAGTTCTGATCAATGACAAGCTGAATATGAGTCAGCAGTGCCCTGGTAGCCAGGAGAGCCAACCATGTCCTGGGGGGCACCAGGCAAAGCATCGCCAGCTGGTCAAGAGAGGGAATTGTCCCTCTCTGCACTGTGCTTTGTGCAGTTTTGGGCACCACAACATTAGAAGAATATAAAGCTATTAAAAATCATCAAAAGGAGAGCTAAAAAGATGGTAAAGGATCTAGAGGAGCATCTGAGGTCACTTGGTCTGTTCAGCCTGGAGTAGAGGAGACTAAGAAGAGACCTTATATCAATCTGCAGCTGCCTCATGTGGGGGAGTAGAGGCGCAGATAGTGATTCAAGGGAATGGCCTGAAGTTTTGCAAAGGTATGTTTAGGTTAGATGTTAGGAAAAGATGTTTCACCCAGAGGGAAGTTGGGCACTGGAGCAGGCACCCCAGGAAAGTGGTCGTGGTACCAAACCTGTCAGAGTTCAAAAAGCATTTGGATAATGATCTCAATCATGTGGTGTCATTTTTGGAGTTGTCCTGTGCAGAGCCAGGAGTTGGACTTGACGATCCTTGTGGTCCCTTCCAAATCAGGATATTGTATTTTATGTAAAATAAAAGCTTAATCTTGAAAATATTTCCATGCAAGAATTATTTATTGAGATAGACTGTTCTGTTGAAATTAACTGGGCACATCTGTAAAGTTATCCATGTGCATAACTGCTTATTAAATCATATACACTGCAAGATTAAGCAGGTATCTGCATACTATCTGAAATTTTCCCAGATAATATTATTTCCAGCTCAGGTCACTGAATTTCTAGTTTATTCACTGATGCTTTTAAAAGCTGTCACACTGATGCCTGCAACAGATTTCCAATCATAAAAGGACAAGAGCCTGTCATTCACACGGCAAGATAGCAGCCCTCTATCAGACAGAGCACTATACACACATACATATAATATCCATCATCATCATCATAGGATTGAAAGCACAAGAATCAGCATTAGCAAAAGCAACAATATTAGAGAGACCTATTACTTAAAAAGGATGATTTCAGGCAGGTAGATTAATGAACACTGCCAGTGGTTATCAGTAAAGTCAAATGGCATGGCCAGCAGAAAGTACACACACACACCACTTACTTCATAAATGACAGTAGCGTATCTGGAAGGGCCACTGCTTTAGTATAAAGTGGAATGCATTACTATATTCCTGCTCCACTCTTTTGTTAGTTTTGTTAGTCCATTAACCAAACAGGATAAAAAACAACACATGGGGGTCAGCACACTTCCAAAAATCACCCTCCTCTTCACAGGGCATACACCAGTTCTTTTTTTTTACCAGTTTGTTTCTATGTAAAAATTTACCTTCAAGGTGATAACAGAAGTATCTCAGGCTGAATTTTAATTTAGACATATCAAAGTAGAAATAAAAAATGATACACTGAGAGAGAAATTTGAAATGCATTCCAAATCTCACTGAATGCAGCAGGTTTGAGTAATATGTTCCCTTAGGCTCTTAAAATCCTAACCTGCAGCTTTGGGTCACATTGTGAGCATAGAATAAACTTATATAATTGCTGTAACTTGAAGAGAAGGGGATTTTTTTTTTATTTTCCATATGCAGTGCTATTAACCTTGAAGATAAGACAATTCAGTGATTTACAGTTTTGATAAATGTGATGAAAGGTCATGTCTCACTTCTAGTATTTTCTTATTGAAACATAAGAGCATGAAACACACAATGATATAATTTATAATAATGATAAATGTTTTTTTCATATGGAATGATGTTCCAAGGAAATACACTCAAAACTTCCCACAGGAAACCATTATCTTCTAAATATGCTGTCTACCTCTGTTCATTGTCATTTTACAGGATACTTAAATTTATACATCTATATACTCTAGGTCTAAGAACCTGCTTTCCTGCAAAAAACCCTGAAGTGAGCTTTCCTAAGAAAAATACTAACTCTTGTATTTATATATATATATATATATATATATATAAAATTTTGTATACAATTATAGTAAGAATTAAAATGAAAAATGAACATTAAAAAAAAAGAAAATTTGACAGATACTTAGTTGTTTTCAGTATTTTAATTTCCCAGAAGTTTTGGAAAGACTTCTTTCTATTTCAAGGTATAAATAATTTCTAATTCATATTAGCTACAGATAGGGAATTAAATGCTAGCTGTGAGTAAAATATAATTTCACATAATTTTCAGTTCTTACTCCACACCATAAAAGAAAAAGAAAAGACTCCTCTGGCCTGGAAATAATATCCATTGATCTTTTGTGTAAAGGAACATATTCTGTAAAGTTTAAAGAAAATGTTCAGAAATTCATCTTATCAGTGAATGATACCTGAGCAGACTGGGCTATCTCAAAGTCATGGTTCCATTCCTAGGGTCTCTCCAAATCCTAATTATATTTACTCAGGATGGAGCTGAGCATGGAGAACCTACCCATTTCTGAATGCTTACTCAACTGTTCTAGTGGAAAGTAGAGTGGGAACAACAGAAAAAGAAGATAAATTGGTCACCCCTTTTTATACACCTAAGATATAATAGACCTGACACTTCTATGAATTATACTGGAAAACAGTTTTTCAGTTTCCAACAGCTTTTAGTTAGTCATAGTGTTGTAAATTTGCTTTAAGTGTGAAAGAAAGAGCCATTTTCAAACCAACTGAATTTACCTATGGAAACAGTTTATCTTGCTCTCAGATTCTTATTTGAAACTCAAGTCCACAGTCTCTCGTTCTCTGGAACAATGAGGCTAGCATACTGGACAAAGTCCCTGGCACTCTATAGAGTGTTGTATTGACATAGCTATAGAGAACTTGAAATCAGATTAGGAGCATATTCCAGTCAGTGTTCATGGGAAAGCAGGCCAACCACTGCTGTAAGTACTGCTTTGTTAGAAGAGGTGAATTCTGGCACTTATAAATAGTACCTTATCATGCAGGGGAAACACAGGTTTGGGAACCTGCTTGAGTCCACTATTAAGATGCATACTTTCCAACGTGAAGCTGGAAAAACACCCTTGATGCATGCTGTCTGCATGAGTGGTGGTGTGATTCCAAACTCGAGCGAACAGGTTGCTCTACACATTTCTGACCACACTGCCTGTTATAGCGGAAGCAAAGTCCAGTCAGATACATATGAAATGTCTGAAATAGTCTTCTTTCTATCTGAAAGAAGAAAAAAGACAGAAACAGTCTATTTATCCTCTGAAGTTTACCAGATTAGACCAGAGGAGTAAATAGCATATACTCATAATAAAAATAACTAACTCTGTTAACTAGAAACTTGTTTATGCCATTTGATTAGGAGAAAAGTCACACTAACACAGAGAATGTTTAGTATTAATTATACTATGACTTTTTTTATTTCAACATTTTGAAAAAGAAAGCTATTCTTTTTCAGATGCATTACTAGCCTTGTCTGTTGTAACTGAATCTTGGACAAGCTGTAAAAATACAAAATTGTGTTGAATACAATTAAACCATAATTATTGTGCTTACAATAATTTAACCCTCAAGCTAGAAGCTGTTTTCTGTTTTTCCATTCAAATTAGCCCAGAGAAGATAATCAGGCATACGTTACAGCTTGAGTGTCAAGTCATATGAGAAAAACATCAAAAGAAACTAAAATCTACTAGAGAAGAATCCATAAAAACAACTAATCTTTCTTTAATTAAACTTTCTTGGTTGAAAAACAAGGACACAAACAACAAACTTTAACAAAATTGGGTATTTTTATATAAGCAGATGGATGAGAAAAAGAAGAATTCTAAAACAAAATGTACAAGAGATACAAGGAAAACAGAACAATTTTTACAATGAAACTCAATTTATGTATTTTTTTTCTAATATCACAGCCAATTCAGAGAGGAAGATCTCTGGAAACTGCAGAATTCACATTTATTTTCTTTTTCCTTTCATTTTACTAAATATCCTCCCCAGCATTTATATTAAACAAATAATGTTAGAGGTAAGAGTAGTGAAATGGATCATCCTATGAGAACGAGCAAGAGTCATGCTAGTTTATTGTCTCAGACAATAAATCTGTCTTTTTAATCCATATTTTCCTTCCAATTATTTCAGAGTTGCTAAGACCTTGATTGAGCTACTGTTTACACCTCTTCACTAATGTAGTTTTGCAGTTTTTACTTAGGTAACCCACAATTCAAGAGGAAGCTTTCTCCTATGATTTGACACTGTTGAACGAACAGAAGCCTCTGCTTGAAAAGGGACTACATAATAAAATCATATTTTCAACCAAATAATTAGAAAACTTATATCTACTTCAAACTTCTTCCTAACTATATAAGAACATAAAAAAGGACTCACTAGTAAACCAAAAATTCTGACAAAGTGCCACCTACCAGATTCACAAGACATTCTCAGGGTGAGTTCATAAACATTTCTTAGCATTACAGACATGAAGTCATCACCCTTATCAAAAGCTTCAGCAGCTTCACTCTCCAAAACCAAAAGTTTTGTTATCTTGAGGTGAAAGACAATATGTCCCATGGCATAAAACACAGTACTTTAAAAATGTATCATTGATGCAAGTCCCCAGTATCCAATCTATTCACAACAGCTCACTGGTGTAGCAGAACAACAAAAAAATCTGGTCTGAAAGGTTTGACAATGTAATCAGTCACACAATATATAAAGCAAATAATGCATCTGAACTTCACTACTTAGCTATTTTTCTGACTTTATTAGCTCTTGAATTGAACTAAACATGCTGTGTTGTTCACTATAGTTTTGAAACTCAGCCTTTAAAAAACAATCCAACTAGTCGTATAAAGTTTTGATTCCTAAAGCCAAAAACAACACTAAAATTTTATGAAAAATCTGTTGAGTTTTTGCAGCATGGAAATAGATTTTGCCACTGTGTGTTAAAGGTGATAAACCGGCAGGTGTTAAGCTTATGTTTGGAAGTTTTCAGAAAAAAAACATGCTGTGATGGAAAAACAACACTATAATCATATTAACTGCACCAATGTCTTAAGTATCTCTTAAGTACGGCAATTCTAAAAGCTAATACTGATTTTTTTTCTAAGAAGCCTAAATATGAGATGCCCAAGTTCCATTAAATATCAGTTTAAGCTCTTTTGAAACAGACACTGAACACCTACTTGTTTGAAATACTCATTCTCTACTGAACATGTTCAAATCAGAAATAAGTATATATTCTTCTTCTCATAAGCCCTACTAATAGCCCTCAATTCCACATACCCATGTGAAACCTTCATGAGAAGCAATGAAGTCCCTGAGGCAAAACTGGAGGGAGCAGCTACATGGTATAACTTGCTTTCTGTACCATGATGCAAAACTTACATAGCACTTTCTGACAAAGGTCGATGGAAGCTGATGCAGTTGCCCCCGATGACAGCACTGAGGAGGTAGCTCAGTATTTTTCAGAGAGCATCAGATGATGGTATATATCTTTAATATTAATGTTTTCTTTTGCCTAAATATCTACACTAAAAGGTAATAACATTTCTATTTTAATTTAGTCTCAAAAAAGTAATTTTTACATACCTGGTGATTTATGCTGAGGAAATAATAATATTTAATTTGCAAGAGTTTTCTCTAATCTTTTATATTGCTATTACTTGTTAATATTCCTGAAGGCTGGAACAATGAAAACAATCTGCCAGACAGCCACAGTACTACAACAAAAACAGTCCTTCATCACAATAAGAATAACAATTTCAGAGTATTAAAATAAACCTAAAATAAAAAGGTGATAAAGCTTAGAGTTCAATGTAAAGAAAAAGACAGTGACTGTATCCATACAAACACCTTCATAAGAAACATAATTTTTGCTTTCAGCTGTTTGTGCCAACAAAGAATTTCTAACCGAAACACAATGACAGAGAAGGAATAGCTGCTTACTCGGGAGCTGTTGAAGTAATTGTCTTGGATTATTCTACAATTTATCATATGATTCCAGCCTTCAAACTGTCTAGTGTATATGTGTGAGGATACCTACAGACACATACCACTCAGAACAAAGACAAATGAAACCAAGACACTGTGCTCCAAAACTTTGATCCTTATTTCCGCAAGGAGAAACAATTAAACAACAAAACCTGCCAACACAACTTCAGGAATGCTTTTTTATGGTGGAAAGGTTGATATCCAATGCAGGTATTGTTGAAGACATTGCAGATGCATATAATTACTATTAACTACCTGTGAGCATCTGAAGTGCAACACAGTCAGGGTATTTGGAATTCTCAACACAACTAGGAAAATGCTATGACATAATGTTTTCATTAGGAAAACCACACAGATATATCTAGCATTAACAAGACTATCTTCAGAAATGAAATCAGACTAAAACAAAACTGGACTATTTTACAACTAATAGAAATCCTCTGCCTTAAAAATATCATTTTAAGGAAATACCTTTGATATTTTGAAAGAATGCACATGGGGGGCTATACTGAATTCTTCTACCAACTTAAAACCTGCTTAGAGGACGACAGAAAGTTCAATATCTAATATAATTACAACAACTCTAAATGTTCAAATATTCTTGAATTAAAGAGAACTTTTACTTCTGCTAATGGAAAAGCTGTATTCCATTCATATATTGCCAAAGTTTGTGGCATCTATAAATTATGAATATACCAATCAGGACATAATTAATATAAACGTGTCTTAAATCCAAATACAACCATACTAAAATTGTGTAGCTAACAATAGCATGCATTTTGAGACACTGTGATTGCATAACCAGCCAAAATTTTATTTAAGTATATGAGCAAAAGGGGAGAAGGCAGGTGGATGCAGTTGCAGGTAGGAGGCATCTAAGTAACAAAAGTTGTCACACAAAAACCAGACAAGCAAAGGGAGTGAAAATAGGCAGAAATCCTGCTGAACATTCTGGAAGAACGATTGGCAAGCAGAAGCAAACTAAACAAGCGGAAAAGCAGACTCCCCTTCTAGAAAGGAGCAATGGCATAAAAACATCTGTCAAAGAGCTCTTAACCTTGATCATTCAGGTCTCTGAAAGTAAGGAACACAAAGAATTGCAGCCATCATTACTAAACATGGCATTGTATAGTCAAAGTTAATTTAAAACATATATTTTAAAGACTACTTATTTCATAAGTAGCAATCATGTTCAATATTGTGTAAGAATGAGCAGGCCATGAGCAGGAAGTATATTATTCACAAGAGAACTTAGTAAAATTCAATTTTAAAGCTTAAAACTGGCCAGATTTTTCAGTCTGTAAATGCTCCTATCCCAGAGGTCTCTAATTACCTGATAGAGACATCTATTCAGTTGTAAGACAGCATTCACCTCATTGCTACTCAAATTACTCAATTTATCATAGGAGCACCACAAACTTAGGTCAGATTGGTTCAATTTGAAAAATTCCCAAAAACGTAACATTTGTAGAATTATAAATTGTTGAGCTTTTTCATTTCACACATGCTCCTTCTGACCTTTTACGTTAATTTAAATAAAATTTGTTCTACATATATTCACACTTTCTATAGCAAAGCAATTGATATCTAACAAGACAAGTTGTCCAAAAACTTTTCCAGAAGTTTCACCATTTGTCTTACATCTTCAAAAAGCATTGCATCAGAGCACAGTAAAAGTCTTCCTTTACCACAGCTTCTTCTGTATTAACTTTGTTAAGTGCTAGAATATGCCAGTAAAAGCAAAGTAGGTAGTCACAGAATTTAAACAGAAAACCAAAGTATTCCTAATAGAAGAGACTGTAGCCTTCTTAAGAAAATCCGTACACAGGGACAAATGGATCACTCACCATTTTTGGTGAATCTCCGTCTTTCTTCAGCTCTCTCTGCCCATCAAGACAAACTCTAAAGGATGTCAGGGTTCTGCTTTTAAGACTGACAGATTGTGTTGGCTTTCAAATATGTTTGGGATGGTGGTTCTTTTTGTCATTTATATTTTGTCTAAATTTACATTTAGCTTTTTTGATCTGGTAGTTCATTATGCTGTTTTCACCATCACTATGCAAAAATGGGGATGAATTCAACCAAGTGAAAGGCAGCCAAAAAAGCGAGTCTATTTTATGTCTCAGACTTCCTTTCTGCACAGAACTACTTTGGTATTGTTGCCTTAAAATGCTTAATGCCTCAGAACTTATCTTGTCTGAAGAATTTTGTCATATAATCAAGTTTATAACCTCAACAGAAAAATCCTATCAGACTGAGAAATGTAGTATTTATAACTTCAAGAAATTGTACTAATTCATTAAGATTTTCTAAAAGTTTTTTCTTTGATTACCTTACTACTGATTGCATTTATAAAGTACACCTCTTACCCAGTATTGCAAAACATACACTTCTACTCCTGTAACTATTTAGCAAATGTTGCATCATTTTATTACAGAATTTTATAAAAGAATATACAGAGTTGGAAGGGAGCCACGAGGATCATCGAGTCCAACCCTTAGCCCTGCAAAGGACTCCTTAAGAGTCACACAGTGTGTCTGAGAGTATCATCCAGATGCTTCTTGAACTCTGTCAGGCTTGGTGCTGTGACCACTTTCCTGGGGAATCTGTTCCAGTGCCCAAACACCCTCTGGGTGAAGAATGTTTTTCTAATATCTAATCTAAACCTCCTCTGAGACAACTTCAGGCCATTCCCTTGGGTCCTGTCACTGGTCACCACAGAGAAGAGATCCATGCCTGCCCCTCCTCTTTCTCTCATAAGGAAGTTGTAGACTGCGATGAGGTTTCATGTCAGTCTCCTCTTCTCCAGGCTAAACAGACCAAGGGACTTCAGCCACTCCTCACATGGCTTCCCATCAAGGGCCCTTCATTGCCCTTTGGACTCTCTCTAATATCTTAACATCTTTCTTATATTGCAGTGCCTAAAACTGCACACAATATTCAAGGTGAGGCTGCACCAGTGCAGAGCAGAGCAGGACAATCCCCTCCCTCTACCAGCTGGTGATGCTTTGCCTGATGCCCCCCAGCACACAGTTGACCCTCGTGGCTGCCAGGGCACTGCTGACATATTCAACTTGCCATCAACCAGGACTCCCAGGTTTCTTTCCATAGCATTGCTTTCCATCATCTCATTCCCCAGTCTGTATGTACATACTTCTGCAATATGATATTATCTATTGGAAAACATCATCCCTGGTATATCACAGTTGTAATGAATTTGAAGCCCTCTTCACAAATGCTTTATTTCAGATAGAAACTATTAAGCTTCCACTGACTTCAAAAACATGCCAAAGCTAATACACCTCAAACCTACTTCAAACAGTTAAAATGTTATCATGACTTGTACAGTATAAAGTAGCATCACAAATTTCTGTGGCAAGCATTGTGTCAGTTGTTCTAGGTTCAGTGATGCAGGTAAATGAAGCTGTTTCACCAAACTCTCCTTTTCCACTTTGCTTCTTACTCATGCTTCAATACAACTGTGGTTCCCACCATGGTCTTCAATGCAATTACCTCTAAAAGAGAAACCACAGATAGATTCTCTGTTTCCTACAGGTAACACTGGAGAAAATTGATATATACTGAACTCAGATGGGCTACATACTTTTCTCCTGAATTCAACAGATCTTGGAACTCGGCAGGGAGCATGCCAATTATTTCAAAAGAAACCTGTGAGTTGCATAAACTGTAAATTTAAATGCATGGCAAATATGAATATACATCCTTTCTCTAGAGGCTGAGGCTCAGGCAGTATCCTCATATGACATTAATATTTCTGTCTTTCAAAGATCTTGCTAGTATCTTCAGGCAAAGAGGAAGAAACAAAGATCTAATAATAACAATTTTCTTTTTTTAATAGGAAAAACTTTTGTGCTGTGGAGAAAAAAAAAGCCTTATTATGCATCATAAAAGAAAAAGAAACTCTCCAATTCATCTTAAAGGCAATAACTCTAAGTAACTGAATGTTGAAATGTGTTTTCTTCATTCACACGCTAATAACCCTAACTGAATATGCTCAAGGTTTTTTCTGCTCCAGGCCCCTAAGCAGTTTTTTTCAGTATATGCATATCCTGTTAGCTGTCTGTTACAGTTATCATGTGTTAGATATTTCAAATGTTCACCACACAAAGAGTTCCTGCAGTTTGTTAATCTTTCCAACCAAGATATTAAGGTCTCTAAACAGGCTTTTAAGAATGTTTTGAATACCTAAAAGGTTTTCTACAGAAAATTGCAAAGCAAAATAGAACAAAAAAAAAAAAAAAGAAGAAACAAGAAAGAAAACAAACAACTCTTCCAAATTTTAAAAGAATAAAGGCAAGTAGAAATGAGTACCTAGCAGTTAAGATATGAAACAACTTCTTCAGTTTCAGAGTTTTTAAACTGTAGTTACTTCAAATAAAATAGTTGGATTGGTGTCTCAATAAAAGTAAGAATATGGTTGTCACTGGAAAAGAGTTTAGTACGACCCATTTTACAGCCCATTTACCAGATGTGACCATTCATCCCCTTAGTATGAAAGATGGAGGCTTTACTCTTTAGCTGTAATTTTCTCTGAAAGCAGCACTCTTGCTCACTACTGTACTAAGCTTTTCCTAAAAAAGAATTTTTTAGCATGAAGGGAATAAAAAAATAACAATCTGCTGTTTATTTTGACACACAATACACCTACCAGTCAGTAAGACCTTTATCAAAGTCTCAAAGCACCCACAATATGAACAATCAAAGAAAGTGTTAACTGTGATTCAGTCTTTCCCATTCATCTCATAAGAAGTTTCTACAGTAAAGTGTGTCTTTAATGCACACTGTCCTTTTCAATATATTCAAAAAGGGAAGATATTGCTTGCTGCAAACATCTGAAGGGTTCACAGGTTGAACCCCCATAAATATATCTATTGTCTTTTCTAATTTACAAAAGCACTTTGTTGGACTGAATAAGAAAAGGGGAAATGGCCTCAACTTGTGCCAAAGGAAAAATTTCTTCACTGAAAGAGTGGTTAAGCATTAAAACAGGCTCCCCAGGGAAGTGGTGGAGTCACCATCCCTGGTGGTCAAAAAATAAGTTGACGTGGCACTTCACAATATGGTTTAATGAGTATACTGGTATTTGGTCAAAAGCTGGACTCAAAAATCTTGGACATCTTTTCCATTCTTAATGATTGTATGATTTTAAGTCATTTTACAGTTAAAAAAAAATATCTCCTAGGCTAGGCCTCACAGATGCACAATCAATGCATGGAACATGAATTCAAAGACTTATGAGTTCAAAGTTCCTTGCTGGTAGTACCACCATCCCTTCAGACATCACTAAGAGTTTTGAAAAAGCCAAGGAAGTATTTCTTCATCTTACTAGAGTCCAATAGGCTACAATAATATTATTTTGCTCGGGGAGAAATAGTCAACAGGCAAAAGCAGACAGACTATGAAGTTTTCAGATGTTTAGATAGAAGATGGTCTGACAGAGATAGATAGGGATAGGGTAACCGTCAAAATTAATTTAACTCAGAATCTTTCTCAGATAAGGTCAAGGCAGCTCAAACTAACAGAGAACATAATTGATTCAACAGTACCAGTAAGCTGCACTGTTGTTCAGTCATAAAATAGGTGAGAAATTACATAAAAGATCCAGATGTTACCTGTCAACAACAGCTGCCCAAGTACCTCATTTGGTTGAGACAATACCAAAAGTTAGTTTTCTTCTCGCTACCTACCCAGAAATGGATGGAAGGCATTTGAAGATATTACCATAGAGACCATTGAAGTATATAGCCCAAGAATGGCATATCTTGCCCATTATAAACAGAAGTTCAGGTAAATACTTAACGTTGTTAAATAACTATTTAATTCCCCTATTTTACTTTGAATGCACGCTCATAAAAATAGAGACTATACCTACAGAAATCACTGCTGGATTTTTAGAGACTTTCCAGGGAGAAACAAACTCTGCCAAAGTACAATACACAAGAAATTAGTCTATTATGTTAGAGTAGGTTGTAAAAGCCCGTATGCACACCTACAAAGAATCTCTACCCTGGCTGCTCTCCAGTCCATTAGAGGAAGCCTCAGCCCATATCGAGCCCATCTCCAGAAGATGAAAGGCACCTGGATGCAAGGCAGGAAGCCGATATGGGATATTGTGCCCAGACCTTTATCAGGGCTGTCCCAGAAGACCCTCAGACCCATTGTCCAGGTGTGAACACAGGAAGCGTCCTGCCAGCTGAAGGTGTATTGCTGCCTAGGGCAATGGGACACATATTGAGATTGCAAAAGACACATTACAGGATGATTGGAGGTGGAACCAAAGTCAGGGAAAGGCATGGACTTAGGCAATTTGGGAAGGAACAAGTATATGGAAAATAGAGAGATAATGGATAAAAGGGGCTGGTTGCTTGCAAATAAATAATGTGATGATCACTGTACTTACCTAGCCACATCCTGTACTTGAACAGCTCTATCTATTGACCTTCTTTCTAATTCTCTTCCTGGTTGAGGGATATATTCATGTGCATGTGTGTACTGGAGGGTCTGAATGCAGTAACTGGAGTCAGATTACAGGTCAGAGGGCTCATACATCTGTGATGTCAGCAACTGCAGAAACTGAAATAAGAAAGTTTAATACGAAAAAAGGGGTATTCTGGTGTATAGGGACCTAAACACACATGTGTGTGTACAGTACCAGCTACTGAAAAAACAGAAGGACTGGATGCCACCAGCTGGACTGAGAACACAGGCCAATTGGCCTACGTGCCAACTGGAGACCAGAGTGAGTGAGATCAAGTGCCAACCATGGGGATGGGACAACTGTCCCATCTTGTGGTCAGAGCCCCACAAACCCATGCTGCCAGCAACTGCAGCAAGTGCAAGTTCTAGTAAGAACCAATATGGACCAACTGGGAGGTGTGTGATGCAGCCTGGAGACCAAGGAGGGGCTCATGTCTTTAAGGTCAAGAGCATGAGAGGAGCTGCCTATCAAGGGGCATCAGGGCAGTCCTAGTCAGCTGCCAGTGAGACCTGTTGGTGTGTATATGTATATGTATATGTATATGCAAATGGGTTGAAACCACAGGGCAGCTGGCTACTGGAGATGAGATGAGCCCCAGTCAGCTTTAGCAGGGTGTGACCACGTGTGCATGTGTGAGTTATTTTGAACAAGCAAACGAAGTGGAGCTGCAGCTCCAAGAGTTTATATATTCAGGTACCAGACAACGGAGAGACAATGTCTGAGGTCAGTTGCTGGTAAGATGAGAGTTGTACATGTATTCTCTGTACTAGATTTTCACCCTGATCATCCAGAGACAGGAGCAGGATGAAACTGTATTGATGTGAATGGTGTGTGCATGTCCAATCAATGGAGCTAGCTGTAGCCCTGTATGCATGCATATTTGTGGTCTATACCTGTATTCTGTCTGCATGGGCCTGCTGTGAATAGAGTTTCAGCCTCACTGCTGGTTGGACCTGGGACATGAAACTGTGCAGCAGTTTTGCCTCTCTTGGTCTGCAAGATCCAGGGCAATATATTTTCCCCCGACATCTTCAAAACTAGGTAAGTGCAATTGGGTAACTAACAGTCACAGGCTGTTAAGTAGATTTGGAATAATTCTCTCCCAAGATTCAGGCAGAATCAGATGAAGAAAGCTACATTATCTGGAGAACACAGGGGAAATAAAAGGCAAGGTAGGTGTGAAAAGTATATGTAACACTTTCTCCAGTATTGTCTCTTCTCTTTTTCCTATTACTCATTTTAAAAAATGTTAAGCTATATTTCAGCACTGTCTAGGAGAACCATAGAAAAAGATAGGTTATTTCAGATTGTCCATTAAGATATTACTGGCCCATTTGATTGGTATTCTGAAATGGTTTCTGACTTTATTTGAACACAGCAAATAAAACGGTTTTCATAAGTCAACCTTTCACTCACCGAAAAAAACCCACAACCAACCCCAAACAAACAATTACATCTAGATTTCTGGAATGTGGACATTTACTTTTTTGTGGGAAAAAACCCCAAACATCAACAGAAAAACTGGACAGTGAGTGATCATCTTCATCGGAAGACATCCTGTTATTAAAGAAGGAATCAGGGATGCTGACGATATGTTTGTTCCAGAAGCACTTACTCAGCCATTGTGAATCATCCAATAAGGTATTAAAAACTAGTCTGCAGAGAAAGCTGATTCACACACATATATATATATATATATATATATATTCCAAGTATTTATTTAAAAATTCCTTGAAACATTAGTCACAGTGAGCATTATTAGGGCAATAAAGTAGTGCAAAATAAGTGATTTCATAGGAAAAAAAAAATCTGCCTTGTGGAACAAAGACTATACCAGTAGCATGGATCACCTAATGCAATGTATCCTACTGAATTTATCAGTAAATTCATAGCATGACAGAATTATTGAGGTTGGACGGTACCTCTGGAAATTGCCTAATCTTGCCCTCCAGCTCAAGACAGGGGTAGTTAGAACAGACTGCTTAGGAATGTGTTCAAATGGCTTCAAATATTTCAAAGGATGACTCAAAGGACTCCACAAAGTCTCTGGGCAATCTGGTCCAGTGATTGAACAACCTGATAGTAAATTTTTTTCTTATACTTAAAAGAAATTTCCCATGTTTCAGTTTGTGCTCATTGACTCTCGTCCTTCAACTGTGTACCACTGCGAAGAGGCCATCTCTCTATTAGTCTCCTTCACCATATACTTAAGCAAATAGATAAGATCCCTTCAAGCCTTCTCTTCTGTAGGCTACACAGTTCCAGCTCTCAGCCTCTTCAAAAGACAGGTATTCAAGTCCTTCTATGATTTTGTGGACCTCTACTATACTCACTCTAATAAGTTCATGTTGCCCTTATACTAGAAGACCCAGATGTGTCTTGCCAGGGCTGAGGGGAAGGATAGTCTCCCTTGACCTGTTAGCACTGCTCCTCTTAAGGCAGCACAGTAAATCACTGGTCTACTTTGATGCATATTGCTGCCTTATAGTCACCTTGGCCATTTTAGTCAAAGGACCCTCAGGTTCTATTCCACAAATAGTGTGAGCTGGGTCCCCAGTCCACACTGCTGTCTGGTGTTAGTCTTTCCCATATCTCTTTGCAAACCTTCATGAGGTTCCCATTAACCCATTTCTACAGCCTTCTGAGCTCCATCTGGATGGCAGCACAAACATTTGGTCTATTAACCACTCTTCCAACATTTGAATCTTGTGCAAGCTTGCTGAGGGTGTGCTTTATGTTATTATTATATCTTTAATGAAGATATTAAATAGTAATGGCCTCGCTATTATCCCTGGGGAACACTACTAGTGCATGGCTGGCCTATAACTGGACTTCACAACACTGATCACAGCCTTCAGTCAGTTTTCATTTTACCTCACTATCTATTTATCTAATCTGTACTTCATCAGTTTGTCAATGAGGATGTCATGAGAGACACTTTACTAAGGTCAAGATAAATGACATTCACTGTTCTCTTCTTGTCCATCAGGAAAGTAATTCGGTTGTATAAAGTCATTAGGTTGTTCAGACATGATTTCTCCTTTGTAAATCCAAGATGACAACTCCCACTCACCCTCTTGATATGTTTGGAGTACCCTGGCCTTTTCCATGTCCTTTTGTCTTCAACTCCCCTGTCTCATTTAACAGGATGCCCACATTTTTCCCAGTCTTTTTTTCTGCCACATGTAAAATCTCTTCTTGTTGTTGTTCATGCCCCTTGACATATTTACCTCCAGATGGGCTTTGGCTTTCCTAAATTCATCTCTGCACATTCAGAGAATATCTGTACTATTCATCCTTTGTGCCCAGATCCTTCTTCTAACTCTTCTATGATTTCATCTGATGTTTGAATCTTGTCAGAAGTATCCATGTAGGCCTCCTGACACTATTTCTTGACTATAAATTATTACCTCCTAACATACTAAATGCAAACTGGAAAAAAGAAAAAGAAAATATAAAATGAAACCCATGTTATAGTTACTGCTAATCAATGCAGTCACAGCAAACTTGTATATCAGCTCTAGTGCATAGAGATGAATTACATGTAAAAAGGAACCTTCCTCTTGTTTTTATTCTCTTTGTAAAACAGAGTCTGCATCTGATTAATTACTGGTCTTGGCCCAAATTCTTGGCTAGTATTTATTCACACAGCTCCACTGAAGACAAAGCAACTACTCTCATTTGTACCTGCTGAAAATAGAGCTCATTAGAATATTTTTTACTGTTACTCATTAAGTTAGAATATTAATGATTTCTTTCCTGTTAAGGCAGTAAGCATCTGTAGATATTCTAATTTCTTACCTGGTATACACAAAAGTCTAGGTATTGTATTTGTTTAGTAGTTTTTATCACAGAAAAGTAATTTTCTGAAAGATTCTCTCTCATTTCAATGGAAACAGGTGAAGAACTAGTGAAACCACGACAATTACTGCCCCCCTCACTCCCCCCCGACTTTACCCATAAAATGGGTAACGGAAAGTAGAAAAATTTATGTGTCACAGTAAATGCTTGATGGACTAAATCATATTTCTTCACTGAAATGCTGAGCAGAGAAAGGTAATCTAACAAACAATCAGCACTTGATATTTCTTATAGTATTAAAAAAAAGGAGTTTCAATCCATAGCAATGAGGAAAAACACATCGCTTACAAAAGGTGTAAGAGAATATCATTGCATCAACACAGAGAAGACAAAGGCAAAGGAACTAACTATCTAAATCTCATGGGGCTTTAAATATTTTTAGTGTCTGGTTGAAGAACATTTCTCACAGCTATTCATCACAGTAATAAAATATGATTTTTTTTAAAAATACCGTTTGTTTAGATAATATTACTGTCTCCATGTTTCTCAAGTGAAAATGCCTCTAGTTTTACATGGATGTTCATTACAAATCTCAAAGTTCTAACTTCTATTTTTTTTGGCCAGACAGTCAACTGAAAAATACTTTTACTGAGGTTCAACAGCACAAAACAAGATACAAACTCCCAATAAAACTTAACTACAAATAGTCAAACCCATTCGAAAATCCTGATTGACAGACAAGGGAAAAAATTACTGCCTCTCAAGGATTAACAAGATTAACATAAAGACCAAATGATAGACAGATTCCATCTAGACCAAATCTGGAAAAACCTTCCAAATACCAAGAATATGGTAAATGTAGAGCTCAAGAAGCTTTAATGAAACAGTTGATATTACCAACTTAGAAAAACACTGAAGGTCACTTCTGAAATAAATATTTCCAGTCTTCAAGATTACTATTTAGTGCAAAACTAAAATTGCAAGAATGGGAGTTAACTATGCTGTTTCAATGCATTGATTAAAAGAAACTACTGACCCACCTTTAAAATACTAGTTAGAAAAATTGGAATTTTTTCATGTTTACCCTATTTAATGGGAACACATAGGGTTAAAGACAATTGGAAAGGGGCAATTATAATGCTTACATTTTAAACAGTAAAGGAAGAAATATAGAGTTATAGAAGAGGTATCCTGCTTTTAAATTTAGGAAAGCTTACATGGGAAACATCAGATTATCAATAAATGTTTGAAAATAAGAAGCAACCAAAACTAAATTTGGATGCATTAAAGTCAAATGGTATTCAAGTTTTTGTGTGACAGGATAAGAGATCTGTTTAAAAATAATAACTTGGAGACTGCATATATTGTGATTTTACGTAAGGATCTTGACACCATTTTACAAGGCATTCTCAGATACAAATTAAGAAAAAACAGTATAGATGGCATAATTCCATTTTATGGCCTGTAGCTCCCTTCTGTGATGTAATTCTTCAAAGGGCCTATATTCAGTCTGGTTATGTGTAGTGTTTCAGATAATGATTTGGCTGCTGATATAAACACTGTACACATTAAATTTGCAGTTGATGAAAAAGGTTGTGATGGTTTGCAAGCAAATTGAAGATCAGAATCAGAATTCATAATGTCTTAAGAACATTTTTTTTTCCGCTGAAAAATGGTCTTAGAGGAAACTGAAGAGTATGCGTCAATAAAGACAAGGCAAAGTTTAACACGTAAGTAGGAATAATATTCTAGCCAAATACAGGATGGAATAACAGTTGTTCAGAAAAGGTCTTTGTGTTTATAGTGGATCATAAAACTAAATGTTACTCAAGTATATCATGATGCTACAGGAAAGACAAACTTCATACTAGCATGTATAGGCAGAAATCCTACTCATGAGGCATGCAATTGTTGTCTTCACTTTCCTCAGTGCTGATAAGGCACCAGATGGAACTCACTGTTCAGCTTTGTACACTGATTGTCAGGAACGATGTGGACTGACCAGGGAGAGTTCAGTAGAGGTCAATATGAAATTTGGAAAGAGGAATGAGTGAGGTTTGTTTAGCCAAAAGAAGGAAAGATCAGGGTGGCTATTACTACGTCTTCCAGACACAAAAATACTGTTGCATTGAAGAAAGAGGGAACAATCTTTCCTTCATTTTGTTAATGAATAGAAAATAATAAACAGAAACTATAGAAAAGAAGAATCAGGTTAGATATTAAAGCAAAATTCAAAGACAAAGGTACCTGGGATTATCTTCATATTTGAAAAATGAATTGTACATAGGATTGATGCATATTCTCTTCAGATTCCTTCTAGCCCTATTTTGGCACATTCTGTGATGGTTGTGAAACATGGTCAGCTGAGAGGAATGCTGGAATATCAAGAAGGAAGAATGAGCTGGTTATGATAACTGTAAGAAAGAAACGGAATTTAAAAGCATTCACAGACTCTTGAATTTGGGGACTAATAGGAAAACCTTCAGTGACAACCTAGAAATTCACTATCTGGAAATGAGATGATTAAAAGGACCGCTGTATGTTTGGTAATCTTAAAGGGTCTTTCATCATAATTTTTTGCTTTGAAAAAAATTGCTGTCTTTTAATATATACTTAAAGGTTTCTTTTCCAGTACTATAAAAGCCATTTTGAAAGGCCCTTGTGATAAGTTCCTCTTCTAGAGAACTGTATGTGGTATCTCTTGATTACTCTTAATATAAGAATTATTTAGTTTTCACTTTGATACAAGCATAGAGTGACTACAAATATAAACAGAAAAATGGAAAGCTATTGTTACCACATGGTCTGAAAGTAGTTCTGTACAGTATTTACCAGACTAAGAGCTGAGACCAAAACTAATTTGGTTAAGGATCGTAGAAAAGTTTGGATTGAAAGGAACCTTAAAGATCATCTAGTTCCAGCCCCATTGCCATGAACAGGTACACCTTCCACCATATCAGGTTGCTCTAAGTAAACAAGGAAATAATTAAATTATTTATATAGTACTCAGGAAAAGACAGAGATTAGATCATCAGCAAACTTATGTCAGAAGTTTTATAAAGATGGATTTGCAAAAACAGTCAAAAAACTTTACTGCTAATAGGAGAGGCAAAAATCCCCACAATACAACTTGATGTACTTCTGACAGACAATGGTTCAAAATAATAATTTTATTACAATCATAAGATATTTTTCAGCCATACATAGGTATGCATAATTCATACTTTCTCTCTACTCAAGGACGTACATGCATAGAAATGTAAAGGAATAGATCTTCTTCTTCACAATAAAGGAATTTTAAAATTATTAAATGCTGCTTTTAGGACTAGAGCTTGTGTTTGGGTTTGTCCTATAGTATATTAGTAGATGCCTTCGTATTAGAGCTTGTGCTTCCTTAATATATCGGTAGATTTCTTTAAAACATATTTTTGAAGCCAGACCCTATCACTGACAACTTTCAAACCTTATTAATCTGTCACAATTTGTATTAATAAAAAGTGTTATTCTGTGAACTGTTAGAGTGAGTCCTCTCAGTTGCCGGCAGCGGAAAACACCTTGGCAAGGACCCACTGAGGGGTCTTCACTCTGTTGAGCCCCGCCCCAACAAGGGCAGCTGAAGCACTCTCTGATCTTGTGAATCTGTTGGTGAAGGGTCTCCTTACGAGTTGTTGACAGACTGTCAGACACCAGGGTCTCAAGTTTCCTGAGGCACTGATGGACAAAAGTCTAAACTCCCCCCCTTCACATATGCTAACACTGTTTAGTTTCTCATTCATTCAGTATTTGAAAATTACATCAGTTTCCTCCCTAATTCACCTTTCATTCATGAGCACACTTCAAATTAATTTTTGATGCAACTATCTTAAAATAATTGCTAGCTTTCTGCTAAAAACCTCAGTGAAAATGGTACAGAAGCAATGTAGATTATGTAGAGAATAGTTGAATTACTGACCTTCAATGGGACAGCAATGGATTACAAATACCTGTTTCTTCTCTGTGTTTCACAAATGGTAAGGATTACGAGACATCTGTTTTTTTCTTTTATACAATCTGCAGATTCCCATCACTTAACCAACAGAAAGGAAATTTGTGATCTTTTTCTTTTTTATTATTACTCATTTGCTTCACTATAGTTTCAGAGGCAAGTTACAACTGCTCTTCTAAATCAATTCAAGCCATCTTTTAGTCAAAATAGGATGATTAGATTTTTTTTAAAATAAGAATTTCACATGGCCAGTCTTCATTATTTCTGGGTATTTCTTCTAGTGCTTTGAAAAACATCTGGGAGTAGAGCTCTACATTATAAATGGGCTTAATCTGAACCAATATGAAAATAGTATTTTAAAATTTCATACTGTATCTCATAAGTCACTCAGAGAAAACATTTTTGCACTTTCACACCCTCATGAATAATGTAAAGAGCCAATTAATAGAAAATGTTCTGAATTATGAAATAGGATCAAATAAAAAATGCAAAATTAGAGAAAAACAATGACTGCTTGTTTTAAATTCCCCTTCCAGACAGGTAACCATTTTTTAACTACATTTGCGATCCACATTTGATCTATATCTTTATCTATCCCTATGGCTAATGAGGAACAAATTCCTTATTACTCATGAATGACACTAACTACCACTCTTGCACGAAAGAAGAATATTACAATTTACATTTAAATGAGATTTGAAATGTTAATGAACAGAGCCAGTATTCTAATTATCTACACAAATACATTAAATTAAGGTGAACTTTACTGGATTAATTACTTCAGAATCATACTGTAAGTTTGCCCAGCTGCATTAATGAAGAATAGTTCAGTATTTGCAGGATAATTCCCAAAAACTGGGGGTCAGGAATGGACCTAAAACAGTGTCACTATCTATTTAATACCATTTGATAAGAGGGAGATGGTTAATCATTATCTTACACATACAAAAATATCTTAAGAAAACACTTCAAGAACATTTGATATTATCTTTATGTAGAACCTTAGATTTAAGGTGTATTTCTTCCATGTCCATCTGGGTCAGTTGGGCTTACATGGACACGGAATTTTGGCCTTTATCTGAATTTGCAATGCTTAATTTCCCTTTGCCAGGGTTTTGTTGTTGTTGTTGTTGTTGCTTTTTGGGAGTTTTTGTGTTTTTTGGTGGTGGTGCTTTTGATGTCAGGTTTTTGTGGTTTGGCTTGGTTTGGTATTTTTTTTACATAACTGTCATTTAAACATTCAAGAACAGGATGGTAAAGAAATTCACAGGAATAATTGGTGAATACAATGTAAAGATGCAAATTTTTTCCATTTAAAAGGCCAAATGAACACTTTTTTTCTTTTCTGACCAGTCATACTGAATTTACTGCACTCTTATCCTTATGTCAGAAGAAACTAAGAAACATTATCAAGTTTTTCTGACTGAAGAAAACATTTTCTTTATTTATATTAGCAAACCCAGGAAAGAAAGTTGGTATTTTATTCAGAAATATCATTCACCTCAAAACAATTGTTCCTCGAGTTTTTCAATTTTTAGTCATTTATTTCAGCTGTTCTACATAGGCAAATTACAGTTATTAAAGGTTTGAGAAATTAACAACAAAAAAGTAACCTTCAGCCAAGGCTACAAAGACAACAGTTTGTGACATTAGAAAAACTTTTAGTAACTTCTTTTAAATAACCAGTGCTTTATTTCCTCATTTTATGTGAAAAAACAGTTAGTTCTCCAGAGGGATTTAATTGAAATAATTCAGTAAAAAATATAGCAGGACTGTAGTAAAATGACATCTCAAATTTTGCATGATAACTCAAAAGACACTTAAGAATACCTTAATTTTCAATAGTGTAAGCACACAAAGTTGGTGACAAAGAGCAAAGGCCAAAGAGATTTAATATTAATGAAAGAACTCATTATATTATTAATCCATATTATTTGATATGTTGTAAATTATAAAAGTATGCATACATACTTTTGTAAAGCCCATAGTGTTCTATTCTTTTCCATACTGTTCTAATTCACATAATAAAGGATCCATAGCCAAATTAAATAGCAATGGAGACATAGGGTCCCCTTGTTTAACTCCCACTTTTATTTGAATTGGATCTGATTGTTCATTTTTAGTGCCAATTTGGGTGTAGATATTTTTGTACATATTTGCAATCAAATTAATAATATGAGTATCTACACCCTTTTGTTTCAAGCCTGCGATAATGTGTTGATGGCTTACTGTGTCAAAAGCCTTTGCGATGTCAACAAACACCATTCCCAGCTCTTTGTGTTCTCTTTTTGCATTCTTTATAAGAAGTTGTATTAATTTTAAATTTTCAGAGCAGCCTGGCAATTTTATAAATCCCCTTTGTCTAGGGTTTATGGGGTATGCCTTTGCCAGCCCAGCCGTCAATATCCTTGAAAATAACCCTAAAATTACAGACCCAATAGCAATGGGTCTCCAATTATTGATGTCATTGAGACGGTCTGGCTTAGTTGATTTAGGTAACAATATAGTTCGGCATGCCCGTATGGATGCTGAATGGCATGAATGGATGAATCCCTTTCTTTGATCACTAGTTTTGATACTGAAGTGATTTTCACAACTTTGACACTTCTTTCTGGTGATACACATATGTGTTTTCATACTATTCTTCCACTAATTTTACAGTCTGCTCAGAAATTCCAGTTCCATTGTTGTTGCGCTTCTTGCTCATTTGCAGTATGCTCTTTGTTTCAAATTCAGCAGCAATTTCTGATGCCTAGAAACATTTTTCACACTGATTAAGGTCTTACAGAACATTGATATGAGTCATTGATACTAAATTATGCATAGATTTAAACTCCTGAGTCTATTTTTTTAATCAGTATTACTATTACTATCTTCTGTTTCTCTAAGAAAGAAGTTAAATAAAGAAATAAGATTAGAACAAAAGAAGCTCTCGAGATTCATTTTTAAGAAGGTTAAAAGTTCAACGTCTCCAGGTAGACTAGGTCAATACCACTTGCAGCATCCAGTAAATGAGCTTTGTGAGAGGGTAGCACAACTGCTGATGATTAAAAATTAGAAAAATACTTGCAGATTAACCGTTAATTACTTACAGCATTTGGCTCAAATGTTTTCAGAGGAGAGTTTTCTGCCCATGCTAAAATAAAAGGCAATACTGGCAAAAGAATTTCAAACATTTCAGTAAAAGCAAGATTTCTGAGGGAAATCCTTAACTGACTTTGTATTCCAAGAAGAAATTTCTCATTGCCTTCAGCTCACAAAATTAACATAAAAATGCAAAATCCCTTCCTCTCCTTTATATTTCTGTAAACAACATCTTTTGTGAACACTCTGTGAACTCTGGGTTATAATATGAACCAGGAAACTACATATACTGGAGCAGGTAAAGGGCCAGACCTCTTACTTCATAAGCAGTCTGGACAGTAATGGTAATCTTTCTTAAATATTGCAAATCTGAGTGAAAATGTTCTGTAAAAATCCAGAAATCTTGCAAAAACTACTGATTTGCAATTAAAAATTAAAAGGTACATTGATGAGGAATATCTTGATAAGGATTCCTCAAAACTGAGCTTTTAAAACATCTGAATTCAACAAATTAGCCATTCATATCCATATTAGGCTAATAAACCACCTTGGTATGTCCAAATGAAACAAGATGGAATACTTTTCATTTAGTTTTTTGGTATGTGATTTTAAAGTAAAATGCACAAGAAACAAACTACCCAGGGGCCAACTTCTGTTTTGATGCAAATCTAATGCAAAATACTCTGTGAAAGGAATGCTTACTTGTTACTGAGGTTAGAAGTAGAATAAAACCCATTATTTCTCTTGATCTGTGTGGTTTATTACTTTTTTATTTTTCCCCACCATTAGCCCTTCTTTGTATCTCCACTTCTCTTCATCTCTCTATATTTTGATGTTTTAGTCAGGGCCACTTTAGTCTTAGACAGGAAAAAACTAGAACCAAGTTGTATCTGTCTCTCTTCTTTATCTTGTCTCTGAAAATTCCCTTCCAGTGAAATACCATTTTCTGGTTGGACTGTATTCTGGTTTTAGAGTATCTCCATATCTTGTTTTCCATGTATAATTCATAAGCATTTCATTATTATTTTTGTTATTATTGCAAACTTTTCAAAATTGTCTCCTTTTCCTGAACTTCTCTGAATTGTGTAAACAGATGGCACTAAGCATATGACAGATTATTTTCCTTGAACTTTCAAAGGCTATGAAATGTATTTGAAAAAACTCAATACATTTCTTGTGTTCAGGATTTTATTTAGACAGAGTAGGTGCTATTATCTCCAATATGTATATGACCTGTACACATGATCTATGCAAAAAATTAAATTTGACATGCACAGGGGATTTATACTTTATATTTACACCAAATTACACTGTGCATATAATCACAGCAACCACTATCAACATGTTTCTTATCAGACTTCACATTTTTAAATGGTGCCTGAGTGTCTAGGTATTACCTTTACACCAGAAACCTCTTTCCAGGAAATTTGGAAAACTAAACCAACTTTTAAAATTCTTTCTTTATGACTGCTCACAATTAAATTTAAGAATTCTTTTCTAAGGAGGTATAAATGTATCACCCTGTGCTCTAGACTTTCCATATAAAACTGAAACTACTCAGCTGAAACAAGCCACTAAAAAAATCTTTCCAGCGAACAAGGTGAAATGAAACTTTTAAGTCTCTCTCAATGTCAAGAAAAAATTCTGCAGGCTTCAAAATGGCAATGTTTCAGATGAATAACCTGTTGACAGAAAGTAAATTCACAGTATAGTCATTGATTCTTGTCATCTTCCTACAGGTCAAGAATAGTCCTATTTTTATGACTTTCCCATGACTAGTTGCAAAATTGGCTATAGGAGGTTTCATTTCTTTTGTATGAAGTTACAATTTGAGTTACCTTCATCCAAATATTTTCAAAAAAAAATGTTGGAGTTCAGGTAGAACTGCCATATACAAAAGTACAATCTCCACAAAACATTAGTGTCAGTGTCTGTTATGTATGGTAAGTGAATTTTAACTGTTGTTTGCATTTTTCCTGTGATACTCCTGTAACTCAGTGCAGGAAATGCAGAACACAGTTTAATATTTATCTAAAACAACTATGGGCTTTACAAAGTATGAGTTGCTGAATGATGCATACAGCTCCTAGGTGGACAGAAGCACAAAACAAAATGTTTTGTATACCTATTGTTATTAAAAAAAAAAAACACTTCAAATTGGGTGTGATGACTAATAAAAGTCAGCATTATCCAACGACTTTCTGACCTTAGTTCTGCTGAAAGTGTGGAAATAATATTTGCTAGTTTTTAACAAATACCTTCTCTTATCCAAATACTACATACCTGATGATAATCCCAAGACATGGGTTAGAATTGTACCTTTTCCAGTGAAAGAGTTTACTTGCTTTATCTGCCAGAACTATTTGTACTTCACAGGCCTTGCATAAAATGTAATTGCTTATCACAGAGGGGTAGTAGACTCTAGTGATGAAAATCTGATCATTAAATTTGAACTGGGTCTGGCTAGTATGGGGTTAACTTTCTTCACAGCAGCCCACATGGTGCCGTGCTTTGGACCTGTGACTAAACCAGCCTCAATAACACACCAGTGTTTCAGCTGTTGCTGAGCACTGTCTGCACCGTGTCAAGGCTTTTTCTGTTGCCCACTCTGCCCTCTCCGTGAGTAGGCTGAGGGTGAGCAAGAGCTTGGGAGGGGACATACTCAGGACAACTGCCCCAAATTGACCCATGCCATATTCCGTGTCACGTCATGCCATGCTCAGCAATCAAAGCTCAAGGAAAAAAGGAAGAAGGGAAGGTGGTGGTGGTTATGACATTTGTCTTCCCAAGCTAGCTTTATGAATGCCGAGGCCCTGCCTCCCAAATGGTGGCTGGACATTTGCCAGATGATGGGAGATATTGAGTGAATTCCTACTTTGCTTTGCTTGGTGTGTCCAGATTTTACTTCACCCATTAAACTGTCTTTATCTTGATCCGTGAGCCTTCTTGCCATCTTATACATTCTTCCCATCTCAGAGCAGAGGAGGGGAGTGAGCATCTGTGAGGGTTTGACTGCTGACCGCAGTACAAGGCAAATAAAATAAACTTGAAAGTGTATTTAAACAGAATTCATTTAACGAACTTACAAAATTGCATACTATCTTGTCCAGAGATATCTGGATGTATAATCATGTATATTCATCCCAGAAGCCTTTTGCGAGCAGAAACTTGCTCTAACTTACAGGAGCCAGTGGGCCTGTGGGCCCCAGAGGAAGCCAGGAGCAGCCTGGAAGCATCAGACTGATAAGTTATAGAGATATTCCCTCACAGGCTCTGAAAATTAGTACTTATCCAAGTTCCACCCCTGTGCTAGTCACTAGGGACTTTAGAAGGAAATAACTGTAGACCTGATGCAGCCCTTCATTGCTCTGAGCTGCAAAACCTTTTTTTTTTCCTGGAAATATTCTTTTGGAAAAAGCCTGAAACAGAGTCAATGTAAACAATTCACAGGGTGTGAGAAAGCAACACTGTAGCTATGTGATAAAGGGAGGAGCAAAGTGGCTTAAAGCAGCATGCCCCAGCAAACAGCGGACAGCGAACAAAACTGGGATACAAGAAAAAAATAATCTTCAAAGTACTCACAAATACTCATCTAATCTGAAAATTTTTCACTTGACCATATTTTCCAACTCTGGGATTTGCTTCCTCTGAACATTTAAATAATAGAAACCAAATGAAATGAATGCTCAGATCAGTGAACTTTAAACATCGAAAGAGTTATCCAAACCTACTTTGGAGTTCTATATTCACTCAGAAATTGCAGCGAGTTTCATACTGGCCAGTTAAATCAGTCAGTCAGACTCAGGCAACTGGAATAAAATAGATAAAATCTGTAGCTAAAAAAGCACTTAATGGCTTTCAAATACCAAAGCCAAAATTCAGCAGCTATACACAAAGAACATACAAAGAGATAGACGTGCATCCATGCAAGAAATGTAGAACTCTTGATCATGTACAAAGGCTGCATTTGTTGAATAGCTACATTAAATATCTGCACTATTGATAATTATCCTTTGTCAGAGGTTGATTCAGTATGGTACACTGCCTTTCATACTACAAAACCTAATGACATAAATTTAATTTATCAGATGTTATAGCCACATCTCTAAGGTATTAATTAACTGAGTACCAACAGCTTGTACAGTTATATAATCCTTCAGAAATACACAATTCTTTCTCTCAAAACTTGGAAGCTGTTCAAAAATGGTTAAACAAACAATCACTCATCTGTCACTTAAATTACATGGGTACTATTCTTCTATTCAACACAGTATGCAAAACCTGTACTATAAACACAAAAGCACTAAAATAAATTTAAAAGATCTGGAATCTTGTAAGCATCTGGCTATTCCTTGTCTGTCCTGTCTTAGAATGTACCAGAGCTGCTGCTTATTTTATCAAATGTGTCAATCACCAACTTAAATCACATAATTTTGTCTCTTTTACAGAAATTTCAATGCAACTATGTTTTACTGTATTTCATTAACTTTTAATTCTTTCATTTCACTGCATCAAATGCTTTTCAGTTTTTTTGACATTATAAAACATCATCCACAGGAATGTAAATATTTGTTATTGAGCTGTAGATGGTGACAGGAACTTGAATCATAACTGCATGAGTGAGTGACCATGTGCAAAATATAGCAGAGTGAGTCCAGGGATGTGGTCCAGCAGACTCCAGGAGATGAGAAACCCTCTTGCCTAGCTGCCAGAACCTAGTCAGCCATTCAGAGGTTTCTTTTTCCCATACCAAACAACGCAGCTGATGCTTTCCATGTTGCATGGTTCAACCAGAAGAAAAGCTGTGTGCGTATCATGGTCAAACACACAGAGAGGACACTGGTACAGATGGCTACACAGGGTGCTGCTTATAACACCACCAGAACCTGCATAAAACCTGAGTACAGAAAATCAAGTCCTCTTCCTCCTCCCTAGCTGTCCAGGCTGAAGCTTACTAGAGAAAATATATGCCCTCACTCTCTGGATCCACAGGACCCTCCATTCATGGATCCATTCATGGATCCCTCAAACACCAAAGTTTGCCCTCTGCCTCTCGACAGTCCTGATCCCGGTCCTTACCCACTATCAACATATTTTACTGTTTACAAAGGCCAGTTTGGCCCTCTCCAAGGCTACACCTCGATTTTCTTAATAGCTTGTCATTAGTGACTAGAGATTTTTTTCTTAGGCAAGGGATAATGGAGAAAATGCCAATCAGGTTTGCATTTTGCTTATAGTTTTACCTCTTTTTTATGACTTTGTGGACACTACAATTTTCCTTGATCTGATCACCTTAGTGAAGCAAAGGCTTTCAAATTTCTATAGGCTTCCTGAAAGTATGCTAAATGTTTATAATGCCATAGAGACATACTGGTGTTACCAACTGGAAACATGTTCCTGTCTTTACTGATTTTGGCTATGTCACCTATAGAACATGTCCATCCTGCTAATGAAGGAAATCAGGCAAAGGGACCAGCAAATTAGAATACTTGGGAGCTTCTTATTCAATTTGATACTCAAGTATGTTAGACAAGAAGGACAGCTGGAGATATCAACAATGAAAACTGGTATTAGAAAAATTTTTATGATTCCAACATAGAAGAACCTGAATATTGCTCCCAAATGGCACATATTCCTTCAGACTGTGCCGTAGTCAAGTCTGTCGATGTTTCTCTATGTTTAACTACAACAGTTCCCTTGTACAAATTTGAGACTTCATGCAGCAAAGTATGAAACTTGTGTGTCAGCACGGAAACAGGGACATAGTAAATCCTGATGGTTAAACCACAGAAGAAAGCAGAAGCCCATGAGGTATCAGATACCACAAAGAGACAGCAAATGTCAGATCTCCCTGAGTGGAAAACAATGAACAAATCTCTTATGAGCTTGTGTTTGGGTGAATTAATGGCAATAGAGGTGGAAAATAGTCAAAGGAGTAGGACTAGATTTCCTTGGCATATCAATAAGCTGATACACAGCCATGTTGCCAATTCAGAGCAAGTGGGCAAAACTCAGCAAGTTTAAAGGCATTTTGTACAAACACTGCTGTAAAATGTCTTGCTGGCTTTTCTCGCACATGCTTTTTCCTGATGAAGACATTTCAAAGTCCGAAACAGGAAGGGTCTTACTTTAAATTAGATTTACTCCCTATTTGCATTCAACACAAGTACATAAGATACAAGAACCGTGATTAAAGTTACATTGAGTCTGTACATATCTTCTGTACAAAGAAGAAACAGACAAAACACTTACTAAACAGCACATGCTATACTCATGCACTATGTCAGAATGTGGGGGAATGAGGTGAGTTCAGGATACTGGAATTACATCAACTCTCTTCTCGTGGCAGAGGAAAAGTCTAAAAGTTCAGTACATGCATCTTGATGCCATCAGCTCCTTTACTCAGTGGAACTGACTGTTTTCAAACTAATTTTAATATGATGTAATTACCTTGACTACAGTGAAAATACAGCTAACTACCAGAAGATAATAATAGGTCCCTGTATTTGCAAAAAGAAATTCAGTAGATCTAATAATGTAGAACTCATTCCTCTGGAAATGTCATCAGCCTTTAATGTACAGTCAACACACACTGTATTATATTGGCTATCTACTCATAGAAAATAGTCATTTTGAGCATGAAAATTCATGAATTCATAAAAAGAGTGCACAAAATATATCTTTATGCTTTTTTTACATCTGCCAATATTTAAATTTATATCCCTTTTATTATTTTATATGTTGTGTCTTATTGAGACAGAATGGGTAATAAATTTACAGACAGTCATAAGCCAAGGTAAACATGAGTGACGTGCAACAGCCTTTAGCCTTCTGACTTACTCTTCAGCTGAAGAGGTATGGCATTATTTTGTTATGATTACCAATTCAGAACATATTCATAACTAGCAGATGTTTTCCTCTTGGTTGCTTGGCAATTAAGGGATGTTGCTGCAGCTGAATTTTGCACCTGGACAGCAAAATGACCAAACCAGTTCTGGAAAACCTTTGACTTACAAAAATAGTCCCTTAGTGCAAATGATTATTTTGAAAATAACATTGGATCTATGTGTCAAAGATAATTAATTGATATCGAATCACTGGTTAATGGAAGAGAGAGCATTTAATTTCCAACTACTATGCGACTATATAAAGAATATAACTAGAAGAAAACAGGATAACATTCTCCACTGCTGCTGCTAATTTTATATACGTTCAGTTTTAGGTGTATTATCATTTTTTCTCTTTAACAGTAAAACAAAATAAATGTGTGTCCATGGTGAGAAAAATAGCATGCGACTGGCTAGCCAAAAACTATTTCTTGATATGCACCTTCAAAAACTAGCAAGCAAGCCAAACAGCTCTTGATTTATAGTGATTATGAAAACACAACAGCAAATTACTTGTGAAGAATATGCCTTAGAAAGTGAAACAAAAAAAATTGAAATGAACTATTTGAAGAAATAATTTAAAAAGCATCAATTTGGTATACTAACCCACTTCCATACAAACACCTAGCAAATTCTGTAAGCAAGGATTTGTATTTGCCAATCTGACAGCAAGCACAAGTACAAGCCAAATCATTCTCTTTGGCAATAAGAAGAGAACAAAAAAAAGGTGCCATTTCTAACAAGAATCACCACATAGCAGTCACAGATTTCTGTGCTACACTGAAATACCTGGCTATTAGACAGTAGAACCTTCAGACAGTGCTCTGAGTTATATTTTTTTCTATATTAATGAAACAGTTTGAGGTCTGAGAACAAAATTCTGTGTCTTTACCATCTCTCTCTATTCTGAAAAATAAACCAAGCAGTCTCATTTTTGTTTTATTCAAGGGGTTGGTGATAAGAGAATTACTCCCTAGTATTTCAAAATGAAAGGTCTGAATGTATAATTTAAGTTCTAATAAGGTTTGATGGAATTGAGACTTTTGGAAAGTATTTTAATGCATGCATATAAAATGTATACTCAACATATATTTTGCAAATATAAGTTAATTCCTTTCTATCAAATAAAAAAATAATAATTAAATAAGATCTTGAAAGAACACAAATGGTTGTTTCTTTATAAAATACCAGGAAGCACAGTTAAAGAAAAGGTGACAACCCAACCATCAGTACTGAGGCAACTAAACACAGTCTGCCACGTACCAACACTTTCAGATGATTCCTTTATTATGCTAGGGAAAAAAACCCATCACTAACACTTTCGTGTCCAATCACTGAGAACTCATTTGTTATTCATTGAAACATCCATCAAGGATCAAAATAGATTCATTTGCTATTCATGATGCTCCCCTATGCACTTCTGCAGGTCTTGCACTGTATTTCGGCATTTAAATGACATTTTGTACAGTTGGAAGTAACATTACATATTAACGCTTTCAATGCTACCTTGTAACCTAGTCCAGAAACACACACAATATTTTCCTCTGAACATTAAGTTTAACTCATTACTTCCTGGGGTACTTTCTGTGTGTTCTTGCCTAGGATTCTAGGTGGTTTCTGGAGCTCTGAATCATCCACGTCAATATATAACATTCACTCAGACATGCCATTTTTTCCCCCAGAAATTAGTAATATATATTGTAAGACAAAAGGACCATAACAACAATCTTACATACTACATTTTACTTTGTGGGAAAAATAGCATGTTTTAGAAAACTTGGGAGAATTTTGTTAAAAGGGCTAACACCAAACTCCACAGAGAGTTGGAAACATGTTTATGGAGAAATGGAATCATAACCTGGAACTGTCTTTGCAGCATAACCAATAATTAGTACAAAATAAAGGAAGGTCTGAGGAATCAAGGACAACAAAACAAGTACATAGTATAACCTACTTTTTCATCTTCTCCAAATAAAGAGAATACTGAACTGTGCTCACAGTTTTCTAGGCCTATATACAAACCCTCTCCATTGAAGATAGCAGCAACCACTACTCTAGACAAGTAATTTACCGCTCCTGCCTTCCAAAGGCAGTATGAAGACTAAACAAGCTGCTGCATGAGCATCCCAGCTGTTATACATCACATTTTGAGATGTCTTAATCCCAGATTTCACTCTGAGCCCAAGGGCTCAGCACAGGATTCTGGATTCTAGCTCAAAGACCAGGTGGCCCAAATTATATCCCGTGGGACCTAAGCATCCATGAGTGTGCTCCTTCCCTTACGCACTGAAAGAACAAAATGGATGTAAAATGCCACTAATTAGAATGGCAGAATTCCTAAATTATTTGATATTGCAGTAAATCCTTCCAAAAGGCATAAAATCAACACATTTCAGAAAGCCTACTATCTGTGATATAATCTTAAAAAGAAAGATATAAGCAATATTTTTTATTTTTCTTAGCAGTTGCTATGAGAAAAACTGGTAGAAAGTTTAAATTATGAGCACCTTGTACCATTTTTAGGCCTTATTTAAAAGTAAATCCCTAGTGTTCCATTTACATAAGAATTCTCATATAAATAATATAGAAAACATCAGTTATTCATATTTAATAAACTCCAAATTTGGTATGTCACAGATTAGTTTTTTTCAGTAGTTTGCCACTGACTTGCATGTCTGAATCTTTTATATCTTTGTACAATGCTGAGTTTTCAGGGACTTAATTTAACAGCTTAAATGACAAGAATTTAAAATTTTAAAATATATATACCTACACAGACACTGAATTTTTAACTTCTTTGAATTCAAATAAAATGAGATACTAAATCTTTGCATGAAATATTTATTCATATTAGAAACAGGCAAAAAAGAATAGCTCATGCATAAATCAAGACAAAGCAATGATATTATGCTTTGGAAGGTTTATTTCTTCACTTTTCCTCAGATTTTATAGCCGATTATTATTCCTAAAACAGAAAGGACAAACAAAATAAAATAAATAATAAATCTTTGTCTGTGGGTGTTATGGCTTTTTTTTATACTTCACCATAGTCTGTTTTTTTAAAACTGTTTACCCAAGAATAATTGCTATGCTATATAAGTCTAAAAGCAAAGTTAAAATAAGTTTTATTTTACAAATTGAGTGAAGAACTTTCTTTAGTAGAGAAAATACTATTTACCCTTTAGATAAATGAAAAATAATTGACAGTATCTACCTTTATTCTAAATAGTTCTTTTTGAAACCACTAACAAGCCCTACCAAGCTTCCAGGTTCTTCCTAGGAGATACTAGTAATTTAAATTTAAAAAGACACAGTTAAAATGCAAAATAAGAAGTGTTTTGTCTTTAAAAATACTTTTAGGCCTGAATTAGGAAACAAACTTTACTATGCCAACACACATCACTCCACACACTAGATGTGCAGTGATTTGTTGCCCAGCAAGGGCAGAGTACACATTCCTATGGAAACACTGGTATTCAAAATAATTCAAAGACACAGGTTACTGCACAATATGGCTATACTGCTATCAGCCCCCAAAATACCCAGTTTAAAGCCACATTAAGCTTGAATATAAGATCCTAAGACGCACTTTAAAGTTTCACGTGATTTGATAAATTCTGAACATTTGCTCTGAGGTTTTGACTGGTTTCTACTGATGACATACACACCACAGCTGCATTTACAAAATTCCCCCAGCAGGATTTCCAGCTGAAACATTCCTTGCCAAACCTGTATGCTGCTGCCTAGCCCACCCATTCTGCTGCTTCTCTTTCTTGTATGCATGCTGAAATTTATCTGTGCCTCATCTTTGTCTATCCTGTAAAAATATCCTACCATTAAGTAGCTTATTAAACATAAATTTAAAAGAACAGAAATTACAACATTCAGCTGAAAGAACTGAAAGTTGGTTCACATCACCAAAACAGATAACTTTCACCTTTGGATTGGATGCAATTAACTCATTAGTTTGAGCTACACAAGAGTATTCATTTAACGAAAACATTAGTAAGTTTCTGTGACCATTTATGCATTTCGGCCAAGTTTGTCGTGACGGTTCTGTCCACTGGCATTTTGAAATATTTTGTTTGAGTCTTAAATAGGACAATTGAATTGACAGTAAAGAATAATGTTCATTTACTAACGATGACTAAATGTGTTATTATGAGATCCTGGCAATAAAGGTGCTTTTTTCAAATAAAAAATATGCTGAATCAATCTCTACTCAATTATATTGAAGCTCAAAAAAAAATGTCTTAAGAGATATGGAACTGCATTATCATAGAATTTTTAATTGAAATAGTATTTTTTCTAGCTAAATAGTACCTCCGACATTGTGAAACCATTTTAGACCTTTACGATTGCTGATATCTACTTATTCAGCTAACAAAAGAAATTCTACACCATGTAAGAGCTAACAGAAATCAAAACTACATTAGTAGATCAGCAAGTAACAGATGTCTTAATATCTGATTTAGTGTGAGAACTCCAAAACAAATTGGGAACATAATGAGACAATTTAATAATAAATAATTCAGTTCAAACTCCAGCGTATAGTAGCTGGATACAGTTGGAGCTGTATCAACTACTAATTTGTCCCCTTAATAACTTTTCTTTAAAAAAATAAAAAAGAACTATTTGGCAACCATTTGAATGTCACTAAGTCCGAAACAGATGTTTATGATGCTGACAGTGCAATGTGCAAATTTCTGTTTACATATATATATATACAGAATTTTTAAACAAAATGTTAGAAAAATGTTGCACCACTAAGCTATATTCATGTAAACTCCAGAAATTTATTACATTGAAATACAAAGTTACAGAAGTTACGGAATATTCTGAATTGGAAGGGACCCACGTAGAACACTGAGTCCAACTTTTAAGTGAATGGCTCATACAGGGATTAAGCCTGCAACCTTGGTGTTATTAGCACCATGCTCTAATCAGCTGAGCTTAATTTAGGGTCAAGATCAACAGAAACTGATTGTGCTGAGAGGAGGCTGAATTATTGCAGAAGGGATGAGACAGATCACAGTGCCTCACTCAGACATCGTCAAAAAAATATCTAATGGACTCCTGGGTGTTCCTCCATCCTTCATTCTTAACTTTGCTATAAAACAGATAAATTTAGAGAAAGCATGAGGCTTTAATGATTGTCTCATTTAAGGAGTGTTCATACCTATGGAAACAAATTTTATTTAGTTTGTAGGAGAGAAAGAGAAAGGAATAAATGGATGAAGCAGCTCCCTCCTCCCCTGAGGTATGCTGCAAGCTTTAAGACACAGTGCCTTTAGCTATCCAAGGCTGAGCTTCAGCATAGGCTCCTGTGCATCCAACATAGCTGCAGCAAGATGCTTGACTGGGCAAGGATGAAACAGTCACATGGAAAATAAAGCTCCTAATTCTTAGTCTCCCTGGTTAACACTGCTGAGTTCTAAGAAATTATGACTATGCTACAGATAGGGATGTTTTTCCATCCATTCCCATTCTGTCTCAAGGTATAAAATAAGGAAAATCACAGTAAATGGATGACAGTTTATATGCTGGAATTCCACACCACGTAATCACAAGGTATAATAATTTTCACCAAAAATATTAAGGACTCAGGGACAAACCATTAGAATTAAATAGTAATGAATGTATGCACTAGAACGTGGACTTTGCACTGATTAGCTTTCCCTTGAGCAGGGTAAAAAAGCTATAGCCTCCTTTAAGTTAAACATGAACTAAAGTTAAAAATTAACATAAAAGATTATTTGAATGACTTTTGAAAACTCCTGAAGAGCAGGTAAAAGGTGCAAAGTTGATGCTGAAGAACTACTACGATTTGGTAAGACCGAAAGAAGGAGAGTAGTTCCTTTCCAGCAACAGGCAGATGAGAGATAAAATACAACACCTGTTTGAACTGCTGAGGCGCCATCTGCCTCTGTATCTAGTCTATCAAATTTTTTTAAAAAAACTGAAGAGTGTAAGCTTTTCCAGTACTATCCTTTTTCATATGTACTTGGTCTTGCTCCATTTCTATATTTGGAAATCACTATGATATTTAAAAATAAAAATTAAACTTTAAATTTCAAATTAAAAAACTAAACACAGAACAAAGATACATTTTACTTTCTGTACTACAGCAGTGAAATTTCACTTGGTTCAAGAACAAAGCATAAAAAAAAAGGAAATAGAGGGTTAAAAAATTGTGTCCTAAAAGAACTTTCTACTTTGCAAATCATCAGTAAGCAACCTCCATGTCTTCATACTATCTTGCTCCATCTACACAATAAGTTGCCTAAAATATCACTGGAAAAATATGCCTTGTGAAACTCAAGACTAATCAAAATGTCACCTCTGCATACTGAAGAATCCAGTTTCATTACGAAGCTGTCCCAGCGATGCCACTAAAGTTACCCAAGACGTTATAGATGCTCAGACCATGTTAACCAATGGATTTCTGACTAAGCTGCCTTGTTACTGGTATCATCTTTGGCCAGTGAAGTCGGTCTTTGTTGGAACTCCATACCTATCAGTGTCAACACATCTGTGAAGATCCTGTCTGTAAGGCAAAGACCTTGAAGAAAAAATCTGGTACACTTATACTTTATACAATGTTCCTCAGTTTCAGTCCATTCTGTGCTGTCTTTGAAGATGAGCAAAAGGAGTAGAAAAAATTATACAGTAACGAGAAACAGCAAAAGTGACAGATGAAGGGCAAGTAGTGAGGAGCCCAGTGGTATGACCTGAAGGGAAGAAAGAGTGTCCAGTGAGAGACAAAAAGACCAACACTTATAATGGAAGGAAAGTGCCAATAAAGTCAGTGAGACGAGTTTCAAAAGTGGCCGTGGAAGCCTCATTTCTATGTTCAGATGGTTCCTTGGGGCCTTCAGGAGGAAAGTGTCAAGAAAATACACAACCAACACTTATTTCCGTCCCTTTCAATATCCAGGCACATATAACCTCTGTCCTCTGGCTTCAAACAATCTTTGGAACTGACTTCAAAGTTTTGTCTAACATTTCCTATTATTTCTCCTTTCAATCAACAGCATTGCACTCTCCTGCTTTGATGAAAAACCCGCTTAGTGTAAAATACTACTGCTGTACGCCTGATGCATTCCAGCTACACTACCACCTAGATTACTTTCTCCATACTGCAAAGCATTCTTAAATCCTGCTAACTGAACAGTCCCTCAAGGACTCTGTAAGACAAGATAACCCAATGCATAGTGACTCAAAGCCTGATATGTCCAATGTATGGATCAGCAACAAGAGCAGTTATTCTTAAAGCACAACACTGCCTGCCAGGGATAAGTGCTTAGCAGTATGCCATGCACAGTCAGAGGACACACATACAATTGTTAGCAATGAGGCTTCAAATTTGGAAATGTTTTAACTTCTTTTGGTTTATAAGTAAAAGGATACCATAGGCCTCCATGAATCATTGTTGCTGTACAGAGCAAGAGTATCACAATGAAAACATTTTCAATAGCAATGTAAATAATTGAAGGTGCTATACCCTCTTTGCAGAAATGACTTGCGTATTTCTGAAACTGTCAGCTGATGTGCATGGGAATTTATTTCATAAATTGAAATTCTATTCTCTAATGTTGTTCCCAGATAATTAGAATACTTAAATATTCTTATTAAAATCCCTTTCTCTGTCTAAAACTTTGCTTTGGAACACACTATGTTATATAAATCCCTTACACAATCTAAGATACCTCCAAATTTTTTAAAAAAAAAGGAAACAAATCACAGCTTTCCTCCTAATAATTTTTTTTTGGTAGAGGAAAATTCCAGAATTTCTTTTTTTAAACAGATAGTAATCTTCCAGTTTACGAATTATAGTTATTCAGGTAAATTAATACTCACTTATTGGGTGTCAGCATGGCCTTTTAGACAGATAGGCCTTTTCTTCCTTGTATTTATGTTTGATATGTTTGCGAATTTCGCTAACATCTCTTCTTAGGAAGAGATGTTTAGTTTTGGTTTGCTAGAGTAAACAATTCAAGTCTTTTCCACTGAAGGTCGTTTGCTGGTTCAGTTTCCTTGACAGTGTTCTGCACTTGCAGCTGCTCAAGTTCTAACTTCTCTTTCCTCTTTCTTCTTGAACATAATTTTTCAGAATTCTTTTTATCAAGATCTTAATAACAGCAATTATCTTTTCGATGTAACATAGTTCTAATTGCATTTTGCCCTTTTTGCAAATGCATCACAATGAGAGTTTATAGCTGTACCAGTATACTCAGACCTTCCCTTAGTCACTCATTTCCAAAATAGAAACTCTCAGTGGAAGAAACCTAAATGACAATAGGAATAAGAGCAATGAAAACAAAAAATTAGTGACACAGAATCTAATTATGCTGAAAATGTTTCCCTACTATTAATGTAAGGGTCATTAATGAAAACATTTAAGAAAATTACTCCCAATGACCTTTGAGAAACACTAATGATTTCCCTTTATTTGATATTTCTTCTTTCAGCGTGAATAGTTGCATTAGCTGATACTTTATCCTCCTTCTTAATAACCTGCATTACTTTCTGTATCTTCTAATTTAAAACATAATCATGTAAAATTTTCTACTGAGGGCTAAATAAAGAAGGTGTATCTTATATTCACCTGGAGAAAGCCCCTGATCTTTGTTATATCACATTTACCTCCAAACCTTTACTTTTTTCTTCTTCTGTTCAAAGTTTCATGATTGCAGCAGTGGCACTGAAGCTACACAGAGAAACAATAATTCAACTTAAAGGCAAAAGGGATAAGATCCAAAACAGCAGTGGAAGGACAGAGCAAGGACTGAGGATAGAAGAAGAATAAATTACAATGTTAACTCAGCTGTTAACATTCCTTGGGAAAGGGTTAACACGTTACAGGAAGATTATCGCAAGGAAGGATGGGAAATGTAGTCTCTGCTGCAGGCCCACGAAGAGAGGGCTCGACTGCACATGCCCACTGGAAGGATTCGAGAATGATCGTTGGGGAAATAGCACGTGATCTATGATTATGTAACCTCTTATGTAATCGAGGAGTATAAAAACGTGTGCTTGACCGTTAATAAATGATTTGCCAGCCTGCACTCAATGTGGTGGGTCCGTGTCTAACTGCCACAACACTCCAGTGGAACAAGAGATGCCTTTTCTTCAACCAGCGGGAACACATGCCTTGCTATCCTTTCTGCTGTGATCCGAATGTCATCAAGAGAAAATGACTGAGTCTGGTAAACAATTGGGTCTCACTCCTATTAGGAAAAAAAATAAAAATCAAAGTGCAATCAGGATATACACTTGGATCTTGGTGCTTTGCCACTGTGCAGTAAGAGAAGAATCCGATTTACATGGGCTTAGCTTTGAGAAGGAGAGGTAGGAGCATTGAAGTTGTAGGGTGCTCTAATACATCCTTCAGTCTGCACATTGAGGGGAATCAGCACTGAGATTTACATTATGCAGAATTCGTGCTCCAAAACTTGGAATTAACCAGGAAGAGTGTGTACATACAGTG
Organism: Manacus candei; assembly: GCF_025592945.1. NCBI lineage: Eukaryota > Metazoa > Chordata > Aves > Passeriformes > Pipridae > Manacus > Manacus candei. The sequence continues at coordinate 21,913,671 of NW_026138097.1, forward strand.
GTGTGGACAGCCATCCATTCATCCAGTAGTTCTACCAGGGAAGCCATAGGTATAGAAAAAACAGCTAATCAAGAGGCAAGGAACTATGTTTTAGATTTCTCAGTCATAAAACTGATTTTACAGGTGTCACTTTTTTAATTATTTTCTTTCAATATGTTTATTTAGCCTAGATTTGTAAGAAAATGCTGCAGGTGTGCACACGTTGCAGGTGCAGGCCTACCATGCAAAGAATAAGTACCACATTTAGCTTCTGAAACAGATGACCAAATTGGTTAGAATGACTACAGAATTTGACAGGGGCTGCCACACAGTGAAAGGAAGACCAGAGTAAAGTTTTAATCTTTAATAAAAGCAGAAAATCTAGGCAGTAATGAGGTAATTCCAGTGGCCCAGTGCAAAAGAAACTTATTCTTGTGTTGACTTTATTTCTCTTTTTAAATTAGCAGAGGCTGCAGTGTCCTCAGTATAAATGTATTCATTTTGCTTAGAAACCTTACATCTCTTAAAGAAGGAATTAAATCCAAGTAATTGTATTAAAACACTATTATTATTGCAGTTTTCCACTCTGGATTCAAGAACACTGAGAAGAGGGACTGGGAGAAGTCTTCTGTAACAGAAGTGCTCACATGTATATATACCTATATGCATATACATATATATATATATTCAATTTGTCTCTTGCACGTACCCTTAGATTTAAACATATATACATTTTAAGATTATGCAGGTATTGTTGCATTGACTTTTTTAGCACAGAGTTGTTATTTAGAACTGTATACATTCTTTAGACATACAGGACATTAATTTATATTCCTTTATAAAAAAAAAACAAAACACAAAACTCTAATCACTTATCAGAATAAGCAATCAAAATGAATTGTAGGAAATGAACAATGCAGTTAACTCTCTATATACAACAGTCATCAAGAAAAATGGCAATAGGTCATTTGTGGTACAATTGGAATGCTTATTTTCCCTGGCATACATCTTGATACATTGATATTTCTCACATTCTGTTAAACTCTGAGGTACTCCAACCTTCTTAAAAAAATATTGTTACTTTTAAAACAGAATTTATATTTCCTAAATAATATACAGGTTTGCTTTCAAATTTCCATTTCAAAGGTTCAATTAATTCAAGTGTAAGCTACAAAAGCTACGCATCATCCAATCTGACTATCAAAATCTGGAGGAAGAAGTAAGTTAATTTTCTCCTATTTAAGTTTTAACAGAAGAAACAGAGGTTCACATTAGATGAAAGCTTCCATTCTTTACAGGTTTTTCTTCTTGCTGTCCCTGGCATACAAATGGCAAAAGAAAACTTTAATAGGTTTAATATCAAACTTTTTTTTAAAAAAATTGAAATTATAGTTACTTAATTGAACTTGGACTTAGATGAATGACTCAGAAAAAACTCCAGAAAATAAAGCTTCTATTTTATATCAAATCCGTATGGCTCAATGATAGACAATCTTCAAAGGTAGCAGAGCTTTGGTAAGGCTTCCTCTGGATTATCCTAAGCTTCTTTGACTTACCTGAACTTCTGAAGGTCCAGTGGTTCATAGTCCCTTGACTGTTCTTATTTGGCACAGTTTGCTATAGAGGGCACAAGTTATGGGTCTGCAAAACTGCCAGTCGTCCTTGTGGACTGACAATCAAGAGAAACAGTAATCTTGTTCCTTGCATAAATTTGGCAGAAATCTCAGTTCTTGGAATAATCTAATTTCCACTTATGGTGAAAAAAACCCCAAAATTCACAAACCAGAAAAAAAAACCTTGCCAACCAAGCAAAACAAACAAGAAAAGAAAGCAAAAACAAGAAAAAACCCCAACATCACAGAATCAAACACACACAACAAAGCAACCCTGGATGTATGAACAGGCTGGGGAATGAGATGCTGGAAAGAAGTGCCATGGAAAGGGACCTGGGGGTCCTGGTTGATGGCAGGTTGAATATGAGTCAGCAGTGCCCTGGCAGCCGGGAGGGCAAACCATGTCCTGGGGGGCATCAGGCAAAGCATCGCCAGCTGGTCAAGGGAGGGGATTGTCTCGCTCTGCTCTGCACTTTTGTGGCCTCACCTTGAATATTGTGTGCAGTTTTGGGCACCACAATATTAAAAAGATATTTAGCTGTTGGAGAATGTCCAAAGAAGAGCAGTAAAGATGTGAAGGATCTACAGGAGAAGTCTTATGAGGAGTGGCTGAGGTCACTTGATCTGTTCGACTTGGAGAAGAGGAGACTGACATGAGACCTCATCGCAATCTACAATTTCCTCATGAGGCAAAGAGGAAGGGCAAACACTGATCTCTTCTCTGTGGTGATCAGTGACAGGACCTGAGGGAATAGCCTGATACTGTGTCAGGGTAGGTTTAGGTTAGATATTAGAAAGAGGCTTTTCACCCAGAGGGTGGCTGGGCACTGGAACAGGGTCCTCAGGGAAGTGGTCACAGCACCAAGCCTGGCAGAGCTCAAGAAACCTTTTGACAACACTCTCAGGCACATGGTGTGATTCTTCAGAATGGTCCTTTTCAGGGCTAAGGGTTGGACTTGATGATCCTTTTGGGTCCCTTCCAACTCAGCATACTCTGTCTGTGAAAACCAAGTCAATGTACTGACAAGGGAAGTAAGTAGCTTCAGTCCTTTATTTGGATAGTATTGTATCTGCCTTTCATGCTATAGATATTAATATATACCATTCACAATAAATGTTTCTCAAAGAAATTAACAAAAATTTAAGACCATCAATCTGACCAAAGAGATGAAGAAGTATCTAGATGTATGCTTACCACAACTGCAGCATTAACAATCAGTAACTGAATGTCTCTCAAAAGGTAATGATAGTTATGAGAAGAATGTCTGGTCAGAAGACACACCAAGTAAAAGTATATTTCTCAGCTCAGTGATGTAACAAAGAGGGTGGAAAGATATGTGGACTAGAATCCCACTAACACAAAAATGTGGAATGTCTCTTTCCTCTTTGTGTTACTTAGGCCCTCACCATGCTATTTTCTATTTCCTCATCACAAGCTGAAAGAGACGTATCCTACATCATAACACTATTTCTGAGCTTCAAATAATCTGGGTAATGGGTAAAGCTATGAATTATATGAATGTATAAACACAAGAGTTCATCACTTACATTGCCTCACATTTTAGAAGTGAAAATTAAACTAGATCAAACAGAAAATAACTGTTGAAGTTTCATCATGGCTTAATTTGCCTAGTTATTTTCTCTGCAACTCCATGAGTTTAAGTTATGACTGAGTCTAACTTGGCTGTACAAGTGAATAAGGATAATATTTAACACTTCATGTAAAGTTCCCTAAGCAACTCTGTGACTAAACAATAGAGAATATAATAGAATCACAGCAGCCAATGAACTTCATTACATAATTTTAAGGTGTCGTGTCTGTATTTCTTTTTTAATTAAAATTTGGTCTAGCCAAATTCTAAGCAAACTTGAAAACTCTGGTCTGAAAATTGTTTTGATAAGTACTAGACATAAGTGTCTTACCGTAAATACTTAAACCAGAGAACTAAAATATTTAGAGATGGACTGGTCTGGCAATATTACAGTTCAGATACAGAGAGTTCTGTAACTTGACATTTTGCACTTGTGTCCAGGTGATCCTTTGGTTAATCATCAAAGGTATTATGCAGTTTAATATAAATAGCTTAGAAGTTGAAACTGCACAATGAGTTTCAATTTTTTCAAGCTGAATTTAGCTGTACTTTAATGTGAGCTACTACACTTAAACACAATTCTTTTTGAATGGAAAATGAATAGGATTTTTCCAAGTATTTAGGGCTAGTTAAGCCCTTACCAATGTTTCAAATCCTAACAAATGCTAGTGGAAACAAATATGCTGTTAGACACACTGATATCCTTCCATAAAGGATTTGAAATGTTAGTGTAACTATGACAAAAGCACAGACTATCCTTCTCAAGGATAACATAAAGAATAAAAAGCAGAATAAAAAATAGCTCATATAATGCATAAAGAACATATTAAGAATAGCATAGAAACAAAGTTTTGTGGTGCTCTAAAGCAAGCTGCATCCAAACTCAACTGCAGCTCTTCACGGTAGACTTAAAATGCTCGAGGACAGTGGATCTTTCCTCTGGTATTGTATTATTGTTAGCATGTCACAATATCTGCAGTTTTGTCAGCACCCGAGCCAAGTGTATTATGGAGCTTCAAGGCTTGTGACACTTTTCCTTCATTGCTGTTAGAGCTCTTCTCCTCACAGACTAGTTCAGCAGCTATCTGCTGTAAAGGGGGGAGAAAGAGATGGGCAGTAGGGATATAGGGGGAAAGTGAGAGGGAGATCTGTAGTAGAGAAATTTTCTCTTTTTATCTCCTCCCTTTGCTCCGCCTTTTCCTCCTCTTTTCTTTACCTAAGCTGCAAGTTTGACAGATGATAACACTAAAATGGGAACTTATCTTCAGGAGAGTTGACAGATAGCATTTTAAATCAGTACTGTCACTAAAAGTTTCCTGAACATCATGTATGCTACATTGTCACAATAAAAGAGAAAAAACTCCCTTCAGCCAAAAGCTAAGGAATCAGATTTTCCACAAACTACTTTCCATGGCAAGTAAAAATTGTCTAAATGAAACATACATATAAGTGGGCTCATGATACTCTGCTACATGCACAAAACAAAGCTTTGATTGAAGGATAGCAAAATCACACATAATAACCACAGGAGTTTCTCATGGAGCCAGAAAGGCTATCAGAAGACACTAGTATTGTGTTACGTTGCAATAATTAAATATTACTTTTAAATAAATGGACCTCCAGTTTTTATCTGTATGAGCTATTTAAGGATCGTGAGTGGATTTTCTTATATATTGTTGTGGTTTGAACTCCCCAAAAATCCAATTTCCAAACTCCCCACAATTTGTTTCAGTGTGAGAGGTTTTCAACATAACTATTAACATGGGGAAATTATATCAAAATTTATTACTAACACAATAAATACTATAATACATTTATATACAGCAATCCTAACTATCTCTCCTATGATAAAACAATATATATACATTAGATCAAATCCCTTCTTTCCCCCATAAATGTCCAGAAGGAAAGAAGAAAAAAGTCTTCTCCACTTTCAGGGCAGCAGCATCTCTCCCTTATCTTCGAGACAGCAGTTTTGATTTGTCATAGATGGAAACATCCCTCTCTCTCTCTCTCTCTCTCTCTTCATTACAATGCAGGGGTTTTTCTCTCATCCCTCTCGGCCCTTCGGCTCCAACTGAAGGTCTCTCCCATGGGCTGCAAAGCTCGCCTTACAACAGCCATATCACAGGGTTCAAGGCATCCTGTGAAAGTCCCTTCCTCGGGGAGGAGTCATTCCCCCAAGTCAGAATGTTTAGGGGTTCTGAGTTCAGTTTTTGCCCCAAGCATTCTAACAGAGTTCCTTTGCTCCATCTCTGCTGCAAACGTGGCAGGTGAGGCCACTTCTCCCGCATTCCTTGGTCTGATCATCCTGGTCCAGCTCACAGGACATCTCCGAGCTTTCAGCTCCTCTCTCTTTCTCTAGCTGCTGTTGCATTTTGGGACTTCATAAAAGTTTGGAAGCCCACCCCTCCTCTCCAGAAGGTCTCAGGGTTTTGGGAAAGTAATTCAGTCTTACCCCCAAACAGTCTTTGCTGAGTTTTCTTTGCTCTATTGCCGGCTCTCCCTCCTGCAGGACATCTCAGTTCTTTACTCAACGCTGCCTCTGCCACCTTCTCAGTGTCTTCTGCTGCTGCTCAGAGTGGAGAAACTCCCCCAGCCTTTGGCCACGGCACCCAGTCCAGTTTTAACACTACACCGGGTCCCGGCTGGGGGGGTTGGGGACCATGGCCCCCAGCAGGGCTCGCTGGCCCCTCAGCTCTGGCACATGGTGTCTCAAGCCATGGCTGCCTCTCCTTCCAGCTATGTACCAGTCTCCTTTTCCAGTCTGTTGTAATATGTTAATTTCACAGGGACGAACATGATTGGTTCAACACCCAGAACACTACCACATATATATAATAAGAAATATAATGGAAAAAGAGTTTATTATTTGCTGTTAACATAAGGAAAAACAAAGTAAGGGAAACTGCAATTCGCTCTCATGTAATTAATTATCTCATACATGTGCAACTACCTGCAGATTATTTAGCCTCCATCAGTAAACACAAACATTGAATTAAAAATTTAAGATCCTAATGGACTATGCATTTTCTGTCAAGAGTTATAACCTCTGAGCAGCAACTAGTAAACCAATAATTTTTTTCACCAGTACTGAAAATAAATTCAGCCAAGGACGGTAACTGGCGAACCATGAAATTGTGCACTTAAGCAAACTTCACACTGACAACAGAAATGCCAGATGAAATTTATATAGGCCTGCTAGTATCACATCTGCTGAGTCTTATTTTCCAGAATCTTCTTACCTAAAATACATTTCCAATGAAAGCAGCAGTCTAACCACTTGCTACATCAATGTCAGTTTTCAGCATCATATTGATCAAATTCTTGTTCCCTTAAAATTATGCATCAGCAATTATACCCTTCATCCAAAACTTTTGAAAGAAAGGTAGCAGCTAACATTATGTGTGAATACTAGGAACAAAACAACTATCTCAGGAACTACTGTACCTTGTCAGAATTTTGGGGATTTGTGAAAAACAAAGGAAAAAACCTAAACCAACATTTGTTATAGAAGAACAAGATATGCAAGGCTAGACCATGAGAGACTAATTTTATAAAAACAAAAAAGTATTTATGCATACTCTATATTAATGCATTTGTACAACTAGCAAATTCTACTTAGAAGATACATAAGTATGTTTGGTTTAGAAAAATAGTTAATTCTTTTTCCTTTAAGTAAAATGGTGATTGATAGCATTAGATTTATTTTGTTTTTATTTTCCACTTGGATTTGTTTGGATAGCAGGAAAACTTCATATGACTATTAGAAAAAATGCTGAAGTTGTATGTAATTCATTAATCTGAAATAACACCCAGAAGATTCTCAATGCTCTGAAAATTAATGTTTCTTCAATTCATTTATATGGTACTGGATTTACACAAGAAATTGAATGCTACATGTTAAATTACATTCAGACCTAAGACAAAATTTTGCAATAGAAATTAATAATGCAGATGATGTGAGAGCACCTTAAGATAAAAAATCACACGAACAGATCTATTACAGGAAACAAATACATACTGAATAAGGTCTTCTTCCTTCATTGTTCCCACACCAACATTTAATGTTTGTAACCATAGTGAGTTTCACCTCTATTTAATTATGACTTTCTTCAAGAACAATCTTTCCCCACCTAAATTCAGTAATCACAAATCCAACTACCTATAATATAAGCAACAACTGTGACATTCTGCAAAATAAGCACTGAAGAGATAAAAGCACAGATTTATATATTTATAAATCTGTAACTTATAGCATCTCATCTGAGAAACCACTGTGACAGCAGAATCTTGTGTAAGCCAAAGAGACTCTACTTGGAAACAGCAATCCACCATTTCTCTCAGTTACCTGCCAGTAAATGTGCACAGAGATTCATTAATGCACACATCCAAACACTTTTTCTATTGCCAAGGCAAGGTCTCAACAGAAGAACATGCTGTTCTGAATATATGACCCTCCGGACCAGACCAAGTAAAAATGACCAATGAATTCTATAAATTTAAATTGATTTTATGCTGATTTATATCAGCAGGGACACAATCCATTTTGAAAATATATTTTTTTAAAGCAAATTTGGTAGAAAGAGTTTTCAGGTCCAACAAACAGCTCCAATAAACACAGCATAGTGTTATTCTCAGTGTATATCTTCCTAGCAAGTTGCCATCTTCTGTACACAAAGATCCAAGTTAAAATCCAAGCTCTAGACAAAAAAAGGGAGGTAAAAGAACTAGGAAGTAACCTCTTAGATTTTCAAATTTATCAAAAGTAGCATGTATCCCAGTCAGATTTAAATACTCTACTCAGGAAATCTCCACCTCTTTTTCTCTGCTGGGCAGGTAGAAAAGCAGTCAAAACTGCCCTTGGTGCTCTTCCCAGTCCATTAAAACAACCTTTTTACTTAACTTTTCAGTTGGATAAATAGAAACCATTATAATGAACTTTTTCCACACTTGCATATGACAAGAAAAGTCCAAGCTATGGGCTGAAATACCATAACCCCTGCAAAGTCTATATTTAGCCTCTACTTTCTCTGTAATCCCTTGTTGTTGACTATAGGCAGCTATCTCATTCAGAGTGTGACAGCTTGGTTCCCAGATCCAAAAGCTGTTAAGTCTAGTTTGTTTCCTCAGCAGATTTTGCTGTGTTGCTAGGTGAATTAAGTGTGGGAAGCAATGTAAAACCTTATTTCTCTAGGTCCCAGCTGATTTTCTGGGAAGACAGGATAAAATCTCATATGGACTCTACAGTAGTCCAGCCTGTGAACAGTTTGAATACCCCTTGCAGTACTCTTGCCCCCTTAAGTAGGCAAAGACAGGGAGTTACCATGACCTCATTCCAAGGAGTTGCTACTAAGCAAAAATCTCTACTAGTCTTAAATATCTTTTTTTGGTATACAAATTCATAGTAAATTTCAATAAACCTATTAACTGTATATCAACACCAGCAGAAAAGTATGTAAACTATGTTAAATTCCTTCCTAGCATATTCTGAGTAGTGTAGACAGGAGCTAGCTGGCACAGCAAGAACTAGATGGCAAACAGAAAGTTATTTTCAAGGAGGGATGTCATTACAGTTACATTACCCTCTGCAGCTGATCACAATACTGATATTTTTTATGGCCTCATTCAAACATCTGTAACAGCAAAAACAATTTTCGATGACATTCTATACCAATCTAAGATAAGAGTAAGAAAATATTCATTATCTATCTACATCAGGCCCACTAGTTCTACTGTTATTTTTTGAGAGTTTCCATTTACGCATTCAAGTCAATGCGACATTGCAGCCAGCAAAGTGATACTGATGTAAATGAGGCAGCTGTCCAGGCAAAAAGTAGCCATTATAATTTCTATTATTACTCACTAATAGAATTCAAATCTAAAAATACAAATACTATCTTTAATTCTTCTAATTCTTTCACCTCCTCAGAACCTTAAGTAGAGGATGTATTTCTCATCTTTCTTGTCATAGGCCAGTGCAGTCCATTGTCAGAATAGCTCTCTAATTCTATTAAGTAGGAGAATGAGCTGCCAGATTCCAAAGAGACCAATAATTTACACCACAGTTCCCTGATAGTTAGCATGTGTTCACACTATCAAAATGTTGCTAATGAAATTTGTGAAGTACTTGTTAAAAAAAGCAAAAACCCCAACAACATCTCAAGGTACCCATGATTTCAAGTAAAAATTAGAAATACTGATATTTACCCAATATTAAGCCAATTATATTTCCAGAGTTTTGGAGAATCCATTCTTTCTCTCATTCATAGTAACATTTTCATCCAGAAAAAAAAAGCAAAATAAAAACCCCAGGAACTCCCAATTAATGTTTGCAAAGATAATTAATTATGTTTAAATATGTATCATTAAATAATGATACTTTTTACATTTATATATTTTTAGATTTTTATATTCAGTAGAACTGAAATGATAAACACAAAAAAATAAGCAGGTAGGGTAATTTACATGAAATATTCTTTTATGTTCTCATTTTATGAATTTGACCAACACTGCTATTGATTACCGGGTGCTCTCACTGTTTCACAGGACAGTTAATGAAATTTCATTAAATGTAACATTTATTATAGGAAGATAATACCTTCAAAGTAGTTGGTTTCCTATAACAACACACCTTCATTTACTCTATAGCAAAGCATGTTTACATTCAAACTTCTACAACCGTTACTTTCTAAACACCGCTGGGATTCTTAACTATCTGTGTCCCTTGAGAAGGTCATTGTCCAAAGTTTTCAAAGTTCAGAATTGAAATAATGATTGGAGTTGGGCTTCAAAAAAAATTGTATGTAACACTAAGAACTCAGAGTAAAAAAGCAGTATTTTTTGTCTCACCCGATGCCTAAATTTAAAGGATATTTTTTATACTTGTTTTAGAAAGGATTAACAGAGAAACAAGAACCACATCTCTTCACAGGAGTGTCATGAAAATTAAAATGAACCTCCAGGTTCAGTTTAACAAGTAAAGGAAGAAAATCTGCACATGAAAGGAAATTAATAACTGTTTCGATATGAGAAATAAGTTTTATGAAGGTATCTGTGGTCATTCCTTGTGCAATAAGGACACATTCACTAATTTAAAACTGCCCAACATGAGTACTAAGAAGAAACTCTATTCCAAAACTATTAAACATTTGTGTGCATCCCCTTTGATACCTTCTATAAACATCCAATAGTCTAGAAAATAAAGATTTCTAGGTATTTTTCAAAATGCAGCATCCTGCTCTATACTAAATATCGCAAAGATCAATGAGAAATTTTTGTCACAAGTCTTTAACATGACTTAATCATCAAATGAGTCTTCAGAGTTAAAGTGAAAAAACGTACTAATGCTTGAATACATGAAGAACAGTGTGTGGATATATTAGGAACAGTGTGTGGAATCCCGAACAGAGTGGTTCCATAATCCAGACTGAAGTACTGCCAAATACATTCAGAACACCTTTAAGGCAGTTAAACTAGTAGAAAAATTTACATACATAAAGAAAAAAACCTAAATCGGAAGAAAGAGAAGGTTTAAAGAGAAAGTATGAAAAAAATAAGGTTTACCATAATTTTCTAAGTCTAAAGTCACTTTCCACTGTCACCTTAATTGCTTCCTACAGACATGTAACTGATCTACAAGACCATGGATTTAATCACTGTACATAAATTTAGGTCTTGAATTGCATCTCCACTCCTACCCATGGAATTTTTCACTCCTCCTCTTTATTTAATCTTATATTCTGTGTCCCAGGTCTCAGAAATCCCATTCATCCAAAGATTATCCATTTTCTACTTAATGTGGAAGTCCGTTTTGACACTTCCCTCACCGAATTCTTACATCTCACAATGTTTTCAGAAATGCAGACCTCTTATTGGTATTTCAAACACCATGTCCTTCACTTGATCAGATGATTAGCAAATCAGCCTCTCATTGCAGGGGAAAGAGAGGGGAAAATGACAATAGTTTTTCTCTGAAGTGAACAGGCAGTGATTAAATTTTAGTTTAAAACCTTCTGAATGTATCTGATTGCTGCAAATTGATCTAGTATACTATTTCCTGCCACAGCAGAGACTGGTGCTTCAGATAAAAAGACGAGGCACCTTCAAGATTCATCCAACGTATGTCCTTGTTTGCGGTTGGGAAGTCTTTCTGACCCCTGTGGAGGCCAGTGTCTGAATCCCTGAGGCATATGATTTGATTTTCTTTACCATCTTCACTACACAGAGCTATGTGTTAACATTGTAGAATTAGAATGGAGGTTAATGTTCCGCTACTGTGTGTAAGCATAAAGGGGAGACACGAAGTGAAAGCAGAATGAGTTTATACTGAGAAAGATTATACATCTTTAATCACCTTGAATAGCACTTCACTGAAAAAAACCCATGAAATTCAAATTTGATACACAGTAGAGACATAATTTGCTCTATAAGAACACAAGAATCATCTCTGTACAGCATCACAAACATCCTTTTATATTACAATGAGTTAAAGCAAGACTATTTTGGTTCTCTAAACATTGTTGGGAGAAGGTAGTTTTTCTAGAAACTCTAATGAAACTACCTAGTATTTCGTTCCAATCTTTTTCCCAAACCACTGCACAGAAAGAACCAGGGATACTGCGTTCTGTAAAATCTGCAGAAAGAAATTCTATTAACTTTGTCAGATTGAACCTTGCTGTTGATATAACTAAGTTTCCACCCTATTCAGCATGACTCTAATAGCAGGTCAATTTCATTAGCAGGAATAGAAAGGGCAATAATAAATAGCTGACACTATCTCCACTGGGACACAGCGGTTACATCACACCTTGAAGTGACAATCTTTCTGAATACTACACAAGGAAAAAGGATAAGATATTAGTAACTGTCATCTATCCAAAAAATATTATTTGGGCCTCTGTAGTCTACCCAAATTTCATCACTTGCTTTCAAATTCAGGTGCGGTTAAAGAAGTTTTAGGTTATTTAATTTGCTGATGTACATTACAAACTGTATTAGTAAAGGTTAAAAAAAATACACCAGAAAAAAGAGAGTAGAGAGTGGAAGAATTCTGATGTGGGACATAAAGGTATAAAAGAGGTAAAAGCAGAAATGTGACAGTGTGAGTTCTGTGAAATTCTAATGGAATCAATATATTTTTAAAATTAAAAAAAAAAAACAAACAAAAAACAAACAGCAAAAATTGTCAATGACCACTGAGTTAAGATAGCTGAAATAAAACCAAAATGAAACCATCTGACATTGGTTCTGTGTAATGACAAGGATGTATAGCAAACCATGGGATGTTTTGAAAAAAGTACCTGGTCAGATCCTCTCATTTTAGAAATTAATTGGAGTGAAATGCTTGCACATTTCAAAAATAATAGCATAAGATGGAGCAGGCTTGAGATTCAAATTTTAGGATATAATATCCAGAGAGAATTCATATTGTCTATTTTTCTGCTCAGTATGCTTGAAACTTGCAGTTGCCTACAGTTTTAGCTTATCACAGTACCTGCTTATAAAGCGTGTGAAAGTCTTTTGAGATTATAAGATTCTGAACTGTTTGTTTAGATCTTCAAGTGCACTATGAACTTGTGTGTATTTCCATATAAACTGCACTGTCTCATATTCTAAAAAAAAACAAACAGGTATTGAATTTGTCACATGGAGGCAGCTTAAAAGCTGGATTTCAGTCAGTGAATGAGTGGACAGGTCTGGGAACTACAGACTGTAACATATTGGAAGGGGGCTTAAGTGGGTTTTGCCACTCAGCAGTACAACAATTATTCAATATGAGAGAGATTTTCCTGTCTTCACTTCTGATCTCTGTTTCTGAACTAAACTGGTATATTTTTCTGCTTGCTTTTATACTTCTGATTCTTATCACATCCTTTTTTCTTCGACACTAATAGTAGGGAAGAGTTCAGCATGAAAGTAGTTTTATGAAATAAAATTACTGTGCAAACTCCAGAATAGAAGACAGTCTAATCACCTCTGGCTATAAGAAGCTACAACATATACATCTTTCTCTTCTCAGGTAGAGAAAGAAAATCCTGCATCATGTAAAGGCTCTATGATTACATAGCAATACCAAACAAACCTAATCAAGATCAGGAAAGTAAATCTCACTGGGAGCAAAATAGACATGGAATGTGATGGAAAACAAAAGGCTCCTATGAGGACATTGGTAACAAAGCAAGATTAAGGAAAATGCCTGTTTGTTATTAATCGAGGTAAGAAATCTAGTAATGAAGGAAGAACACCAACAGACTCTAGTATTGAATTTCCTCTTCCAGCCTTTAAAAGTGAGATCTACTGTCAGTACTCCTTACTGGATTTAACAGCTGTCTCAGAGTTTGAGGGAGCAAAACGTTACCCTCAAGAGTAAATCAAGGTGAAGAGAAGGACCATCACTTGATCAGACTGGAAATACCAAGTCCATGGGACTGCATGGGAATCAAGGACATTGAGAAACAACATTTCTTTAAGACTGCTGTCATCTCTGAGAGACTGTACCTTTCTAGCACTGCTACTACTGCTGCTACAAAAAGGTGGGGGGTTTTGTTTTCAAAGAGAGAAGGGAAATGGATGAGTACTAAGAGTATAACCCAAGTCCAAAGATTTCCTGTGCGAGCCAAATCAAACATTTACTGTTTCTCATATGTCTTTCCCGTTGACTACTGGCAGCTCACCACCACTAGTCTTGATGATTGCTAGAAAGCATTGCCATAATACAAAAATAAAGCACTGCAAAAATCAGTGCTCAGCAGCCACAAAGGGTAGCCTTTGTTCTGTAAAAAACCCTGAATATTATTGCAAAATATTTCCTCACCACTCCCCTGCTGTCAGGGTACTAAGAACGCAGCAGCACAGAAAACTGTGTAACAGAAAAACAAGGTATATGACTACGTATTAGCAGAAAAGTGAACCTTTCCTAAGAAGTGGAATAAATCCCATGGGGAATTGAGAATACCTATTCCTTACAACATAAATAGGAAATTTCCATGAAGTTTGGATGTACTAGCAAATAGGCAGATTCCACACCACAAACACATTCAGCATTCCTCCTGTTTTTCAGATAAGCTACCACATCTGAAGTTCTGACAAAAACCTGGAACATCTACAGTAGTGAATTGCTTACTTAAATTTGAATTCATTTACTTCTTTTCAGATGAAGATTATAATATACATAATTTAGTTAATACATAAAGTACTGCATTAGAGATGAAACTGTGATGCACATTAAAGTACTTCAGAGCTGCATCAGTGGTGTAGGGCAGGGGTTACAGTGGTCTTAAGTAGAAAGGATGGTGAGCATAAAAATAAAATGCCAAAAATAAAAAGAATCAGAACTGTTAAATTATAAACAAATAGAAAGGGCTCAGAAATAACATGCAAATAAAGACCTGTTTTAATGCAGACACAGGAAAGAAAAAAACTTTTTAGAGAAAAACTGAACTTGACACCCATTCATATATTATGCATATCACCACAGTGTTAAAGATTACATAAATATATAAATATTATAAAATATTTATCTATACTATAAAATATATAAATATTCAATTATTATAAAGATCAGACTCTTGAATGTGGCATTGCCACCATACTTAAAGCGTAATTATTGTATATTGGCTAGTTATTTCTACAAATTCTGAAACATTTATCAAAAGTTTATATATCTTTGATTGATATGTGACCTGACTGTGCAATGGTAAGTATCATGTAAACTGATTGGTTTTGAAAGAAAAACTTTCAAGAAATAAACCACAAAATGAACAATCTTACATTTCTCTGAAAGGATTTTAAGGGTCTTCAGCATTTGGTATACTTCATATAAAGCATTATTTCCTGAATTTAAAAAAAAATCCCTTCTCGTTTACCTGAGAACTAAGGTAAAAGAAAAAAAAAAGTATATTTTTATATGCCACACTTTACACACAAGTATTTCTGATAGAAGGCATTAAGTCTAGTCACATATTAAGTGGCAGAGCAGTATTTTGGATCTTGATTCCATTTTGTCTGGCTAAGACAACTATAGAAGTTTCATTTAAGTATTATGACAAAAAAGTGTATATCTTTTATATAAAAGAATCCATCCACCTTTTTTTTCAGTGATTTTCTGACCTGTATCAACTTATGCCAGTTGAAAATTTGATACTTTCAACAATTCCACTTAATTATTTAGGAGTCAGACACAACTTCGGTTTCTTGAGAGTAATTGTGAACAACTTCAATAAAGATCTAAAAATTAATAATTACACAGAAAAGGTAATTCACAAGAAGTTAGAAAACCACTTCTTCTTTATAACTCTAATAGAGTATAAGAGAACAGTGAATGTTTCTTATATAAATTTCAGCAAAGCTTTCAAAGCAGTGTTCTACAGCACTCTCAAGCCATATCCTGGAAATGCAGTCTGGATGGATGGGCTGCACAGCATAGGAAAAGCTCTTGGATCAGCAGCCAGTGACTCTTGCAATGAGTTTTTCCTCAGGGTCAATACTGGAGCATATATTGTTTAATTCCTGTATCAGGGATCCGGTCAAAGGGATGAAAAAGATGGGGTTTTTCAGCCTGGAGAAGGCTCTGGTGAGACCTTATTGCAGCCTGACAGTAGTTAAAGGGGGCTTATAAAAAGAGGGAGAATGACTATTTATGCGTACAGATAATGATAGGACAAGAGGGAATGGTTTTAAACTAAAAAAGGAAAGATTTAGATTAGATGTTAAGAAAGATTTCTCTGCTTTGAAAGAGGTGAGACACTGGATGGAACAGGTTGCCCAGGGAGGTGACAGATGCCCCATCCCTGGAAACATTCAAGTTCAGGTTGGTCGGGGCTCTGAGCAACCTGATCTAGTTGAAGGGGCATTGGAGTAGATGATCTTTAAAGGTCCCGTCCAACCCCAATTCTTCTATGATGCTATGATTTAAGCCTTCACTAGGTTTGTAGATCATGCCAAACCAAGGGAGCAGTCACTAGACTGGAGGGGAGGGCAATTTTTCAGAGAGAATAGATCAAGAGAAATCTTAAAAATTTCCAGATATAAATATAATATCCTGGATATGGGAGGGATCATATCCTTTCCAAGACTTCAGACTGCAAAAAAAAGACTTGGTGGTCATGGTAAATAATCTGAGAATGGTGCCTTTTTTAGTGATGAAAGGTAACTGTACACCAGACTTCATTTGCCAGACTACAGCCCTTAGGTCATGGGAAGAGGTACTTTTCTTTTGTTTAGCCTTTTAGGAATGAATGAAGTCACATACAAGGCAACTGGGAGTTAGAGTGCCTGATACAATGACAGGATTGGGCACCTTGGTTTGTTTAGCTTCAGAAGTTAAAGGGGAAAACGAGCTGCAGACTTCCGCTACCTAATGAGTGTGGGGTTGGGAGTGGAGTAAAGGAATAAAGAGAAGACAGAGTTTAGCTCTTCCAAAGGGGAAAACAGCAGAAGAAGAGAAAAGGAAAAATAGAAAAGGGAAAAGGGAAAAGAAAAGAACTAAAAACTAACAATCAAACAAAAAAAACCCTAACAACAACAAAAGCAAAAAACAAACACCAAAGACAACTACCATAAAATACTGCAAGGGATATTCCAAATACAAACAAGGAGAAAAAAAATCCCAAATCCACTGAAGGAATGGCCAAACACTTGGTCAAGTGTCTATAGATATTGTGGAATTCTCATTCTTTGTGATACTCAAAAATCTAACTGGACAGCGTCATTATTTAAGTTGGATCCAAGTTCACAGTTGGCTCTGCTTAGAAGAGGAGGAGGACAAAAAGTCCCTTCAAGCTTAATTTATTCTTAGATCCTATGATTATATTCTAGTTTGGATTTTTTACTAGTTCCTGACATAAGCACCCTTCCACTACACATTTACCTTTTAAAGAAATAAGTTATTTGAAAACTAAACTGTATTTGTTGATTTGGAAAATCAGAATGATGAAACTGAAATAAAATCTCCAGCTAAATGTTACCAAGAATATTAAAAAACACATGAATTATGAACGTGTACAAAGCAAATATGAAAACCTTTAGACCAGCTGTTAAGTAACATTTGAAAGCCAAGTGAAGTGAATTCGTAAAATAATGCACCAGATGGAAGAAATATACATACCCAGGGAAAACCTGTTTCTTTATCTCCCATTCTAGCTTACTTTCAGATATGCACTTACCACCACTGAAGAAAACTGCTTTGCTCCATGTAATACCTTAAAATAATGTATTATTCTTTATGTCCTGGTCCTTCTTTTGGTCCTTTTTTCCCCCTTCCTTGAAAGAAAGAGGAAAGTAGTAATAAAAAAAAATAAAAACAAACTTCAGGTATCTAAAAAAAAAGTAAAAAAATGTTCTGACAGTTTTTATATATAGCTTCTGCTTAAAATTGATAATTTCCTATATTAGTAATATTTTGTATGTACAGAGCTATACAAAATTGCTTTAATTGGCAACTATAAAGGATATGTCAGGCAACTTCTCCAGTACATGCTTAAATATAAAATACATATGCTAAAAATGGTGCTGTTAAGCAACATATTTAACTGAAACCTGGTAAAGAAAGTTGTACCAATATGAAATGTGCTAATAGACTGATAGGAAATAAAGAAGCTTCAAATTAGTTTATTAACACATAACAGAAGGATATTTTAGTTTTTGTTTCGTCAAAATGCCAATGAAATTGACAGTGTGTTGGGTTTGAGTGGCAAGGTTTTGGTAGTGGAGGGGCTACGGGGGTGGCTTCTGCGAGAAGCTGCCAAAATCTTCCCCCATGTCTCATAAAGCCAATGCCAGCTGGCTCCAATGCTGGCCAAGGCTGAGCCCAGCAGAGACAGAGGTAGCATCTTTGGGGTAACAGATTCAAAAAAGGGAAAGAAGTTACTGCTCAGGATCAACTGAAGTAAGAGAAGAGACAGGTGAGAATGTGTGAGAGAAACAGTTCTTCAGACACCAAGTTCCGTAAAGAGAAAGGGACAGGAGGTGCCCTAGGTGCCAGAACAGAGATTCTTCTGCACTCCATGATGAAGATCATGGTGAGGCAGGCTGTCCCCCTACCGCCCACGGAGGCCCACAGGGGAGATGCAGATATCCACCTGCATCCTGTGGAGGACCTCCTGCTGGAGAAGAGGAAGAGTGTGAGGAGTCCTCCCCATGAGCAGGAAAGAGTGGGAGAGATAAGGTGTCATGGACTAACAACAACCCCGATTCCCCCTCTCCCTGAGGCACTGAAGAAGGGGAGGTAGAGAAATAGGAATAAAGTTAAGCCTGGAAAGAAAAGGGGGGTGGAAGAAAGGTGTATTAAGGTTTGGGTTTGCTTCTCTTACTTGATTGGTAATAAATTCAACAAATTCAACAATTTTCCCCGAGTTGAGTCTGTTTTGCCTGTGATGGTGATTAGTGAGTGATCTCTCCCTGCCCTTATTTCGGCCCATGAGCCTTTAGTATATTTTCTCCCTCCTGTCCAGCCAAGGACGGGAGTGATAGAACAGCTTTGGTGGGCACCTGGCATTCTGCTGTGATCAACCCACCATGAAAAGATATGCTACCATACACACAGAAATTATTTTTCTACGTGTGAAAGCTATGCATGGTCCTCAGTTGCTGCAAATCCGACTCTGCCTTGATTTACAAAGCCTTAGAATACTGACTGATTTTTTGTGCACTGAGTGCTTTAGATCAGAGTTTTTCCACACTAAGTTTAGCATGGCATATATGCTTACATATACTAAGAAATGTAACTCATTTGCATATACTGTCTAATCCTAAGCAAATCTCAGGACCCAATCAAATTATTTGTTATTTGGCCTCTATTGTAATGGGGGAAAAGTGTTTTCAGAGATAAAACTTCATGGTAAAAACTACAGAAAACAGAGTGTGATGCAGGCATCAAATACTAATGTACTTTATCTCAGCATTTTGTTAAAACAAACATGAATTCCTTTGTTGTCAGCATAGGTTTTAATGTTGCAGTAGGAAGAAATTAGTACCCAATGTATAGAGATTAAAAAAGATATTTTTCTTTGGTTTTGTTATGACTGCAATGACTTCACATAATCGCTGCAGCAAGTTGTGGAAGAGACAGAAAATGAATAAAAGCTGCCAACTGCATAGAGGATAAAGTCATTGCTGTGAATTTTCAGCTGTGCTGTACTGTCTTATTGACTGCACACTACAAAACCAGAGGATGTTCAGTTCATATGCAGGCAGAAAATAAAGCTTTTCAAGTCCAGATGTCTTAACGCTGATGAAAAGATAAAAGTTGAATTTTGAAGTGTTAATGTTTTATTTCTAAAATATTTTAATTTTAATTTTTCACCCCTTAAGGCACTTTCTTTTCCTGTTTTCTTTAAAGCAACCAGATGGTTGAAACTTGTAGAGCAAGAGCTATTTATACACTTCAATTTTCAGTCTTTATGATTTTTGGTAGAAAACATAACATTGTTCCTTAAGAATAAAGTAGTCAATTAAACATAAAAAATACCATAACACAAAAGAAGGTAGCTAAGAACCAGACAGTTAAATTCATTTCTCTTCTCCTTAGAGTGCAAATCCTTGCTTAAGGAGTAATGAAGGAAGGCTTGCTTGCCTGAGCTACCTGTAGTACAGTTCAACAAAATCTAGTCCAGCAATAACATGAAGCTGTATTAAGAAGAGTTTTCTTAACTACTCTAAAATCCATGGAAACTCTGTCACCAGTGCCAAAGTCACATACAACTAGCAGAAAAATCAGATCAGTGTGAGAACCTCTCTGTAGTTATAGCTGCAGTGCATGGGAAGATAAAATTGATTTACACAATCTTTAAGAAACATACAGGCAAGCAGGGAGCAGCTTGAACTGAACTCTGGTTCATTCCTAGATTCAGAACTATCTGTGATTTGGAAACAAGCAACCATGTTAGGAACTGTCAGAGCTTTATTTGTACCCATTGTGAATGAGTGTTTTAGGTTGCTTAAAGAATCACTGTCAAAGCTATTGGCAAAAGCAGGTTCAATATAAAAGTAAAACCATGAAAAAGTTAATTGGGGAGGTTCATCCTACTACTTACTAAATGGTTAAAGCACAGAGAAAAATGAACTAGAATCTAAAATCAATCAAAAACTAAAACAAACCGAAAATGATCTATGTGGAGTCTGGGGATGGAAAAGGGTAAGGATGAAAAGGAATAAGGGAGACACTCCCATTGAGTCACAAGGTTCAGAATGGACCATTTACCAGACTTAGCCCTGGATTGACCAACACTTTAGACCTAAAGGTTTAAACAGCACTTAAACTAAACAATTAAACAAAAGATTCTATAGTATTTACTATAAGCCCATGTTACAAATGTGCCACCAGAGCATGACAGTAACTCGCTTACAGGTCTAACTTGCTTACAAATCTAACATATTTAAGAATATAAGAGAGCAATGTTCATAATACATTTCCTGTAGCATATTCACACTTGCACACACACAGCTCTAAAGAGTATGTACAAGATATATACCTATGAAAAATTCCCCTCGAGTTCTGTGAAGTACTGATGTCGGATGCTTTTGCATCTTCTCAGTGGGTGAAGGGTTGAGCCATGAGGAATGGAGGTATCAGCCCTGGTCAGCGTTCCGTGGTGATCCTCCAAGTATAGTCAACTTGAGAGTTCTCTGTCTCTGAGAGGTGTTCCACTCACAGACATTGCTGGTTGCAGCCCACTGTGGTCCGGGAGAGCTCAAAGGGTCTCACAGAGGACTGATATTTATAGGATCACAAGAGAGCTGGCTTTAGTCATAATAATTTTCCATCCTGGCCTGAATTTGGGTTGGTAACTTTCCTAGAAAGTTTGACAACAAATACATTGTTCCACTTGGGTTGTTATTCAGGCAAGAAAAATATGTTTCCAAAGCTGCTCATTAAAAACCAGGAGCTTGTTAGCACTAGTTCCTGGCAGCAGACAGTGTTTCTGATAAGCTCAAGAGGACCTTAGCCCAGGTGCTGTTCATCAAGGTCAAGGCCTAACGAGCATTACTCATTAGGTGATAAAGTGCAGCTCTAGGAAAGGGTGGGGGAATGTGTCACCACAGTACCAATTTCAGCCAATAGGTAAAGCCCAACTTCAGTGCTACTCAGCAGACAGAAAGATGGACTTTAGAGGACCCTAGGCTCTATCTTGGTCTGAGAATTTTGATGAAAAATGTTTGTACGACAACTATACAAAGTTAGCCTTGGGAAGGGAGATGCAGGAGAAAAATAGTGTAGCTATGATCACATCATGATCTGGCTGTGAGCTCTGTCCACATAGAACTGTTCTCTATTTTAAACTTCCTTCACAATCATTCAGATAAAGAGAAAAAATATTAAGGTATACAGGGTTAATGATAACATCCAGGCAATGCAGAGAAAAAAAGTTGGGTCTATACTATCCTTTCACATGAAAAAAAGTGTTCACGCGCTTGAGTGTGCATGACTGACATCCATCCCTGACCATATATTCCATTATAGGATGCTTGTTGTAATATCACTCAGCAAACGTAAGACAAGTCAGTGAGGTTCTTTCCAGATTGGCTTGATGTTAAGTTTAGCAATGTAGTATGGGAGTTGCAATCTGCCAGATAGGGGCATCTGGCCTGCTATAAAATGGGGAGATAGTTTAAAGCTCACTGTACTGCTCTATTTCCAGTCTCAGGCTGCAGAATAAGTTTAAATCAAGCCTGCACTACCACCTGCTATTAAGTCCTTTGTGAGCTCTAAGCTATCTCTGCACTGGGAAAGATAACTAGAAGAAGGGTAGAGGTATATAGAAACACAAACTGTTCCACACACATGCTTCTTAAAAATAGGCTTTTTTTGATGTTCAATCTCTCAGAATTTAGCATTGTTCCTACAAAAAGTTTCTGCCTCTCCAAGCGACACCCACCTCCCCTACCCCACCTAAATTCCTCTGATGAAGCAATGGCCAGAAGTTTCACTACAGACTTTCATCACAAGGAAAATGTTTGTGAAAATCTAATAATAAAGTGGTTACAAAAGCCTCAAGGTTGCTGTGATATTTCCTTTAGAAACATCAGAGGATGTGGGCTAAAGAGATCAATGTAGTGTTAACTGCATCCCACTGAAATAGCTGGCAAGGCAGGAGAAAAAAAACACACAAAAATCCATATTATCTTTCCCCCTGAAATCCACCAAATCCACCAATTCCAAACTAAAAAAAAAAACCAAACCAAACCAAACAAAAATAAAAATCAACCAACCAACCAAACAAAAGCAAAAACAAAAAAAAAAAGCAAACAAACTAAAAAGACTAAACGAAACTTAAAGACATAGAATTTCATGGATCACAGATTCAGGCTGGAGGGGCTTAGGAGGCCCCTAAGTCCAACGACCCAAACATAGCAGGGTCAGCTCAGAGGTCAAACAGATTGCTCAGGGTTTTATCCAGTCCGGTCTCGTTAATCTGAAAGGATGGAGACTCCACAGCCTCCTCCACTCCTTGACTGTGCTTAGGGTGAAAATACCTTTTTAAACAATCGTAATCTCTTGTATCAGTTTGTGCCCATTATACTACTTCTCCTGCCATGCATCACTGCAAAGAGCCTGGCATCTGATGCATTTTACATGAAAATCGTGTGTAAAAAACAGTAGTTGTATAAAATACAGGATAGTCTTTGAAATACAGACTGAAACTGACATTTTCAGCTTGTGGAAGGAGAGGATAGAAATATTCCACCTTCTCTGTCCGGTAAGTTTTAAGAGACTGCCTCTGGGTTTTGTAGTGTCCCTGACCCAGCAAGCATACTTTGAAAGCATCAACTAAAGCCCTTCAGGCAAGGCAGACAGAGAAGTGCCAGATTTCGGAAGACAAATTTGCCTGACTTAAATATTCAGCTTCTCTGAAATAAAAGTATTTGCAAGCATTTCAGCTTGGGGTCAGAACTACTGCAGTCCCAAACATAGGAACCCTTGAAGCTTTGTGATAATAATACACACATTCTCAAGAGCACGCTTTTTGGTTTAAACATTGAGTTCCATTGCAAGAAAAATAAAAAACAGCAACAATCCTGCATACACTTGCTGCAGACATTTGTTAGAACTGCTTTACAAACATCCTTTTCTCAGCATAGCCCTTTAGGCTCTTTATAAATATTAATTTATGGAGCACCCAAGAGGCATAGAATTTTTTCCTGATGAAAAGAGAAGACAGACAGAACATCTATTCCCAACTTCACACAGAAAATCTTCAGCAGAGCAAGAAACTGAACCTACATGCCTTACTTTCTCAGGCAGACTCTAGTGGTACAGCTTCTTTTCCCTACAGACCCCTTTACTACTCAGCTGGCATGATCCTTTGGAGATCTGAGATTAAATGTTGACAAAGAGACAGGGTCAGGAAAGGGGTGCTCAACTAGGAGACCAGAGGCCATGCTTGCCAACAAAGGATTGGTTACAATGCAATATGGAATCCAATTACCTTCCAATAGAAATTTCTGCAGAAAAAACAAAACATGTTCATCTGACGACTCCGTGATATGTAAGCCAGTTGGGGGGGGTGAGATTTGTTGTTGTTTGTTTGGGGTTTCTGAAAGTTTTTGCACTTGGACAGGGGGTTCAAACTTGGAAGAATAGACAAATAGACAACAGCATTAAAAAAACTAAATCAAAAGCTGCATACCAAAAAATCTCATTCTATGTCCTTCTGCTGATATAAGCAAAGTAATATGGACATGTTATTACAAAGGTTTGCTTTTTAATTTTAAGGAATTTTGCATATGGAATTTCCCTTCTGTTATTCCTTAACTTTAATAGAAAGAAATGTTATAACCAGCCACTGAAAAAAAAAAAAGAAAAAAAGTGATTGATAAAACAGTGTTAGCTAAGTTCAGTTATTATTGACGCAGTGTTTTGTTTTGTTTCTCCACACATTCACATAAAAGTGAGATGGCACCATATTCTCTCAGTCTCTCACACTCACAGAAGAATTTTAATTCTGAAGGCTCTTCTTCATAGAGTTATACAGTTGAGATTTCCATGCTTAGTAGATGAATTAGGGAGGGGAAATTCTTGTCTTGACCTAAATATCTTTCACCACAGGTGGGAAGACGGGATAGACTGGTACCTTTCCAGAGTTCAATAGTTACCAATACCTGTTACAGCGACACCACAGGTCGCATGCTACTGCTCTTGATAAATTCTGAACATATTCACACAAGTGCCCACTATCAGGGAAAGAGAGACAAAGGTGGTCTCAAGAACACTGAAGTTATGACAGTCATGGAAACAATATCAAACACTTACTGATTTCACAGAACCCTGCTTCATCGATACTGTCTTATGTGCCTTTCAAATACACAAGGTAATTCTGTGAAGAAACCTTCCAGGCTGAGAAGCACATTTGCAGTCTCCTACTACCCATTTTCTATAATTTTGTCTGGATTGTTCTTCTCACATCATCAGTAAAAATAAAAATAAAACAAAACCAAAAATCAAATGCAGAGTTTCCCTTCTGTGAAGTGAAAGAACATATCTTGCTCAAAGTTAAATATAAAATCAATAAAGTATTCATCTGCTTTAAAACTATGCCAGCTCCAGACCATAAGGTGAGTTTGAAGTCATTCTTCTCATCTACTGGACAGGGAAAGGAAAATATAATGAAAGGCTCATGCATTGGTATAAAGACAGGAAGATTCACCAAATACATTAATGGGCAAAACATAC
Source organism: Manacus candei (assembly GCF_025592945.1). NCBI lineage: Eukaryota > Metazoa > Chordata > Aves > Passeriformes > Pipridae > Manacus > Manacus candei. Next base: position 21,938,525 of record NW_026138097.1, read on the forward strand.
TTAACTTGGGGAAATTAGTTTAGTTTATTACCAATCAAATTAGAGTAGGATAATGAGAAATAAAGCAAAAAGTTAAAAACTCCATCTCCTCACCCCTCCCTTCTTCCCAGGTTTAACTTCATTGCTTTCGATTTTTCCTACCTCCTTTTCCCCCAGCAGCACAGTGGGAAAGGGAATGGGGCCTGCGGTCAGTTCAACATATGTTGCCTCTGCCGCTCCTTCCTCCTCAGGGGAAGGACTCCTCACACTCTTTCCCTGTTCCAGTGTGGAGTCCTTCGCCCATGGCAGATTGTCCTCCATGAACATCTCAAACATGAGTTCTTCCCATTTGCTGCAGTTCTTCACAAACTGCTCAAGCATGGATCTCTTCCGTGGAATACTGTCTTTCAGGAACAGACTGCTCCAGAGTGGCACCTCTGCAGGGTCACAAGTCCTGCCAGCAAGCCTGCTCCAGTGTGGGCTTTCTACAGGTCCACTGCCCCCTTCAGGTATCCACCTTCTCTGTTTTGGGTCTTCCACGCTTTTCAAGTGCATATCTGCTTCACCATGGACCTCCATGCCTGCAGAGGGACAGCCTTGGTCTTCACCACAGATTCAGTGCCTGAAGCACCTCCTCTCCCTCCTTCTTTACTACCTTGGTGTCAGCAGAGCTGTTTCTCTCATATATTCTCACTTCTCTCTGCTGCTGGTATTCCGCAGGTTGGTTTTCTTTTCTGCCACCGTTGCTGATGGGCTCAGCCCTGGTCGGTGGTGGGTCCCTTTTGGAGTTAGCTGGCATTGCCTCTGTCAGACATGGGGGAAGCTTCTAGCACCTTCAAATAAAAGCCACCCATGTAGCCCATTCTCCCCACCTCCTACCCTCTGCCAAAAAAAAAAAGCAAAAAACTCAAAACTTGATAGGCAAACCCAATACTTTTTTTTTATCCTAAATCTGGACCAAGATAAAATCTTGACAGAAAATAAACTGTTGACCTATCATTGATGTGAACATCTCGGCATACCCAAACTTACCATTCCTGGCCACCTAACTACTGATTACCCTAGCTAAATCTGAGATATGAGACAGAGTACCAGAATTTTCCACATCAGGAGGAACAGACTGATTGTAAAGCAGTCAATGAAAATCATATCTACAACATGGTACAGTCATATCAATTACATTAAGATAATTTTTTGAGTGTTATACCTGTCTCCATTCAGACACTGTATACAAGACACTGATCTGTATTCAACAATCTGTATTCTCATGAGAGTAGCTTTAGAGATCAGATAAAATAAACTATCTGTTCTGGTGTATCAATTTTTCCCTTAACTATTAATATTTTTACCTTACTTTTGTTTATTCAGCAGTTATATAATCAATTACACATTTCACACCATTTCCCCACTAATTTGCTAATCATTTTTGTACCACAGCTTTTATTCACAGTACCAAGCGACTAGATTAGGAGAGTCTTCTCAACCAGTTTGATAAATGCCTAGTCTTCTGTAGACCCAATTCCTTCAATTCTTCTTGTTCTCCTTGGATAATATCTGAGAGTCAACAAAATTCCTCTGTACTTCACTTCAGAAATGCCGCATTTTTAAGTATGGGAAAGTGTTTTAAAGCTTCTGAGCTTTCTAAAAGTCTTATGTTTTTTCATTCTAAGGAATATCATCAGTGTAATTCCAAAAAGCAGACTGTAAAACTGCAGAACACCACCAGCAACCACCACCTACTTTATAGTAGGTTTCGGATATTCTTCAAATTGCTTTATAAGTATCTGTTAAAATAAAACGAAAACTCCAACATGTACAATAGCTTTTCAAAGAACTTAACTTCCAATAAAGTAGCTTTATTTGAACAAAAATCCTCCATATAAGCACCATATTTTAGTAACCATTAGCAGAGAAAAGAATTTAAAAAAATCTCTGCATAATGGTGAATCTGAAAGCTTTTATTTGGCTGTTTTAAGCAGTATAGTACTTACTTTCAGTGTTAGAGTTTAATTTCCTCCCTTCCTTAACTACTTTGTTGTGCAGAGGAACATTTTTTTTTCAATAGTAGAAGGAAGATTTGGTCTAAATATATGTACACACACACACATATGTGTCTTGTTGTACACAGAAAATTTGTATTTATATTAAACAGCCATCTCTGCACACTGTTTGGACAATAAATAATGGTGAGTTACTACTACTACTCATACGTGTATTTTGTAGATACAGAGACAGCTTCATGTGACTCTATTCTCATTCCATGCATCTTTACAAACAGTATATTTTAAACACTCATGTAAGTGAAGGATTAAATTGCGTTATTACAAGACATGTAATTTCAGAGTTTATTAAAAGAACATTTCTAAAGATTCCCATCCCTGTAGGCAACAGCTGGTGATAGAAAAGGAACAGCTGTTGGTTTTCAACAGCTGGTGACAACAACTATTGATGAGAGATATTACATTTTTTGATAAAGAAGAAAAACACCATCACTGCTTCTGCACAGTAAAACCAACACATTGGCAACGGGAATGAAAAGTGCTTATTTGCCTTATTAAAAACTCAGGGCATGTCTACCATTGGTAACAGAGCAAGAACTGACAAAAAAACCAAAAACATCTAAACCAAACTAAAACAGCCAAACAAAAAAGGAACAAATTTGAGTCCAAAACATACACAAATTTTGATCTAAAAATGGAATAGCACAGTGTTGTGGTAGATGACCTCAGTAATACACAGACAGTTACTTTTGTGGTAGACAGGTTTGAAGTTTCCATACCTTGTCCTACTACACAAACAAATACCTCCTTTGAAGGGTTTTCATGCATCTGCTGAAGTCCTGATAAATTTGCAGGATAACTTTCCAATTTCAGAGAGGTTGTGCACAAGCACTACTGTCAGTGTACAGAGTTCAGTTAATGTGCATAATAAGAAGGGCTAAATCTCTATGTGCCAGTCATTTTCCCTGAACTACAAAGTCCACCTCTTATCCTAAATATAAATATTTTCTTATTGTTACAAACTGCCTAGAATAAAAATTAGATCACTTCAGAAGAGGCTCAAGAATTATGCAATAAGTTACAAAACTTCTGAAAGACAATTTTTCAATAAATTTCTTTAATCAGAAACTATTTCATTATCATGTCTATCACCTGAAAGCTCCAGCCACACTTTGTTGCTGGGTGTTCTCTTTGTTATGCCAAGGGAAAAATGTTCCAAGGCAAAGAACTGGAGACCTCTGGGCATTCCAAACACTGGCACTTCTTTGGCAGTGCTTATAGGGAGTCAAGACCTTTCTTCTCCCCACCAAGAGGAGGTTGAGGATGCAAAAGTTGGGAGGGAATACATACGGGACAGCTAACCCCAACTGACCTAAGGGATATTCCAGACCACATGATGTTTTCTGTATGGTGTATATACAGCTTAGGGAAGAAGGAAGAAGTTGGGGGACGTTTGAAGTGATGGTGTTTATCTTCCCAAGTAGAATGGTGTTTGTCTTCCCATTACATGTGATGGAGACCTGCTTCCCTGGAGATGGCTGAATACTCGCCTGCCCATGAAAATTAGTGAATGAATTATCTGTAGACTGAGAATTTTACTTCCCTGAACTAGGAAAATATATTTCTCCCTCCCCAAAAGTATTCAGTATACTTAAAAGTCTTAGCACAAGAACTTTAGAGGATGCAGGATCATCACCCATTTCCAAATAAAATCCAATTGCTCTAATAAAAGGAAGAAACAAGATGTAAATGAAAAGGGTAAACATTCTAAGATTTAGCTTTCCACAATTTCATAATTTTTTCCCTCCCCAAAAGTATTATAGATTGTCTACCAAAAGCTCTGACATTTTCAGTCATATTCATTATAGCAGAAAGAACAAATGTTTGAGAAACCACATACTGATCTCAATCTTTCTTTTTTCCCCCCTTTTCCCAAAAGACTCAATTTACCTAGGTAATGCAGCTTCCTAACCTTGATAATTCAAAGTGGTTTGGAATTGTTAATTTCATTAAATACCTAGAAGCCTTGTAAAGTAATACACAAGATGTTTAATACAGTACTTGGCAGTTACATACAAAGTAATTTTCCGTAGTCTTACTTGCAGGACAAGAACACTTAATCATGTAATAACATGGAAAAATAAACATTCAAGATGTTCTTGAACTCAATCCTAAATCAAGAAGAGACTCAATAGAAAATATTCTTCATAAATTTGGAGCCCCATGAAAGAAATGGAAAAAGGAGGGAAGGTTATTTAAACAAACTAACAGAATCTGTGTTTATTAAAAAGTTATTTTCTGTATAACAGTCTATGGTGAACACCAAAAGCTACAGAAGTAAATTTTAGAATCCACCCGCTGTCTTAGCAAAAGTTTACTAGTGTACTCTGCTCTTTTCACAGAATCACAGAATTGTTAGGTTTGGAAGGGACCTCTGGAGATCACCTAGTCCAGGACCCCTGGCAAGGCAGGGTCATCTAGAGCAGGTTACACAGGAACACATCCAGGTAGGGTTTGAATGTCTCCAGAGAGGGAGACTCCACGACCTTCCTGGACAGCCTGTTCCAGTGCTCTGCTACCCTCAACATAAAAGAACTTTTTGTGTTTCAGTTTATGATCATTGCTCCTCGTCCTGTCATTGGGCACCACCAAAAATAGTCTGGTATCTTTCTCTTGTCACCTGCCTGTGAGATATTTATACTCATTATTGACATCCCCTCTCAGTCTTTTCCAGACTAAACAGACCCAGCTCCCACAGTCACTCCTCATAAGAGAGATGGTCTAGACCCCTTGTCATCTTGGTGACCCTCCGCTGGACCTTCTCCAGTAGTTCCTTTTCTTTCTTGTACTGAGGAACCTAGAACCAGACACAAGTACCCAAGATGTGGCCTCACTAGAGCTGAGTAAGAGGGACGATCACCTCCCTTGACCTGCTGGTCACACTCTTCCTGATGTAGGAGGCCCTCCTGGCCCCAAGGGCACACTGCCAGCTCATGGTCAACTTGTCACCCACCAAGACACCCAGGTCCTTCTCTACAGAACTGCTCTCTAGTAGGTCAACCACCAACCTGTACTGGTACTTGGGGCTATTCCTCCCCAAGTGTAGGACCCTACACTTGCCCTTGTTGAACCTCCTTAGGTTTCTCTCCACCCAGTTCTCTAGCCTATCAAAGTCCCACTGAATGGCAGCACAGACATTCAGATGTATCAGACACTCCCCCCAGTTTCATAAGAGCAGCAAACTTGGTGAGGATACCTATCCCTTTGTATAGGTTATTGAAAAACAAGTTGGATAAGATTAGACACAGTATTGATCCCTAGGGAATGCAGCTAACTACAGGCGTCCAACTGGATTCTACTCTGCTGATCACAACCCTCTGACATCTGCCATTCAGCCACCTCTTGATCCACCTCACTGTCCATTCATCTAACCCACATTTCCTGAGCTTATCTACTAGGATTTTATGGGAGACAGTGTCAAAAGTCTTGCTGATGTTGAGGTAGACAACATCCTCGTTGACCCATCCTGCCATGCCATTGTAGAATACTGTTAGATTGCTCAAGATGATTTCCTCTTGTGAATCCATGCTGACTACTCCTGATGACCTTCTTTTCTTCCACGTGTTCATGACCTCCAGAATGACCTGTTCCATTATCTTTCCACAGATGAAGGTGAGGTTGACTAGCCTGTAGTTTCCTGGGTCCTCCTTCTTGCCATTTTGAAGATGGGAATAACATTGGCCTTCCTCCAGTCATCAGACGCCTCTCTTGTTCTCCATGATTTTTCAGTGATGGAGAGTGGCAGAGCAACAACATTGTCCAGCTCCCTCAGCACTCATGGTTGCGTCCCAACAGGGCCCATGGATTTATGGGTGTCAAACCTGCCTAGCTGATCTCTAACACAATGTTCTATGACCAGGGGAAGTCTTCCTTTCTCTGGCCTTTTTCTCTTACCTCCTTGGTCTGGGACTCCTGAGAACCATCCTTAGCAGCGAAGACTGAGGAAAAGAAGATATTCAGTAATTCAGCCTTCTCTGTGTCTTCTGTTACCAGGAAATCCATGTGATTCAGCAGCAGGTCCATATTTTCCTTAATCTTCCTTTGGCTGCCAGCTCATCCTGCTGGCAGGTCTGCTGCCCTCTTTGCCTGATTTCTTCATCATAGGGATACACAGGTCTTGAGCTTTGAAGAAGTGGTGCTTAAATATTGACCAGCTCTCTTAGACTTCTTCTCTTCTAGAGCCTTATCCTGTGGAATTCCTCAGTGCAGGTCGCTGAAGAGGCCATAGTCACATGGCTGTCTCTACCTTCAGCTCTCAAAGCTGAAGGGCTGTTGAGAAAGGCAACAGGACTCTTCTGTCTGGTGGGCAAAGGAGCACCCCAGGCCATGGGAGTCCCACCCCAGAGATGAATGGTTGTGGTCTCATCACAGCCTGCATCCTCCATTCTCCAGGGACAGCTACTATGGTGGTTCTTGTCCTCCACAAGAGTATTTCAGACACAACAGTCTCAATGCACAACTTCTAGACCTAGAGGTGACTCTCCATCAGAAACAGTCTGGAAATAGTTGTTCCCATCCTCTGCCCATGTACTCAGATACTGCTACCACTGTGATCTCCCCAATTCCCAGACACAAACACATTTCTGCATTGCACTAATCAGCTTCCTTCAGGCTCTTGGTAGCCAGGAGTGTATGTTGAGTTGCTAATCACTCTCTACAGGGCTCGATGTCTCTGTGGGTCCTACCAGTAATCCTCTCTGCTGTACCGTGGCCACATGATACTCCATAATCTCAGCAGCAGCTTTAATGGCAGGGAGGCTAGAGAAGAGCTGTTCCATCAGCTAAAGCAAATCAACTCTCAGCTAATAACCTGGGGGACTTTGGTGTAGAGAGCCCCCTGAGGTGAATATGGGGTCTCTGTGTGTAAATGGCAACACAGTCTGAGTGAGAGAAGAAAAGGTCAGAGTGGTTTTAGAGCTGCTCTGAAGTCTCTCCACTATGTCATGCATTTCCTTAATCATCATGAAAACACTGCAATTGGAGGGCTAATGTGCCCACAATGCTAACCAAAGGCAATCCATATTCACATACACACACAGCTGGGTTTTGAAGCAGGATCCCAGGGGAATTACAGTCTCTCCTTCCACAACACAGATAAGACTTCACACCAGTAAGACATAAGAACACCAAAATGAGTTCCAGATGGAAGACGATGAAGCACAGAACCACAAAATGGCTGTAGGTGGCTGGACACATGAAGGTGAGGGTTCTTGAAGAACTGAGGGAACTCAGGTACTGCAAGGAAAGGGAGGCTGAAAAAGTCTCAGCAGCACAGAGCCAGGGGAAAGCTTGAAAACCATTCAGACCTGGATCTTAGGACTGATGGCACTGTGCTGGTGGTGACATCTATGTGTAAGCAGCCCAGGGGCACACTGAGTGTGACAGATTCTTGAGCACTGGGATTACACAGCAGAATGTCATAATCAAGGATGCTAATACACAAGCTGGAAGTCATGTATGTCCCAGAGCCTTGTTCACTGTTGGAACAAGCAACCATAGTGATACTGTCACAGCCTCACTTGGTACTACTTCACTGCCCAGAGCAGCCAGGAACCTCAGATCATGCATTCTTAGACCCTACCACTTCTTAGCTGTCCTGAAAGGGTGAAGATTAAAGTGATGCTACATGCTTTGCAGTTCAAAGTCTCCTGCATCCATCACGTCAGGGCATGGTCCATGGTTCAGCATGGCTCAGCTCCCTTTCCCGGGTCAATTGCAAGTCACTTCTTTTGGAAATACTTTCAGAACAGAACAAAATCGTAACACCTGGCCCCTTCTAAATCATCTGAGATTTAGATCTCATAAGACCAAAGACAGACAATAAAACTGGACTACTCAAAACTCATTTAATTGTGGTTGGACAGGACAAGCTCATTTTGCAGAAGACCTTTGACATTTGAAAATTTGTCTGCTCCAAATCAAATTAAAAAAAAAAAAAAAGGTACTTGTATGATTTTCTCTGTATGATTCCACAAAAAGTTCCACTGCAGAATCTCAAAATTACTATATTCTACTGCCATGTTTTGATAGCTTTAAAGTACTGCCATTGTGACAACGCGCAGTTTGATGTAGTTTGATGTATTGAATAGTTACAATTCTACAGAACACACAGATTAAATATTAATATTGCCTTGACAATGTTAGAAAAGACATGTCAATAAATGTATTTTTCTGACTGTTCTATACATACATTATGTACTCATACATATATATACATACATAAATTTATCTCTGTATGTATTTACATAACTCTATAAAAATATCATAATTTTAGCAACATGGCACTTTCCGATGAAAAGCTGTTTCAATGATTTTTATTCTAAAGCTGTCTGGTTTTGTATTTTGTGATTCAGATATTCATTCCTGCCCCAAATGCCCCTCCAATGTCCACTCAACCTGAATCGTTATTCATATCACTCTCTAATCATAAGATTAGTTCCCCAAAGGCCTATAGTAGTTAGGTTCTCTTAATATGACCATTAAAATAGATAACTGGTTTTGCCATTAAGTACCTCTTAGCCTTCTGTGCTTTCACGCAGAAGTGCTTATGGTCCAGTCCCTAACAGGGAATTCACTCTGGCAGAGCCCTAGAGAAGCATTTGGGGTACTATCTTGCCAATAATACTTAGAAGCAGAAAGTTCAGTGAATGAAGTCCTTCAATGAAAGTTAATTTAGCTATAACCTTGAGTTAAAACCTTACTGCAGAAGTACATTAAGAAGAAATCTTAGCTTAAATTAATTCGACCTGAAAGCTCAATAGAGACATATTCACATTTGTAGCTAGACAAATCAAAGCAGGGAGGCTTTTGATAGAAAGCAGTGCTAATAAAGTAAGAAAAAAGAACTCCAGAATTTTTTCTAACCTACAAAAATTTTCAAAACCAGCAATGGAGCAAAACAAATTGCATTTTATATTAACAAGCATCAACCAGTAAAAGCCCACTTTTTAACAGGACTGGTTTCATAAAGGTATCTATTATTTCTTCTTTCTTTCCCTGTTTCTTCTCCTGCTTACCCCTTTTTCAAGCAGTTTTTCATCTCCCTCACTTTGCCACCCTTTTCTTTCTAGTTTTCTGTTTTCTATCTCCTCTGCAACTCTTTCTTACAGTGATACAAGCTTTCTTATTGTAACTACACAGGCACAGAATATTCATCTAATGGCTACTATAAGAACAAATAGGACAAAAGATAACAAGGCCTTCATTCACTTCTAATTAAAAAGAAAAATCTCTGAGAGCTTTGACGTCTATGATGCTCATGCATATACTATTAACTCAAACTAGAGGAACATGGCTGAAGGCTAGAATGTTTTCCACAGGTGATCTCTCAACTCATTCTGTCATTGTTTTTGGCAAAGTCTTGGTTCCTTTTACTTTAGAACCTCCTATTTAGCTCCAACTCTCTCAAAATTTAAATAAATAAAATTTTGGAGTGAGGGTCTTGAGATTATACTATAAAAATAATAGCAAGGACAAATAAATTCCAGTGCTACATTAATGAGATGTGTTTTTAAACATAATCAGTAAGTGACAGCTATGAAGAAATCATTATGCTATAGTATTCATACATGGACTGAATGTATGATTGTAAACAGATACTGAATGTGTGTTTTGGGTGGTTTTTGGTTTTGCCATTTCAAGATTTCAGGATAACAAATGATTTTGGATATTCACAGTATCTCAAATAGTGCTTTTATGAACGTTACATACCTCTTCAGTATATACTAAAGAAGCTACTGTCTAACATGAAAAAGGCTCCATCAATAAAAAAACAACCCACCACAGAAGCAGAAAATAGATGAGGTTTGGCTTTCATTAAACTAAAAACTAATTACTAAACATATGATGCCCAAAGATTATGATTTCTAGTCCCCTAAAACTCGATCATTAAAATAGCACTATGTAACTTAATGTAATTTAGCCAAGATATAAGGAACATCAGAGTGAAAAAAATCATTAGAAACACAAATACATTATCAAATTGCTGTTTTCTGAAGAAAATAAGGACAGCAAAACCAGTGATTATACTTACTACCATCTCTAGCTATTAAGATGACATTTTAAGTAATAATACTTATTTCAAGTCTATCTTGAACGTAGAAACAAAAAATTCTTTCTCTTTAAAATCTGAAGTTCATTTCATACACCTAGATCTTTTTGGATGACATTGCTAACATGCTAGTTCTCATTAATTTAATACTTATCTATTGAATCCACCTTTCAAAAAATTGTATCTTAATTTCCAGAGGCAACAGTGCTTCAACATACTGCAGAGGTATGCTGCAAAGATGAGAAAATAGTATCAGGTAATCCAGAACCCACAGTAGTAAAATTACATAATTTCACTACATTAAAACAGAAAGATCATACTTTTTAGGAAGGGCAGAAATTTGAAAGACCAAGAGAGAAGGATTCTCAAAATCTGAGCCAAACACTGGTTACTAATTACAATTAACTAATTTCTGAAAGAATATTCCATCTTCTGCTATGAAACATCATCATTGCTATAAACCCTCAATGCACATCAGTGTAAGAAGGGAAGAAAAACTCAAAAGCTCAGTTTATAAAGGTTTCTACAACCATGTCTTGAAATCAGAGAAACTGTAAAGAATAACTAGCACAAAGCCCTGCAGGTATTTTGAACAGCTATTTCCTGAGATGTCTTTCTTTCTCTAATAGGTACTCTGTCATATCAACAATCCTACCTGTTCTACTCACAGAGAAGTTTGGTTTTCCACTTACCTAACTCATTTTAATAAGTTACCTTTCTTATGTAGGTTTCTGAGATAATAGATATGGCTACATCATTTAGATTTTTACATTACCATTACTGCAATTTGTATAGGTATGACTAAATTAAATACAACTTGCAACTCAAGTATCATTGCCTTGGTGTAGCTGCCACAAAAAGAGAGGATTGTTCACATACATGGAAAGAGAACAAGAACAAAATTTTAATATGGGAAAAAGATTTTGTTCTAGCTGAATGCACCTTTTGCAGAAGTGAGAGCCACCCAGCAATAAAATCTGGAGTGGTTAACTGATGGATAAGAGCACCTTATTCAAAGTTCCTGGAAAAATTTCAAAGCTCCTTTTCACTGTTCTGAATCCAACAGGTCTGAAATTTAACTTTTATTGTTGCTGGTTTTGTAAATCAAGTTTTGTTTGGAAAAGTTTTACTAAATTTGGTAAAACAAGAAATTGCTTGTTATTATAATATGCAATAAAACTTCTAGTTTAAAACTTCTAGTTTTCAATAACTGATGTCAAAGGGGCAGCAGAAAGTTTCTCTGAAAGAGAGTAAATACTTAGGAAAACTGGATCATCAGTTTATAGTATAAACAAACAAAAAAAGGCTTCTCTAGATCAAAGATCTACAGAAAGTAGGTAAGGAATAACTACAAATTCAAGAAGAGGTTCCTTGCCTCCTTCTCCTAACCATTCAAGCTAATATTGTTTCAGCACACTGAGTAGAATAGATTGAACAACTTGTTCTTCTAGGCTATGATAGGCATACCCCAAAAGAGACACAGTGAGCACTAATAGTATTGTTTCTCTTAAATACCAAATTCCAATTTTTAAGTATTGAATGTAAAGATTATATGCAGGGGGAAAAAGTAATAAATTGTAACTAACTTCTTCAGAGTGATTTTAAAAAAGAAAAGGTGTTTAAAAAAAAATAAACCCCACAGAATCCAATGGGTGCCAGGACCCAGATGATTCCTCCATCCCAGCTACTGTTATTCAAGGTGACACAGTCTCAGGCCAGAATGCCTCTCCTGGCCCTGTCCCATTGGTGTGGCTGCTCTTGTCCTTTTTTCGGACAGCAGCAGGACTGCACACCCATTCCGAAGAGACATGATCAAACACATTCAAAATACTGAATAGTCACAAAGACAGTGGCTTTACCAACACCCACATAAAAACCAGCAACATGTAATTACAAAGTAAACACCCACAAGTCTTGTTTCCTCTGTGACTGATTAGTGTTGAAGTCCATCTATGAAAAAATACATACCCTCACTCAGGCGTACTCATAAGTATGCCTGAATTCATGATATCTCTGCAGTGTTTTTGGCCAGGATAGAATTAATTTTTTTCATAGTGGTTTGTATATTGCTATGCTTTGAATTTGTTATTAAATCAATGTTGACAATGTAGGGAAATTTTAATTATTGCTGAACAGGTCTTACCAGTGGGTTTTCTGTTTTTCACATACCACCAGTGGGGGGGTGCACAAGACATTGGGAGAGGACATAGCTGGGACAACTGAACCTAACTCACCAAAGGACCATTTCATACCATATGGTATCATTTTCAGCAATAAAAGTTTCAGGGAAGGAGGAAGGGAGATGATATTCAGCATTCAACTTTATTTTTTATAGAACCCTGCTTTCCTGGAGATGGATGAATATCTGCCTGCCGATGAGTAGTAGTTTAATAATGAAAACAAACTAAAGATTTCATTCACTATTTCTATCTCAGCCCATGAATTTTCTCAATTTTACACTTTCAGTTCTCTTTGCATCCCACTGCAGGAGTGTGAGCAAGCAACTGTGAGGGGCTCAGCGGCCTACCAAGGTTAAACCGCATGAGTAACAAATATTGTCACAAACTCCACATTTTCTGATACACATTTTACAGACTCCGGGTGTCTTATACATTCACTGCTTCAGACCTCAAGTGTTCCCATATGCAGGTCTCCTTCTTCTTGCCAGTGAGCCCAATTTGACATCTGCTGGCACATTACAGGTACATACTCACACAAAGAATTGCAATTCACTAGGGAAATGTAAACCATCTGCTGTCCGCAGACCTACAGGCCCTGTGGCCCACAGGCATTTCTCTATTTCAACCATTCTCCCCCGCAGTCCCTCCAGTTGCTGGCATTTAGACCTTGGAGTACACGTACAGAATACCTTACATGGAAAAATGGTTAAGAACAGGACTATTAAAAAGACAGAATAGACTGAAGTGGAGAGGTTCTGGGTGCTTTGTCAGCAAAAAAAGTACCGAGCAGCAGCTGTTTATTTGTGCCTGTTCCCTTTTGTAAAACTTTCTCCTTTTTCTCCTGTTTGTACAACCATCACCCCCACATACACACCACCCTCACCCTTCCATTTCCCTCAGTAATGTCTACATCCAAGGGCTTGCAAAGACATACTTTTTCTGAGTATGGCCTGTTTTATGTTCTATGAAATATGACATCTGTTATCTTCTCCAAGAGTAAATATCCATTAATAGATTAATAAACTTTGTCTCCATTAAAGCTCAGTGAGGTCACCTTATGCAGTATATTGAATTTATTAGTCTGGGCTAGAGTTCAGCTACTTCAAGTTCAGGGCAGCCAAATGACAAAATATCTATCGACTATGCTCCTGGAATCTTTACATGAGACTGAAACCCACAAGAGGAACTCAATTTCAATCCATGCAAATGAAATCATAACTTACCTACTTAAACTTCAGGTATTCTGGAGGAACTAATTTGTCAGCAAGAAACATAAATTGGAGTAGATCATGCCTAGTTGCAAATAGAACCATTATCCTGCTATCTGCTGAGAATGTTTGCAATTTTTAACCCATTCCCAGGTGGATAAAGGTCTATTAATTAGTCTTCTAGATTTTAAGGATGTACAGAACCAATGAGCTCCTTTGAGGGTATTAATAAAGCCAAGTTACTAGCATCCTGGAAGAGTTTCAGAATATCAAAAATTTTATGGAGATTCTCATCAGGAGAAATAGCTTTCCATGAAGCAGTTATGATTTTAGAGATACAGATATTTCCTGCCAGGAAAGCAAAAAAAAAAAAAAAGCACAGATGCCTCTAAGTGGATGTTCTTACAAAGCTTCTCTTGTAAAAACTGTTCTAAAAGCCATTAAGTGTGAAATAGGGATGAGATATGGATATACATGATACTGAAACACATATTTGGAGCCTGAATGAGGAAAAAAACTAGCTCATCATGAAATTCTTTTAGGATCCCAAAATTTATAATGAAAATGTCAAGCAACCTGTACTAGAGCAGCAGCAGACACTGCTATAAACTAATTTTCCCTGTGATTCAGAAATAATTCTAATTTCTTTTTCTTAGTGGGATTCTACATTTAAATCTTACTTACTAGATGCAATATAGCCACGTACATGAAAAAATAAATCAATTCAATAGAACCATCTGTTCACTTTTGTGAACAGAAAAATCTTTCACTTTCCTAGTGAAGACTTTTATATTTTCTTAAGCTGGTGCTGCCTCTTTTTGAAGTCAGTCAGATTTTTTGAGGTCAAGAAAGGGAGGATGACTGCATTTTCAAACACTGAGAATACAAATCAGTTGGAGAAGTGAAGTGAGTTGGACTCTAACTTTTTTTCCCAGATTTAAAACAGAAAGTAAGAAATCAGTGAAGGGTTAGCCATTATTAGCATCAGTAATTAAGTCACAGTGGTAGAAATAATTTGAAAAGCAGTTCTATTTTGAAAGTATATCCTTTCAGTTTACCTTACTAACACTGTAACAAAAAATACTAAGGCAGATTCAATGACTATGAATTTATGCAGGGTAGTGTCCTGCCAGATCCTTCTTTGGTTTTTACCAGAATTACTCAGGCTGCATATGATCATTCCTCTTGTTTGGAATCCACCTTCAAATAGTTTGGAACCCCACATCTTGCTGGATGATTTACTGCTGATGCAATAGTTCACAAAATATTTAGTCACCTATATAAAAAGTCTACTTTTCTGACAATGTTCCCTCTCTATGCACCTACATAGATGTTTTCATAGCATAATAAGAAATAATAATTTTTATTTAGTTTTCATTATAAATCAAATAGTTTTTAAAACCATCCCTCTGCCTCAGTCCTGCTATAACTGAAATATGTTTTACAAATTTTGGATCATCCTACTTGACTTTTTGCACATGGAAAAAGTTTTGGCAGTGGTGCTCATCATATCTGCCAATTTATTAAACAGCTTCCTCTAACACTAGAGCAAATGTCAATTTACTCAGGACATTTTTCTTCCTGAGAATTCCTACACTAATGTGCAATGTTTAACATTTTTTTCCTATTATTTGAGGAATTAAGAACATTTCTTCCTACAGCTCAGTGATGCAATGTGTTTGTTTCTTTGAGATTTTGGGGGTTTGTTTTTAGTTTACTTTTTTGTTGTTGTTGTTTTTATTTGGTTGTTTTTTCCCTGTAGATCATGCCCGCCACCCAAAAACATAAGTTTTTTCAGAATACGAAATTAGTAACATAAAATGAGATTTAGAATACACATCCCTGTTTTCATTTAACTTTAATTTAACTACCTGAATTATTTTGTAATTAGTCTCAATTCCTCCAGATTTGCTGGTACCATTAATAAAAGGGGACAACAGTTAACTCTTCAGAACAGGTTTAAATAATGTCCCTTTAAAAACATTCTGCTTTTTAAGGAAAAGAAGATTAATCCTTTATAGAGCTGTATTATCTTCATCTCCCAATGGGTACATAAATACAGGATGCCAAAGAGATAAATACTATAACATATATCTTTCTTGTGAGCAACCTAACATACACAGAGTTTCAAACCTGGCTTTTTTGTCCAATCAGAAAAGTGAAACTTGCTGTATATTTCATCTCAATTGCTACTCTTATATGCCTAAACACATCTGAATTTTGACCAAAAATTCTAGTCAATGAAAATTCAGCAATTTTTTATATGACTTTCCAACTGCACTACCTGATAGGTGCAAGATATGCTGCCTCCTGTGGTCAAATACTGGTTTAACCTCTGGTGAAGACTTCATCAAGGAGCTGGGATACTAAGTCCGCTCAGACTGTGGTACTGCAGTAAGGTACACACCACAAACTGCAAAGACTCAGATGAAGAAGATAACTTCATAGAATGAAAGGAAAACTAAACAAAGCACCTGGTTGCTTGGTGACAGGGATAGATTTGCATTTTATGAGATCTGTTTTTAAAGTGTGCCTTCCCATGTTTGAGTTTTCCCTAGCAAACAAGCAAGTAAAAAGTGATATTCCAGTTTCTATGTGGGAAAAAACCTGAACAGCTAAAGCTCAAACAAACCCCAGACATGGCTGAGTTTAGAAGTTTGTCGGTCTTCTTTGGGAGCCCACTGCAGGTTTAGATCTGCTTCAAAGTGTTGTTTAAATTAGGATCCTGCTGCAGTCACCGGGCAGAGGAAGGGAGGTCTATATTAGACGAATAGCTGGTGCTATCTGATAGGACTGAGCCTTACTGCTGTCAAGGTAAAGTGATGGACTTGGATTCTAAATAGAATTAAGTTCCTGACACGTACCGGTCTTTAGGTCACTCACTCATGCATCAAGTCCTTGGCTGCAGGAAGAGGGCAGCGTCTCCCAGAGGCACAACAGAGTTACAAGTTACAGGCCTGGAAATCAAAGGCAACATTAAATCTTCACAGCAAAAATTGTGAGGGTGATATTGCACAAACCCTTGGTCATTATCCAGGCAAAGTATTTGCATTTCCACCTGTTCACCAATAGCTGGTGATATAGGCAAAAGAACAAACAAGGCCTGAGACTGACACTAGCTAGAAAGGTGGCCTAGTTTAACACTCCATCCAGTCAAGGGTGACCACACTATAACACTGCCGTCAGAGCATGTTTGTTATCACCAATCTGATCTCTCTTGTGTGCCACAAAGTTATCTTCTCATAGAGAAGCTGCATATCTTCTATTCCTTTTTCAGAAAATATGAAGACCCTGTCAATCTCTCATAGTCCAAAAGTTGCTTTAAAAATAAATAATCAATAATACAGAAATTTACAAGAAAAAAAAAAAGAAGTCTTGGGATCAGAAGAGTAGTTCTGCTCTTCTTACATTTCAGTGTTTTGATATATGCACAGAGACTAACACAGGGAGGAGAAGGAGGCAGTTTGAATCTCAGCTGACAGAATTCTAGTAGAAAATACTAAAAGATTAGGTCAGACCATCAAAATTATGCATTAACTCAATGGTATCACTAGAACACAGTGTAAGCCAGCTTCATGTTATTTTTACTCTCAGTTTTTATTTTGCTAAATATGTTCAACGTTCAACTGTTCTTTTTTTTTTTTTTTTATCTCCAAGGTGTCTCTTATAATGAACATCATAGCTATTACTAAAAATTTTAACTTTCTCAAACTCCTGTTTTCCCTCTTTGTAGGGCACTAACAATTTTCATCTGAGTACACTATCAAATATTAGGGAAGACACCTGGAGGGATAGCACACATAATTCCTCTATATAAACTACTTTGTTTATACTTATCTGACACCGTTAAGGTCTCCTTTACCCAAATAACTGAGTCTTCTAACCATGCCTAGTTTTACAATTTTTATTTTCCTTCAAGGCAAAGACATCATCTTACACTTAAGTTTGAAAACAAAACTAAAACACTCAACTCCAAACCTCCTGTAGTTCTCATAAAAAAAATAAATTAGAAAACCTATTTTATAAAAATTATGTGAGATTATCAAAGTTACACATAAAAGAAATAGAGTCCAGAACTGTAGAAATTAAATTTTTCTGAATGAAAGCAGATGAAACTGTCAAAAGATGTGAAATCTTTTTGTGAAATCTTCTCCACAGCCTCATTTTATTTTAACTACTGTGTCACAGTCACCTTTCCCAGAAGATGATGAGAATGATAGCATCCACTAACGAAAAAGAAAAAAAAATCTCTTAATTGCTCTGATACATAACAGTCAAACAAACAAAACCAATTCCTGTGTATTTCAGACTAAGAAGTAACAAGTGTTAAAACTTCTACACACACATGCTGTTTCTGTTGTATGTTTCTACAATGGGATCTTGAGTCCTTTACAAAGATCCATACTGTCCAATAAATCAAAACCACTGTATAACTGATGCTTACAGTGAAAGAACTCATTGACTGGAGTCAACAAGAACACGGTTTCAGTTACACACTGCTACCCACTGTGATACCACAGTCACGACCTGGCTGCAGGGACCAGGAGCTGGTACAGGTTAAGACACAGAGGACAGTGAGGGAGGACAGCAAGAAAGGACAGGGGCAGAAGACAGACTCTGGGTTTCAGTAAAGCATGCCTTCTCAGGGACTGGAACGATGGGTGCTGTGCAGGGCTGTCCCAAAGGGTAAAGAGGCCCTGGAGGAGCTGGTCAATCTTTAAGAACAACCTCTTTGAATCACACCAACCAGCCTACCTCAGTGTGCAAGAAAACAGGAAACCACAGCATGAATTCACAGATTACACAGAAATGAGCAACAGTGTTCAAGCACAAAAAAGAAGCCTCAGTGGTGGTCTCCATGGAGGAAACAAAGGACAAATGTCCCAATTCACAAACGTGGAGTTAACAAGGACACAGCTCATCTCATCTGGAAAACAGCAAACAGCATACAGTTGGCAACAAAAGGACTTTCTCGGGTATGTGAACCACCAAGGAGACCACAGAACACACAGGCCTGCAGCAGAACAGGGTGGGTAGCCCAGTGGTGAAGGGCACAACAAAGGCAAATATGGGTGATCAGAGCCTTCCTTGTCTCAGTCATCATGGACCAGCTCTGCTCTCTCACTTCTACACGTGCTTCAGGGCAGCTATTCATGCAATAGCATGAAGAACCTACAAGAAGAGTATCTTAATGAGTCCATTGAGTGAGAACATGTTTCCTGTTTATCAAACATTAAAACAATGACTCAGAGCTGTTATTGTACATACAAAGCAGCGGTGATACAAAATTAACTATGGAAGCAAACAAACAGAGAACTTGTTTTGATATCCAATACTGAAAATTCATGTAGAAACTCGTGATTGTGGATTTCTGGGATTATTTTTTTCCAAAATATTTTTACCCTTCCTCAAAACAAAAAACAAAGAGTAGAAATAGTAAAATTCCTTTCATATTTGGATTAATTCTATCATTTGCAGATCTGACTCACTGAGTCAGCTAAGATAAAAGTTAGACGATAAAGGAGAACAGAATGAATTTTAAATGGTTAAGTCAATATTTCTTTTTTCAACACTAGGAGATCAAATTACTCAGAAGGCAGACTCAAAATCTGTTAGTAGCACTTAAAAATATGTTTTTACACAAACTTCTATATAAATGTGGTATGAATATCCTATTTATAACAAGAAGTAGTTAATAGCCTAATAAAAGCAAGGAAACAAAAAAAAAATTAGCTAAAAGAAATAGATTAACTTCCATCACAATCCCAGAAGTCAGGAATCACTCAATTTCAGAGGTCAATTCAGGTTTCTGGAATCATTGTTCAGAATCACACAGATTGTGTTCAATCTCACACTCCCTCTGCATTAGCTCATAAGAATGAATTAGTAGTGGGAGAGGATTCTCAAGCTCACACATTGGATTCTGCTTGGATGGAGTTTTCTTCATAGTAGCCTATACAGAGTTCTGCATTGAATTTGTGAGAAAATCAGCACTGATAACACACCAGTGTTTTGGTTACTGCTGAGCAGTGTATGCACATGTCAAGGGTTATTCCCTACACCCCCACCCCACTCACTATGCCTTCCCAGCCTGTAGACTGGAAGTTTTGAAGAAGTTTTCAGGAACACAAAAGGACAGCTGACCCAAACTGACCAATACCATATGACTTCCATACCACATGGCATCATGCTCAGCAATAAAATTTGAAGAAAGAAAATGGGAGAACGTACTTGGTTACAACATTTGACTTCCCAAGTAATTGTTACATGTGCTGAGGCCCTGCCAAAAACTGGCTCAGTTTCTACCTGCCAACACAAAGTAGTGAATATTTTGTTTTGGTTTTAGGCACAGCTTTACTTAACATATTTAAACTATTTATATCTCAACATCTGAATTTTCCTTTTTTAAGCTTAAAAAAAAACCCCATACAACATTTCATTTCTTTAGAGGTACAACACAGGCAGGCTTTTATTTCTCTAGAAAACATTAAGAAGCTAATAAATAGAGGAAGTGATGGCAAGTTAAAAGGAAAGTACCAAGTAAGACCTTGAGAAGTACGAATAAGAGCTGCATTATTCTAATTAGTCAGCATCTCACAGATTCTTCCACAACTACCTATACCAAAACCTTTCAAAAGGCATGGATTTATCACAGTTGTGAATAAAGGCTCTAAAAGCTATTTTTCCTCTACATTGTCTGAGGAATGTATGGGCTCTATTAAGTAATAAGACTGCACATTTCCTTGCTCTCTCATATTTGTCCACATAACTAATGCTTCTTTTTCATTCATATGTTCCTTCAATCCATCTATAAATATTGTTTCCTTAATGCTAAAAAGAAACCCTCTAAAAGACTAAGGCTTAGGAGGTGGTTTTACAGATTTCACTAAGACTTTGGAAATGGTGATTGTAATAAAAAATGACAGCAACAAACTTTGATTAGATGAAGGTTTCTATGCCTTTTTTATTTCTACTTTATTCTACCAATATCTATGTAGATGAAATGTAAAATATTAAATGAAAGGCAGAGATTTTCTCCCTCCTTTCCACTTATTGATCAAGAAGTTATGACTGAATTATTGCTGGCATTTTATTTATAAGTTTGAATAATTTAAATAGACCTGTACATCCTCTCTACTATATCCTTCTAAAGAAGTTAACAAATATCTCCTTCTCAGCTCTTCCTTCCTCAAATTAGGTTTAGTCAATAAAAAACAAAAAAGTGACTCAGACAATTTTAAAAAAAGTTAAAAATCTGGGGGTTTGATAGTCTGTATTCCCTTTTACATAAATATGAGCTTCACTGTCATTTTGTACACCCCACATACACTTAAAAAAACCCAAATCAGCCAACTCTAACACATTTGAAGATACTACTGTTTAATTTTGCTCCCACACAGTGAAATTCTGATCTCCTCCATAGAGAAGAGCTATTTTACTTAATGGTGGAAGTACCAATGGAGCTTACACAAAATAACAAAACCTGGCTCTTAAATCTGGAAAAGAAAAATAAATCATACAGAACTCTGAAACTGTGAGGGGAAGACACTCAAGGGGCAAATATGGAGCAATACAGCTTACCCATCAATGACCTGTGTTTAAATAGAGCAGAAAATTGCAGTATGAAATTACAGGAGGTTTCAGTCAAAGGGACAGTCCAAGATGTTGCTTCTCTGGGTAAAGAGACGTTTTCAACCTTAAGGAATACTATAATTGTGTCCAGAATTAAAAAAATGTGTTTTGTCATTCAGCTCACAAGAGAGTACATTTGAATGCACACACAATAACAGGAAGTATAAAAAACCCACACAGAATAAGAACATTAAGATAATTTCACTACAAGAGTTTTGAAAAACTGATAATGCATCACATACTGTGATACAGCTTTCTGACTCTTGTGGGAAAATGATTGGTCTTTTAAGAAGAGGTAGTTACTTTTCACTAATCACATCTTGCAATTATTCTTTGTACAATATGCAAGACAGAACTGTTAAAAAGCTTTTCATACCTTTTGCTTCAGCACCTTTTTGGAATGTATGCTCTACTACCTACGGCAACCAGCTGTGCTTACACTGGACATCCTCAGTTAAGCAGGATCAGACTTTGCAGTGTTATTATTAGCTATAAGCATTTGTTTGTTTCTTTAGTGTCAGTTATGCCCTATAGGGACTGCCAATGACAAATAGTGATCCACGAGGTGGATTTAATGAACAAGTTTGTATCAGTGACAAATACACCACCAGGATGTGAGAAAGTACTGCATTTTAGATTTTCTTATTTTTCAAAATGTTAGAATTAACTTTGGGACAAGAAAAATCTAACTTTTTAGACATTTGAGCCCCCAACCTACTTTCAGATTAGCTGTGGATGTGGAATAATTATTAAAAAACAGTCCCTAAATTTTACCCCAAAATTCCTCTTTTAAAGTTAAAGGAGTATTCCTGCTTTTTGTCCACCATGATTAAGTCTTTCAACTTACTGGCCCACAAACTGACATAAAAATACTTTTTTGTTTATTTAACAAAACTAAAGTGCTAGCTGCAATATTAGGGGGTTTGCCTTCACAAAACTCATCTATATAGACAGATGGACATAAAGTTGAAGTTAGCCAAAAAAAAAAAACAAGCACAAAAATCCATCATACTATATTATATTAGAATAAGCCTTGAGATCTGGATAAGAATAAGAACAGACAATTCAGGCAAATCACTGTAAGTTGTTAACAGTATAAAATACTAAATTCCATGTCAAAGACTTGCAGTCTTCACTTCAGAGAAGTGAAGACTAAGATAGAACTCAAAGAGTCATCCCCTGGTTTCAGATAATTCTATAAATGTTGGGGGAAAAAATGAGAAAATAAGACCGGTTGATCTTGTAGCTGATTGAGAGTTTCAATAGTACTGAAATTCTTCATCATAAAATCACAGCTTGTTCAACAGACCAGGATACTCACTACACTAAACACAGTTGGTAAAGAGCGTTTTAATTGTCAAATACCAAAAATTTGTCAAGCATAACTTTATTCAAGACTCTCTCTGACCACAGACTCAAGTTAGAAAACATCTCCAGATCTGACTTTTTCTTCTTGAGACCAGCAATACAGAACTTGGGATTCACTTCGTCTGTATATTTTAGCATCAAATTAAAATAAAACAAAAACAAAAACCTGATACTAAATTTGTAACGAGTAAAGCCCATCTACCAAGGAAAGGAAAAAAAAAAGAAAAAAAGACCTCAAAACCACAACCTGGAAGTTTTGATTATATTATTTGAGGAAACCTCCTAATTATCATTCAAGATATAGATATGGTGGAAGCAAAGGAGGGGTGACACTTTAGATACGGATAACTGATGAGAGTTCAGGCTGTCTTCTAAAGAAAGACTTTGACTGGGAGCATATAAATACCTATAATTCCCACAAAGTAAAAATGCTGATCTGACCAATCACACCGACAATTCTGAACCACCATACCAAAAGAGAATTGGGCGACTAATTTCTATTAACAATCTGAATGAAAGTTATACTCCTATTAAAAAGACCAAACTAAATCAAACCAAAAACACAACAAAAACCCCCCTCTAAACCCCCCCCCCCCCCCCAAACCTAAAAGATAAAAGAAAAAGAAAAACCCAAACCAGCTTAGTCCTGAACAAACACTACTATATGCTGTGAACAGTGGTGTAGTGGTTTGAACCTTGTTTTCCCCAGAGGCTAAGAAAAGTGGTAGACCCCAAGGGGTGGAAACCCCTGGAAGTTTTGGAGTTCTAGCCAATGGGCGCTCCTGCAAAAAATGTCAACATCTCACAAGCTCACCGGAAAAGATGAGTTGTAGTTTGATTGTTCAGGAGAGGTGGCCATGTTGTAGAGCCACGAGGAAGGGGCTCTGAGCCCCTCGGGCCCTCTGGGGCCCCCCAGCCCTGGGTTGGGGGGGAACTGCAAAGACCTGGAACAGTGTTAGACTGGGCTAAGTGTTTGTAGTTATGCCAGGAGATGTTTTCTCCATGGGCACAGAGCAGCAGCCAGCACTGACCAGAGAAACGGTGACAGAGAGCCAGAGATAAGAACCTGAACTGAAGGAGCAGCAGAAGCAACATGCAGCACCAGAGAAAGGACTCCTGGAAAGAGAACTGGGAAAAAGAGAGCCAGCAGCCTGAGAGACAGAGTTCTGGGGGTAAGACTGTACTAGATCCCCTAAAACTCCCTTGAGACCCCTCTTGGAGAAGAGGGACATGCACTCCTATTTAGGAGAAGAGTTTTAGACATGCAGTACCAGAGAGAGAGAGAGGAGCTAAGAAGCTCAGAGCGTCCTGGAGCTGGACCGGGACGGCCAGATGGAATGCGGGGGGAGTTGACCTTGGCTCCCCCCCCTTGCACTGCTGCCACGGTGGCAGCCTGAAGGCAGGGCACAGAGGCCCTGCAAGGAGCTGAGTCTCCTGGAGATACCAGACCGTCACGAAGACCCCCCTGTGTCTTCGTGATATGACGTGGTGATACGACCTTGTCTGGGGTTACGAAGCCCACGGAAGACCCCTCGGTTGGAGGCGATGGGGCCGAGAGAGGTTGGATACCTGCCTCGTGAGTGCTGGCAGAAAGCCAGCTATCAGCTGCTGCATGTGAAGGAGACAGACTGCTGCCTCAGAAGATGCTGCTGTTCAGAGACTGGAAGGGATCTGTCCTTCTTTCCCTCCTGGACTTTTATTTGGAGGGGAGAAGATATCTGATCATTGTAAATACATATGTCATGGTAGAGATAGTTGTGATCGCGTGTATAATATGATATAGTATTTATTTGTACAGTCATTGTAATATATTCCCTTTCCCCCACTTTGAGTCTGGTGTGTTTTGTCTGAAAAAACCCATCTCACATTAGATTGAGATGTGGGAGGGGGAATGGAGCTAGGGGATTGGATTTTGGGGCTATCTCAAACCATGACAAGTGGTAACACCAGCTGGTGAAATTTGGTTGTCCTGATGAGCTTCTTAATTCCCATTAAAAATTATTGAATCTAATAGGAATCTGGTAATGAAAAAAAATACCCAAACAGTGTTCTCTGAGATATAGTAAAAAACTAAGTGGTCAGTAATGAAAGGAACTATGTGGAACTAAAGGAACCGAAATATTCCAATATTACATCTAAATCTGCATCATGTTTTCCCTTCAATTTAAAGAAAAAAAATTAAAATGCTCTAAAAAATAACTCCTCCTATCATTTCTCATAAAAGAGGGTGAAAATCTTTTTTCTTTCTTTGTTTACATTTACATTCTTGAAAGCATTGAAAAGCTTTAAAAAATTTCTATTTTTGGGAGATTATCTGTTTCATAAAATATCATCTGCACAGGATATTTATTCAATCTTTTATAAGAAGAGATTTGGCAGCTGAACATTATGTATGACAGACTTCTTTCACACCATCTGTTATCTGTAGCAAATCAGAAAGCATTTCTGCATTACTTTTTGTAACTGTGGGTGCAGTTCAGAGCACTTCGAAACAGCATTTGTTGTTTTTTAGAGGAGAAATAGTGGTGGTGGCTATTCAGTTCTGGGACTTCAAAGCTTTGTTCTTCAGGGATCCTGCTCAACAGTAGACTAGTTCACAGTGAGTCAGAAATTTTAAAAGTTACAGCATAGGGAAATAAATATTTGTTTTCTCTTTCTAATCTACTCACAAACCCAATTGTCTTTCATGTGAACTTCATTCACACAGAAAGAAAACTAGGTTGAAGTGATGCATTGCAATAACTTCAATTGCCCACATTGAACAATTTTTTCAGTTATTGACTTTTGTCATTTGTTAGTCCTAACTTTCATTGTAACCAAAATTTTTTACTTCACAGTGTGGGTACTCTTCCCGGACTGCAGCTCACTTTTGAGTGAAGTTATAAATAAAACTACCAAAAAAAAAAAAAGGAAAAAAACCCCAAACAAATCCAACATTATTGTTATTTTGGGTTTTTTTTAGATTTCTGAGATAACATGTATCTATTTGCTTAGTTTCATGCTTTAGGAAATTCAACATCTGTTTCTTTCAATGACACAAAGTTATAAATACAAGTTTGAGGTATAGAAATGGTTTGGAAACAGATTTACAATTTTACTTGCATTCTTGCTACAGCACAAAACTACTACAGATACTGAAGTTCTTTAACACTTGAAAGGAATCATAGAATCATGTAATATCCTGGAAGGGACCCACAGTGATCATTGAGTCCAGATCCTGGTCCTGCACAGGACAACCCCAAGAATCACACCATGTGCCTGAGAGTATTGTCCAAACACTTCTTGAATTCTGGCTTGACTTAAGTCAAGTTTGGTCACAGTTTTGTGCTGTGATCACTTGCCTGGGGAGGAGTTAAGTGTAAGACTCATGCTATTCTTACATAAGATGAGACTGTAACATTTCCTGAAGCAAAAGCTACAATTAGAGAAGGAAATAAGTTCCCTTTCTCCATCTTTGGTCCTTCTCTAAATATCTCATATTACATCTTTCACTGTCCCAAAATCCTGTTAAATTTTTCTACAAAATTTATTACACAAACCAAAAATGGTCTTCTTTCTGCATCCCATCATGAGTCCCATATCCCTTTAAGCAATAAAAAACCTCTCAATCTTCAAGGCACTCTGTGATAAACTCCCCTCCTTCCCCTATGACCCATCTTAGTGGGTTTCACATCAAGGGCAACAGGCCAGTTATCCTTTTTGAGCCCTACAGGTAGCAGAGTAATTGTGCTCTGCTTGCACTTATTAAGATACAGCATCCCTCCACTTAATATTTGCATTTTTGGGTATTAGCCTTTAATTATATTACTTACTAATTATTAGCTTTTACCCTTCTAGAAATAAAGTTGATTAAACTGTGCTCCTTTTTTAAAGACTGACTGCAAATTAGTTGTTTTACGTTTCCTTCTCTTTCCTTCCTCACATTCATATTGCATTGATTCTTAATGCTGATGGTCCCATTTGAGTTATAATTAGAAAATGTTCAATATTAAATCTCTTCTGCGAGTCAAAGTCCCTAGGTTGTTTTTATATCTCCTAGTCCCTCTAAGTGAGACTTGGAAAGTGTAATGCCAGCTGGATTGATCCCTAGATCTTGACAATAAAGTAATGAGAAACTTAGCAAGAACTCCCAAACGAGTCTAGCTTCCTTGACTTTTGAGTTCTTTAGAAGCCTTAAAATGAACGTAATTTCATAGCAATTCAGAAACCTTCCAACAACAGTGCATTGAACAGAACTAGATTTTTTGATTTTTTTTAAACTAGAACTAGTTTAAAGGAAACCTGTTCATTCCTTGAAAGCAATGCAAATACCACCAACAAATTTTGTGGAACTTGTATAAAACAGATATATGAATGATAGCTTAAGAATTTAATTAAATACACTGTTTTCTTATGAAAAGCAATCTACAGATTCCTTTTGCGTGTTTGTTTCTCCTACAATTTGAAAATCATCTGGATGCTAAAGGCTGGAACAAATTCGTTCAGATATAATAGAAAATCTTATGAAGATTTCAAAAACAGAAATTACAATTATAAGAGGCTGTTTCATGCTACAGAGATGCCTGTAACTAAGGTTGCTTTTGGGTATCTAAACCCTCCCCCCAAAAAAAAAAGTTAACATTTTTTCAAGTGGCATTTTCCTTTAACAACATTGTTTTATCCTCTCAGGGATTCTACCCTATAAATACTATCAGTTTTTGTCTATCTACTGCCTTAGAGATCCATAATCCTTTCCATATGAGATTTCATATCCTGCAGTGGGTCTTTTCATTGCCCAGCTCTCTATTTTTATGCACACACTTCAATTACTTCTCTGGCCTTGACGAGCTCGCAAATTGAACTACGGACTGTCCTTTTACTATCTATATATGAAGCCAAAATTATAATACAACCGGACTTCATTTTGACAAAATATATTTCACTCCATTATGCTGTGAGAATGAGGAAAGTTTTTATTCTTTCTATATCCAGGCTTTCATACTCGTTTAGTCTCACAGCTGCTCCTGCTCATGTTCCTAAGACAATCACTTCTTATTAGCAATTTCCTTTTCAAGCTGGTTTCCTCAGTGATTCTTCAGCCCTTCTGTCCAAAAAATTATTTGCTAAATCTACTCCTATAAACTGTGTTCCCTAACTTATATATTCTTATACTTTGTAACATATTAAGTCTCTTTCACATCTGAAACATCAGTTCACTCATATCCAAATAATTTTTATTTTTAAAATTATGGTCACATAATCTCATACATATTTCATAAAATTCCATAGGTTGACAATAACTTCATATCAAAAGAATCAAACCTCTGTAATGAGGCATCAAAAATTCCTCATTATAGATAACCAAGATACCATTATGACTTCTGGGAACACTTCAATCCAAAAAAATAACATATAAAGGTATTTTTTTATTAATGGCATATTTTTTCCCTGTTTCCTGAATACTTGAAAATTACTTGCAACCATACACAGAACACAGAAGAACTATTTTCTCCCACCTTTCACTGTAATAATTACTTTTTTAGAAAAAAGATAATTTAAAAGAATATTTTACTATTACAGAACTGACACATACAATTTGAAGAGTATCTTGTGAAATATACAGTCCCACTAGCTACATTGTGTGGACTTCTTGAAAGTGAATTCTACAAACTACTTAGCCCATAAAACAAATCCAGTTTTCAGTTATTAGTTAGTTTGATACCTATTCTCTAAAGACCAGTTATTATCTATACACTAATTGGTATCAGGTATTTTAGATCTCACTTTTGTGACTGACTTTAAGGCTGATCTGCAGCTTCTAGGACAGAGTTTGTAACATATAACAGTGCTGTAAAACCCATAATCAACCTTGCCATATTTCCAGGAAAAGATAAGTCAACTTAAAGGAAAAACATTGCAGATACAATAAGTAATTTCCTAGTCTGAAGTCCGTAATCATCTAGAATTAAAAAGAAAATATAGCCATTGCACAGTTTCCATGTTTTAACCCCAGCTGTCAACTAAGCCCCACACAGCCACTTAACTCACTCCCCCACAGTGGTATGGGGAGAGAATACGAAGAGCAGAAGTGGGAAGACTTGTAGACTGAGATAACGACAGTTTAACATGGAAAGCAAAAGTTGCATGCACAAGTAAAGCAAAACAAGGAATTAATTTACCACTTCCCATGGACAGGCAGGTGTACAGCCATTTCCAGGACAGCAGGGCTCTGTCACACATAACAGTAACTTGGGAAGACAAACACCACCAACTCGGAACGTGTACCCCCATTTCCTTTTCCTCGAGCTGTATATGCTGAACATGATGCCATATGGTACAGAATATCCTTTCAGTTAGTTGGAGTTAGCTGTCCTAGCTGTGTCCTCTCCCAACTTCCCATGCTCTCCCTGTCTCACTGGGGGGATGGAGTGAGAAGTAGAAAAGGCCTTGACTCTGTGTAAGCACTGCTCAGCAGTAATGAAAACATCCCTGTGCTATCAACAATGTTCAGCATAAATCTTAGACACGGCTCCATATTAGCTACTATGAAGAAAATTAACTCTATCCCTGTCAAAACCTGCACAACACTGTAAGAAAATGCTGATGAATGCCAGGAATTTGTTCAGTCTACCCAAAGAATCCATATTTTGAACTCATCCCTCATCTCCTACAGCTAACAGAACTCATAATGACGGTTGCCTTTTTCACATAAGTCAGTCCTGGCACTCACTTCCCATTTGTAAACCTGTGGATTTCAGGTGTCTTTTTATAGATAATTCTTCCTCACAATAGTTGTAAGTGAACAATGGGGAAGCCTGGCTGGTTCTTGTAGCATGATTGCAGAAATGATCTTGTTCATCTAGGGGGGATCTGATTCAGCTCACAGGCATATCTCAGCATAAGAACAGCAAAAAAGTTGCTACAACAGCACTCTTTTTTCAAAGCTTGTACTGGGAAAGTTTTGCAGCTGGAATATAAATCAGTGTTTGGAGACCACCAGAATAGCTCTGTGCAGCTGGCTAAATGAAGTGGACATTTTTTGATTAAAGATATTGAGACAAATCCCAGTCCCAAACACGGAAGTACAATTTCAGAGAATAGTTGAGCCTCATTTTCCCTTATGAAAAAAACAGGTGAATATAAATGCAGTTCTTGAAATACTTGTTTTGAAATATTATTTTCTGATTTTTAATCAATTTCTATAAGCCAACTCACAAAAGCCTGAGCAACATTCAGTTACTGCAGAATGAAGACCATAAAGCCATAGAATGTTAAGGGGTTGGAATGTACCTTAAAAATCATCCAGTCCCAATCCCCACTGCCATGGGCAGGGACACTGCCCACTAGATCAGGTTACTAAAGGTCTTATCCAAGTTGGTTTTGAACACTGCCAGGGTTGGGGTACCCATAACCCTCCCTGGGCAACC
This sequence comes from Manacus candei, assembly GCF_025592945.1. Lineage (NCBI taxonomy): Eukaryota > Metazoa > Chordata > Aves > Passeriformes > Pipridae > Manacus > Manacus candei. Next base: position 21,968,408 of record NW_026138097.1, read on the forward strand.
AGTGGTTTCAGTGTCTCACCACCCTCGGGGTAAAAAATTTCTTCCTAATAGCTAACTTAAATTTCCCCTCTTTCAATTTTACCCATTACTTTTTGGCCTATCATTACAGTTCCTGATGAAGAGTCCCTCTCTGGCTTCCTTGTAGACTCCCTTCGTACACTGAGAAGCTGCTATGAGTTCTCGGCGCAACCTTCTCTTCTCCAGGTTGAACAACCAAAACTTTCACAGCCTGTCTCCATAGGAAAAGTGTTCTACTCCTCTTACCAGCTTTGTGGCCCTCCTCTGGACTTGATCTAACAGTTCCATGTCTTTCTTACACTGGGGACACCAAAGTGTACGCAGTACTCCAGGTGGGGTCTCACAAGAGTAGAGAAGAGGGGGAGAATCACCTCCTTCAACCTGCTGGCCACGCTCCTTTCGAAGCAGCCCAGGATTCAGTTTGGCTTTCTGGGATCTGAGCTCACTCTAGCAGCTCAGGCTGAGTTTTTCATCAACCATCATCTCCAATTCTTTCTCCGCAGGACTGTTCTCAATCACTTCTCCACCCAACCTGTGGATGTGCCTGGGATTGTCATGATCCAGGTGTAGAACTGTGCACTTCTCTTCCTTGAACTTCCTGAGGTTTGCATTGACCTATCTCTCAAGCCTGTCAAGGTCCCTCTGGATGGCATCCCTTCCCTCCAGTGTGTCAACTGCATCACACAGCTTGGTGTTGTTGGCAGATTCACTGAGGGTGCACTTGATCCCACTGTCCACGTCACTGACAAAGATGTTGAACACTATCGTCCCCAAGTACTGACCCCTGAAAGACATCACTTTTCACTGGATGGAGTGTTTGAATATTCTAGTCCTTCCCATTAAAAGTTTAGTTTTAAAGACTTCCTACTTGCTTTCCTTTTATCACCTTTTAAGCCATCCTCTTAGGATCAAGAGCTAAAATTCTGAAGCTGATGCCTAGTTATAGGAAATCAAGTCTTTACTTCAGCTGCTAAAGGACCAGACATTTTCCTAAATGCAGAGAATCCAAAGCTCCATAGGTAGGGAAATTCAGTCCGGTTATTCTGCTACCTAAACAGATTGGAAGGCCTCTTACTTAAACAAAAATATTCAAATGCAGATGGCTGAGCAACATCAGGTCTAAAATTTCAGTTCTTTTATCTCCTTAAGCTTCCACCAACATCAAACAGAAGTCTGGGCTAATATGAATCACAAAAACTGTCCCTTCATATTCATTAGGCCTGAAATTCGGTTGCCTTTTAACCCAAAGTTCTAGGGCAAGCTGCACATTTACTGGTGTCAGGAAATAAGCTACACATTTTGCACTGTTATACAAGCTGCAATAAGGTAAAAGATTCCCAGAAAGAACAGACATTACGTTTTAGGAGTCTTGAAGTAACAACCTCTGAAATATCAAAGATTTAATCTTGACTGCAAAACTGGCATGTAAGCAGTGGACATTAAGAAGTGATTTATCTCTCCTTAAAAGTTAATTTCAAATAATTAGAGAAGTCTTCAATCATGTGAAAGGGGGCATTCATTTTCTTAAGGTAAACAATGGGAAAGAATAAAGTTTCTATTTGAGGGAGGGCTACATGAAGAAATTAGATTTTTAAAATTGGTTTATTTTCACTAAAATCAGTGAAATAATTGGTTTCTCTTCATTAGAATGTATACATATTTGAAAAAAAATGGCTGTAGATATTTGTTAGAATACAGAAGGTGATGCAGCCCTGCACACAAATCTGTCTTCCAACAAATCTTGCTGTTTTGAAGGAGGCTTAACACTTTCCCGGGGTGTGGATCCTCAACCTTGCAGAGATTGCTGGAATTCATCTAGCTCTCAAGTTGCTGTTCCCTGTTGCCCATTGTTACAACCACATAAGCATGAAAAACACTGCTCGGGGACACTGAGATCAAGGGTGATTGTATGTCTTTGAGGACTCAGGTGAAGAGGACAGGGACCTGTGGGAGATTCTCAATCAAATCAAGGAGAAAGGCTACAGAAGGAACAAGTATGGGATAGATCAGTCAGGAAGGTGCTTTACTACATACCAAGAACTGGTTAAGGATACGACAGTCTCTGACAATCTATGCTGTTGTAACCTGCAGAGAAAAGGATTAAAGATCTTGAGGTAAGACAGAGAAATATGCAGCAGGAGAAAGCCCAGACTTCAGAAGAACTGTTTTCAGTCTATTTGGAGAACTGCTGGCAGGATTTTACAGATTATTGCCCGGAGGATAGAGGAGCTCATGAAGTCCGATTGATCTTCAAGAGTAGCCTCCACAAAGCACAAAGATGATCAAAAAAAACGAGTCAAGTTTGAATCAAATTATCTAAATGCAAGAAAATGAGCAGCCACAGCAGATAATGTCCAGGCAGGATAAAGAACCCCAACTAAGCACAAACGCAAAGAGAAAGGCTCAGAGAAGTGGAGGTAGCAACATATTTATTACAAAGAAGAGCTCTAGGATCATTTGAAAGACCAATGCTTTACTGGACTTAAAACTGGAAGGATAAGTGAGGGGTAATGGGAATGTACCAGTGTACACTGCAACAAAAGGAAAGCCAAGAAGAGTTTTGGCTCAGTAGTCAGTGGGGTGGGTAATCAAGTAATGAAGGAAAGACTAACATACTCAGCTGTTGGGAGAACAAAGATTGTATGTGAACAATTTCCTCTGCATTTCCGTGAGCCTTGCCTTGGCATGGCTGGCTGCAGACAGCAAAAAGAACTGCGTAGCTAACATCGCTTCAGCCTTTGAAGTTAGAACAAAGAAGGCTCCCTGCCAAAGTTAAGGTGGAGTTTCAAGAGGGTGAACGTGTACCCTCGGCTCATATGAACACCTGTTGTTGTCCAATTAGCAGTGGACAACAAAGTATGTTTCTCTTATGTATCCAATACTGTATGAAGAAGAATCACACGTCCGGGTGTAGCAGCAGTATATAATAAGTGTTCTTCTTGTAATAAACAGACATTTTGCCAACCAAATTGGCCTGTGAGCAATCTGTTCCATGCTCCTCCACCAATAATTGGCCTCTCTTTTGCCTGCAGATTTATAGTGGCAATCTGGTGTCCCAAGTCCATGTGCTTGCTGGCAGAGTTTAGAGGGGAAGGGTGTGATCAAAAAAAAAAAATTAGTCAGGGGCTGCTTGAATAAGATAAACATTTACAGCTCCCAAGTAGCTAACCAAATATTCATTGTTGCAGAATAACCTGGCTAAAATCATCATGAAGCTGTTCCACCAGCTTGGAAAGACTGCAATGAAAAGGAGAAACTTTCAGGATTAGAAAAAGCAATTAGAAAAAGATTAATCTTATGACCCAAAGAGGGCATGGAGAAGGATGAGGGAAACTGAAGTCAGCCACACCTCCATCCTCAAAATCACAGGTACCCTCAAAGCAATTTCCAGGCACATGAAGGGCATGGAAGCAGACTGCACAAATTTACCAAGCAAAAATCCTGTATCTGGCTAACCTTATATCATGGTTTGAGATAGCCCCAAAATCCAATTCCCTAGCTCCATCCCCCCTCCCACATCTCAACCTAATGTGAGATGGGCTTTTCCAGACAAAACACACCAGACTCAAAGTGGTGGAAAGGGAATATATTACAATGACTGTACAAATAAATACCATATCACATTGTACACACGATCACATCTGTCTCTACCATGACATATAGTATTTACAGTGGATCAGATCTCTTCTCCCCTCCAAATAAAAGTCCAGGAGGGAAAGAAGGACAGATCCCTTTCAGTCTCTGAACAGCAGCATCTTCTGAGGCAGCAGTCTGTCTGTCTTCTCCACATGCAGCAGCTGATAGCTGGATTTCTGTCAGCACTCACGAGGGAGGTATCCAAGCCTCTCTCGGCCCCATCACCTCCAACCGAGGGGTCTTCCGTGGGCTTCGTAACCCCAGACAAGGTCGTATCACCACGTCATATCACGAAGACACAGGGGGGTCTTCGTGACGGTCTGGTATCTCCAGGAGACTCAGCTCCTTGCAGGGCCTCTGTGCCCTGTCTCTCAGGCTGCCACCGTGGCAGCAGTGCAAGGGGGGGGAGCCAAGGTCAACTCCCCCCGCATTCCTCTGGCCGTCCCGGTCTAGCTCCAGGATGTCTTTTGAGCTTCTCAGCTCCTCTCTCTCTCCGGTGCTGCATGTCCAAAACTGCTCTCCAAAATAGGAGTGCATGTCCCTCTTCTCCAAGAGGGGTCTCAAGGGAGTTTTGGGGGGCTGGTACAGTCTTACCCCAAACTCTGTCTCTCAGCTGCTGACTCTCTTTCTCCTCCCTTTCCAGGAGTCTTCTCTACGGTGCTGCATGTTGCTTCTGCTGCTCCTTCAGTTCAAGTGTTATCTATCCTGGCTCTCTGCCACCGTTTCTCTGGTGCTTGCCGGCTGCTGCTCTGCGCCCATGGAGAAAACATCTCCCGGCATAACCACAGGCACCTAGCCCAGCTTTATGCTGTTCCAGGTCCCTGCAGCCCCCCAACCAGGGGCTGGGAGGCCCCAGAGGGCCCGAGGGGCTCAGAGCCCCTTCCTCGTGGCTCTACAACATGGCCACCTCTCCTGCAACAACCAAAACTACAACTCATCTCTTCCGGTGAGCTTGTGGAATGTTGACATTTTTGCAGGAGCGCCCATTGGGTAGAACCTCAAAACTTCCAGGGGTTTCCACCCCTTGGGGTCTACCACTTTCCTTAGCCTCTGGAGGAAAACAAGATCCAAACCACTACACCTTATTACTCTGTGTAACAAAAATTGAATTCACCAATACTAGAACAAAATAATTAAAAATAGATAAACAATCTCTGAAAATTAGTAGAATCAAAATGAACACTTCCATAATTGTGCTCTCTAATCTCCAAATTATCCTTCACAAAAATTTCCTCAAATTCTTTATTTCCAACTCAAATACCATCTTCTTGCTTAAATCCTCCAATATTGTTTTAGTTTGCCATAATCTATATCAGTCATTACAACAGAATCAGGACAAGTGTCTTACAACAACCAAAATGCTAGTGTTTACATACCAATAATTCATATGCTGGAGCTTGTCTCAAACACTTTTTTTCCCTCAAAGATAAACAACAAGATAACATAGCACTAGAAAACCTACTTAGCATTAGGATCTAGTTTCTATTTGCTCAGTACTTTCAGACATATGATCTCCAGGTTTGCTCATTTTCAAGGACTAGTCAATTCATAAGTAATACTTTTTCAAACCTGGCTCACTTTCTTTCCTTGTGTAAAGTATTAAATTACAGGTATTATTAAGTCTCCACAATCAAGCTGAGTGTGCATCAGTTTGTATAGCATTCTAGAGGATAAGTTACCCAGCCTTCTCACTCAAATGATTTTCAGTACCTGAAATTTTCAGGTGTTTCCTTCCACTTCAGCTGCTGTCACTTCCACTTCCACTATCCAGTCTCCTTACTTCATGTTAAATGTCACCACCAATCTTAAAAAAAAAAAAAAAGTTGATCTCAACTCAAAACAATGAACTTCATTCTAGATAAACTTTTCTCCTCCTCACTTTGCTTTGACCATGTGGCTAGGGATACTTAAAAACAAGTAAAGTTCAGGAGTAAAGAGGCCTTGCAAAGGACTTCTTATAACTATCTTTCATAATTTTGTATTTGAACATTGATAACACAGTTTTGATACCCTAGAATTCACACAGTGTGCAAACACAAACAAGAAAAGAAGTCCAGAAGGCTCTTTTCTGCATCTCACAATTTTCCACAGCATGGGATTTTTCTACAAGCGGTCCCTCATGTCTCCATAAGAGAGCACAGATATAGGCAGTTGTTGCAGTCAGGACTCTCTCAAACTTTGCCTTGATTAATTTGCAGCCAACCCACACAAACCTGTGGCCACAAGCTGGGCACAGAAACAGATGCCCCAAGACTCCTCAACACACCATTACATAAGCACCCAGTCTCCACCACCCTCATTCCCAGCTTCCTCTGTTTTCAGCTCAGGCTGTTAAACTTGCTCTGGCAAGATGAGAAGGGAAAGGTAGATACCACATGGCACCCTTTTCCTTTTCCTCCTGCCCCAAGGTGCAGAACCAGGACATATGTGTCAACTTTGATGGGCTGGGTACAGTTTTGTTTCTCCCCTACCCCTGGCATTTCATCATGATCAGTCAGCTGGAAGTGGTTTCCCCCAGCACAAAGCACTTTGTGCCCCCACTGGACACTGCAGCTGCCTTCTACTACTCACATCTTGTTTTGTATTAGGACTGATGGTGTAGGGGAGTATCAAGACCTCAAGAACATAGAGAACCTGTCTAGCTGGAGCGTCTTTCCATATACAGCTTGAAAGCCTCTAATTTCCTAGTCTTCAATCTCAGCAGGCTGCATGGTTAAGGATATATTTAATATTATATGTGAAGCCGCCCCAGATATTTTCCAAAGTACTTTAACTCACTACGCTATACATGCAGGTTACCCTGCCCCTTTCTAGCTTTAAAGTAACTTCAAGTAAATTGTAAGAGCTTCTCCCCATATACCAAAATAAGAGCTTCACACACCGCTAAGTTCATCCATTTCCAGTCCCAAAATAAGCATGTGCCTGTTGATGAGAGATTTGGAGTTAATAATGCCTCTGACTTTTAGGGCTGGCTTCAATTAGGACCAACATAGGAAAGGAGAATTAAGGTATAGATAAACAGTGGTGATGGGTTGACCTTGGCTGGATGCCAGGTACCCACTAAGCCACTCTATCACTCCGCATCCTCAAATGGGCAGGAAGAAAAAAATACAACTTCAAAGACTCAGGGATCGAGATAAGGAAAGAGGGATCATTTGCCATTTACCATCTGGGTAAAACAGATTCAAATAAGGAAATTTATTACACCTGAAAAGAGAGAACTTTTTCTGACATAAAAAAGTAAGTCTGAATGTGACTGTGACCTGTGGATTGAATGGAAAGAACTCTGCCAGAAAAACCCTTACATCTGATCTTATTTGCTTATTCACAGTAGAAGGAGTAGAAGAGATTGTTATACTTGTAACAAAAGAAACAAAACATTTGTCACCTTTTAAAGATATTTAAAATTATTTAGACAGTCAGCAATACACATATCTCTGAAGGACAGACTATCAGGAGACAAACTATTGTTCACAATACTGGAAGTACAAAGATATTGTATAATTTGAATAGTGTTTTCTGTCATGTCAAATTGTTTTCATGGACAGCCCTACTGTGATTATTTGTTCTAAAGAATTTAGTCCTCACCCTAGGTTTTCAAGTTTAAGGGGATCTAGATCAAGTTCTATTATGTGTTTGAAAGCATAGTTTTTCAGTCTTAATATCAGTCTAATTATAATTACTTTAGTTTTCTTCTGTTACATCATTGACAAAGTGGGAAGGGAGAAGAATCACACTGGGATAGCATGATTAATGAGTAAAATGGTCTAAAGTCAATCCATACATTTTGAGTGCTTTCCCAGACAATGGAAAGATTAGAAGAAAAGTACTCTGACCAGTAATAGAGTAAGCTTTGTTAGTAGTTTTCAATGTAACAGCAGAATATGATTTCATTTTTTTCAAGCTCAGAAAGTAGTGTTTATGCCTGAAAAGAGGCATTGCCAGATATTCAAATATCTCTCTGAATTTCATCTGAAAAACATTTAAACTCCTTGAAACTCTTATTTATACACACAGTTGTGATGCAATTACAGTGGTTATGCAAAATACAATAAAAAAATGAGAGTTATAGCAAAAAAAATCTACTGTAGTACATGTTCTATCTATGTAGGATTTCCAAGCCATCATTCCTACAAAAAAGACTTTTCCAGATCTCCGCCATTGGTCAGAGGCGACATCCAAATTCTGAGAAAGAAGAGGTTCAAGAAAGCAAAAGAACATTCAGAGGCAGCACCATAACTGAGTTTTTTCTTTAAAGAAAAATATGCATGGACCACCTCTATGGTATTGATTTAACATTTTTCATTTATGATTAAGTCTTTTTTCTTATATTCCCTTCTCCCATTTTTTTATTTGCATTTAAGTACACAGATTTTTATTTTTATGTCTCTCTAATTGAAGAGTATTGGTCTGGTATAGCTGTAACAATGACTTAGTCCTCTTACTTTTTAAAAACTTTTCACTGCACTAGTTTGTGTTGCCTGCTCCTATATCGTTTAAATTAATATCTGATAAAAAAATTGTCTAAATCTTTGGTCGATTGAGTCAAGTCCATCTCCTGGCCCTGCACAGAACAGCCCCAAGAATCTCACCACGTGCCTGAGAGTGTTGTGGAAACACTTATTGAATTCTGTCAGTCTTGATGCTGTGACCAATGCCCTGGGAAGCCTGTTCCAGCACCTAACCACCTTCTGAGTGAAGAACCTTTTTCTGATCTCTGACCTAAACTTCCTCTTACACAGCATTCCTTTCCCTTGGGTCCTATCACTGGTCACCAGAGAGAAGAGATTGGTACCTGCACTTCCTTTTCCCCTTGTGAGGAAGCTGTAGACTTCTGCAAGGTCTCCCCTCAGTCTCTTTTTCCCTAGGCTGAACAAGCCAAGTGACCTCAACAACTCCTCATATACCTTTCCCTCAAGGCCCTTCACCATCATTTTAGACTTCCTTTGGACTCTTCCTAACAGTTAAATATCCTTCTCCACAAAGGACTTGAAGTGGCACAGGTGCAGAGCACAGTGGAACGATCCCCTCCCTTGACTGGCTGGATGCTTTGCCTGATACCCCCTAGGACACGGTTGGCCCTCCTGGCTGCCAGGGCACTGCTCACTCATATTCAACTTGCCATTGACCAGGACCCCCAAGCCCCTTTCCATGGCACTGCTTTACAGAATCTCGTTCCCCAGTCCGTCCGTACATCCAGGGTTCCCCCATACCAACTGCAAAATCCATCACTTCCCTTGTTGAACTTCATATGGTTGGTAATTGCAACCCCTCCACTACGTGCAATGCCACCCACCCCCTCCTCACACCTCACCTGCCCTACCTATCTCTCCTGTAACCATCCAACCTGACACAGCTGTCACAGGACTCATCCCAGCCAGTTTCACTATGCCAATGGTGTCATATCTCTGAGATTGGGCCAAAGGTTCAAGCTCTTGCCTGTTTCACATGCTGCATGCAATGGTATAGAAACCTTTCAAGTGTGGTACATTGCAGCCAACACCTCATGGAGGATCTCACTAGTACTCATTTCCTCAAGTTTTGGTGCAAGGAAAGGGACCACAGAATACAACTTTTACTTTAGTACACAAGAATCAGCTCATTCTTGAAAGAGGAAGGTATTACAGTAAATCAGATTACCTACAATATGGGTCAAGTAACTTAACTCATAATCCACCTCTGTTCCCACAGACAAAAAGCAGGCAGCTGAGGCTACTCAGCTCTGAAACTGGTCCCAGTGACACAATTCAAAGGGCAGCAAGAATAGTCTGTTTTGTGTGTTATTTCCTCCTCTTGGTGTGAGACTTCAGTGCTTTTACACATTAGATTTCAAGCATTCCTTGTTTCAGCTGAGTTCAGTGGGAATCAGGGTGCTGAACTTATGTAATCACCACAATAGAAAACAGCACGAACAAATATGCCTAAAATTGTGCAGTATTTGTAACCTAAATTTCCTCTTTTATTGCAACCTGTGTCATAGGGATAACAAGACTTTCCCTTTGGAATGGTACTGCAAAGAAGGTAGTTTGAAATGAGTCACAGTGATCACAGGAAACTCTAACAAAAGAAAATTTAACTCAATTTTCAAAGAGGATACACGTGGCATTCAGCAATCAGTTTATGGTCATACTTGAATACAGACCAGTTTGAGAAAACAATCTGTTTTGTTGATAAAAACCAGAAATGCACAGCAGAAATGAGATCCCATAATCACTGAACTGAACTCTATTATAGTGAATAGACAAAAAAGCAAGATTATTATTAATTTTTTCCTGCACTGGTATTGCAAAGTCTTGGTAATCTTGAATTTTTGTAAGTCAAATGATTTCCAAGTATTCCTTGTATTATTTTTAGACAATATGTCACTTTATAAATACTAACACAAGTTGAAATCATTTCAGCTTTTTTAAGGAATATTTTAATTTTTTCTTCCTCCCTGGTATGACATAAAACACTATGTCCCAATATATTTTCCCAGCACACCGTGGTATAATTCTCACTCTGAAGGGATGATACATACAAAGCAAATATTTAATCTCTCCTGGGTGAGAGGTCACTTTCATGGGAAATTCACATCATAACAATTTCATATCTGTGATACTTAAGAATAATCTTCCAGGATCACACAATGAAACAGAAATCTTCTTGGGAAATGATACTATGTTTCTCCATAAGATTTAGGTCATCTATGTTTTGAAGAACTATGTTTCCATCAGAATGTAAAGGTGTCCTTAGTGAATTGAAAAGGGCACAATAATAAAAGTATCTGAGCTGTGGAACATGTGCAGTAGGAAATAATTTCAGTAGGACACAATGGAACATAAATTGAAGGTTAGAAATGGAACTATTATAATAACTTTTCAAGAAAGGAAAAGGTACCAGATGCATATCACAAATTATCCTGTTATAATGAGAGAAAAACTGAAGACAGAAGAAAAAGGAAAAAGATATTTGAAATGTAAGGGAAATATTTTTACAAATAACCTTCTTGTGGCCTCTGAAAAATTTTCAGAGCAGTTGCTTTTTCTGCTGCTTCATATCAATGAGAAGGCAGTGAGCCCCTGCAAAGAATAATAAAGAGCACTATTTGGAATGCAGGATTGCAAGACTACTGATAATTCACAAGGATTCCTGTTTGGAAATCTCAGATTTATTGCTTTTCAATTGCTTTTATTATAAATGGGCTGATAACGAACTTCATATGGAAACAGTAACTTGGAGAAACATGAAAACAGCAGTTTACAAGAGGGTTTGAGCACTTTATACAGTAATAGATGTATACTTAAGGGACTTCAGCAAGTTATATTATTTTTATTCTCATTATTATAGTATTTTTCCACCTTCAATGATGTAACTCCAAGACTTAACCAAATGAAATCAAACAAAAACTCCAACATAATGTTTTGGTTTTGTTCTCAATATTCTAGATTAAGCTTGGCAGTAGAACAGCAAACAGTTTTACCCAAACTATTTACTTATAAACCAAAGGTCACACTATATTTGTCCCAGCTGGGAGCCTTCTCCCTATGAAACATTCACAAAAATGTTAAAAAGACCAAATCCCAGAAAAGACAAAATTATCTGCATTTCAACACTAGATAATTGCAATTTTTACCTTCTTTAAGATTCATGTTTACAAAGAGCTGATATTTTGTTGTTGAAGACCACTGAGTAGGCACGTAAACTGTGTACTTTATTTTCTCTTCACTATAGCCAAGCTTTCATACTCAGATTTTATGCTTCAAACTCTCTTGGGGGCCAGCATACCTGAGACACATTCTATCATCTGCTGCAAATGTACTTCTCTAATTTAAATGTGTTATTTGACAAACTATGGGTCCTAAATCCCAGGGTAGAAGATGTATTTTGTAGTAATAGGTTACGATGCATTACTTTGGATACAGATACAAGATGTTTTCTCTTACTATTGCAATGAGAGTGATAAATGGCCAGTGCCAACAAAAACATACTCATTATTCTTCCAGAAAGGACTTTTATACCCATAAAACATATATTTAGTATTAAATAAGTTTTATCTTTGTATTGCCTGATCATGTTAGTATTTTCATACAGTAAGTTCCATCAGACATATATGTACCTTTTCCACTAATAGAAATCATCTTAAATGTATGAACAATAGTATAAGAGTCTACAAATTAGACTACTTTTTACTGGTATGACATATCAAGTTCATGTTGCATTATAAGTGTGTGAGAATAATATAAATATTTCAATATAATAGAATCATTTAGGATTGAAAAATCCTTACAATAGATTCCAACAATAAACTTAATACTGCCAAATCCGTCACTAAAACAAATCCCTAAGTGCTATATCTACACATCTTTTAAATATCTCGAGGGATGGTGACTCAACCACTTTACCAGGAAGCCTATTACAGTTCTTAATAACCCTTTTCTGTATAGAATTTTTTCCTAATATCTTATCCAAACTTTCCCTTGCACAACTTGAGGCAATTTTCTTTTTGTCCTATCACTTGTCACAAGGGAGAAGAGGCCAACCCCCACCTCACTACAACCTCCTTTCAGGTTGTTCTAGAGAGCGTTAAGGTACCCCCTGAACCTCCTCTTCTCCAGGCTAAACAGCCCCAGTTCTCTCAGTTGCTCTTTGTGCTCCGGATCCTTCATCATCTTAGGTGCCCTTCTCTGGACATGCTCCAGCACCTCAATGTCCTTTTCATAGTGAGGGGCCCAAAACTGAACACAGCACTTGAGGTGCAGTTGTTGTGACCCAGGTGCAGGACCCAGCACTTGGCCTTGTTGAACCTCATACAATTGCCTTGGCCCATCAATCCAGCCTATTCAGATACATTTGTAGAGCCTTCCTACCCTCCAAGTAAGACAATATTCCCGTCCAACTTGGTGTTGAGTCATCCAGATAATTGACAAAGATATTAAACAGAACTGTACCCCAGCAATGAGCTGTCAGGAACAACACTCATGATTGGCTGTCATCTGGATTTCACTCCATTCACCACCACTGTCAGGGCTCAGCCATTCTGACAGTTTTTAACCCAGCAAAAGTATACCTGTCCAAGCCATGAACATCCAGTTTTTCCAGGAGAATACTGTGGAAAATGATGGCCAGGTAAGCAACAAACACAGTCTTTTCATCATAGAATCATTAGGCATGGAAAAGACTTCTAAGATTGAGTTCAATCCTTAATTTAAAACTTCCAGGTTGACTACTAAACCACGTCTCTAAGCACCACATTTACAGTTTTTTGAACACTTCCAGGGTGATTCCATCACTTCTTTGGGCAGCTTGTTCCAATCCTTGATCACTCTCATCATCCACAATAAGATGGTCAGGATGATCCATTCCATAGTTTTACACTAGCACAACAGTAGTTTTTAGGCATGTTTTCTGTTGGTGTGCTTCATACAGTCAATAGAATTGTTCCAACTTACATTGCCCAAACCCACCTGGTTGATGGCTGCTATATAACTGAAGAAAAGACAGGTTCAGTTTGAAAAAGTTTTCATATCTTTAGCTGAATAAATTTTGCAAGTCTGAAAAAAGTATTGCTTTTGGTTTAAAGATTACTTTCTTTGAATGTATTTAATGTATGGTTATATTCAGAGTTAACTTTTTAAATAAAGATTATTTAATCAAGATAATTCTGATCCATAGCTAATTCTCATAGAAGGATCTTAATACAGTACCATTAAACACATAATACACAGAAACAGAGCTGTATATGTTTGGGCATTATTCCCAACAGGGATTTTATAGTGTATCTGATGCATTTTGAAGACATGCCAGGAATGGTAAGGTCCAAAAACTGAGTGAGGCGGCCATTTGAGCTGGAAAATAACTCTTTGAATAACAATGGAATCTTTTACACCAGTGTAAGGTAGTAGTAAAACTCTTTTTTTCTTATCTTCTGCTTTCCTTTTTCTCTAAGACCCTATGACAGCTATGCCAAAGGAAATGTTGGTTATAGATAAAACCCCTGCAAATTAAATACATAATTTTCAAGAAGAATTTTTTACTTCTTTGCACATAGAAACTACTCACATATACATAAAACTCTTTTGAAAAGTAAAGTACTAAAAGGGCCAAGGCAATATTAATTAGGAAATAGTAAAAGAACAGATTATCCCCTGTGATTAAGATCTTTATTTAAACAGTTACTGCAAACACCAAGAATAATTTCCCTTTTCAGTGTTTCCGATCAGCAGGGTTCATTGCATGCTGAGTTTGAAGACTCTTAGTAAGTAAGCAAGATGTATGAATTAGAACTGTTAAATATGCTTTCAAGCTGTATAATGTAGAAAGTCATCAGACAAATTCTTTGAAACTACTTCAAGTTTCAACAGCTGTAACATTTTCTAAAAGCTGTTAGATATATCCCTACATTAAAAATAATTTGCCTTCTTGTTAAAAAGAGTTTAAAAAATTATCAACTTTCCTACAGCTAGTTGATCTGAAAACTGTCCTTCCCTGTCTTCCATAGCCCAGATGCAAGGGACAATGTTTTTGTTTACTTTGGCTGAAAAACAGGTATCTAGTGGGCCTGCACCCGCTCCCTTCAGAGGGAAGGGGAGGGGGAAAGAGGGGAAAAGAAGGGAAAAAAACCTACAGAATCGAAGCTGCTAAGAAAGAGTGTTTATATTTACACAAAGAGGGAAGATACTATGAACACTATACATGCAGAGAAGAACTAAAAATAAAGATACTTCCCCATAGCTGACACTCTTCTCCCCCGAAGGAGCTGCCCGACCGCGCTGCTCAGCTACCAGGAAGAGAAAGAGCCACTTGCTTCCTTCCCATCTATTTTATATCTAATCTGACGTAACATGGTATGGAATATCTTATTGGTAAAATACACATCATATGACCTATCCTATTTCCGTTTCCTTCTCAGGGAGAGTAACAAACCCATTACAGACAATTACAACTGTTGAGATTGGAGTAGGTACTTAGTCATGTTTGCCATTCTTTTCCACTTCAGTTGCTTTCTCCCTCCCACTCCTTTTGGCAGAGGTGGATATGAGTAATTCACCTTCTTCCTCCCAGTAAGGGCCAGATCTGGAGTACTTCTTTGAAAAATCCACAATGAATAGAACTTGTCTGTATAGGTATGGACTCCTTTTGCTAGCAAGGAGGAAGGATATTTACTACCAGCAAGAGGTAAGCTACCATTCCTGGGAGAGAGACAAAGTACATAAAGCACATAATTCTTCTTTCTCAACACCAAATTAACCTACAATAAAACTTCACAACACTTTTCCCTACTAATTCTGACCTTTGCTACTGGGAGCTATTTTTCCTTCTTCCCATAATTGTTTTGAAAAGTCAGGCCAGGCAATGCTCACTCCAGTCTTATATCTGGAGAGATGAAAAACATCATCATTCCCCTGGTTCCCTGAGGAAAATAAAGGGGTGGAGTTGCTCTCAGATCCCTCTCTTTCAGCTTCATTTTGAGTGTTCATTGTTGGCTATTACAGTCCTGAGTCACAGAAAATAATAAAGAGCTTCTTTTTGTCTATACCACAAGGGAAGTGTTTCCCAGAAGATCCATCACTGCACAGCTGATTACTGGCTTGAGATCTTGGCTGGAGGTGGAGATAGTGCTACTATGCATCACACACAGTTCAATGTCTTCATCTTACCATCTGAAACATTTGATAGTACTTCTGCTAAATGAATACCTTACCAAGAAAATGCAGAAATTTTGTCTACTATGGGATGGACCTCTTGCACATAAAACCCTCAAGTCTACTATTGCAGTTCATGCTTTTTTTTTTTTTTTTGAGTTAAACTTCTTATAATAAACATATTTTGCTTTTACTCCATTATTTGAGCCTGCTCAAAGTTACTAACTTACCAGCAGGTCAAGATTTCAATCTATTTGCAGCTGACTAAGCACTTGTCTAGTACCCTCATCAGTACCAGAGCCTGTACTAAGCTTTATACCAGTAATGATTACATTTAGTATCACCCTAAGATGCTAGAATATCTACTCAAGGTGCTTCATTGCTTAGTTAGAGTACATATT
Source organism: Manacus candei (assembly GCF_025592945.1). Lineage (NCBI taxonomy): Eukaryota > Metazoa > Chordata > Aves > Passeriformes > Pipridae > Manacus > Manacus candei. Next base: position 21,984,087 of record NW_026138097.1, read on the forward strand.
GCAACCTAAACCCCTGAATTCATTGCCCAGATACAGAAAGACATCCAAAGAGCTAAGTAGCAGAAGCATATTGTACCACTAATGATTTTGTACGTTCTCAGCAACTTAGAGAACCCTGAAAGCTGTGTCTCATTTACAGCTGCTTTATAGGCCATAGAATTGTATGAACTTTGAGCCACAAGACATCATTCAACCCATAAAAAGCTGTCTTCTGTGATAGCTTTTAGGAGACTCCATCAAACTTTGGTTAGAAGATGTTCCCTGTACTGTCTATTCCCTCATGGTCAGAAAAAAAGGCACTTTCAGAATTCCTTTGTGACACTTCATGAAGAAAGAGAAGTAAGATGTTAGGGGCAGAGCATACAATAGCTTGACTTTCTAAATGCTATTTTATTTGGAAACATCCTGCAGTATACACATATAAAATCTATGTATTTTCAGTTACTGCAAATTTCACTGCTTGTAAGTACCAAAAAAATGGATTGCATGACCTAGTTTTCCCCCCATAGAATATTCCGCTTTACAATTACCTGCAGAATAATTTGTGCCATCATTTAGCCTCAAAAGTAATTACAAAGCTACATTTTGCATGTGGTTATTTAGTTCTTTACTGAAAGGACTAATGTTCTTTACTGAAAAGATGAATGGAGTTGTCTTAAATTTCAATTTACAATGGTTCCTGCATTAGTTTTAGAATCTGCCCTTCAGAACAATATGTTACTCTTTTTAATCACTATATTATCCTTTGTTTACAGTTCTTCAGTCAGTTTTCAATGAAATTAATCTGAATAGAAAGCAAAATAAAAACTTCTATTCTAATAGAAGTTCTACTTTAAAAAAAACAAAAACGTCAAAACACCACCTTAGGAAAATATTTCCTTCATCCATTTTACAGTGGAAGTGGATATATAATAAAGAGTTTGCGATAGCAGAAGACCTTTTCAATAGTGAGTACTCTGGTGGTTTAATCTTGGGCAGCTGCCAGACAACTAACCAGCTTCTCTCTCACTACTCTTCCTCAACAGGACAGAATGAGAGAACAGGAAGGAAACACTCATGAGTTGAGACAAAGACAACGAGATGCCTTACCAACTACTGTCACTGGCAAAACAGATTTGACTTGGGGAAAATTTGATTTCCTGTCAGTTAGAGTTGGGTTGAGAAACAAAGTAAAGAAACTAAAGCACCTTCCCCTACTATAATCCCTTCTTCCCAAGGCTCAGCTTGACTGCTTCACTCCTGATTCTTCTAGCTCTTTCTTCCAGTCCATATTTAATTTAATACATGTTTAAACACATAACAATGGACAACACAAAATAAATCAATTTGTACGAGAATTAAAGACCAACTTGAATCCTGTACCAGTCCAGTATTTTACTTTCAGTAAAATTTAATCATTGCAAATGTCCAGTGAAAATAGCATTCTGGAATTAGCAGATAGAGGGCAAAAAAACCAACAATCACTTAATTATTCTCATTTCTGCTTTGACAATAAACTAACACAGCATTAGTAACAGAGCCTTCTGAGACCTTATTAATGTAAGTTAGTTTAAGTCAAACACTTCGCATTTTTCCTTCCTCATTGGGAATGCCATTTGCACTTCCTATATTTTCACAGCTCTTACTACTGTTACTTTCTAAATTGAAACACAAGAGAGTGCAGATCTATGAAGATTTACAATTAATGGTTTAACACTCTTCTAAAAGTGACATAAGTAACAGAAATAAGGAACTATGAAAATGAGAAAAAAAAAATATTCCAAATGAGTTGGAATTACCATAAGCAGCCAAGCAAATATTTTGAGCATCCTGGCAGCACGTTTCTTCATTCTGACATTACATACGCCAAGGCAGTTATACAAGCTACTTTATCACTGAAACTTGCTTCTGGTTTCTTTTACTGAAAAAAGTATTCTCATCAATACAAACGTGGTCTCAGCAAAACATTTACATAACAGGTTGCTAGATTTCTGTCTTGGTTTTGGCTGGGATAGAGTTAATTTTCTTCCTACTGGTTGGTATAGTGCTGTGCTTTTTGATTGAGGATGAGTAAAACACCGATCATTAACTGATGTTTTAGTTGTTGATGAGCAGTGCTTACATGAAGGCAAGGACTTTTCAGTTTCTTGTACTGCACTGTCAGCGAGTTGGTTGGGGGTGCACAAGAACTGGAAGGGGACACAGCCAGGACAGCTGACCCCAGATGGGGGTCATCACGCTCAGCAATAAAACTGAGAGACCTGGGTGAGAAGTACAGCCCACTGCTTGAGGACTGTCTGGGCATCAGTCCCTGAGTGGTAAACAAGTGCATTGTTCGTTGTTTGGTTTGTACATTCTTTAAGCATTTTCAGGATTTTCCTTCCTTTTCTGTCCTGTTAAACTCTCTTTATATCAACCTATTAATTTAACCCTTTTTTCAGATTCTTTCCCTATCGCACTGTAGGGGGATGTAGGCAAATGTCTGCATGGTGTTTAGCCATCTGCTGGGTTAAACCACAACATTCACTCAGAACATACTTTCAAGTATCACATTCTATTTAGAAACACCAAAGCTGATCAAGAAGTTCATAGAATCTTTATGCTCTCATGAATTTCTAGTGTCAGAACAAAGCATACTCTAATACACCCAGCACTGTGCCTCATACAACTTTTCCTTGTCCTGTAGTTCATGTCTTTTTTTCTCTGTCAGTAATCACTTTATAGAGAGCATTCCCTGTGGCACTCCAAGTAAAACATGTTACTTTTCTTACTTCTCTTCCAAAAGATTAACTTAGTAAACATACTGTAGGATTGATAGCATGAATGAAGGGTGTAAAAGTTACTGGAAAACACTGAAGAATTCTAACTTGAGACTCAAAAAAGAAAGATGTGTTTCTTCTTCTTGTTTTAATCTTTACACAAAAAATGCCAAGGACTATTTTACCCTGATGTAGCAGAACCAGTCCTTACTTCTGCAAGAAGTCTCAGTTTAGATGTGCTCCTAAGGTTCCCCAGTTTGTCAAAAGATAAGGATCTGTAACAATTGACATAATGCAAATGCATTAAAACTTACCACGGAAGCTTAAATTGTACTCTGTGGAACTGTGTAATTCTGGTTTTATGTACTCTTTCAGAAGAATAGCAATTAATAACATTGCCAACCACTTCTTACTGAAGAACACAAACTTAGGAAATGAGAAACATGGTCACTCACTCTCCAAGGAAAACAAAATCTGAAGCTCCCACTTGTGCTGGAAAATGCTAAGTGCACTAACTATGTAATTAACATTAAAGTCCTGTGCCTTGTAAAACTAACTAATAGGTGTTGAAAGAAGTTTATTGAGATCATATATAGTACAATTCAATCTAATAAATTGTTGCTTTTAATAACTTGGGGCAGGGGGTTCTTTTGCTTTAAAGAGTGGTTGTTTATCTTCCACTGTTCAAGTCTCTAAAAAATCAGCTGTGAACAGTGTTTTCTTACAAGTCCTGCAATATTATTGATAAAAAATAATGGTTTCATTATGCTAAAAAAAGTACAATTTAGATTAAATCGAGCTTCATTTTTCTATAAGCAAGAAGAACTAAACCAGACCCATCCTTGACAATCTCAGATTTTAACAATCATTCACATAACTTACCCAGATGACTGAACCGGTGTGCAATAAGAAATGAAGTTACATCTTAATGCTTGTATACCTACCATATGGACTCATTCCTCTCCTTCCATTCTGTGCAAGGCTAATGCAGTTGCCAAGGTGAACGGCAAGTATTAAGAACATTAAGAACTCTTTGTAAAAAAGTCAGTAAATATTGGCAGTTGCCTTTAGCACATTGAGGACAACAGGATCAGATGAACATATTCATCTGATGTTGTAAAGAGATGCCTGTTACAAACCCAATCTATTGACTGGTGACATTTGGGTTGCTGCTATGGGTATTTTTTTTTCTTTTATTTTACCTCAATTTTTACTACATTCCTTTAAGAAGGGAGGTGAGTTCCAATGGAGCCCTTGGAAAAAAGAGAGGGCTGTTTCTGGGGAATTTACAAGTATACACAGGGAGAGATATTTTAGATGGCAGGGTGTGTTACCCACATGGGCTAAAGAGATAGAAACATTAAGAAAATACACAGTCCTTTCTCAGGGGCAACTGATCATCTTCTAGGGACTAAAAGGAACTTCTTCAGTTCTCTGGAAATCAAGAAGTCAATGCACAGTTTGAAACCAAGCCTAGTCATAAAATTGAATTTTTGACTTCTGAGTTTTTGGGTTTCTTTCTGATCCTGTCACTTATCTGCCTCCATTTAAAAAGTATTATAATTCTTTTAAGATAAATTATATTAATCTTGAAAACCCTTCAATCATCTTCGAGGAGTTTATTATAAAGTGGTCTATACAAATACTCTGTAACTCTCTGGCCAAGCTATATCCCTACACTTCTTTGTTAGCATCTAGTGACAGAAAACAACTAATTTGGACTTTCTTCCCTGAATAATATTTCTATCTAAGTTGGAATAAGGACTTTCTTAAGAAGTCAAAAAGAACTGGCAGAGAAGTCAAAGGAGAAAGAGACACTGACTACTGTTAGAAAATCCAGAGGCAATTTTGTAATTAATTGAATTATAAATTTTCGCTTGAATAACCCTCAGTCCACAATCCATATGGTTATAGAATATTTGCCAAAGCAATGCCCTAGCAGCAGCCATTAGCAAGGTGGTAGGGATACTGACAGCTTCAAATTTACCCAGATATTAACTAGTTCCCTAATACAAATGTGAAGAATAATAAACAAACAAGCAAACAAACAAAATCACTAAAACCCAAACCAAAACAACACCACCCCCAAAAAAATTAACAAGAACTGAATTTTTTATCCCCTGAGAAAGCTCTCACACAAACAGCTTCTTGTTTGGGGTCCCAGGAAAGCAACAGCACCTCGGTAATGCTTTAGCTAGGAAAAAAAAAAAAAAGGAGCTTCCTGTAAACTATTATCCAACTACTTCTCTGAACTTCAAAAGTTTTCCCAATCAGTTGCTTATCGGCAACATTCCCATCCTTTGAAGGGAAGAGCCGGAAGAGTGTCAATTGCTTACCAAAGAGCCACAGAACCACACACTCAAGCCCATTAAAACCAGAGAAGAAAAAAAGAGAAACAATGCAACACTTTTGCTGCAAAAATTCAGGACACCAAAGTTACAAAGGTTGTGTGGGTTACATTAGGTTGTGTGGATACAAACAGAAGCATACACAGGGTATCTGTAAAATCTGAGGTAAAAATAAAAGTAGTAGACTACTGACATTTTCAACTGGCCACGTCCAGACCAGATTTTTACATTGTTAACCACATCAGATTCCCAGCTTCTGGGGTCTTGAACTCAAACCTGTCTCCACTTTTAAAAAGATAAGAATCTTTTAAAGCACAAGAAAAATGACACTGACCTTCAGATTGCTGTTGCAATTTTCTGTTTTTCTTCCAAAACAGGAAAAAACTCAAAGTCATTTGCATTCATATCCTTTCATTGCAAGGTAGGTATAACAAGTGTCACCCAAGATGACAGGTAAGTTTGAAAAGGAGATCACCTTCTGAGCAAGCCCAAGATTATATTTGGAAGTAATAATTTAGTCTCTTCAGGCTGGTTTAGCCTTTAGAGATCTGCGACCAAAAACACTTGTTAGTTAGCAAGTTATCCAAGTGAATTAATTTTAAAATGTAGAGCACTGGTATCATGAAATTTCCATTAGAAATATGGTTAGCATGTGAGGAAAGAAGCATTACTTTGAATAATGTAATTAGGCTTCTTCCATTAGGTATTTGTATTGGTCATATGACCACTGGTGAATGATAATTTTATTTTTCATTGCAACAACTCACTTCACCATGTTTCTTACACATGAGCTACACAAAGTGGGAGAACATGAGGAAATTCAACATGGACCCAGCTCAAATGTTTAAATTTAAAAGTTGTTGAAGGAAGAAGCACTTGGTCTGAACTTTTGTTATCCTGCATATGTTCTTAACAAAGTATTCTTATTCACTCAGCTGATATTAAGGAGCATTTTCTACTGAACCTGCATCGAACAATGGTGTCTGAGTGAGTGATTATGCAAATCACACATCAGTATTCTCAATAGATATTACACAGCATAAATCCCAGGTTCCTTCCTCTTAAGAAAGAACTACTGAGGAAGTGAATCAGTCCACTATCAACTGTTTCAGACATTACCAGTATTCTGCATTTGAACTCCAACTAAACTGCCTTGAACTTGCATCAAAAAAAGTATTTTCAGAATACTTCTATGATTATTTACAACATTGATAGTTCTTTATTTAGCATATACTGTGCCTGTATTAAACACTGTTTTAACAGAGCTATGCAGATTATGATAATGACAATACACTGCTGGACTAGAAGCAGTTATAATACTTTAATCCTTCACTGTGACATAGAGGAGTGAAAAAAACACCATGGTTTTGTTTTGGTGACTGCTTGGCTGCCATAGTAGGATTCCACATCCCACACTCCCTTCCCCCAAACATTTGAAATTCTGAAAACAGAATCTAAGATCAGAATTTCAATAAGGTAGAAGATGTCAATAGAATTATGTTATTTTTTTCTCTCCCTTGGGAGAAGTGTTGTATGAGGAAGGTTAATGTTTTTCTTAACAGAGGTTAAAGTGTTTAGGGTTCCAGTCATGAGCACATATCCAGTGTGGGATCCAACAGTATTATGCTAGGTGAACTCTGATAAACAATACTAAACGTCATAGTGATCATCCATCAAGAACCAGTCCTGCTATGTCCTAAGAACCATCTGCTACCATGTCATGAGAGTATATTAATGAAGGATAAAACATTGACTTGAGTTACCATGAGCCCTCAGTGTTTAAGTGTTATTTTTATCTTTATATAACTAAACTTGAAGCTGCCTTCAGCCAATTCTGATCTAAGATTATGGGTAGCATTAAATCTGTTGAGGATGCTCTCTGAACTCATTAATCTCAATTTGCTTATATTTAGACTAACTTGTAGTTGTAGAAGATTATCTTCCAGCAAGCTTAAAAAGCAGATAAAATTTGGTCATGGTACGGATAAGAGCCAACTAAAATAATACAATATCTCTTCATATTAGTGTTTTTCATAAAAAAAAAAAAACGACCTTCTGAATTCCTATATAATGTACAATTTCTGGTATCTACAACAAAAAACAGCGTAAGTATACAGGAACATGGCAAGAAAGATTACTTTGGACTGGGTTACTATGCATGTTGAATAAAGGCATATGTGAAGACTGAGTTGTCTATTAAAAAAAAATGAGATTCAGCACAAAGAGGGAACACAAGCAGAAACTTCCACACTTAGATCAACTAATCTGGACAGTTCTTAGCATTCAATGTGTTTTCATCATGGGAAAGCTATGTGACTAAGGGACTGTTTCAGCTTGCACTGTAGCAATAGAAAAGTTCCTGCAATTTCAAAGAATCATAGAATCACAGATTCATTTGCATTGGAAAAGACCTTCCAAATCATCAAGTCCAACCTTTGACAGAACGCCACCATGCCAAAAAAACCATAGCACTAAATGCCACATCCAGTCATTTCCTGAACACTTCTAGAGTTGGTAACTCTACTATTTCCCTGGGCAGCCAGTTCCAACACTTGACAACCCTTTCAGTGAAGTAATTCTTCCCAATGTCCAACCTGAACTTCCCCTGACATAGCTACAACCCACCTTGCTACAACCTCCTTTCAGGTAGTTGAAGAGAGCGATAAGGTTTCCCCTGAACTTCCTTTTCTACAGGTTAAACAACTCCAGCTCCCTCGGCCATTTCTCATATGACACTCTAGATACCCTTGTCAGCTTTGTTGCCCTTCTCTGGACGCACTCCAGCAACTCAATGTCTTGTAGTGAGGGGCCCAGTACAGGACACAGGATTCAAGGTTAGGCTTTACCAGTGCTGAGTACAGAGGGACAATCACTGTGGTCCTGATGGCCACACTATTTCTGATACAAGCCGAGATTACACCAACCTTCTTTGCCACCTGGGCACACTGCTGACTCATGTTCAGCCAGCTGTCAAACAGCATCTCCAGGTCCTTTTCTGCTGGGCAGCTTTCCTGCCACTCTTACATGCCTGTTGCACTGCATGGGGTTGTTGTAACCAAAGTACAGGACACAGCATTTGGCTTTAGTGAACCTCATATCATTGGTCTCAGCCCATGGATCCAGCCTGTCCAGATCCCTCTGCAGAGCCTTTGTACCTTACAGCAGATCAACCCTCACACCCAACTTGGTGTTGTCTATGAACTTATTAAAGGTGTACTTGTTCTCTCATCCAGATCACTGATAAAGACATTAAACAGGAGTGACCCCAGCACGGAGCCCTGGGGAATCCCACTAGTGACTGGCTGCCAACTGAATGTAGCTCCATTTATAATCACTCTCTGGACTGAGACATCCAGTTAGTTTTTAACTCAACAGAGAGCCATGGGTTGCCAGCTTCTCCAGAATGCTGTGGGAGACAGTATCAAAGGCTTTGCTGAAGTCCAGGTAGATTACATCCACAGACCTTCCCTCATTCACTAGACAGATCCCCTGACCATGAAAAGAGATCAGGTTGATCAAGTCTTTCCTAAATCCATGCTGATTGGGTCTGATTCTCTGGTTGTCCTGTACATGCTGTGTGATTGCAAGATGGAGTTCTAGTTGAGCCTTTGCCTTTCTAAATTTCTCGCTACATATCCTAACAGCAACCCTCCTGAGTGGGTTGCCTCTTCTTCTAAAGGTCCGAAACTCTCTTTTTTCCCCTGAGTTTAAGTGAAAGCTCCCTGTTCAGTCAGGTTGGTCTTCTTTCCTGCCAGCTCATCTTTTGGCACATGGTGATGGTCTGCTCTTGTATCTTTAAGATTTTCTTCCTGGTTTATGTTCAGCCTTCCTGGACCCCACTTGTTTTTAAGGATTGTTTCACAAGGGACTCTCTGAACCAGTGTCCTGAATAGGCCAAAGTCTGCCCTCCAGAAGTTGAAGGTAGATGTTTTGTTGATATTCTTTCTTACCTCACCAAGAATCAAAAACTCCTGATTTCATGGTCACTGTGCCTAGGATGGCCTCTGACCACCACATCTCCCACCAGTCCTTCTCTGTAAACAGCAGGTCCAGTGGGTCACCATCCCTGGTGGGCTTACTCACCAGCAGTGTCGCAAAGTTATCTTCTACACAATCTAGGAACGTCCTAGACCGCCTCCTCTCCACTGTGTTGAGTTTCCAGCAGATATCCAGCAAGCTAAAGTATCACACAAGAACAAGGGCTGACAATCGTGAAACACCAGCCAGCCACTTACAGAATACTTCCTCTGCCTCTTCATCCTGGTTGGGTGGTCTAAAATAGACTCCCACCAGGATGTTGCCTTGTTGGCCTTCCCCCTGATCCTTATCCATAGGCACTCAACCTCATCACTATCCTTAAGCTCTATTACAGTTGAAACACTCCCTAATGTACAGAACCACCACACTCCCTCTCCTTCCTTACCTGTCCCTTCTGAAGAGCTTATAGGCATCCATTGCACCACTCCAGTCATGAGAGTCATCCCACCACATATCCATGATGACCACTGCATCATGGCTTCCAGTTGCTCCTATTTGTTACCCATACTGCATACATTGATGTAGATACACTTCAGTTGGGCTATTGATTTCACTCACAACACTGTCATGATGCCCCTAGGCTCATCTCTAGAAAGCCCTTTAAAAAACTAATTTACAGAATAAGAGAATATGCTGAGATGGAAGGGATCCACAAGGATCTTCAAGTCCAGCTGTTAGCCCTGCACAGGACCGTTCCCAAGAGTCACAGCCTGTGCCTGAGAGTGTTTTTCAGATGCTTCTTGAACTCTGTCAGGCTTGATGCTGCGACCACTTCCCTGGGGATCCTATTTCAATGCCCAACCACTCTCTGGGTGAAGAATCTTTTTCTGATATCCAACCTAAACCTCCCCCGACACAACTTTAGGCCATTCCCTCGGGTTCTGTTGCTGGTCACCACAGAGAAGAGATCAGTGTCTGCTCCTCCTCTTCCCCTCATAATTGTACCCTTTCAGTCAGCCCTGCCAACTCAAGGACTGGAACCGTTTTCCCTCTTTTAGACAGGTGAACCCCATCTGTCTCCACCAGGCCTGGTGAACAAGGAAGAAAAGGGATGAACAAAAACACAACACTTACAAACTTTCAAATCAAGTTACTGTGCTAATGATTGATACAGAAAAGTATAGACAATTTTCACAACTATTTTTCTCAAGAAGAAGTACTGAATATTTAAGCCATTTTTTTATAGGTACATAAACTCAAAGAAACTATCCCTACATGAGCACCATTTTTACCAGTAGAGTCTGTTTCCTAAATGTCTTCTTAAAAAAAAATGTATATAAGGAGTTTTTAGCTAAAAAACTGATATAATGTATGTTTTTATGAAGAATGTTCAAGTGAAATGACTTAGCGATCACGAACCCCCTAACACACTTTAAGAATATTTAAACATAATATCATTTTCTGTAAATGTAAATCACCTTTAGAAAACTTTTATATGGCTACTAAGAAGCCCTGTAAAGTACAAATATCACTTCAAATATTCTAATACTATTACAGATATCTAATGAAGTTTGAAACGAAATTGTCTAGATTGCTAACTCATTTTGTGGCAAAAAAAACTTTTTTTCTTGTGTTTATTCCTCTTTTTCTTGTATGTTGATCTGCTTTGAATAGTTTTCTTAAAATAGCTAAGATATTACTGCATGAGTATTCAGTAATCTCTAATTAGCATTTTTAAATCCTTGCATTTTGATTTAAACATGCATGAAGTCTAATCTCTGTAACTGCAACTAAAATCTCTTATTTAATACATTTTGGCCTAATGAGTGTATTGTTCTAAAATTGTTTATCACCAGATATTTCACGGAAAAATGAGATTATAAAAAGTATATGGCAATACATTTTTGGAAGACTTTTTTAATAGTAAGGTGGTTTTGGTGTTTTGTTTTTTTTTTTAATATGGTTATTTCCTCTGTTTTGATATAAAAACTACATTAGCCCCAACTTATCCAAATATCTCATTATAATAAAGACTGTTAGACCTCCACCTGCTATAGAGGATGTTCTGTAACGAAGTTGTGATTGTGGCATTTCTGCTTATTAAAAGGAAACAAAAGTTCTTATTCCCTTCTCTCAACTATTAAAAATTTTTAAGAAAATTAGGAGTTTGCACACTGGTGTAAGCCTTAGTGTAAAGACTGATACAGTTCTGTTCACTTCTTGCTTTTAAGGATAATGAAAACCCAGCCACATAATGGCAAGTTGCTCTATAAAGGTCCTTTCAAACAAAGCAAACCATCAAAGTCAAAAACATTGTAAATATATATTTAAAATCCCGCTAAGATAATGCAGATGCAGCGAATGCAGAGAGACTTAAGTCAGAGCCAGATCTGGTGTTCACATTTCCTAAAAACAGTTCTGATCAGTCTGTGCTCTTCCACCACGCCGTGGTTCCTACTTTAGACTTATGCTGACGACTGAAAAAAATTGAAGTTAACTATTGCCCAGGTATTTGCCAGGAAAGTTCAAGACTGACAAATAAGTTTAAGATGCCTAGGTACTCTGGTTGGTACCTTGTCTTTTGACCAGTGCAAGAATATACAAAGGAGGCCATGCCTGCAGCTTGAATATCTGTGCCAGTGAGGTTCCACCATTTATATAATAGATTTGTCACTGGGAAGAGTTCAACTTCTCAGTTGGGTGTTTCTGGAGCATAATGATGGTGATAAGGGTAGGCTGTTCATTCAGCTGCTTTCAGTTAGATAGCCCTGTAATACAGTTGTCTCCAGCAACTGGCCACAGGCTGTGTTTGCCAGACTTCAGGACTGAGCTTTGTCATAACTGCTGTGTTCACTTTTTCTTGTCCTACCTGCAACATTCTTTCACTTGGCTTAACTGTGACTTTTTTTAATTTATCAGGATGTGTATTGCTGATTTGTTTTGCTTCTTTTTGTCTTTGTAAAATCACAGCTTTTGGACAAAGTAGTCACAATCATAACAAGGGACAGTAGTCACACATAACGAAGTGTATAGAGAAAAGAGACCTGGTATGAAAGCGGTGGCCTTGACAAGTGGAGGCAGGATGAGGTGTATGTATACCTCTTCAACAGACGTGGGATGGTGATGAATGAAATTCATGCTCGGCACTGGAAACCCCACAGCTATAAACAGCTCTGCAGTCAGTTAAGGAAATGCAGACTGGATCTGGACGAAATTGGGATCTCTCTTGTGAGATATCCCAGTCCACAAGAGGAATGTGTTACTAGGACCTCCAATGACAATCCCCCTGAGACATCACTATAGTTCAGAAGAAAGATTAGCTTCAAAACAACCTGTATTTAATCTTCCACTAATCTGTAAAAAACATAATGAAAAGAAGTATATCATAATGCAGTGACTTTCATCAGTGTGCAAGGTAGGTTTTTTGTTAGTTTTAAAGAGACTTTGTAATGATGAGCAGTATTTAAACACAATGTGGGAGTCAAGAGTTTTTATAGCAGAAGTAGTTGAGATGTTCTTTCTTGTTTTTCTGTTAACTAGGATTGAGATCAGCGATGAAAGCCTTTTTTATTCCACCTATTTTTAACATAACCACCAACTGGAAGAGCTAAGCAAGGAATGTGCAAGGATTCTGGACCTCGAAACAGTATTTTAAATCTTTCTTATGGTAACTGAACACCTTCAAAGTGCACACTACAGAAATTTCTAAAGTAATAATATGACTATCTTACCTCCACAAATCTAACCTCAAGTTCTATATGCACTGCCTCATCCTCTCACACCTGTCTCACCAAGCATGTCCTTTTTCATGTAGAATATGCAAGGTCTTTTCAGACATTACATTCCTGATTTTCCTACATGTCTGTTTGAACAAGGTTCACCATGATTTCTTGCACTGCCTCTCCTTCTGATTGTGTTGCAGTCTTTATTCTGCTTCTGGTTCATGAACAGCAAGTTGTAATTTCATCTAAACTCCCCCATACAATGCTCAGGAAATCTACAGACAAACACACAGCCCAGAACAAGCCTTCCTACAGCTGAGTGTCTTCATAGGTATTTGCTGTTGAACAATTTATAACACTCAAGCTTGTATAAAACAGCCAAAGAATATAAAGGGACATTCTGTTGATGAACAAGGTTAACCTCCAAGTTAGACAAGAAGAAAGCTGGAGTGAATTTTTTCAGGGATTTTTTATTCTGATGCAATATTTCTTGCATTAGAGAGTTTTGAAAGTGTTCAGAAGACAAAATCTTAAGAGAAAAGCCGTTGAAGGGAAAAGTTGGAGTTTTTTTAAATTAATATTTTAGGGTGCAAACCAGTTCTTATTTATGCTTCTTGTGTTGAAAATAATATTTTTCATTTATCTATTTTAAGGCCTGGTTATTCCTTCCAATCCCCTAGAAAAATTTCTATCTTTTATAGTTCAATGTTTTCTATAATTAAAAAAATGACAACTAGAAGTATCTTCGTTGAAAATGTTTACATTAATATTTCAGCTTAGCTTCACAGCAAGACATATCTCTTCATAAGTACATGAAGAGATTGCTAAAAATGATTGCAATATAATGGCTTGATGACAAACAGTAGAATGCTTACATAATCCTGAAATTAATTTTATGCATTTCTTTTAAACTGCATATGAGACAGAGGGAGAATGTCTTTCCCATTTACATCAACAATGAAAAAGTTAGCCCTTCTATTACTTTTTGCATATGCAGTTGTACTTCTAGTTCCATTCCAGTTGAAATTAAAATGATTAACATCTCAAGATTTCATGAGTTTAAGATAGAGCAGATGAAGTTCTCAGAAGCACAATAGATGTTTCATTTTCTCTTGTTTCCACAGAAGGTGTCTACCTTTGATGAGGACTGACACACAAATGTCACTATACAGGAATACATCACCAATCTGTATGTTCAACAATCCAAGAAGATTTTATAAAACTAACATAGACTAAGCAGTTTCAAAGGAGAGAAAAAATAAAAAATACATGGAAAATGTGAAGACCACTAGAGGTTTGCCCACATTTTCAGTGAGAAGAGAAGGATACAAGTGACAAATTGCAATATAAGCCAGACACACTCATGTAGTATCTTGTCAAATCTGTTTGCAGCTGAACTCAATAGGATTGATTCAAGTACAGGGTATGTTGCTGAAGGTGTGTGAAAGTCAAAATTAATATTTCAGTGGACTTACCATCATTTTCCTAAGGATCTTCACAAGAAGAAACCATAAAGTTCATCCAAAAATCGTGTGAGAAATTTATGAACCCATCCAATCTTCATCTGTAGTGAACTTGCGCAAATTAGCTAACAAAACCCCTTTATTTTCTCTGTGAGGTCTGCATATTTTCAAGGATTTCATGCAGTTCTTCAAAAACTTTGAAAAGACAGTCATAACCTATATATCCAGTATTCTAAAATCATACAAACACTGGTTGAAGTGTTAGAGAATCTCAAACTGAGAATCTTCACAGTTCTCAGAATCTTCACAGCATTTTTCAAAATTTGACAAAAAGGTCAAGCATGCAAGTCTTAAATGTGTCCTATTAAAACTATTTATATTAAACATTTTACTAGAAAAGACTCGTCTTTTCCTTATTCATAGCCTTGTGTAGGTGGGAGATGGGAATTCCTTGAATAAGGGAGGTTGAAGAATGTCATTTTAATAGAAAATTGCACTGTTGTGCAATTGCACTGTTGTCCTTGAAAGACACAATGTTAGCAGATCCTGTGTTTTCTCACTTAACTGTACTAGGTAGAGAAGTCACCACAATTGCTCTTGATTCAAATCTCTTACACTCAGTTCCAACACAGCCCTCACAACAGTATTGTGGTGCCCTAGATAAATTTATTCATTTCGTGCATGTATTCTCTTTACAACATGGCTCACTCAAAGATTATCAGTATCATCATTACTTAAATACAGAAAACAGAAGCACAGGAGTACCAAGAACAATATCAACAAAAGGAATTGCATGTCACTAGATTAGACATTATGTTATATTTCCAGGAACTCTTTTTTATTTATTTATTTATTTTTATTACTCATTTTTACAAAAGTATTGCTATGGTTAGGCCCATTAGATATGGGAAGTCTGGCTCTTCACATAGTGTTTTCTCAACTTGTACACCCTGAAGTGACTCCAGTACTGTAAAAGAGCAAGCACTTTTAGATATGCTTAAAATAAATTTCAGAACTTAGAAAACAACCCTCTAACCTCTGTGGCCACCCAGATAAATTTTATGAAGCCGAGATTTGCATTTCTATATTAATGTGTGATAATGTTGTAGCATGGACCAAAATAGGCAAAGCCAGGGTGTGTGGTAGAAGCACCCTCTTTCCACTCCATCCTTTCTCCATCTCCCAGCATAAACAAAATCATGAAAGGGTGTTACTGGTCCCTAAAATAATGTGATCTTGACCACTAGGTATTTAAAGACTAACAAAGAGCATACATTCATCATCCATGAATGCTGGCAGGAGGTAGGATGAATAAGAAAGCACAACTAACTTGCATGCATAACTAACTAACATGTCACAATTGGAGTTCCTCTTGTGACCCACCAGTCATGGTAACAGAGAAAGAAGAGAGGAATCACCCCAACATCATCTTACAGCTAAAGACACAAGATCAAATCAACACTACTACTTAAATCATAGACTTAGTCATTGTGTGAAGACACCTGGGGGGTTAAATTAGAGAAAAGTGGGAAGTTATATTCATATTCTAGCAGAAGATATAATGGTACAAAAATTATAGGGTGAAATGCAGTGGCTATTTCCTGTGTGGGATGTGTTTGTCATGCTTGAAACCTATTCCATGATGATTCCCTGCACAGCACAGTCTGCAACCTTAGTATGTGCTAAAAGAGATGAAACAGGGTGGAGAGAGTGGAGACACTGCAGTCAGGCTCTGTTGTAATCCTTGCAGGGAGGGGAACTCAACGGTACTGTGTAGTGGACAAACCATGTAGCAACCATCAACCAAGAGAGGTAGGAAAAGATGTCTTGGTGCTGAATCAGCAACTGTGTCAAAATCACTTTCCTCAGATGAACTTTGTTCATTATAATCTCCCTGCAGTACTAATGCACACCTTCAACCCAAAGATGCCCGCCTCCAAGGTACGACCACCCCTCACTGAGCAAGCACTCTATATTTTATTGACTATACCTTTAAGAGTGAAATAAGAGAATTTTACACCAATCAGTATAGTCAGTCAAACTCCACCTAAATGTAAAGAAATAATATGAAAGTGAGTTAGGGATGGGGAAAATTAAGGAAGACTTCAACATAACTTCTGGGATCAGTTGATGAACTGAAACTCTCTTCTCCCCCATAGGGATGCCTACTGGCTAAGAACCATGTTCTATGCATGATGAAGGATTATTTCAATTTAACTTTTGTTAGGGATTAGAGCTTTCTGTATATTGTTCTAAATTCATTTTTGCAGACAGTTACTATCAATGACAGTCTTCAGATCTTAACCTATCAGAATTTTCTCTTACCAGTGTGTGTATTAATAAAATGTATTATTCCACAAACTGTTTAGTGTGAGTACTTCATGTGTGCCAGCAGTGGCCGGCAGAGGATAATGTACTCGACTAAGAGTGGGGAGATCTGGAAGTGGGTCCCTCTTTCAAAATTGTAATAAAGGGTTTGGCTCTGATACACTGCTGGCATGTGTCCCTGAACAAGTTAGTCAAATTGCCCTCCAATAGAGTGGATCATTCAGTGGAGTCCCCATAAATGGACACTGACAGACTAGCAAGGCACAAGGATCTCACCTTTCCTGGGGTGTTGACAGACCAATCAAACACAAAGAGTTAGAGGAAAGCCCCCTTCCATATGACAGTCATAAATAACATTAACAAATGTTATTTTCTCCTTTCCCACCCTCACCTCCCTGAAAGCTCTTTAGTTTCCAGTCTATGTCTCACAACATTTTACTACCGCAGACTCAGCAAATATAAGTAATTTTGAAACTTAAAGTGTCTTCTCACACCCTCCAAATCAACTTTCCCCAAGGCAGTGATGGATGCAGTGTGAATTCAGCTGCAGTATGTAGATGATATATACCTTCATTCCACTAGACTTTTGGGATAACTAACTAGCCTAAAGCTTCCTAAGTATATAAGTCCCATCCAAAAACAGTTTGTATTTCTGGTTTACCAGCTGCACACTATTTTAATACACAGAAAAAAATATAGCAAGTATTGACACAGATTCAACATGACCTATTTAAGAAAATATTTGGTGTTCAAGCTGACTGTATATATTCCAGGAGATAGCAATTGCTTTGTAGTATCTCAGTGTAAAGCTCTCCTGGAAACAGAAATATGATCAAAAGAGAAGAGTGAGTCGACCCCAACAGGTAGTACTAACAAAAGCCATAACCATTACTAGAAACTACTAGGAATGCTGTGAAGTCTTGTGAACAGTGAAACATAATCAGCTCCTGCTATTTGTCGTAATGTGATTGAATCCAGCATAAGATCAATACAATAGGCACTGAATCCCTGGAGAAAGATTGCAGTTGCAAAACATAATTATTTACCTATGAAGGAACCAACCACATGAGGAGCCTTTTGCTGTTAAAGCAAAAAACCCCTTCAATAGGAATAGCAGATGTAAGGTAGAACTTAGTGCTATTAGGTTCTACTTTATTTGGCAAAATTATTGAAAGTTTAGTCTTAACTACATGAACAATTACCAAGGATTTTTATGTCAGAAGATAATGATTAGAGAAACTTTAGGAGAGACTGGTTTTTTACAGCAGCTTTTAAAATGCAATTGGAAAGTGACAGTCATAGGACTTTTGAATACATACCGTGAAGAACCTCTGTCACTGAGAAACATAAACTTCAAAACCAAAGCTGGATGGTCTTTTTGGTCTTGAATGTTGTGGACCAATGCTACTGGTAATTATGAGTAGGGCCCTGTACTAGTTTACCCTTTATAAAATTGAAGAGTCGGTAAAGGGTTACATTTACACATTTACTTGTTCATTGGCAATCAAACATAAAGGTCTGGCTTAATTTCCAAGTTACAGAAGAGTGCTTAATAGACTGCTTTAGCTACAATACTAAGCCACTGTTTATACGTGAATATCTTGATGTTTAAGACCTTGCTGATTCCAGTTAATGCACCAAGGCATCTATCTCGTCTTTGTGATTTGCATCCAAACATCCTACTATATTTTTACCAAACACTACCTCACTTTAGCAACTGCTAGACCAAGGATTAATTGCTAATTTTATGATGATTTATTTATAACAAACATTGATGTGTTTACTTAAGGTGATTGGTAAATCACACAAATCATCAATGTATGAATTTTGCAGGAGCTTCAACACGCAATATGCCCTTGAAAACATTCTCGAGGCATGGGACTTGAGAACTGATAATACAACAAAAGGATGTTTGGAAGGAATGAATACATACGTAGTTTGAAAAGCAAAGCTCAAGTCGTGATTCTTGGACAAACTGTTGTGTTTGATGAACTAAAGACAGATATTCAGGAACTCGGATTCAGCTCGGATCAAAGAAAAATTAGTGAAACCAACTTGCTGAAAAACATCAAAGAGAAAATAATCTTGCAGAAAATAAGAACACATATAAGAAGAATGGTTGAAGTTTGCTCTTACTAAAGAATGTAGATCAGTTTGTAATGAAAATTATCACAATATAAACTGAAACAAAAAAAAAAAAGATGCGTCTGTAAAAGAACAATAACCCTGCCAAACTATCTCTCACATAGTTTAATTCTTCAATCCAGCTTATGTTCTGTTTCAAGTGGAAGTATGCTGCTTCACATGTAGAAACAACAGTGGATTAGGCAAGCCAGAGAAGTAACATTAGCTGTGGCTAGTGATAACCTAGAGAACTACTTATGCACCTCTAGCAATAACGTGAGCTCTCCAAAGGATTGATCATATTTTTACAATGACAGGAACATAATCATAGAAATAGATTTTTTTTACAAGGTGCATTATTTTATTATGTTTATTGTCAAGTAATCTAGTAAAAATTTGTCACTAATTTCTTTGATTAAAACAACTTTCATCAAGTATGTGTGGATGTATCAGGAAGTTTAGTCAAGGGATTAAGAAATTCTCTTATTTTCCAATATATGATCTAAAACCACATATTTTTTTTCTGAAACAAAGTTCCTTTAGGGAGACATGTGTTATCTTGAGGGACAGACTATGTACTGGTTTGAACACAGAGTTGTGGGAGCCACCCTGCTGTGGCTTCTGCTCATAAGGGCTTCTGCATACTGTTTTTATGATTACCAGTTGAACAAAGGCAGCTTGCAGCCAGCAGGTTACAGGTGCCAGTAAGTATAGGAAAAGTCATCCAATTAAACACTAAGTCTTTAGCCTCTATAAGACCAACTGGGGTGTATATAGTTGCACAAGCCTTTTTCTAGATCTGGATCCAACCTATTTGTTCAGAGACATGGAGCCATAAAGTAGAGATTAATCCTAAACAGAGTGTACTTCTAAACACACTGATAGCACAGCAGATACTGCCAGTAGGGAATTGGTTTAGATAAAGTTTAGACATCAGTATATATGAATATGGAAAGAAAAGATCAGATAAAATATAGTATGCACTGCACAGAACTTCTACCTACAAGTAATCAATTAGTAAGATTTGGTATTTGCACAATACACTATTAAACATAGTCACAGACATCAGCAAATTTAGCTCTTCATGCAAGTATACAACTAAAAGTGCAAACCCATGCAACTGGCTTACATTCTGTCTTAGGAGTACAATAGCAGTTAGAAGTTTATCACCACTGACTTCATATGTCTTCCTTAATGTCAAACACACTTCATTCTGAGAAGATGGACTCTTTTTGTCAGCCTAGAATCATTCAAACAGTAAAAAAAAAAAAAAAAAAAAAATAAAAAAAATCAGTTCACAGCCTAGCAGAACACCAGCTAAAACCAATTCACTATTAGAAGACAGACCTACAAAATACAAACCACTCTCTTATATACTTTCTTAACTACTGCTACCTCAGGAAAGTCTTTATAATTAACTCATGAAATTTCTCATTCCCTCTTCAGAGTCTCAGCCACTACTTATTCACCTCATAAATTCCAGATCCATTGAATAAGATTCAAGTCCCAGGGCAAGACTGCACTACACCTATCCCATGTAGCTTTATCAGGAAACTTGCCACGGAGCACAGGTTTTCTTGCCATGATATATATTTCAATTGTAAACCACAATTTCTACTAGAGTGCATAAATAAATTTTAAAAACCAACAACAAACCCCTTATTTGAATTTTCATGTGTAGTGAACAGAAACTTGGTTCACTTTCTTTTTTTAACATAAAAAATAAGCCATGTGCCAACCTACTCTTTCCCTTTTAACTGCTTCAAGACATCTGGTGACCATTTGCTAATGGAAAATAACTAATTTATATTTTGTCAAGTGCTCTGTTTTTAAATGCTAATAGGGTTGGTTTCTTTAATGTATTTTGGTTAGATTGTATAGAAAAAACACAAGGTAGTTCTCTTTCTGAGTAGGTATTTAGTTTTATTTGCAAGTCTTTATATTTTCTCCCTTTTCTGTACAGTATTAGCATCACCTGACTTTACCTACTGAGTACTAGCTAGGATATTGCAGCATTATATACTGTGTCTGTCAGTCTTAGATAATACTATTCTACTATAAAATAGAAAGTATATGTGATGCCTGTCTGAATTATTTCCGAGCCCAAACACTTCATGTAAGGAAATAGTTTCAAATAAAATAATTTATTCTTACCATACACTCTGCAACAGGAAACAAACCTACCTTTATTCTGAACTGAAAAGTTTTCTGATAGAAGATCTAAAAGTTCAATAAACACATATGATAACACTAGTTAAAAAAACCCAGCCTTGATAGTTACAAAGAAATGGCTCTGTATCCCTTATATGTATTGACTCCTTCAGAAGACCTGTGAAACAAAATCAGGACAATAAATTGAGGGCAGGGAGAGGAATAGAGAGGAGGAACTTAACCAATATGGACTAGTTTACCAATGCATTTATTGGATTGTTTAGAAGATGTATAGTGTATTCTATTTCTTGAAGAGCTTCTTGAGTTCTCATTTTATCTTATATTACTAAAAGTTCTTAAAAGTTCTGGCTAACCAGCTATCTTATGGCATCTCAAATGGATCAGTTGCTGCCCTCCACCTTTTGAAAATAATGTTCTTTCAAGAGGAAAACTCTACAATATTTAGAATCTGTGTTAAATTTTGTACATCTAGCAGGCTTATCACTACTATAAATGGTATAAAGCATTGTGGATTCAAAGTGTACTTGTGTGTTTTACGGTACAGTGGCAACTTGAGGCAACAATTAAGTTCACTGTTTAATTTTTTACTTGATGCTGATTGCATAGTAGAAGTCCCTTTCCTGAAGAAATCTAAGGCTGAAGCAGAGTTTATCTAAGATTCCCAAGTACCCTACAACCAGCAGTAAAAAAGAGTACTTGATTGTGTGATCCTGCCAGTACCATCCAGAGACACAGATCTTCCACAAACAGATCTATTAAAGTTTCTCAGGGACCAGCCAGAAAAAAAAGTGAGTGGGCAGGTACTAGAAGTACACATAACTACTACATAGGAAATGTGCAGGGAATTAAAAAGGAATGGGTGAAAGCATGAGTTCAGAGTGAGAGGCTAGGGAGCAGAAATGTACACTATGCATCAGTAAACATTAAAAATGATGGATAGCTCAGCCCTTCTGAAGTCAGGAGTTATCTGCACAGCTGGTAGTATTCACTGCTGCTGAGGATGTAATCATTACATTGTTAGCAAATCTCTATGCAAGACAAAAGGGTAGAAGAAAGGGTTTAGTGTTGTAAGCCAACCACTCCTTCCACAATGAACTTTAGTTCTGCCAAGCTTGTATATACAGCATATTCCATTTTGTTTACTCCTTCACATTAGCATAATACTGTGGTAGAGCTGACAACTGACTTGGAGTTCCTCAATCTGCAACTCTGCTGTTTAAATATAGGGCTATTCATTCTCTGCAGAGGTTCGGTGTGTTTGTTTGTTTGTTTGTTTAATAAACTAGCTAATAACCACCTCTAGTAATTATTTTTTTAAAAGTGATTAAAATCAAAAAACAAGAGGCTAATTATCCTTGACCTGCATTTCAATCAGCCACTCATTGCTTAACTATATGAACTATCAATGTCAGTTCTGAAGTTTAGCTTGCACAAAGGGCAGAAAGAAGAAATGGTGGAAGTGCAGTTGAAGCAAAAGTTTTTAAATAGAAATAAGAGTCATGATAAAATAAGTACACTTTCATTCTTATGATTCCCTTTTTTCATGCATAAGCTGAAGTCACTAGCATGCAGCATACCTTGGAGCTAGATGGCAAGTTTTAATTATTAAATGCAATTTCACTGGGTGTGATGATAGACACAGATTTTTCTGTGTGGTTACAGATATGCCACAAAAGATCATATGCCACAAAATGGGAAATCTGATTGCTTTGCAGATGTACTGCAGGGTGAATTACTGGTAGTTTCTTGTGCTTCACATAGGAGAGTGGGATGTGGAATATCTTAATTTTTAGATCTTCACATTCTGGAACAGATGTGTCTTTTCCTTCTGAAAATGTGATTTATTTAGTCTAAAACTCAATACATGGAAACATTTCAGAGCATTGAGGTTTGTTTTTAAATATATTTGGCTTAATTTTTTATTATCAATCATTAGTACCATTGCAAAAAATCATCTAGAATTAGTGTTGTAGTGGGCAAAGATTTACTACTGAGGAGTCCAAGAGCATCCTGGTTTGTATAAGAGTTGAGGTGCTAGATTGTGTCCAAAGAAGGGTAACGAGGTTGGGGAAGGGGCTGGAGCCCAAGTCCTAAGAGGACTGGCTGAGGAAGTTGGGTTTGTTTAGCCTGGAGGAAAAGAGGCTGGAGGGGGGGTAGGAGGGGTGGGGTGTGAGTACGGATCTTATCACTCTACAACTATCTGAAAGGAGGCTGTAGTGAGGTGGCTGTTGGTCTCTTTTCCCGAATAGCAAGAGGCAGGACAAGAGGAAGTAGCCTCAAATTGCACCAGGAGAGATTTAAATTGGATATTATGAAGAATTTCTTCACTGAAAGGGTTGACAAGCATTGGAACAGGTTGCCCAGGGAAGTAGTGGAGTCACCATCCCTGGAGGTGTTTAAAAGATGTGTATTTGTTGTTAGGGGTATGGCTCAGTGATAGACTTCGCAGCACTAGGTTAATTGTTGGACTTGATGATCTTAAAGATCTTCTCCAATGTAAATGATTCTATCATTCTATGATCTTTCTGTTTAAATTTTGGAGGAGGTGTTAAGGACAGCTATCAATGCCAAAGTAGTCACAGCCTGTAGTGGCACTTCAGTAGCAAAAAAGAAAGTAGAAAAAGAGAAAATACACATGCACATTTCTGATAATAGGAAGTTCAGCTGGTAGAGAAGTCTCAATATCAGCTGATGAGTTGGAAGAAAATACTGCAGAAGTCAGTATAATGAAGCAACTCAGAGTATGTGTTAGATGTAGTTGCAAATGGTGGTGTACTTAGGAAACATGGGATGAGATGAACAGCTATTTTATTATCTAGGCCAATGCATTGGTTTTTGGTATTATAACCGATTAATTTTGAGTTTGTGTTAAATAATATACTATTATTGAAATAGTTGTTCATATCGCCCTTGTGTTTTCCTACGTACAGCCTCCACATGCAATTCCCTTAAACTCCCAACTACTTAAACCGCCTTGTATCCCATGTGTTATTGCAAAGCTTCCTACAGGATGGTGATGTCAGCTCTTGCTCCTCACTGGCACTATCCAAATACTATCATAATCACTTTCAAACTATCTGAGCTTTCAGACTGGCACCAGGAAAGAGCCTCTTTTCAGCTTTGTTTTTAAATACCATTTGGAAGAGTTGAGCTTGCCATCTGGTGCAGAGAATTTCTCCATTCTATTTGATTCATAATGCCACCAGTCAGTACTGCTGAGCAGAGATGAAATACCAGTATATCACTCAGGCAACATTCATTTCTCATTAGGCCTCTTCCACAGATGGTAAAGCTGAACACCAGCTTTCCTGTCTCACTCATCGCCCATGAAATGCTATTTGTGTCCTGGCAATGCTTGTAATCACCTTTATTACCCAACATGTGCTTTTGGCATCATGAGCTTATCTACGGTTAATGATATTTCCATATGCTTTCAAAAGGCGCAATTATTGGAAACTTGTAAATTGTACATTTTTTGGTTTTTAATGTTAGAAGAAAGAAACTGGAATTAATACAACATGCTCTTGCCTAGCCCTAGGGAGGAACTAAGAGTTGGCTTTACAGTCAGACATATCCTTCAGAAATGCAAATTAACAACAGACTGAAAAAAACTTTATGTTATAGAGCATGACATAGCTATGAAGGAACAGTTTTCCAACTCCTGTGTTGACTAAAAGCTAGCATTTCTTTCCATCTGCTTTCAATTCCACTTTGCTTATCAGGCCATTTAGTTTTAGAAGCATTTTTCTTTCAGTTTAGGAGAACATTTAGTTAAGTACTTAAGTCCCTCTCCGAAAGAGGGACTGCTGGTTCTTCACAAGACGCTGACAGCTATTTACAGGCTTCAGGTCTTTGTTGACTCAAGTTCAACAAATAAGACTATCAAGAAAAGAAGATTTAAGAGATATTTTTCCATAAGAACAGAAAAGGTAGCGCCCAAATGTCCACCTTGAAAGCTCCATACATCTTGAAAGAAACTAATGAATCCAGAAAATGCTTTTAGTACCTGAAAAAAATCAGTTGTTCCTTCCACAAGGAAAAGGCTGTACAAGATCTTCTAAGACTCTCTCTTCTTTTTGTTGTGAAAAAATATTATCAGCTCATTAAAAAAAAATCACTCTGTTTCAGATCTTATCTATCACAGTAAAAATCAGAGCTGCTGGAAACTCAAGGTTAAGATCCTAAATGACACTTAGAAGTTCTCTATGAAGTAAAAATCGTCAGAGGATTTGCACAGCTGCCCCTTGCTCTAGTAAATAAAATAATTTAGAGCATAGATAACTTTTAATTCTTTGGGCTAATGAGTGTAAACAATATAGACAAAGCAAGAACAGGTAATACAAAGCGTTTATAAAATTGCTAATGTATTTTAGATTTACTCTTGAAAACAAAAACTTCCCAGGGAAACAACAGGCAAATAATATTTTATGTCAAATAGATACTTTTTTTATTACAGTATGCATGCTACCCCCCAGGGTACATACTCAGGACTCTTGACCCTTTAGAAAGGATAAGCAGCAATCAGTATTTTTTTTTTTAAATTATAGATTAATTGTTTCAATGACTAAGAATGGACTAACAGCCCAAAGAACCTTCAAAACCACTGTAGTCACTTTCAACAACATTAAAAAAAAGGATGAAACAAAAAATGGAGCAGTGACTCTAAACGCTCTTCTGAAAGAGCTAGTAAAGTTTGTCAGGGTGGCTCTGAAGAAAAACAACAGTTGTGTTCAGGAGAATAGAGAATAACTTTTCACATTATTGCATCAGTAGAAACTGATGCAAATACTGTTCCTTCATGTTGTGCTCGGACCATGCAGAAGTCAGCACTTCAACATGACCCTACCTCAGACTTTTTCTCTGGTACAAGTTTCCCAAAGACCAAAATCTCCTTAAACTTAAAAAAACCTAATCGAAAAAATATAACAAAGAAACAAACAAAAAAAGCCACAAAATCAAATCCAAACAAAAAAAAAAACACCAAAAAAAACCCAAAAAAATGCCACAAAATCAAAACAAAACAAAGAAACAAACAAAAACCAAACAAAACACCCCACCCCACTTCCCCCCCCCCCGATGGTTTCACTCTTATAGCCCCGCCTGGGGCTGGAAATGGTTAATCTCAAGTAAGTTTCCAATACGGGACCAATGGAGAAGCTGCGTTTTGCCCCCGTGAAATTAGGATATTACAGCAGCCGTTGGAAGTTGTTGGTAGAGAGACAGAATCGAAGCCATGAGGTGAGAGAGGTGAGAGAGAGGGGCAGGTCCCTTGTGGGGGACCAAACCCTTCTTTCCCCCCCTCAACTGGGCTGCGGGGGGCCCGGAACAGTGTTAAAACTGGACCGGGTACCGTGGTCAAAGGCCAGGGAGTTCTCCCCCCACTGCCCTGGAGAGGCAGTGGTGTGGGCTTGAGAGGTCAGCCGGGAGTTGGAGCCAGTGGAGCCAGCCCCCCCGGCAGTCAAGCACGGTACCGGAGCCGAGCCAGTGCGAGCCAAGGGGTGGCCCAGAGTGGGTCGGGCCAAGAGCCATGACCCTGAAGAAGCAGCGGCAATCGTGCAGAGCTGGAAGAATTCCAGGCAGAGGAGAGAGAAACTTCAAGCCATCTGGCTGGTGCTGCAGCTTTGTACCCTATACAAAATGCTTCCCCAGGAAATGGATATTTTCCTGAAATTCACAAGTTGATAAGCCAGTCTCCTTTTCATGTTATTTTATGGGTGTCATGACTGAGAAGTAGACCATGTCATTGAAGGTCATTCATGATACTAAATCTTGTGACTAAGGAATACATATTGGCATCTATAGGTAGGCATCACATGCCATTGAGTCCTCATAAGGTTCCTAGTATAATTTAAGTTGCAAGCCACCTCTGTGTAGTGGAATTCTTTCCATCAGGAACACTAAATTCAAACTTAAATGTGCTTTCTCAGGAGCTTGTACTGATGAATTTTGAAAATCTCTGAGGATAAAAGTACGACACAGTCTGAGCCCCTCTTCTAGGGCTTCTAATTGTGGAAAATCATTTATTTTTATCCAGTTGGAATTTCCCCCTTTGTAACTTCTGGCCTTTTGACCTCTTTTCCTTTTGCTCTGTGGATCTGAGGAGAATCTGAATCCACCTCTATGACCGTCCCTTTGGATAATGAAAAACTAAAATGAGATATCCATAGACTTCTGTTTTCCAGGCTAAACAAATAAACTTCTGATTGAAGTTTCTTTTATGTTGTGTGTTCCAATTCCCTGCCCATGACTGACGTATGGTGGCACTCAACTGAGCCCATTCTGATTTTCCAACATTTTTCTTCATATACAAAATTCATATACAATTTCTTCATTTTTCTACATATACAAAACATAGAAACAATAACTGTAGATTCGTGAGCACTAAATGAAGAGAAGAAATTACAGTCTGTCCTTGTGACTCTTAATATTACAGCCCAATATGTGATTAAATTTCACTGCTGCAAGGAAACATTGTTTATTCATATTCCATTCATACCTCAAAACTCTCTGATTCTCTTTTGCATAGTTGCTACATACTGTCTGACTCCTTAGATTACACAAAGATGTTCTTGCATTTGTGTTTGTTGATATTCATGGGATACCTGTGATCCAGTTCCTTCAGCTTGTTGAAGTACTGACAAAAAAATCTCTGAATCCATCTGATTATAATCGTTCAGAGCATAATCTGAAGGGCAGATTTAGCTAAATATGATCATTATTCATGCTTAGCATATTTGTGGGTATATCTCAGATAATCCCCAATGCAGAATTGAAAACTGGAAGACCGTCCTTTTCTGAATAGCTTCTAAACTATAGAGACATCACACCAGTGCAGAGACATACTGATGGACATTTAGAAAGAAATAATGAATTCACAGTGGTTTGCAAAACCAGTGGTCGTGAAAGCATAACAGGACCAAACCATTACAATTTCCGTTTAGATAACTTGTGTACCTGCTTTCAAGCTTCTTTTTCCTCTTTCTGGAGGGGCTGTGTGAATAAATATGCTAATTTTGGAGACAGATGGTTACATCACTTGCTACTGCTGATGTCCCAGTTGAGTACTGACAATAAATTTAAGGGTTTTTTTTAGGAACTGCAGTAACATTCCTAGACACAAGTGGAGAATTAAAAAAAATCTGATGACCCTGGGAGTTAATCTCTTCTGAGGTAATTCTGAGTTCATTCCTAAGATATATGTGTGTAGTGGGGCAGTACTTTGAATCCTCTATGACAGGGAGGGAAAACTGACCCTTAGAGTTCTTACAATCTTCGGCAAGTCAGTCAAAATTTTAAGGTTAGCATAGAGTGTACTACAATGAAGTAGTAAGTAAGCATGTTGCTTACTTACAAGTTACACACAGTGTAAAAATATACATGATTTCAGTAAATATATATGCAAACAGTGATGATAAAATACTTATCTGTATGGACATGCTGGTATGTAGTGAGGTAGTGCATTACACGGTCAGTCCATCTGAACATTTACTATATCCACTACTCAGAATTCAGCCATCAGTAAAACTACTCATGATTTCCTGTATCTCTGGTGAAATGGATGCACAGAAATCTGAAAATGGAGTGAAAATTCGTCTGCAGCAAATAAAAGATTAATTGTTGTAGGCAAGGAAATGGATTCAGCATGCAAATCCACAGAACCATGCAGCAGAGAAAAAACAAGTTACACAAATTCAGTGTAAGTTAGAAAAGACACATAATGAATGTTGTGAATAGGCCATCCTTAAGCACAATAATGGTCTGTGCTGTTAAACTCATAACCTAAAGGCCACACCTAATTTTCATCTGCATTGAGATTTAAGTCAGGAAGGTAAGCTGTAATTGCTGCTAAGTTGCCCCAGGCTTGATTACTGCTTTTATTATAAAAGGGGGGAGAGGAGGAAGGTCACAATGTATCTTTATCTATATTTATGCAACTCCCAACAGAAGACGTTACTAGTAGTACAAAATAGAATATAAATTATGTATACATTTATGTGTAGTAAACAATATAATGTGCCTGTTCAGAATCTGGTTTGGACTCAAGTAGAAAGGAGAAATTGCTTTGGTGTTTCATGAAATCTGTGATATATATTCATATAGTCTTTCCCACATAATTACTGAAGCATAAAACATTTACTTTGCATGTGCTCATACATCCTTTGAGAACGGTAAACCACTTTTAGGATTCATGTCTGTGTTATTTGCACTGAACCATGGTCAGTGAATCTCCATTTGGTTTGCCACTTCAGTTGTAGGAAAAGGGAATTGGAACAGACAAAAAGAATTAACTAAGGGACTACAAAGATGTACAGTCCTCTAATGTTAGCTTGTAGAAAAGTTGTTCCAGTCATGTACCTATAGGGCTTCTTACAGCACTTAATAGTGTCTTACAGCCAGTTGCATCCAGAGAGAACCTTTAAAGTCAGCATAGGTTTATCAGTCCCCTGACCGTCAGCTGTCATGGCTCACACAGCCTCATATTCCCATTCTCCCAGTGTGGAGGAAAGGAAGTTGAATGGACATGACTGAAATCCTTTATTGCTATCTCCCTGACTCTGGGAATGTTCTGTCAATTAATGTTCAACTCAAATAATTTGTGAGTTGAAAGTAAATATTGAAATTATACATATGAAGCTTGAACGTTGCTTTGGGATCTAAGAGAGAGTAACTCACACTGTGTGTGCATCAGAAAAGTTCAGATGAGAGACTTTGCAGTAACTATTTTTTTAATCATATTATTAAATAATTCTTTCTAGTTAAAGATCATAATACCCAATTCCACATACTAGAGAATTAGTAATAAATCCTTTTTAAACAATTCATAAAGTTCATTCTTCCAAGTGGTTTTTCATGATGCTGTTAATAACAGTATTACAAATTAGTGATGTTTTTTGTGCTACAGACACACATTTATACTACGCTTTAGATATTATTTTCAAGAAAATATGAGAAGGATTTGCAGGTTTCTAATAACTCCAAAGTCATAAAAACTGAAGACAGCAAGGCAAAAGATAAACACATAAAGATATTCTGCAAGGTAGGGAAATCCTGACTGAAAACTCTACTCTTTAGAATACAAAGCTTTTCAAAGAAAAAGTGTTTTTGTGAGACACTAAGAATAGTGAAAAATTCTTTCCTTTCAACTTATGAGACTCCAGGAATCATTTTCAAGGGAAAAAATGGTGCAAAACTGAAGAGAGAATTGATGTGTTACCATCCAAAGGAATGTATGCATTATATCTGTAAATGTCACTCATTTTCAGACTGTGACTATAAAAGTTAATTACAACATACGTTTATCTCCAGTACTCAAACCTTAAACAAAATTTATTGCTTTGCTAGCAAAGTATGTGAAATAAAATGCACCATGAAGAAGTTCTAAGATGCCCAGCTATAAAAGCTGATGAGAGCTATCTGCAGTGAGTCAGGACAGTTTTTACTTCTTTGAGAAGAAAAAGACACTGTGAATTACAGTTCCCTTTTCTTCTGTTTATTCTTGCTTGCTTCCTGTTTTACCATAAAAGTTGAAATTATTTTCATCCTGTTACTTTTCTTACCGGAGAAAGCACAAAACACTTTAACAAAAACCACTTCTTTTTCCCTTCAGGTTATACCAAAACATAAAATAACACTGGTGTAATCTTGGCCTAGTTGAAGTCCAAAGAAAAATCCTTGTTGACTTCAAAGAGACCAGTAGTGGATCAGTGTTCTTGTAAGATTGTGCTACTTCCCATTCAGAGGTTTATAAAATGTCATGGATAAATGACAGGCTCAAACTTCCTGGTGTGTGCCAGACCTATCCAGCAGAGTTCTACCAGCTCTGCTTTCAAAAAGAGACCAGACCTTCTTCAAGTCTCTTCTCCTGAAAGAGGATTAGGAAGAGCTCCTTTACACTCCTGTAACTCTAACATACATCTTAGCTCTGCTTTCAGGTAGATATAAGGTGGATATGAACCTTCCTCCTGACTAAGCAGAGATAAAACACTACTGAGTCATTAGTGAACAAAGAACATATTACAATAATCATCTCAGACAGTAAATCACTTTGCAAACTGTGCCACAACGAAGCTTATTAAACATGAAGCACTCAGTCCAGCCAATGTTTCAGCTGAAGAACTGCCACTGAGGAGAATGTTACACCAGCAATGAACCTAGTTCAGACCTTTTCAGATGAACAAATTTCACTGATTATGTCCTGGAGATTTCTGCCTGTTTTAAAATTTTAATTGACCGCACAGCTCAGCTGTGGCTTCTCATATTAGCACATGATTGCTTTAAAAAATGTTCAGAGGCCCAGATCAA
Organism: Manacus candei; assembly: GCF_025592945.1. Taxonomy (NCBI): domain Eukaryota; kingdom Metazoa; phylum Chordata; class Aves; order Passeriformes; family Pipridae; genus Manacus; species Manacus candei. The sequence goes on from NW_026138097.1 coordinate 22,015,262, forward strand.
ACAACTCACTCCACTCTTCCTTTGATTTTTCTAAAAACCACAATTAGATGTTCTATCCTCTCTTCTACCATCATTTTTTCAGGTATTGTTGCAGTCTCTTGAGTCTAATGCAAAGAAATCCAATGATCCATTTTTCTGTTATTTGCTCCCAGATTTCTGTTACCTGCATTTTCTGTCATCTGCATCTCCTGTTAGCTGCATCTCATATAGTTTGCAAGCTCTCTTGTTCTGTTAGTGTCCAATCTCTTGATTTACTGTTATTCAGATTTTTGTTTCTTCAGAACACCTGAGGAAATGCACTGGATTGGGTAAACCAAAGCCCACTATCAAGGAGGTATTTGTGCTTAATTTATGACCAAGCTGCATAAAGATATTGCTGGAACTTTGCTAACAAAGTCTCCTACTTCATTTAGCATTTTTAAAACTGCCAGTCATCAAAGTGTCTGAGCACCCAAACATATTTATACTTTTAAACATTTATCTAAAATGAAAAAATTGCATATACCTTTTATATTTCACTGTTAATAATAAAAAAACTTAAAAGGAAAGTAAAATAGGTCAAAAAAGGCTACAACTGAAGAAAAGAGACTGTATTTGGAGCAGAAAGCCTTTTATCTGTTGGCTGAATACTTACATCTTAACTACAGCTGTAGCTAGCTCAGAAATGTATTTGCAAGTGTACAGTATGTGTTATGTAGGGCTGATGACGGACAGATTAGCACACTGTCATAGTAAGATTGAAGATGAGAGATTTTTTCGCTGAACTGACAGAAGGATTAGCATACAGTAGGGAACTAATGTCTCCTAATGAACATAAAAGCTTCGCGAGAAATGACTTAAGCCTCAAGCTGTGTGACTCATTGAAATCTCAGTTTACTATCAATTCCAGCAAGAAGAAAAATAGAGAAGGAACTGAAAATTCTTTTTTTAATTTATTTATTTTCAAATTGAGAAAATAGATTCATTTTAGAAAAAGAATGTTTTGTTTCACTTCACCTTTTTCTGTTTAGATTTGATTTGATATTTCTTGCAAAACGGAAAAATATCAGGAAAACAATGGGAACAGGAAAAATTCATTTAAATAAACTTTTTAGCTCTTTCAGTCTGGAGGTAAAAACAGGATGAAGAGTGTAAAATCTAGTGAAAGTTAAACTTCAAAAGATTTCTGTGATACTCAACAGTTTTTTTCTTGTGGTTTGTGATTTTATAGCAAACCAAGCTAAATCTTAGAATTTCATTCTGGTGTAGCCAGATTGCTCAGTAGACAGAGAAAATACTCTACAAGGCCAATTCTGTGTCCATTCTTTTGTCAAAACTTTGCTGTGGTCGACGGAAAATGAACTGAGAGTTTGAGAGGGCTTTGGATTGCAATCCTAATAGCAGTTGTATAGGAAATGTAGTAAGAGAGTGCCTCACACCTACCAGGTGAGGTCACACCTACAAGGTGTGTCAAAAGGTGTGATGAGGAATAAACGATATTTTCTTGGAGATTCAGATACTGGAAGGCAGTATGGAATGGAATCAGTCATTGCAGGTGAGAATCTACTATCAGAAAACGGAAGGTATATGGCACAACTGAGTGATTTAAAAGTGCATTTAGAAAAATGAGCGTAAATAATTTAAAAGACTTCTAGAAATGTGTGGAGCAGGGTCCTCTAGTCCTGAGAGAAGCTGCTTTTAATTTAATTCAATTCAATCAAATAAGTATAAGCACATAGGAATGATCATGTGCTGTTTAACCAGGATGGATGTTCTGTGTTGCACTCAATTTAAACATTTACATAACAAAAGAATAGGTTGGTTCAATGAAGGTTCAAATCTTGCAATGGAAAACTAACCTATGGAATGAAAGGACCTGATTTTGTTTGGATCTCCTTGCTACCAGGATCTCCAGTTTACCCAATAGGTCCATATACCCCAGGTTAACTGCCAGTGATGGGTTAAGAATGTACATATGGAGTAAAGCTCAAGATCTCTCTTTCTCTAAAAGTTCACAGCTAAATCAGATTAAAATTGTTGGCAATCACCACTTTATTTTTATATTTTAAAGTTTACATTTATACAGATGATTCTGAAGTAAAAAAAGTATGAGAGTTTGGATTTTTGCTTTTTAGGTGTATGCAACATGGTTGTAATGTGTGTGACCATTACCTTATCTTAAGCAAATGTAATGCTATAGCAGCAGCTGCTGTCTAAGCTATCCCTGGTATTAAAAAGAGAAGGTGGTCCTTTCGTGAAATTTACCGCCACATTTACCCAATCTCGTAAGGTCCAGTCTCTCACGGAATTGAGTCTGCTTTCTCCAAAGTTAGATGGATTTTAGTTGAGTTTCTCCCCAGTCAACTGATTCTTTTGATCATTTGAATGAGTAAAGAAAAGCCTAGGCAAAAATGTTAAGAGAAATGCCTGGGTGAGTAAGCAACTGTCAGTTATCTGCACTTAGCACATGCTGGAGTGTCATGCCAATACGTATTTCAACAAACAGCAAGTATTTCTTATTAGGATATCAAGAAAGTGTACAGAGCTCTGCAGCTACTTTGATTGTATTATATCATATACCTGTCCATTTCAGTGGCACATAATCCTGAAATGAAAAAGCTCCACAAGAAGTGTTTGAGGTTGAACAATTTTTGTGCAAATTATGCTGTAAGAGCGTAACCATGTTTTCTTTATTGATAGGGTGCTATTAAGATTGTATACTTTTCAGTGCAAAAGCACCTGTATTTTGTCTGCAGGAAGCCATCTACAACACCTCCATTTCAGATAGTCAATATCAGCAACTCACAGGTCTGCAAGTAAGCTGGCAAAAATAAGCTTCTTTCGTTGTCAAATCCTTGTACTACAGGAATGTGTTCTGCATAGTGCAGATTTCATGACAGACAGAAACTATGATTTTACCTACCAATACCCATTTTGTTTTTAAATTGATATTTTATCTTTAGAATATTAGTTTCCTTGTACCTATTTCCCCTTTTTTAGATACTGTGCTCTATCACTTATTCTTGCTTGCACAAAATCCCATCCATCACTGAATCTTTCTATTCAATGCCCTCATATTTTTTTTGCTTCCTCAGTCCATCTCTCTGATTAGCATATGCTAGCCTGTAAAAGAATCCAGTTAAATCTCAAAGTAAAGCTTAGGCAGTATGAAGTGTGTGCACAGGTTCCCTGATTCCCTTTGAAATACCTGCCATATGTCATCAACGAAAAAGAAATTTCAGAGAGATATCTTATTAATGCAGTTTTCCTTTGTTCAGTAACCAAGTATATATTTCATGACATTTTGGGTTTTAATTTTCTCACTATGTAAAGGGTAGTACCAGTGATTATCAAAGATGCTACAATGGTGTGTGGGGGGAAAAAAGGGGGGCTGATGACATTGCAGCTTGCCAGTTAACACTGTCAAACATAATGTGCTCTGTCCCTCATATCACAACAGTAGTTGCATGGCTGTGGACCACATCAAATGAGACATGAGTCAAATCCTGTATCATGATGTGTATCACAGAACAAACACAAAAGTCTAATGGCTACTGATTTCTAGAACTGGGTTCAAAACTGGGTTCCAAACTAGATTTCAATGTGAAGCTTGTTTAAAAAGTTCTGTTTTGCATAGAATCATTACCAAAAAAACATTTCTAATTTTTAACATTTTATTATGTTCTTTGGAAGCTTCAAATTGACATGAGAAACATGTCTCTCTCTATATATAAAATAAAATTTAAGAAAAAACTATGTGAAGGATAGCAATAAAATCCCTTTCTTAATATAGAAGGAATAATAAAGGAACACTGTGAACAATATCTACCTTTCCTACTGTGAATATGTGCTTACTTACACATCTAATCAACTAGATAACGGAACTGATTTTCTGATAACCAGTTCTGAAATTCTAATAAACTAAATAAATACATAAAATGTCTTTGACTTCAGTGTTCCAGATTAGATCTTTTCTGATTTGGAGGAGAATCCAGTTGTTGGGTTTAAGTGGTTCCACAGTGTTCTCCAGTAAGACAACAATTTTATCACACAGAGTAAGAAACATATTACAGAGAGTTGGAGGCAAAGAAACCTCCCAGTTTTTTCTTATTATCTAGCCCTTCGCCCAAGAAAGTGTAGCTTACTCTTATTTCAATTTTTGTTTAATTATATATACTGTAGTTCATGGAATAAGAAGGAGTAACAGCATCACTTGAGGTCAGATATTTTGGGCATTACTTGTAAAATGTGTTACAATTAACTGAAGAGACTATTGGAAAATATGGAAGCTAATTATGCAAACTTGTATAAATTTTGCACAGGGGAGATAAATCATGTACAAAAATTATTCTTCAGTTCCTATTGAAGTGGAAAGGAAAACATGGACAATCCAAATTAGTTTGCCTCTGAATTTTTCCCCCTATGGAAAATTTACTGTATGTTCACTATGTTCTGTACAATTTGTTTAAACCATGCATTTGTCAGCCTTCTGTGTATAGTTATTTGGTCTGGCATGTGCAGTTTCCTCTGTTATGAAATTCCTTATTTACTCAGTGAAAATTATCTCACTTGAAAATGGTTTGTTTTAATATGATGGTTGAGTTTTGATTTCAAGCCAAATAAAACATGATTATTTTTCAGATTTTTTAACAAAAACTTTTTATTTTATTTTGTATATTTGATAAATTGCAATAGATTGTTGTGAAGAATGTATTTTTGATCCAGTTTTCTTCATTGAAACGTATTTGCTTTTGTTATTCCACCTAACTTTTCATATTATGTCAGTTTTTCACCACCATTGCTATTGGAAATAAAAAAATTGAAACTACTCATTGCATGTACTGTTTTGTGAATTTGGATTTCTCATATCAATAAGTATTGAATATGTATTTAATGTACTGCATCAAATAGTCTTGAATTCAGAACTGGAATTTATTCACAAATTTTTCTAGCAGCTGACTGCTGCTTAGAATTAATTTCTGTGTTCCCAGTGAGCTAAAACCTCATACCTAGTGCTGCCAGTTATTGATCATGCGCATGGGAGAACATTGCAGAACACTTTCGGTTTTCCTACTCAGAAAAAAAGTTGTTTATCAGCATTTCAGAGAACTGTTCCAGGAACTCTTTCTGGATATAATCCAATATAATTTACAGGTCGCTAAAATCAACAAAGTGATGTTGGAGTAGCAAGCACTATGCTTCAGAAAAGCTAGGCATCATATGCCTAACGATTAGGCTAGTTTCCAAAATGGGACAAAATTTCACTAAGGTTCTTTCCCCTGAAAATATGAGTCACAGTATACTGGAAACCACAAGTGAAGTCTTTCACTGGTGAAATGCACAGAATATTTCCCATGACTTTTTGTTCTTCCACACTACTTCTTCCAAGCTCACAGCTGTCCCTGACAGAACTGAGTCCTGGAGCATAAAAGATAGAGCTGGAAATGCAGCAATGTAGTTTCCTCACCCTTATAGTTGCAGGTGAGTCTAGTAATATATGTAAATAGTTTTCCGTATGTAGAGCCATATGTAAACTTCTTCACAGTCAGGATAATAAAAACATTGGGGAAGGGGGAAGCCTTTAAAATTACTGATGTAGTCAGTTTGTATGTAGGGAGAAAGTACATACATTTTTAATCATAACTTGATTTGTTATTGATGCTGCTCTGTTCTGCATTCAGAGAAACCTGAACCAGAATTAAATTTAAAATAAAGAATTTATTTTATTTCAGTTGGAATGATAGCTTTTAGTTGGGTGTTATTTTGGATTATGAAATATTCATCACTACTTCAAAGGTCGCACATGGCTTAGAAAATATTATTAAATAAATTATACATCCTCTTCCTAACTGCATATTTGATACCTCTTTATCCGATGTATTTCTACGTAGCATCATCATTATTATTATTCATTTAGTTTTAGCTGAGACTGCATAATTTTGTATTACAGACATAGTAGTAAGAATTGTATAATCATTCGCTTTTATACCAATGTAAATCACTGCTGCATACACATCATGCTTTTGTTTCCTATTCCACCTGCCAATTCTTAAAATACTGGTAAAAAAAGGGAAAAAATGGTGTCCAGAAAATATCATAATACTCAAATTAAACAAAAGTCAATATTCGTCTATATTAAGCAAATATAGGGAAAAAATAAAAACAAATATGCAAACTAACAATAAAACAACAAAACTCTACAAAGAAACCAGTATATTTATTTCAATATTGTCTACCAGGCTAAGATTAAGTCCATCTAATTTTATCATTTAAAAATTAAATATTGGCTAAGGTGGCCACTTAGTCTTCATATGTAGTCGATGAAAGAAAACCTGATGCAGCTAAAGTACCATTCTTTCTACTCTCAGCTAGCTGTTAGGACTTCTCTGAAGGTACCCATCTCTGTTTCTAGGATTCTAAATAGCCATCTCAAATGTACACATCTGACACAAACTGGTGAGTTTAGGTAAACTGAATAACTCATCCTAAATTTGCTTCATATCTGCTGGCATTTCTGCAGTTTTTGTAATGTCAGGTTTAAACAGAAAGGTAACTGTAGCAGTATTTTTTTCTCCCTACATCCCCTAATTGTAGTCAATTCTTGTGGTTACATGTACCAGTAAGTGTTATCAATGGGAAAAAATAAAAGAAATTCTCAGCTTTTAAACCTGTAGAAACAAATGTTTGAATTAAGTTAATTTTTATGGGCACTGCAGAAATTCTTTTTAAAAAAGTGTTGTCAAACGAGCAGCCAGACCTTCAGGCCTCCATTCATCAAGCCCTCAATTCACACTCAGTGAAGTGAGGAATACCAATACAAAGGAGGTTGCAGAGATCTAGAAATCAACAACTGCTTAAGAACAGGTAAACAATAGTCAAAAAAGACTAACAGTTTCTAAAGCTTGCAGTGAAGTAGCTCAAATTTGAAAATGATTCTTGGTAGCTTTTCTACACACATTCTTATGTCTGACTTTATGACAGAAAGCTTTTAATAGTTCATGCACTTACAATAACAATATGAATCTCTGCAGTTTTTGTTGAATTGCTGGAGAGCTCAAGCAAATAAAACAAATCTGACTTTCAGAAAACACAGCAATGGCCAACCCAAGAAAATCTGAACCAGATGAAATAAAAAGAAAAATTCTCATAATTTTTTTTTCCCACCAAAATGAAAAATCACTAAGGGGAAATATTGCCTTAATGTCATTCCTACCTAAACTTTTGGACTACGTTAAAAGAGAATGGGCAATTCAATATTCTCTTCTCATTATATGTCAGATTTTCAATTTATAGTGATGGAATAATTAATAATACCAGTAATATTTTCTCATTACTAATCAAAGACTCATTTTCTTTGCTTACATTTTAAAACAGCATGTGTAGCTAAAAACAAATTAACAAACAAACAAAAAAACCCCAACCATTTATCTGGTTTTGTTACCACTAAAATCATGGATTGCTTTTCTACTAAGACAGAAAGTCCACCCACCTTCCAAAAGAAATCTCGTCGCTTATTTTCTGTGTCCTAAATCACTATGGTGAAATTACTTGGTTTCAATACAGTTTCAAAGCTACTGCTGGTTTACATAGAAGTGGAATAAAGTAAGTATGGACTCTTCAAGAAAACTGAAAATCTCCAATGTATTAGGAAGTGTTCCAAACCATTTTTTTTGGCACAAGGATGAGCTATTCTTAAACAGACTCCTGTCTCCTCCCCTCCTGCTCTGGCTTTCCCTGCTATGACTTCACAATATCAATACTATAGTTTAGCATACTGGAATATAGCACTATGTTAGACAAATACAGTTAGAACATGAACAAAATATTGGATGCAGAGCCTGACGTCTGAAACGTGAATTTGAACGCTGCAGCCACAGATTGCCAGAAAAATAGTTATGAACTTCTAGAATGCCCTCCCTTTAAGGATATCAAGTAGGATGTGATCCTGCTGCAAGAACTTTCCTAAACCTTTTGCTCTTATGAAGCAGAGAAGAAAACTAGGAACTTGGATGATCTCTGGGAAATCAAAATTTCCCTGGAATACTCGTCATTGGTCAGAGGGGTGACACATTGCTTTTACCTTTCAATCTCTTGCTGGAAGAATCTTTTGATAAGGGTCAGATTCATAACACCCGATTTGGATACAGAGATTCATCCAACAGAGAAATATTTGCTTTTATAATGTGTATTTTCTCAACAACAGTAATCCACAAAAACATCAGCAGGAGTAACTGGAGCTTTATACAAAGCTTGACTAGGGTGAATTATCAAACACAAATATAAAGCAATAAGGCTTGAGCTCTTTCAAGAATCACTGTCTCATATGAACAGTGAAAATTCAGAAACTGTTTGCCTAGATTGTCTGAAAAACGCTGGGGACTCTAGAAAGCAAGCTGTCTTTCTGAATAAAAGATCTAGTCATTAATGGAAAGAGTTGCCTTTAGCAGAAAAACTCTTTGCAGTAAATTGGTACTGCTTTCTCTGCATCATTCTGTACGTTTGTACTCTTTGGAACTGAATTATATGAGGAACCAAACAATGTAGATATTTGTCCATAATTCAGTTATGATATATTTGATGCTCATGATATAACTCAGACTAATATCATAAGTCTGCACATTTGGGTGAATTCACATGTGTTCTTACTACTGTATATCAATTTCCAGACACAATGTAAAATGTTTTGTTGTCTACATCAGAAGAAACAATACAGAAATTTGTTTTTTAAATACTTTGTAGAATTAACTAGAGAAGCAAATCACATTTGAGAAACAAGGGCAGAACTTCCCATGAGAGAAAAGGGAAAATAGGGCAAGCTGTAAAGAGTGTGCAGTTGTTCATCTTTGTCATTATTATTTTTATATAGTTCTTTAAAAAGTCTGTTGCAGGGAATAATAGAGGAAGAAATTATCATATTTCTTATCCAGTCATCTGGGTTTTACTGCAGCTTGAGATTTCATAAAATCTAACTTCAGAGTTAAAAAGTTCTTCTGTGCTCCTTTTGGGGAAGAGATACAAGATGAACCTGCTTCGAATCTCTAGCCAATGCAGGGTCATCTCACACAAAAAAGACTTTGCATCTTATCACACTTGAAATCATTTCATGTTCTTCCTCTGTGTGGCATACAATGTAAACTACCAATAATAAATAAAATTAAAATAGTTAAAATAGTATACTGGGACATGAAAATTTCAGAAGCACTTGTAGAAATAGAATTTACCCTGTAATAAAAACAAAACATTTATTTTCTCCCTAAAATTTTAATAAGGAAAAAAAAACACCAACAAAAAGGAAATTCACTTTTAGCTATATCTAGCTTGTGAAATGTGAAACAAAAACATTCAAATTTTTATTAATCCACAATTTATATCTTCTATAATATTTTTTGTTTATTTACAATGATTTAGATATGTATTAATATCTTAGTTCTTACCAGCTAGTTTAGGGAAACAAAATGTAGCATTGCAAGTCTAGAACCTCAGTTTCTTGCAGTCCTGAGGAGTGAAGTGCTATAGAGAGAAAAGGAAGAATTTAAAAAACATTCTTTTTTTCACAGATTTAGTGCTCAAAAATTTGGAATGTCAGGTCTCTTTAGCAATCAAACTCTACTACAATGGAGTTCTTAAAGTGCCTGAGTACCTGCTGCTTAGCATATAAACAAGGAATATGCTAGTGAAGTTACTTCAACTATTGAGAAGAAAACTCCAGAACAGATTCAAAACTGGCAACTCAGAGGAGAGGCTAGTCATGCTCACAGGCAAACCAAGATCTGGAATATAACCAAGGCCAAGAGAGGTTGTTCTCCTGAGAGCAGGCAAAGGTACAGAGATTGTTAAAAAGAACAAAATCCATGGAATATAGCATGAGGGGACAGAGAAAGGGGATGAAAAAAATCCTGAAGTAACCATCAAAAAATGCTCACAAAAATGAATACATTCTACATTTTTAGCTACACGCTGATAGGGTCAATAATAGCCTTGCAAGTTGTAAAAACAAATCGAAGTTTAGCCCTTTGTATCTAATAGCTGTGTGAACTAATGTCTCTTCAATTTTTTTCTCTCCATTAATACAGAGAAACATTCTATTAGGTTACAAATTCGAGTTAAGTCTGAAAAAACAGTATTGTCTAACAATACTGCAGTAGAAGCCTAAAGGCTTGGGGAATGCATTCATGAAGGAAATAGGAAAAATGAATACCTTTCTTTTAATGTTCTTTTCTTTTGACTCAATCTATTCACTTTATTAAATGGTATTTTTAGCTGCAAATTAATTTCATTTGTAGACATATTTAATATGTAACTGAGTGCCAAAATTGATTTCAATTTTTTCTCTGAGTGACTTAGAATTCAGTTCTTTTATTTCTGGATGCATGAGTATGAGTTGAAAGGTGATGGATGACAGAGGACTTTCAATTTTCCTACAAAGGACTTTCAATTTTCCTACAAAATATGAAGCCTTCGACACACTACAGAGTACTTCAAAGTTCAGGATCTGGAAGGCATCCAAAATTATCAGAATGGTATATTTCAGGATATTTGTTATAGCAAGGGGGAAGAACAGACAGCAGAGTAGGAAAAAAAGATGAAAGAGTCTCGGAGACTGCTGAGGGTTGTGAATATAAATACTGGCTTGAAGCCAAATCATTGACTAAGAAAGGCAAGAGACAACAAAGAGGACAGAATTAATCCTTAAGTCATTCTAAGATTATAAGAAAAAAGTAATTTAGATAAAATAAAATAATATAATACAAATTATTTGACCAAGATTCTCTTCAGTGACTTTTGTGATGTGAAATGACTGTTCCTTCATTCAAATAACATCTCCTGGCATCTGTAGCATCTTCTAACCCACACTCATCTCTGGAGATGGACCACTCTGGATTATCAGGCACTGACAGTGATAAAGGTCATTTCCCCCCTATCCTGTTGCATTCCTGCAGTCTCTTTGGGTGTCCCTCTGTGGAGCAGAGGATGGAAGCACAAAACTCCAACCCTGAGTCTCATCCCGCTTTCACATTCAGATGGCTACAGTCTACTCTCTGTCCATGGTGCTTGGCAGGGTACAGGTTCTCCTTTGATGGACATTGTTCTCTTCTTGTCTGCCTTGGATCCTTAGCAAAGAGCTTCATGCTCTGTTTCACTGTGAGACAGGGACTGAAGGATGTTATTTACTTTTCCCCTGGCTCCCCATCTCGGAATCTCTTTCTACCTATGAACGACCTGTGAGTACATTATGTACTGCTAAGGTCTGTGAAAAGAAGTTCTATTATGAAAGTTAAATCAATTACCTCTATATATGACTCTCTACTAATGTCAGACAGTCATTTTATCTCAAGTCAATCACAGGTTGGGGGGGCGAGGGGTGGAAGGGGAGGCCTGGCTTTGAGAGAGCATTTACAAATATTTACAAAAGATGTTATCATCTCCATTGTGATATTCATGCAAACCACTCAGTGACTGAACTGGTCATTGAATTTGCTTTAGGTTCTCTGTTTGAACTTGTTTCCCCGTAGTGCTGACATCCATATTGTCCTTAGAATTTATTATATGTTTATTGTGAAAGTATTCAATTCCATTCCAGAATGTCTTACCTAAAGATTCAATATATGTCTAACAGGACACTGCCTCTCAGATGAAGAAATGAGAATATAAGGAGGCAACACAAGCACAGTATATAATAGAGCAAGAACTAGGACAAGAACTAAAGTTAGGTGACATTTCCAAAGGGGAAAAAAATCTGAGAACTATTTAGATAAGACTAGTCGGAGGAGGAGGGAGTAGGAAGAGGGCAGAAGTAAGCAGAACATTCACAAACTCATGACATAAAATCAGGACTGGTGTGACAGGAGTGCAGAGATCAGCATTACATGTTAACTCTTGGTAATAAGACACAGATGTATTTTAGAGTTTTTCAGATAAATGTTACAACTTTGTTGCTCATTTACTATTGGAAGAATCAATGAAAAACTATCTACTAGAAGCTTGAAAACTCACTGAAACATTTTCCTTCACTCCACAGATGAAAAAAGAACCAAAACCAACCAATCAATCAAATTAAAAAAACAAAGGCAGGGCTGACTAGACCTAACTACAGCCTGCTGAGAGTGGAGATTCATCTGCAATATTTCCCACTCTCAGAACACTTCCATCAACATCCTTCAACTTACTTCAGCACAAGTATCTCAGGACTCTTACATATAGTCACATTGTCATAGCTATTAGAATGAGCTACATGCCAACATTTTAGGTTTCTGGAGAAAATAGCTTTGAGAAAAGGAATTGACTGAGATCAAAAATCCTTGGTTGATGCCTCTTTCTGTGTGTTGGGGGAAAGGATGGCTTCTGCATGAAAAAAACTTTGTGATAAGTTGTAAGCACTCTTGACTCTTTCTGATTTTCCCTTCTGCCCCCTATACATATGCACACATAAAGACATACATACAGGTTTCCTCTGCACTGCTCCTGGCCACTCCAAATACTTATACTAAGTGGTTTCAGAGTTCATAGGTTGTTGTTTCATGCACCCAGGTAGTTATAAATTTAATAGAAGTTCCTTCAGCATTTTTTCTTTCTTGACAGGGCTTTCTTTTCTTGGGAAGCAATACACATGGCATTATCTGTTCAGGTGGTTGTTTTTTCTTTCTTCTACTTTCAAGTCTATACTGGAGTGAATGTGTTTTATCTCCTTATCCTACATGATTTGGGAGGAAGAAGGCCTCAGCAAGTTTTTAAAACATTTCTTTTCACTATATTTTTGAGTTCTCTTTTAATTTAATATATTTACCCTTTTTGTTTTCCCTTTTTCAGTTTTCTTCTGCCCTTCTCATAATTTTCTTTCTAATTATTTCTAAAATGTCATGAGTTGCCTTCTAAAATTAATTGGTCTCCCACTGTTTCCCTGCTTTCCTGCTGTACATTTACAAGATTCATATTTCTACTTTCTCCCTTTTACTTTGTCCTGTGGAACAAATGGCTTATTTGTTATGACACTTTTGCTTCAAAGTTTGGAGCACTGTGGCTAAATTTGTGATACTACAGAGCTCTATTGGCTCCATGTGCCTTATGACTTTCTGAAGAGCAGTGCATGCTGAATGTGCCTTGTATTGTTGCTTACAAAGCATAACAACAGTGCCAGGAGCCCAGATTTTACAAGATCAGAGAAATCCTATCTCGCAGAACTCAGGAGTCAGACTTTATTTCTGAAAGTTTCAGAATCTGTATGTTTTGGTGTTTTTTTTTTTTAAATTAAATATACATGATTATCTATGAAGACTCCTAAGAACATTTTTCTGAATATACAGGGTCTGAATTTTTCAGAAAACTCTGTCCATTAACATCACAAATGAAGCTTCACTCTTTCCACTACACTTCTCTGAAAGTCCATACATCTTCAAGTCTTCAGGAAGCAGTATATTTGCACTAAAACAGTGTAATTGTAAAAGCAGACTACATGTTAAACAATCCACAAAAAGTAGTGAAACAGTGATCAGGGAACTACGTCTTTAGAGATGTAATATGGGTTAGATGGAAAGGTGATGATTAAAGAGTAACACTGTAAAACGCACCACTGGTTCATTTTTTTTTCTTTAAAACTGCTATAATGCTCCTTTTACACACATCTACTTCCTAAGTTTAATCCGCCATATCTGTATTTGTGGTACTTATTTTTATATGGATGCTATAGACTGAAACTGTATAGATGGTTCCCAGAGCAGAAGTCTAAAACAACATAGAATCTAATTGTCCATTTAAGGGGAGTTTATCTGTTTGTATATCATATACCTGAGTCTATATAAGAGTCTTTTGTACAGCTGAGGTCTGGAAATTTTCTAGTTTGGCTATGTTGAAATTGCAAGACTGTACAGAGAGTTTTTTGGTCTCAATTCAGCTGTGTGCATTTCAAAACAAGAGGTGGACACACTACTCTCAAGTTGCAAGCTATAGCTGTTGAAGTGCTGGTCACAAGGGGTCCTTGGAGCAGTGGCCATCACTGCAGTGCATGCTACAAAGTGCCCCTTTTCTGCTGCTGAGGGTCAATATGGAATGCCCTGTGAACTGCAGAATCCTGTGGTGGGGTGTGCCTGGGTGGTATGGTGTGCACATGCTGGAGATCAATGCTTCCCGGCTTGACACATCTACAGACAACTCCAAATGGATTTCTCTGTATTTTTTGGTCTGCTGTGAATGGATGTACGCTGCTTTTTCAATTTTGCATATAAACAGAACATCAGCTTTCCCTAGGAATTGGACTGACTCTATTACTGTTACATGAAGTGCATTTACTAAACGTTGTTTCTTGATATTTTGTAGAATGTTAAATATAGCCATAATTACTGATTACAAAATCTAATTTTATGCTTGAATTAAGCTACTACACAACAGGTTTTTTTCAATTAACAAGACAGTCATTAATTATTTGGTAAATTTAAACACTGACATTTGTTATATATTTTTACAGGATTTTCTGGTATTAATGTCAGAAAGGCAATTTCACTAACATTTCTCACATTTTTTGACATTCTTTTACAGTGAGAGTCTCAATTAAAATCATTGATTATTCTGCCCAAAGAAAATTCCAGGATGGATTTGTGCATTACTGCTATTACCTTTCCTGAATGGTCCGATACCTGATCACCTGAGGTCACAGTTCTGGAGGAATCTTCTTCAAGGTCTTTATCTAATAAATCAATACAATGCTCTTAGCCTCCAAATTGCAGACCTGTGCAAGGATAAAATTTCATCTGCTTAATATCACACAACCACATTTAGAGGAAGAATTGATAATGTGTTAAATCATTTATGAAGAATAAAATTTCCTTTTATTTCTTCACTAATAACCTAATAGAGACCTATAATATGCTCAATCAGTTATATATAGAATGGAACAATTTGTGTATGTGTAGCTGTATATAATTTCCTGTTCTGTCTTATTGCAGACTATCCAGCATATAAAACCCTTTTGTATAGAGACAACATATTTAACAATTATATTTTTCAAAATACTCTCCTGAATTCAGTAATTTACCCAGAGAAACAAGGATGCCTTCTAGGCTGATGCTATTGCAGAATGCTAATGAGATTTACTCTTAACAAGGATGAGAGCTCAGAGGTCAGCAAAGAGTAGGTAATTTTGGAACATAAAAAAAGGTGTTTCTTAACCTATAAGACTGTTGGAAACTAATTTTCAAAGAAAATATGATATTCAGCTTAAGATCAGCTTAAGAGTTGATGACTCTCAAATTGGAAATTTAAATAATACATATATTTAGATACAGAAGCAAATGCTAGATGAGGTTCTCTATCAAATAAGTCAATTACTGGATGCCCTTTTAAGTTATCTGAGTAAGGTGCTGAGATAAGAATGAAAACTTTGCAGGACTGTTTATCAGTCAGTTTGTAGAAAATCTGTCTTCATGGTCTATCATTATTAACAGATATGCTTTATGATTCTAGCTGAGCTAGGGAAGTCCCAAATTAAAAGTGAATGTGCAAGAGCCCGTAACTCCTAAAACCATAAAGATTCTTCATAGAACAATTACAGGGAAGTGTTGAGTTCTATTTTTAATTCAAAATATATTTAAGCCCATAGTGCAACTCAACGAAACAGAAAAATCACTTGCTGATAAAAAGGTCAACACATCCAACACACCCATGCTCATGGAGTAGAGAGCCCTATATCCATAATATTGAGAGATTGACTCTATCTTCAAGGGTGTTATCTCAATTTACAGAATTAGTTGAAAATCTTATGGTATTAGAGAATGACAGCTTGTGATAAGAAAGAATTGAAAGGACAAAAAAGAAATTTGTTGAGGTTAATCTACAAGAACAGATGCACATCCTTGTACAAAATGTCTTAGCAGTTATTACAATAATAAGAGGAGTTATTACAAATTGGAGCCAAGATTTCAGACAAGGTCTATTACTGAAAAGAAATCCTCAACCACTCCATAAAGTAGAAAAAATTATGGATTTCTTAAACAATGAAATTTGGAAACACTCCATAAGTTAACTGTTTGAGGACATAACTTTTCATAGCATACAGTACAATAATACAGGTATTTAGAATCTGAACTGGGTAATATCAACGTCAGAAAACCTTTTTAAACAGATACTTCAAAATCTTTTCAGTAACACTTGACCAAAATATCCATTCTTAAGCAATTATCATTACTTAAAAATTTAACATTATATCATTACTTTAAAAAAATTAACATTGGATCATTTTTCTTGCAAATTTAAGTTCATTATATTTAATTGGCATTATAGAGTTTGAAAGACTCTTAGGTTTTGTCACATAATATGCAAGCACATATATCACTTTCTGGAATAAGTAACAAACTGGAAATACACAGTTTGAGGGCACCCATATTATAGTAGAAACAGGAGTGCTATTGCTCAGCAAAAATAAATATGGCAACAAATGATGAGTATAGAATAACCTCTTGTATTTTGATGTGTACTTGATAAGTATTTGGACCCTAAAACTGACAGATAAATATTTATCAGTGATTTAAGGAACAGAGGAGACTGTTGTGTTCTATTAAGTTTGACATCCTGTGTGACAGAGGTCACAGATCTTCACTCTGAGAAAAATACATATTGGAGACATGAATACTAGAGAATACAGATTTATTACATTGTGACAGGTAGATGATTTTGGAAGGACAGAAATGTCAGAGAATATTATCTTAGTATTTGATATGTATTACAGACACACAGATTTTTCAAAGTTATTAATGCTCAGTTGCACTGCCATGGTCATAGTTAGTGGTAATTAATGCAAATCTTATTAGTCAGAAGAAGTCTTGTGATAGTTTTGACCCTTGCAAAAAAGAACTACTTATACTCACAGACATGACCTATAGTGAAGGTAAAGGATATAAAGAGGCAATTGTAATCTCAGGTCATAGGATGAATTCACACCATTCCAGCACTGACATGAAGAAAGGACATAATGAAATAGACTGACTAACCTGGATCTGCACTAGGAATTTGATTGGGATGATGGAATAAACCATATCTACTTTATCCTATCAGGCTTTATGAGACAAAAGAAATCTGCAAGACTAGAACTGTGATATAGTTCATTAACCTGTTGGGCATAATCACAGTGAGTTACAAATGGATTAAGGACCAAATGAGTGATCTGAAGGGAAAGGAACATAATACTACACTTGAAAAAAGATTACCAGGCATTTGACATTCAGTATTTGTTCTGAGAAAGCCTGAATGATCAGCAGTATCATTATTCTAATAGCTAGGGCATAAATATATTTGACATTGTGTAAAAACACAAATGTGTTAATGAGAGAATTGTTGGAAGGTTATTTGGGTACTACAAAAATATTTTTCCCATAATGTCTTTCCATTTGAGTGTACTGCTATAAAATTATAATAATTAGGGTCAGATATTTTGCTACAAAATTGAAATAAGATTACCTTAATGTAATTTACAAAGTCAAATTCTGGGTATTAGTTTTTACCAAATGCC
The DNA here is from genome assembly GCF_025592945.1 of Manacus candei. Taxonomy (NCBI): domain Eukaryota; kingdom Metazoa; phylum Chordata; class Aves; order Passeriformes; family Pipridae; genus Manacus; species Manacus candei. The sequence goes on from NW_026138097.1 coordinate 22,032,735, forward strand.
AGGCAGAATTAGTGCAATCTGACAAATGAAAAAAATACTGTACTCAGAGTTCTCTAAAACTAACCATGGAGAAACCACAGGGTTTGCTGCATCAGTGAACAGATACATTTATATGCCATTTTATTTTTTCATTTACCTCCTTACCCCAACACCATTTTGAAGCAAATGAACACTCCTTGCAGGAGAACTGAGTTCATGACTGTCACAAAACACTGGAAGTCAGCGTGATAATGAGCCAATTTGTGTGGAAATGAACTCATTAATGCTAATGTTTTGCTGACTCCCAACTGATTCATGAACTCCTTAACAAAAATAAAAACAGAAGAAGGAGGGGAGGCTCATGAATTTTGGAAGTGCTGTGTGAAGAAAATAAGTGTCTCTTCCTTATTCATCGCTGATCTACCCTGAGCTCTCTGTGATCATCCAGTCTCAGAATACAGTCTGGGGAACATCAGTTCATACAGAAGATCTCATAGCTGAAGTGTAGAAATACATGTTAAGTAGAAAAGAAAGTATTGATTACTTCTAATTTTTAATTCTTTCCTAAAAAGCACTGTATATTTCAAATGAATAGGCTTCCCAACCTGAAAAAAATAGAATTTTTTATATAATAATTTGAAATAAGAATTCTCAAAAACAATTCTGAAAGATATTGATTCTCTACAATAATTCATATATATACACAAATCTGTTCTTCATGCAGATGATGTTTTTACCGTGGCAATTTGCTGGTAGGGTGTAACAATATCACAAGAAATTTCTACATCCAATCCGTGTATTTCAAATTCACCATGGTTTTATCCTTAAAATAAACAAGCAAACAAAAAAAAATTCCAGGGAATAGCTGAGGTCTTCAACAAAAGTAAAACAGGAAGTTTTGTTATCTCAGAGGAGTACTGAGAATTTTATCACTACAAGCTACAAAATTTTAGAAAACTTCTGCTGCAAAACATATTAGAAGCGCAGGAGTTCACAAGGTATGTGCAGTTCAGATAAATATCTCAATTCTAAACTCAGAAAGATTAGGCTGCAAATCTTGCTTGAGTGCTTGAATAAGGAAGTGCAGAAGTGCATCATGTGAAGTTATAACTATTTTTTGAGGATCAGAATATTTTTTAAGACTTATGAAGAGAAATTTGCATTGAGTTTATTTTTAAAAACTGGTATTTATTAGATTAGGTTAAGATGATACAGGGTCCAATTAACAGAAATTTATAATTATGTTATCTACTAAAATTCATACTTAAAGGCTCTAATTAATTAAAATTTAGGAAATCCTTCTTCTTGATGACACCAATTAGTTCAGTCAAAATTTCATTAACATGTATTTTTATAAGACCATAGCTAGTACAATTGTATTTCCTTGCTACTAAGCTATATTTGTAACAAGGAACAGAGACAAATTAATTTGGCAATGATATATATAATTTATTTCCTAAAAAATGAAAGATTTTTAATAATTTTCTCAATGTGATAGATATGCATTAATACTATGTTTCACCTAATGTACTAAAATTATTAATTTTTCCTAGATTGTTTGATTGTTTTTGTTATTGTTTTGTTTGGGATTTTTTGTGTATCTTTTTGTTCTGTTTGGGTTTGTTTTCATTTTTCTTTTGTGTTTTTTCTTAAAACAAAACAACTTGTGTGGATCAGAAGCCTTTGACTTCATATCTGAAGTAGGAGACATAAGAGAATGATCACTTCCTAGGGAGAAACCTAGTATTACAAAATACCTACCAAACCTAGCATTACCAAAACTTTATCTTTTTGCTAAGGTAAAATATCACATTTTGTTTTCCTTTTCTTTTCAGCTTAAAAATTCCAAAATTTTCAACTTGTTGATGATCTGAATGAAGAAGATTAAACAGTGTAGTTAGGGGGAGTAAATGGTAATTATATAAGAACATATAATTTCATTTTTTTTGTGTGATTTGTGTAGTATAGTTTTTAATGATTGGTGCAACACTGAACTCTTGTGCTGCTGAAAAGTCACTCCAGAAAACATTCTGACCCTCCAGCATAGCTCTGAGATAACTGAGATATATTTAAGTAAGTAGTACCATAAAGTGAATAAAGCAGCACATCCAGGGCTTCATAAAAGACATAATTTTCATTATCAAAAAAAGTTAATTTTATTCCAATGGAGGTCTCTCTAAACTACTATATTTTTTTACATACCTGAGATATTTTAGTCATACTTATCCCTCTTCTTCTTCTTTCACTCTAGAGGAGTAATCAAATGGCAATTATGTTTGCACCAATAGTCCTTGTTGCTGCACCTCCAAAGACTTTTTTCTGGAAACATGGGTTTCTTCACCCTATGCATCATGTGACAAAAGATCAGCAGAAAGTAAACATCTAGTTAAAAGTTTCTAGTGTACTGCAGACAGAATAGGGAGTATAGTTTGCATCCTGTTTTCTGCCCACATCCTTTTTTGGAAACAGCAAATATGATAATTTTGACAACAAAAACATTTCCCAGAGAGTTTCAAAGGGTTACCTATATTCAAAGGAGCTCTACTTATGAGCAAATACTATGAAGAAACACTATTTCCCTAAAGAGTTCTCATTGTAATTCTATCTGTCAATACCAGAAGAATATCTGACCACACACTTTATTATTCAGCAACAGGAAATGATCAGTAGCTTTATGTTATTTATTAAAGTTCCATTTAAATGCTGTGTGCCAATCAGCCTTTGCTGCACAAAGTGGGTGAATAAAAAAGGCTAAATTTAATTTCTGGTAGCTTCTGAATTCTACTGCATTTCAGTGGAGCTTCACCTACACATAGAGCAGTTGATCTCCAGAAGCATATTTTGCACAGCTGGAACACATTAAAATATAAAATTTTATTTTAACGATCAGTTTCTCCATTGTGCAGAGAAATATGTTCCAGATAATCTTCAAAAACACATACTTCAGCACCAAAGCAGATACAGCTGTTTATGCAGATGGATAAAAGAACTATAATAATCTTGTTAGGAGAAGTTATATCACAGATGGAATTTCTTTGAGTATTTAGGTCTTTATTTATAATCTTCATAAATCACCCGAGCAGACAATTCAACTGTGAAAATCTTAAACTTGTTGACAAAACAAAACTGCAAGCAGTGAAAAAAGTACAGCCAAGAGTTAAACGGCTCCCACTATAGAAGGAGAAAATAATTGGATTATTATGTGCACCAGATGACTGATGTCATACTAAATAGTATTGAGACATCTGAAAATCACTGATTGCTTAAAAAGACAAAAAAACTTGGGATAACACTAAAGCAGAAACACTATGTGCTATGAATAAACATTCTACTCTGTAACACGGAGGAGTTTTAGTTAGGTTTATCTGCCTGCCTAGAGACATTTTCAGGGTATTTACTAGAGCCTGTTGTGTGACAGGCAGAATGAAATGTAAGGCAGTAAGACGCAGGTGTAAGACAACTTTGTGACTTAAATTGGATTGGGAAAGATTATAAAAATAACTTTTGTGACTACCAGTAACATATAAAAGTTGGAACAGGCAGAAAAACTGGAATAGTTTTGTTTCTGTCCCTTCTCTCTGTTGGTAAAGAACAAACATCTGTCTGTTCGACACAGTCAAAAGAAAAATTCAGGAGAAAAACCTCAGATTCACCAAGGAAAAAAACTTTTTAATGGAAACCATTTTTCTGCCTGTATTTAAAGCCTTTCAAATACTCTTTCTCTTTTAAATACTTGTTATCCTTCTAAACCAAATGTAAAGTTATGTAATGAAATTGCTTAAAATAAATAAGTAAATAAACAAGTAAATAAATCCTCACCCATCTCTGGTGTTTTCAGAAATACAGGAATAAACTTAGATTTTGAAAATATCAGAAATTACATTCCATCCACATGAAGCGTTGCCTTCTGAAACTGCTCTATAACTCCAGTGGTTTAACAGAAAAAAAACCAACACCACTCTTTACAGAAACATTCAATTAAACAGTTTTGCTTCCACCTAGAAAGATCACTCATCATGCTCTCTTTATCAAAGCAGTAATTTTCCTTGCCTTGTACCTAATTAATTTGAATTTGCCATATATAGTTCTTGAATGACAGTCCTTAACACATTTTTTAAACTAAGGATAATAATGGACAATCATACCGCCTCTCTAAGGATTTTCCTATATAGAGAAGATAATTTGCTGAAATCTAGGGTGTAAATTTATAGCACAGTCATCACTTCTCATTAATCTCACCTGCAAACATTCAGGGCTTTGTACCCATAGGGTATTAGATTATACTTTGCAAGTGGAGTTAAATGGCCCCGTGAAAAAGACATTTGTAGTAAGTAGAAGAATTTTTCAGACAGGCAGTCAGTAGTGAGTATTGACAGCACTGTAAATTTATATTCAGTAATTTTCACTAACTTATCTGTCTAGGTAAACCTTAATATTTTGAATCAAAGAAGTATACGAAACATTTTAGAGTAACTGCTGATTTCACTTCATGTATATACACTGAGGTTAAGTTTCCTTTCCTAACAATCAAAAATGAACAAAGCCTGTTTCAGAAGTTCTCTAAAAGTGAGATATTTCTCTTTCTTACACATGCACATGCACTTCAAAACGCTTTTTCAGTTAAAACCTTACTGCAACAACATAATATTTAGAAAAATATCACCAGTTTTGATAAAAACATCAACTGAAGTACTTTCATGTTCTACTGCTATGTGTATCCTCAGTGTCATTAAGGTAAACTTACTAGTCTTCCTTCAAATGAGAATACTTAGGTTGAGCTCTTCTGAAGATAGATGTTTCAGCTTATTTGAAGCACCATATATAAAATAAAAACAAATACTGGGTTTTTTTATATAACTTATTAGGGAAAAAGTAAGTTAAAAGACATTTGAAAATGTTACTCCTAAGTTACAAATTATACAGACTTGTTGAAAGATGTGTTACCTAAAACTAGTTTTGGCCTCCTTTTTAGCGAAGTGCAGTATATTTTATTCATGGAAGATTTTACATTTATTCCAGATAAACCAAGGTATTGCAGCATTTGTTTTCAGAATAATACAATGGGAATCATTTATTATAGTTTGTATGTGGTGTGTTTAAATGTCTAAGAAAACATAACAAGTTTTTATTTTCATCTGTAATTTTTACTCATATTAGTGTTTTCTACCCTAAAGCAGTGGCCCATTTGCAGATCACCAAGCCAATTCATTCACCTGTGAGTCTGCTCCTGGACCTTCTCAAATGCAGAAGGATGTCCAATAGCCTACTAGCTTAGGCAGGCTCAGCACAGTTGATCTGGTGACACATAGCAAAGATGGCACCGCAGGTTTACTGCACATGTCCAAATCAACAGCAATATATAGGTCCTAACAGAAAAAAACAAACTACAGGGAGAGGTTCAGCAACATGACAACCTGAAAGACTAAAGACTAGCAGGACACACACTCAAGCAGATTACAGTGAGTTCAGCTGCCTTTTTTATAGGAGTCTTAGAACTGCGATTGTTGGGTTGATTCCTCTTCTGGTTCATCTCACTGGACTCTTTGTACTAGGAAACAGTAGAGCTACTCCCCTTGTCTCTAAATATTGAGTGACATATTTCTATATATTTTTATTTGAAATGAAAATAATATCTTTGTCTTGCTACATTTTGTCAGCACTAACTCCTCTGGCTAATTCCAGACAAAGCCAGTAAAAAAGGCAGCCACTGCACTCTTGAAGGTAGAGCTCAAGAGACTTTACATGTATTTCCCATTACTGTCAACTTCTGTTTTGTAGTAAAGAAACTATAATCTTGGAGGCATAAAAGAAGGCAGAAAATTGCAGCAGCAATATGTGCAACGTGAAAGAAACTCAGTAAGACTAAGGGAGCTTTCTTATAATTCTTATTCCTTGCCTAGGGTAGCATTTGTATACTGATATAAAAAGCAGTCAAATGTCTTTGCAGATAAATTCTTATATGATCTTTTAAAACCTTCTAGTACTTTTATATTTTTAAGATTAAGAAACTGACAAGTTATAGTTGTTCTTGAGTTTGTAAGTAGGAGGATACATTTTAGTAAAAAAAAAACTAACCTTCCTTTTAAAACAATCATTTTTAGTGCTGTTAAGGTTTGGTTGTGCCATTTGAAACACTAATTATCTTTTAAATGCAGTAACGGAAAATATATTCCATTGAGAGGAACAATGTTAATATAAATCATAACGATTCATATCATTGCAGGAAGTTTATTTCCTCTGTTAAACTGAAGTCCATACATGGTAAGGTAAATACAAAGATTTAGTAAAAATACCTTTTGCAGCATTCACAGATACGCTGTTCCTTTTAGCATAGCTAATATACGTCCTTATAAATATTTCTCATTCTTAAAAGGGGTGGTTAAAAAATTAAATTTATTTCCTCTTGAAAACTCTGAAATTTTATTTTATAAAATGGTCTTGAATTTTTACCAAATGAACAAAAATTTATTTAAAATACTGATTTTAGCAATGATCCCCTTAGGTATTTGTTGCAATACTCATATAAACATGAGCAAGAGGGGGATATTAGAAAAATGCTGAAATTAGAAGAAAATAGGAGAAAAACTTTAGTATGATTTTTGTTTCAAATGCTAGCTTTTCTTCATTTTTTTCCAAGTCTTTGATCACCTTCTTTTTAGTAGAGTGAGTGATCTTATCTCTTGTTATCCAGGAAGCTTTTCTTAACTTTCCCTTTTCTTGAGCCCTGGGAACCTGGGATTGTCCTTCCACATCTGTATCAAAACTTTCTTGAGCTATTCTCAAGCTAGGATAATCGGTATGTGAAAGAGTGAACTTATCCATCAATAATGTCCTCCACTCATTTCTGCACAGTATCCAATTGCATCCCAAATTCCAAACCAGGTTTGGAATTACCCCTCAAATAGAGAACTTTTACCATTAGGACACTGTAGTTTCAGTCCTGTATTTCACCAGTGCTACTAGTGCCATCACCATTCTTCCAGCCCTTGGTCCATGACTCACAGCAAAGTTCTTTTGAGATACCTATTTTATGTGACACCAGTGACAGCTGAAATAGAAACAGTGAAAGAGGTCATTGTCCAGTATGCTGGTTTTGCACACCATGCCCCTTTCAATTGCAGAAAGATACACCTTGAAGTCTCTGTCTAGTCTGTACCACTGTTCTATATTGGACAAGATTCTCCAAAAACAGTGGACATGGTAGAAATGCCATCATCTCCTCAGGGAAATGCTTCAGGCCATTTATGTCACATATAGATGGTCACTGATTGACTGCATATTTTAGAAAATTGTCTGTTATAATTACTGGTGGGAAGTCTTGAGTCTTTTCTGACTAAATTTTTCTTAAATTCTTTATATCTGTATAGGCATCCAGGGATGCTAGCAGGGAGAAACAAACAAACAAGCAAACAACAACAACCAAACCCAAAACCTAAAGAAACCAATAACAACAAACAACCAAAAACCCCTCAAACAATCCTCATTTCTTTTACTGTGTTCTCTTCTCCATAAATTATTTCTCATATTATATTCTTCACAGTAAACTGAATGATGTCTACCACTTCCCTCAAATTTAATTCTGTACAGAAACACAAGAAAAAGGTGGAGGGAAAGGGGAAATAAACAACTAGTTATAACTGAAGCTATAGACCTCCTTCATTCCTTCAGGAGTGTTCAGCTGTCTGAAGTTCATCACAGTAGCCACTGATCAAATACAAGCCAGCTCCTTAGATGATAGTACAATAGCCACTGATCAAATACGAGCTGGCTCCTTAGATGATAGTTAAGGATTAAACTCATAATCTAATTCACATCCTTCTTACGGATTTTGACGCCCGAAACTGACACTACTCTTCATTAAGATTCCTCTAGAGATCCATAATCCTCATAGATCATACCTCCATTTGAGCTCAGTTTTCCCTTTTAAATATTTTTTTAGCCCTGGCACACTCAGAGGGCATCCCCTTCTTGATATGGAAACCAGTAAATTTTCACAACCACTGAAATTGTACTTCAAAGGACAGAACCGTACAAGCAGAAAGGCACATATTTGAACATAATATACTGATTCTCCTTCTGTGTAACCTATGCCATTCACAAATACAGTCCTTATTTCCTATTTCAGAAATTACCATCAGGACAGTGATTTTAGTGGAAATTATGAGGTTAAAATTATACACATTGAGAAAGCAACTGGGCTTTCAAATTATGTTTATGAGTTACACTTCTATGAGACACTGAGAATCACTTTCCCTCTAGTTAAATGAACCAAGAGGTTCCTAGGTCCTTTTGAGACTTTGATCTCATGCTGTTTTGTATTTCTGAGTCATGATTTACTCCTTGAAATCACTTGTTGCTACTGTTATATCAGTTTAGGTTTTGCTCTGCAACTATGTCACTATCAAGAGTAAACTATAGACTGCTTTTTTGTTTTAATTTACCAGAAAGAAATGGAAATGAACAATGTTCTTTTCTTCTCTTTCTATCATGGTCTACTTACATAAATATCCTAAAAAAAAAAAAAAAAAAAAAAACAAAACCCACAACAAAAACCACCAAATACAAGAAATATGCCAATAATACTGTCCTTTGATTTTTTTAAAAAAAGTAGCCTTATGAAGAGAGTAAATTTTAACAATGGTTAAAAAATATCTTGTGAAAAGCTAATCTCAGTTTGTTTTTAAATTGTTTTAGCAAAATGGCAACTAATAACGTGATTTCCACAAAAGATCTCAAAATCTATCCACGAGTAACTTGGTTTAATTTGTGAAGCATCGCAGTCATATTTCGGACTAAATCACAGACTAAATCCTCCATTTTTGTGAAACAATAGACACTTTATAAGGGTAATGAGAAAAAAACACCCATTTGCTAATGAAAATTATTGTATATGGTTATGGTAGAGCTCAGCTAAAACCTGGTACAAGTTTACTGTAGGAAGAAGGTGCTAGAAGGTGATAGCATCCAGGCACTCTGTTGAGGCCACACTGTTGTGTGTGTACCAAGAATCATGAAGTGATAGAGATTATAACTCTCAATCCTTCTCTCAAAATAAAATTTATAGCATTTCTTAACAACACTAGTGTTTCTTAAAACACTCTGTATTCTCTAAATCACAAAATGTATTTTAAGAATAACTAGGGGTCACACAGTTCTGCATCTGAATTTACCTGAACAAGTTTTACATGCATTAATATAAACACAAAAGTTATTATTTATCTTTATTAGAAGCTTTAGATGAATAGCAGCTAATTAGTGTTAAGAAACAAAATCATAGCTTTAATTTTTTTTTACTTCTCTAATTTGAAAACTAATCCTACTACTTTTCATGTCTATATTTCTAGTAAATACAGAAGCATTACTTAATGTATTTACTCTCCCTCACACTTTTCTAGATAAGAGGAGTCTTTTAAAATATGAGGATGGGCAGGGAGATGACATTAATATTGCTGTAGCCAAGATTTTTCCCTTAATTTTGTAGATTTAAACTACCTACATTTGAGATATTAAAATGAAGACATTTATAAAGTATGTGTCTTGTAAATTATTTAACATCTGGAGAATTTAGAAGAATTTAAAAAATACAATTTTTGTTAGTGTCTATGCTAGAAACGATGACATCAGTGGAAGTCAGCTCATTAGTTCCAGCAGATTTTCCATCAGTCCCTAAACTACTCTGAACAATCAGAAAATCAAATTTTATCTTAATGGTTTCCTTAATACTTTGTTTATGGTCAATGTTTATTTTAAACTTCAGAAATGAGATTAAAGCTTCATTTTAACCAAATAAATGCCATAGAGTTAACTGAACCTTGACTGTGAGTTTGCTAGAAATGTTTCTAGGAAACACAGAGAGTAGTAACCACTAAATTCTTTGTCAGTACCTGAGCAGTCACTATGATTGAGTGACATAATGCAGTCAATTGTTTTGCATCAGTAAGTCACCTAACAAATAGGAATATGCAAAATATTCAATACACTGTCTTCCTACATCATGAGATTTACAGAAATATCTGCTTAAGTAATTTTACGCTGATTCACTTGGGAAAACAGACAAAGATTAAAAACTAACAGGCTGTCAAATGTATTTTTCTCTTAACATTTGCTGTCTTCTAGTCCTCTGGAAAACAGTATCTGAAGTCAGTAAACATGGTGTTAAACTGTGCCAGGGGAGGTTTAGGTTAGATGTTAGAAAGAATTTCTTTACAGAGAGGGTAATCAGCCATTGGAATGGGCTGCCGAGGAAAGCAGTGGATTCTCCGTCCCTGGAGGTTTTTAAGATAAGACTGGATGTGGCACTTAGAGCCATGGTCTAGCAATCACAGCAGTAGTGGATCGAGGGTTGGACTTGATGATCTCGGAGGTCCCTTCCAACCCAGCTGATTCTATGATTCTATGATTCTATGAATTCATTCTTCTGGCTAAAGAATGAAAAAGTTTATTTCTTATTTTGGCATAATTAATTAATTAATCAATCAATTATTCTCAAGTGAAGGATTAAAATGACAGCACTAGGCATCAAGTAAACCCTTTTGTTTTAAACTCTTGAAGTATCTGCACATAATATTGCTGTTAGCTATAGCTTAGTGGAAAATGAAAATTTCAGAGAAATTAATTTCATCTTCCTATTCAGAGGCTGGCAAGAAAGAGTTAATTAACACCTTTTCTCTGAAGATAGGAAATTGTAAGGATGCCTATGAACTCACACACAACTAATTGAATTGTGGTATGCTACATACAATATCTGCCTTACTGAAGTTAAGGGGTTTTTTTCATTAAGACTGAAAGGAGGAATTTTTTTTAAAATTGTTTTGAATTGACAGCTGCATTGCTACGTATTTTCCATCAAAACTCATTTTTTGAGTTTTGAAAAGTTAAGTTTTTAATAAAAAAAACAGTTTTATGAAATCTGAACGCCTAAAAAGAGGGTTGTATCTATGTATTACAGGATGTGGAAGCTGCCCAGAGAACCTTGGCTGCAGAACTGAATGACAGGCTCAAGCACAGGTTCAATGGCTTCCATGGGGCACTGTGTTAACCAGTCATTTGTTGTGTGTTCCTGCAGCGCAAAATACATTAGAGACCCAGTCTCAAATGTGCCCTATATATTATCCTGGAACTATAACCAGAAGTGATTCCAGTCACTTTTTAGATGGGAAACTGAGACAGGGAGGAATTGATTTCTCAGATATCACAGAAACATGTGCAGATCTTGAAACAGAATCTTGACTAATTCAGTGACAATCCAACAGAGGATTGTCTTTTACATTACATTACAAGTTGTGAGTGTTCTGTAATACCATCCTGAAGGACTTTTTTACATGGAGGAAGAATTTTTCAGGTTCTTGTATTATATGCTCCATTACAGTATTATTGTGTTTTATAAAGCTGGATGAATAATTTTTTGTCTTGTTTTCCTTTCCCATTGAATACAGGTTAATGAATCTCTCCTGTCTTTGTGATGTCCTTTCAGAACTATGTTCTATTACTGCTAATAATTAGTGATTGTTAATTCTAAAGTACTTTGAGAATAGCTATAGATTCATGGATTTCAAAAGGAATTTTTTTTTTTGCAATCCTTTTTTGTACCCATAAGTGTCACATATGTTACTAACTTGTATTTATTTGCAAGACAATATCACATAGTTTGGCAATTGCTAGTAGAATCTAGTTCAAGAACTCTTAAAATCTCACACTGTTTGATAATTGTATAATATATAATACTACCCTCAAAATAACTATAAGAAAGAGAAAGGGATCTTCCTTAGGTTTGAGAGGAGTAGGGAGATATTGATCAATTGGTCACCTGTGATGCAGATCAAAGTTAACCAAGGGTGCAGTAAGTTATGCATTATTGGTAAGGATAGGAAAAGACGTGCCAGGTGTTCATTAAACAGTTATTTTGGAGACAGAGGTTTCCTGGGGTTAACTAGTGGAATGATTTACTATCCTGTAAAGAGGTATGAAAAGACCATATTTGTTTAGCCTACTTAAAGGAAAGTTGACAAGACATTATTGAAGGAAAAGTTAAAGAATAGTGCAAGTACAAAATTAGGTAAATTTGTAATAATACACAGAAGCATATGTGGATAATGGATAAAATTATTTTAGTTTATAATCCCTATGAGGTAAAAGTCATGACACATTTTTATGGTCTGTGGTACAAGACATGTTCCACTTTCTGGGGTCATCTAGGAGTTTTATTTTTTAAATGTACTGCCATTGCAAAAACTTGGGATATTGGCAACATCCCTGTATTATGTCTCTTCTTTCTACACTGAATTAGATTTATGAATTTTGTTCTTTCACTGCATGTCATGGGTTCGTTGCAAAAGGTAAAATTTAGTCTGTATTCTGCAAACCCTTCTAAATCTTGACTTCCATTAGGTGTAGTTACAGAATTTTTTGATTATATGGTACTATTCAGTTCTGTCTCTCTGTGTGTGGAAAACTAACTTCCTTGAAAGATTTCCAGACTTGCTCCAGATTGTAGCTGACTGTAAGTGTGTCACCCTGGAAACAAAATCACAATGCTTTCTCCCATTTCACATGTGATGCTAATAATAGTAAACAAAAAACCACAATGTCTTTCAGTGCATTTAAATCTTTCTTGTTTGGTTGGTTGTGTTTTTTATAATTTAGGAAGGTAAAAATGGAAACAAATACAACTACTGTATAATAATTACTGTAGTTACTCAGCTGAGATACTGTAGTTACTAGAAATTTTGCTACTTCTTTCATCTGGATCGCTGTTTTCTACTGACAAAGTGAAAACAGCCTTTCCTCACAAAGATAAAACCCCCAGCTTCTTCTCCTCTGGGCGAGTAGTGAGATTGAACTCAGTTCTCACATAAATGTATTTCAAATATTTAATTATTTCTGAGATGTATAATGGGAGAAGTCAGTGAAAACAGCATTTTGGGAATGGACGATCACAACTGTAGGATATGAGGTTAGCTGATAGAACTCTTGCAGACTCCCACAGGCAAGGCTGTTTTGCATAGCACTGCAGCTGTCTTCAGCGGCAGATGATCCATCATCTCATCAGCAGGAGGTATGGGAAATAAGAAACTATATGAGGGAAAAGGAACAGTAATAACAGTAATAATAACAGCAAAAAAACAATAATAGTAAGTATGTGCAAGTCAGGGGTACTGTGTTCTATCTCAAACTTGCTGAGTTTGCAAGCCTTACAAGGCTGTATTTTGACACATGCTGAGATTCAAACCATTCAGCAAAAGATAAGGAAAGATATGACTTTCTGCAAGACCTTTTAACAGACCCCAGTGGCAAACTGAATCTATATGCTGATTTAAAATAGACTTAACCCCCACACACTCAAAACAGAAATGAAAACATAAAAAATAGTATTAATGCTACAGAGGTGAAGGTGAATAATTTTTTATCCACCTCTGATGGTTTCTATTTCCAGTTTCTTCAAGAAAATCTCACCAGTACACATTTGCAGAAAGAATAGACTTGCATTCTATTTTATGCTCTGAATTTGGCAGATTAGTTCTAAAGAATCCACTCTGCTACTTTATTCTATGTTAATTTATCATAAAGCAGTAGACCAGCAGCCTCATGAGAATTACACGTTTCCATCTGCCTAAGAATATAAGAAAGTGGAATTCAGATAAAAATAATAAGAAGAGGAAGAGTGAATTCAGTCTTTCCTGAATGGTTTCAAGGATACCTCCAGGAAACACGTTGCTTTTTTCCCAGTACATTTGCTTCTGTTCTGTGACTACTTTGTGGATAAAAAAAGAGCCCTAAAGAAGAAGCCTTAAAATTACTATTTGGAGTTTTATTTCCCTTGCTTGGATGATGAAGTTTTCAAGCAGCTTATTCAGAATGCTATGATGTTCTAAAGTCCGCAGGCATTTCTGCAATTACCAGCAGTTACTGTCTTGCTGAATTTCTCCTTCCAGTGAAGTGAAAATGAACTCAAATTCACAGACTATTTTTCCAAGGTTTACAGCTTGGGCCAGGGACACACAACATTGAGAACTGATACTTTTCAGATGTACAGTTACGTGAGTTTTCTTTCATATTTTTGAATATATTTAATTTCATGATAATTCCAAATCAAAGGCAAAACCAAAAACAGTAACAGTTAGTAATAGTGTCAGGAAGATCTGCCTTTGGTAATAAAATTTGTGTTGTGCGTCGTAATATTAGAAGAAACTTCATACATCCTGTAGTTCATTTTCCAGACTGACATATACATTAATCATTTAAAGTAACATGGTTGTAAAAACTTTTGATGGTGTCTAGGAAACCTGATCCAGAACTTACCCAAAGTTGTTACAGAATACTTGTGTGAGGAGCTCTTGGACTAACTGCAGTAATCCAGTACTGTTTTACTGTACTGATATCAGAGAAAGTATCTTGGTCCTATTTTGGTCATAAATTTAAATGAGAAAAATTACAAGAATTCATGAGATACTGTTACAGTTTCACCCCAATGAAGAAGTTACAGGTAGTTTAAACTCTGAAGAAAAGCTTTGTTCCATCCTTAAAATGGATTCGGTATAGCTGAAACAACAATGTTTTTATGGTGCTACAAAAAGGCATATTGAAACCAGGAGAAATACTGGCAAAGCACAAAATTTTGGAGCACAGCCCAGCAAACAAAGGGTGGAAAAGACTGGATAAACTGTAAAAGTGACCCAAAGAACCTCATGTACTCCCAGTGTTGTTCTACAAACAGTGATAAAATAGTCTCTGACTCTCATAAAGAAAAAGAAACATATATTTTTGGTTACCACAGACTATTCTGCAGTTCTGTAGAATTTGTACATCTCTTTGGAGCTGTAAGTCAAGAGGTCATTAAGACATTGAAAAGTTCAAAGACATCTTTTTTGTTGGGCATTTCAGAAGAAACATGCAGTAACAGCAAGTCACGGTTGGCTGCTTTTGCTGTTTTAGTGATGTGGTGTGATTTCAAACATTCTTCTTCCAGCATCTAACATCTACAGTGAAAAGGAGTGGCTGACACACCAAAAAATTGAAAATGAAAGGACTGCATGTATAAAACATGCTCGTGACACATGTAGAGGTTAAGCCCAGCTCAGAAGAATATTGCTGCCAAACTTAAGCACTCCTATTGAAAGGACAACTAGCCAGATATAACTCTCAGCTCTCTTTTTTAAATGTCTGAATAGTACCTGGTATTTCCACACATTCAATCTCTGAGAAAATCCTAATAAAAATGATGGACAGAAATATTGCTACTGAATATTTTGCCGCACAGACAGCCTACATACTTGACATCAGCTCATATGAAAGAAACAAGTTATTTGCTTCAGCTCTGAGGCTAGCTGAATTTCAATGTGCAGTCTTAGATGGATGTTTCTTCAAGAACCAGATTTATAATTGTAACTAGTTTTTTGAGAGGAAGGTTCCAAAGACTAATAAAAACTTTAAAAATGTAATAGACTAGATAAATACCTCATCAAATCAGATGACAGATAGCCTGGATAAATAGTAAAGTTGCCAAATTGTCCAGGATTATTTATTTTGTTTTAAATTCACTAAGGAGAAGTACTTTACAGTAACCAGCTGGAAGACAAGAGGATATAAGAAAAAACATAACAGAATGGAACCAAAGAAAGTGACTCTTCTATGATTATGAGTGATTATTCTGAGAAACAAAATAAATCAGCTTACACCAGGTGTCATTCTGCAGCTGCTGGGCTGCTTTAGGTGCCTGTGCTACCTACCCTTGCTTTTACCTGAAGTATAGAGGTGCTCCACTGCACAGAGTGAAAACAGATTTGAACAATATACAAGTAATTGTCTTTAAAATAGCTTCATATATTTTCAAGTTATTAAAATAAAATTATGTGTTAAATCAAATTAGTCCTGCTGTTAACATACGTTCAGAAATCAAAATTTCTATTACTCATATGCATCTCCTACAAATGCACTTGTTTTGACCATTTCTGGGAGCTGAAACTTTTGTATAGGTGTGATTAATTCTATTTTTCCTTGATATTCCTTCTAAAGAAAAAGTCCTGTGATTTATTCATTGCAAAGTAAGCCTATTAAAGTGTCAAAGGTTGAGAAATGAGAAATACTGGTACACTCATCAAAATGTTTTTAGTTGGGACATGTTGTGTTGCAGTTTAAAAAAGATTAATTGAAAGGGATTATTTATAGGGACTACTTTCAGATAGTCTGATTGTAATTTGACTTGCTTGTATAAGATGTTTGGGGGTGGGTTGATGGGAAGCTGATTAATAAGCACAGCTGTCTTGGTGGTAACATGCGGTTTCTTTTAAAAATCATTAGTGTATTTATATTTGGTACCATCACTATTGACAATGATTAGGAAAAGAATGTAATATATCTATGATCAAAATAAAATTGATAATACATTTTTATGTAGTGCACATGGACATTATTTTTAGCTCAGTGCTTTATGGAATTGTGTCAGTGTTTATTGATATTGCAAAGTGGAAAGTAGCTCTGAACATTCAATAGTAAAACAGTTCTCTGTTAGAGAGCTGCCTATCTGCTTTCCTTTATAGAGTAGATGAGAAAACCACTTATATTTACTATGTTCATGTCTCTGTGATAGTAACATTCGTCATAAGATATTTTTTAAAATAATTCTTCAGGAATTTAATTTTTTAGTGGTAAGTACAGAATATGAAGTGCCAGATCAGCCTTAACCTTTCTTGCAGATAAAGAATCAGCTGCTGTGAAAAATTTGGTGAAACTGACTGATGAATTTATGCAAAAGGGCTTGTGTACTTCTGACCTTCCTTTCATTAGCACGTGTTCTCCAAATCTATGTGGGGTTTTGACATTAAGGGAAATTGAAGAGGACTTGAAACTTTTTTTGTTATATTTTTTTAAATCAACAGGATTCTGAGTCAGAAGACTCAAATATCAATATTCTTCCAGTGTGAATGGTTTTGTTTTGGTTTGGGTTTTTTTTTAATTAAGAACTTTCAGCAGTTTTTTTATTTCTAATTGCTGTACTTTGACCAGTAACTGAAAATGCTTTTATTTTGCTCAACTGTCAATGTATGCAGTCTATTTCACAAATACACAAGCAAGAAAGATTCTGGTTTGTAGACTAAGAATAGTAATTTGACTGTAAATAAAGCATAATTTCAGAGCTGCTGGCTGCATGAGGGAAACATTGGACCTTCAGAAAACAAGTTTCTATTTAAACATCTAACTTTTAAGAAACAGCTAGTTTCTTTTATTAAACCCAGACTGTCAGACACCTGAAAGGAACTGCATGACACAAACATTATCCTGTCAAAGCATCTAATGGAACCTGTAATACTCATCTAGTTTTGCTCTCCTCTGAATTCTTAAGGTTCCCAATAATACTCTTTGGGAATAGAAACTACAGGTCCTTTCTTTATGACTGACAAAATCCTATTTGGTAACTCTGATTTTATCTTTTTCTATGTAGAAGATTTTTAGCAGCCTTTCAAGAAGCAATGTAGAATTTCAAGTTTCATTAAGAGCACAGGTCATTTTTTGTATTCTCAAGCAAATCCCAGTATCTACATCATGAAAAAAAAAAAAAGAAAAGAAGATAGAAATAAACACTGATGTTGATGCACAACTCCTTATCCCAAGGATTTTCAGAAACATTCTGCAAAGTTATGTTGAAAGAGAATACATAGTAATAATTCAGTGCTAGTCTTTGTTATACAATCTGTGGTTCACAGCGGTCAAAATATGATTTTGTGAATAAAACTGACTGTCCCTCTTACCTCTGAGTTACCTTTGTGGATTCCATCAAATCATCTGAACAACCAAAAATAGATGTTCTGAAGTAGGCATATGGAAATTATTTTCTATTTTATAATCAAAAGAGCAGATGTGAATCAGCTGAAGTTAACAAAGTAATATCAGAACATGGCTGCAAAGATGAGACCACACTATTTTCCCCAAGAAAAAAGTAAAATGTAACTGAAAATGTTATTAGCCATAGCTGTAATGCTTTCTTTGAACAATAAAAAATCTGAAAGTATAGAAGCTGTCCAGACCTGTTATTCTGAGGTCACCACGAGAGCTTAATTTGCTGCTGCACTTATATTCACTTAGAGGAATTCAAGGCTGCT
This sequence comes from Manacus candei, assembly GCF_025592945.1. Taxonomy (NCBI): domain Eukaryota; kingdom Metazoa; phylum Chordata; class Aves; order Passeriformes; family Pipridae; genus Manacus; species Manacus candei. The sequence continues at coordinate 22,050,809 of NW_026138097.1, forward strand.
ATTTGATCATGCTTAATGTTGGTGAATAAAGGACAGTTCCATTCAGTAATGTGGATATAGTCATTCAGTATGTGTGGATATAGTCATTCATATGAATGGGTTTTACTGAATATGAGAAATCTCTAAGCCTTGACTTAAAAAACAAACAAAACAAAAAAACCAACACAAACTAGATAGGAGAACAGAAGCAATGTTCTCTAATAGAAGCAATTTGGCCAGATTGTAACACAATCCACCCACACACAGTTATAAAATTACGATAACAATTAAAGTTAATTGTAAAGTGGTAGAATTGCTCTCTACAACTACCTGAAAGGAGGTTACAGTGAGGTGGAGGTCAGTCTCTTCTCCCAATTAACAAGTGATAGGACAAGAGGAAATGGCCTCAAGTTGTGCCAGACAATGTTTAGTTTTACTATTAGGAAACAAATTCTTTGTGGGTAGTGTTGTCAAGCATTGGAACAGGCTGCCCTGTTGGAACAGGACTTGGCAGTGCTGGATTAATGGTTGGACCCAATGATCTTAGAGGACTTTTCCAACCTAAACATTTCTGTTTCTATGTGCTTGACAAGAGCATTAATATACATTTTGTTATTCAAAACTTCCACCAAAAATGAATTCAATAAAAATTAATTGTTGAGATAGACACAAAAAAACTGATGGTGCAGGGAACAGAGAGAGGGAACAGAGAGACACCCATATTTGGGGTAACTTGGGTCAAGTCTCTGTCATCAAACACAAAGTGTTCATCTAGCTAAGAGCCACACAAACCACAGTTAACAGAGGTAGTAAGTGATCATGAAAGAACTTTGGGAGGAAGAGTTAACTGTATGCTTTGTCCCAGAAATCTTTTTCAAAATCATTACTATATCATCCAAATAAACATTACAAGTGGCCTCTTATCTGATGAAGCAGAAAATGAAGTTAACAGCTGTGCTGTATGGGTAAACAATGGATAACTGACTTCTAAGTAATTGACTAATTTAGACAGAGCCAAACCTTTTACTTCTAAGAAATTTTCACAGATTAGACACTCTGCCACACCCCAAAAAAAGCTCCTTTTAATTTGAGGATTACCCTGAAGGTAAATTAATATCTAAATGGAAATCTCAAAATCACTAAAAACTCTTACCTTATTTTCACTACAGATTTATCTATAGAAATTCACTACAGAATTTTTCCTGTGGACATGTTACTGTATGGGGAAGAATTCAATTCATGAGAAGCTAAACCAAAAAGTCAACAAAGCAGAGATCCCCACTAAGCTGTACTACTCAGACAGCATGTTTGTTGCGCTTCCTACTGCTGTGTGAGCTCTGGGCATCGTAGAAAGTGTACATCAAAGTAATAATGGCCTAATGAGTGATGAAGTCCCCATGTGATGTCTTGATCAGCCTATAATAAATCTTCCTGACTATATTTTTGATTCAAAAGGTCAGGAGCAGAGCTTCTTCTATCTAACAAAGTCTTTCTCCAGGATATTAGGAAAAGAGTCACTTCGAAAGTCTGTTGTGGATTTATGAAATAAATTGAAATATATCATACTTTTCTGGCATCTATTTCAGAAAAAAAAAAAAAAAAAGGAGGTTTTAGTGAAAAAGTTGGAGGGTTCTTATGTGGATTAAAATGTCTTGAAAGGATACTGCTCTATGAGTTTAGAATAATTCAATACAATCAGTGAATGTAAGCAAAAAGATAAAATAAACAATCCAAGCTCAACATAAACTCCTAGCAATGACTAGTTATTCAACATGTATCTGAGGCAAAAGAGAAAAAAAAAGTATGTCAATACAAATTTAGAAAAGGAAAAATAGGTGATGGAACATAATTTTGAACAAAGTCTATGTTGAAATGAGATAAAAATCTGTATTATTATTTTCTGGAATCTTTCATCCAACTAGAAAAATTTTTACTCTCAAATTCTCAGATGAATCCCACTGAAAACACACAATTTTACCTGATCTATATTCCCAAGGAAGTAATCCTTTTCACACATTCTGAAAATTAATTAGGAAATGAAAGTTGACAATCTATTTTAAAATGGTTGCAATTACAAGCTGCAAAAAAAAAGTATCTAAAATCCCTTTTTGCATATATATTCTAGATAAAACTATTTTTGTGAACACGGTGAGGGTAAATTGAATTTCAGTTTTGCATCTGGACAGTAAATACTAATATTTTATGAATTATGGCTTTCTGTAGGTACAGCACTGAAAGGAAAAAGTCTGAAGTGTTAACTGTTGTGAAGAATGCTTTATGGTACCTTCATCTTGCATTTTGGGCTGGATATGGCCTTTAATTGCTGTCCTAATCTGAATTATTGCTGCATGGGTAATACACATGTAAGTATGAAATTATCCTTGTAAGCAGAATATAAATCAATCTGTAAAGCCTTTTGAGGTGCTTAGGGGTGGAATATGTCATAGAAAATTATCACAGTATTGTGTGAGCATCAGTCCTTCTTTGTATGTTATTCCCATAAACTATCTGTAATAGCATGTTATGATGAGACTGAAGCATCAGGATGGTTTTTACCTAAGAAGAGGGTGAGGTCTCTTTTCAAAACTATTGATTGACTTCAAGTTGCAATGCAGTATGGATTAATGGTAAAATAAGAGCATTTTATATTGGGCAATGAAGAAATAAAAGACACAACATAGTGTATAGAAATAAGAAGAAAATACAGAACAAGACATTGTATATGTTGGGTAGAGTATTTTAGATGCCCATTCAAATAATCATCTTACCAATATGTATCAATAAGACTGTAGGAAGGAGATGGAGGGGACATGGGCTCTGTCAACACTCTGAAGAGTACATATAAATACTTCATCCAGTTTTGAGTCCCCCACAGGGGATAGACACTGATAAACTGGAATGAGTTCAGTAGAAGGTCCCCAAACTTGTTAGGTCGGGAACTCTTTCTCTATATGGAGATGCTGAGGGACTGGGGCTTGTTCAGCCCGGAGATGAGGTGACTTTAAGGAGACCTGACAGCAGCCTGCATGTGCCCAAGATGGGATTGCAAGAACACAGAGCTGGGCAGACACTATGGTACCCGACGAGTAAAAGGCACAGCAGGCCTAAACTGAACGAGAGGAGGTTCTGTTCAGACATGAGGGAGTCATCTTCATAGCAAAAACATTCAAGCACTGAAAAAGGTTTCCCAGGGAGGCTGTGCAGTTTTTACCTTTGGAGATTTTCAAAGTCTTACTACATAAAGCCCTGAAAACCTTGTGGTGTGGATTGAGTCTTGGTCAAGCTTTGAGAAGGAGACTCTACCAGAGACCTCCTGAGGTCCCTTCCCACTGCAAGGGTTCAGTGATAATGGAACAACCAGAATCACAGCACAGAACAGTGGACTGCTTAGATACCCACACAGCCTCACCAATTCCCTCAAATTCTTGACATTTGCCAATCAGACTATAAAGTCTGTTAGGGGTGTGAGATGGTCTGCTGCAGTCTGAGAGCACCTGACTGAGGTCAGAGAAGCCAACTCCTAGTACCAGCTGCTGTGGGAGCTATGAATTCATCCACATCCACCCAGCCTAGCCTACCCCCCGGGTCGTGGCACCCTAGCCATCGAATTCATCTCTTTTGATTCAATGTTCAGATAAATGCCTGGGGTTTCTTAATGTTACATTATTTCAATAAAAACTCATTCCATGTTCCTCTCTCTGTATTCCATGTTCATTGTATTGTATTTCTCACAGAATTAATGCAAAGTAGTTTATTTGGATGGAAATTGGACACTCTTGGCATCTGACTATACATTTCACAATTTTCTTCCTCTTCCTCCACTTTATTGCTGAAAAAGCTTTTTTTGTCTGTTGTCATTATTATTGTGGTTAGTCTGGTTTTGATTTTGGCTGTTTAGATTTTAAAGGCATGAAATGGATTTGATGATCTCAAGCAGTGTGTTCATCTTGGTATATGGGCTTATATAGTCTACATTTCTTGCAAGAAGTATTTAGACTTTGAAGCAACACTAGTTCTTAATAACAGTAGTTTTCCTTTCAAATTATAACACTTAAACATTATTTAGACTAAACAACTACTTTTTCAAATTGTTATATTTGTTAAGATTTATACACTTTTCTACTCACCAGTCTGGAAAGATAGGTAAGCACAAATCCTAAGTGGAACTGCTAATACTTAAATTCATTGCGGAATTTGGCCTAGAAGTAAAATATTAATTTCATTTAAATGAATAATGCTCTGGAGATTGCCATCAGCTGGACCTGGATTTTAATGACAGTCCTCTACTTATTTCTTCTGCTAATGTCAAGTAAAGCAGACTACTGCTTTCTTTATTAATTAATAAAAGCTTTTCATGTGCTTAATGATGCAAAGATTGGCTCACAGTAAAAAATACCATGTCAGTGAAAAAGATATCAGTGACATTATCCGTCAATATCAAGCCCCGACAATTTTCTGTTGCAGTAATAACTGAAGGTATTGAAACATAATTAAACTGTTCCTTGATTGAAACTGTCCAAAAATAGAATTTGTAGATGGCAAACTACCCATTTTTTTGGGAACCTAGACAACATGCTGTTTTTCTGAAGGGCTCTGACTTACCCTGTGCTTAAACAGGACAGTAGCACTGAACTATCATAAGCTCCAGACGTCTGATTATATGATGGCATTGTCATTCCTCTGATCTCTGTGAGTAGATACTGAGAGCAGGTCAGAAACCAGGTCAGAGGTAGGGATTTTTTGGTTTGGTCCAGAAAAACACCTAAGCATATACTTTACTGTCCTCTCTGACAGTGCTTACAGGGCTTTATAGGTGATGTTGATTTGCTTCATCAAGACAATATTGTTAAAGCCCTAATGGAGCCACCCCAGGACCTGTCCCTACAGGCTCTTTTATTAATCAAATTCACAGTCGTAATCTCATTTAGACTTAAAATAATTAATCTAATTCATCCCATGATAATTAGTGTGTGATATTACTACATTTAATACACCATATTGTCAAATCAACGGCTGTATTTTCAGGTTTTTTTTCCAATACACTTAAAAATAAACTCCTTAGGTAAAAAAAAATTCTAACAAAACTTAAATTAAACTCACAGAATATATTTATGCTTCTTTCTTACCATGCACAGTTAGATAATAATTTACAAATGAGTAATTATGCATCACTAGGGAATGAGAAGGAAACAGATAAGTTCAAATGTTATATATCAGCAATTAATATTTTAGATAATAGGAAAAAATCTGTAAGAAAAAAAGGCAAAAACTACCACTCTGTAGAGGATGAGGTTTTAAACACTTCCATGGAGAAAAACATCAACAACAAATGAAAAGCAACTTACGTTTGAGGTTTGGTTGGGAAGGGGTTTTTTCAGTGCTAAATTCTGGGAGGAGACCTTCAGGCAGAACTACCACTTTGTTGAATGTTTTCTATCCAAGGGTGCACTGGCAGCAAAATGCAGGAGTACGAGTGAACCATCACAGTAGCTAAATGGATGGTGAAGCACTCACTGTAGAAGAGTACATCCCATCTGTACCTGCAGTACAACTTCCTTTGTAGCTTTGGTACCCATGTAACCTATTTGTTGTCTTAAAATGATGTGAGGGTTGTCAGCCCTGGGAGATTGAAACAATGTTCTGGGCCATGAGAATGACTGGAGAAGGGCCTAGAGAAGGTTGAACAGGGTCAGTTCTCTCAGGGCCCTGACAAGTAGAATTAACAATACACAAAAAAATAATTCTGTCCAGTTGTAATAAGTAACAAATTTAACAGTAAAGCTCTAGTTCCAGAGGAAAAACAGATGCCAACAGGTATGCTTAAAGCATGGAGGGAGAAAATAGAAATCTCTAGGAAAGTAAAAAAAAAGGCAATATTTGAATTCAGATTAAGAAAACAGTTTTATAATAACATTTAAAGTCTGGTTCCTAAAATTTGTCTATTGCCTTGTACTGACATTGTTATTTTACCCCAATTTGTAATTCCTTTCATCTTATATTTTAAAAGACTGGTGAGACTGTATTCTTAATTTGGATTGCAAGATTTTAAAACTTGCATAATATCTGTCAGCATGGCTTGTGGATGCAATTTCTTTATCTTAGAGGGTCAGCTAAAATAACCATAGGAATGAATGAAATCAATTGGAAATTCTCTGAAGAACGTTCTTCTACAAGGATCCCGAAACTGCAAGTTTCTAATGCTCAAAACACCAAACACACTTTCTCACAACAGACTAACTATGCAGATTGCTGTTCCAGAAAGCCAGAAAACATGGAAATGTGTAAAAACTTACTAATTTGTCAAGTGTTAACTACATATTTCATGTGTTTAGTAATGGTAACCCTTTAGTTTTAAGTGAAGTGACAGGAGAATATTTCATTTTTAACCAAACTCATTTTATCATCCCTAAAAGTTCTACTTATAGGTTCTTTAACTGTATGTCATTCAAACTAAGTCATACTTTAAAGAATTTGAGCTACTTAAATGCAGATACTGCTTGGATGACTCAAAACATGCAAAAGAAAAAAGAACAGTAAAAATACAATCATAAACTGATGTAAAAGAGAGTTAATGATTTAGAATACATAAATACAATAGCTTTATTTCATTTTAATGAAAAATACACATTTTTACATTGTAAAATATTTTTAAATGTGAATCCTAAACAATTTACCATGAAGAATAATGCCCATCCAAGCCATTAATTTTTTTTTTAAATGGCAAGGGGAAAGAAAATACTGCAATATATATTTCAGGTTTACCATTAGATTTTCACAGGTGGCAGAAAGAAAAAGGGCTTATATTTTCTAATAGCAAGGAAAAATAGATATTACTTATTTTATTTAAACATTCTTTCAAAATAGTGCTTCTAAAATTTCCTTTGGATTAATAAGGATATCCAACAGACAACCTGTATAGATTTTTTTATTTATTTAAATATTTAACTAAAGTTTCAGCTTTTGTCTCAGCTATCTGACAAGAGAATGCACATGTAGGGAAATAGCACCTTCCCTTTGTGGAAATTCAGTTCAAAACTCCCTCAGTACATTCACGGAAACCACTGAACTTCAGCCACCAGGTAAGAACTATTGTCCTATGATGTTTGTTTAAAATTGTCTAAAGGGATACTCCATGTCTGTTCTGTCTCTGTCATGGATGGATAGGAACAAATGAAGGAGAAACACTGCATCACTGCTGCAATCCTCCAGGCCTTGTCTGTAAGGCAGAAGATGAATTTCCCTAACAATTAGAGGCAGGTGCTTTGTAAGGTTCAGTCACTTGTCTGTGATACCATAAACAGTGGTTAAACACTTGTCCCACTGCAGCCAAACTGAGTGGATTGTGAAATTTGATGGTGTACACACGAGCTATATTAATATTGTGGACAGAGTAAACATAGTTATGTTATAGTTGTCCTTATCTATGTTATAGTTATACATATCTATACACAGATATATAAAGGTTAACATTAAATTTGCCTGCCCAGATGTAAGCATTGAAGATCCATCATCATGAAGCTGAGAGAGATTTTATTCTTTTTTATCTAAGTACTTGCAATAAAGTCTTAATACTCAGCAAAACACAGATTTCATAATGGAAGTAGTACCCTTTACCTTGTACTTAAATATTTTGCAAATCAAGACCTTAATTAGTCCTCTGTCAAACACCTATATTTGAACCCATCTATAAATATGAGCTAAAATAATTTCATTCCATCTTCATAAAATATAATGAAAATATTATATTTTATTTATAAATAAAAAATTGTAAAATTATAATATTTTATGTTAGAAAAGACCTTTAAGATAGAATGCGAAATGTGTGGCTGACTAACCTCATTTTATAATTTTAAAAAATGCCTATTTTAAATAAGATTACACTTTTTCGAAATGAAAAATAATTTATTTTTAAAATTAAATACCAAAAAAACCTAAAATAAAGCATTTTTTTTACATTAATTACTAAAAGAATTTTTTTGAAATTTCCTAAGATTTTTGTTTAGTTGTTTTTTTTAAGACCTAACCAAGGACACATGTGACCTAATTTAAGTCCTTCTGGAACTATTTTTCAATGAATAAAAAAGTTGAAAGCTTTTATGTCTGTCTTCTAAATCATCAATTTACATAAAGCACGCACTCATCTTCGTATCTGTATTTCTGAAAGGAACGTCAAGAAATCTCTAAATTCTCCTAAATAGCTAAATTTAACCAAGATATCAATAAGTGATTGAATCCTCTTATTTATCTTTTTTTTTTTATTTATTTTTTATAGTTGCAGGGGGGAGAATTTCATTTCAGTCAGACCTATTTTGTTACCATGGGCCTTTGACCTAACTAGAAGTCTCCACTCCTGATTTTCTTTTAAATGTCAAGATTTATGCACAAATCTTATTTCCCCCAATTAACAAAGAGTCCTTACTCCTGTGAGGTTCTATGCAGCTCAGTCAGATGGAAAATAAGATATTGGTGTCTGAAGAAGTTTTTTTCCATGCAGCCCTAAGTATTGGAAAACACGAGTTGATGGTGCAATGCAGTTTAAAGCTTTGTGGAGGTTTTGGCTGAGATAGACTTCTTCATAATATCTGGTATGGGGCTGTGTTTTGGATTTGTGCTGGAAACAAAGTTGGTAAAACAGGGATGTTTTCATTACTTCTGAGCAGTGCTCACACAGAGTCAAGGCCTTTTCTGCTTCTCACCCTACCCCACCAGGGAGTGGCCTGGGGGCACATAAGAAGTCAGGAGGGGACACAGCTGGGACAGCTGACCCCAGTCATTCCATATGATGTCATACTTAGCATACAAAGTTGTGGGGTGGGGACTACTGCTTTGGAACTAGCTAGGCATCAACTGAGTGGTGGTGAGCAATTATTTCAATATGAATCCCTTGTCTTTCCTTGACTTTTATTTTTCTCTTTGCTGTTTATTTTGTTTATTATTATTATTGTTGTGGTGGTGGTGTTGGTGTTATTATTGTTATAGTTATTATTATATTTTATTATTATTATGATTATGATAATAATAATAATTCAAACTGGTTTTATCTCAACCCATGAATTTTCTCACTTTCACATTTCTGATTCTCTCCACTATCCCTCCCCTCCCTCCACTAGGGGAGGTGGTTGAGCAAGTGTCTGTGTAGTGCTTAGTTGCATGCTGGGGCTAAACACCAACACTGTTGAACAAAAGAAAAATTAATGCATTTACACAATTAAAAACAAATTTAGTTATAAGAATCTGAAATGCAGTTCTTTGATTTTGGGCAAACCACTTTTTTATTCTGAAAATTGTTTGATCAGGTATCTGTAGATCAGTTTTATTCCTAAACAGAAACATTGAATTTTGCTCTCTTTTAACATTAGTGAGTGATTGCATATCCAGGGTTTTTTTCACTACTTCTGACATTCTCATCAATGTGAGAGAGAGAACTATTCAGAATTACACTTTTCTAGGTCTTATAATTTTCAAGGACTCAATGCTTTGAGCGGTGGTTGTTTCTTGCAAAGTGCAACATCTTCTTTAGAGATTATATTACAGTCTAGATTTAAATTTAAAAAAAAACATATTGAGACACATTTCTGCTAGCCCACTGCTAAAGGTAATAAAAACTGGAGTTCTTTCACTTTTAACCAAAGCAAACCAGTGATATGCATTATTAAAGGCAAAAGACACACCTTATAATAGAGATCAAGAGAATGCCTCTGGGTACTGTACCCCTAGCATGGTTTCAAAAGTCACCATTTCTTACACTGTATTTTAAGTATTCATGCTGTTTTCATAACATTAAATGACTTTTGACAAGGCATAAATGAGGATAGTAAAAGACAGTTCTGTTTTCTAAAGCATAATAAGAGTTAGTAGAGGTTACCTGGTTATCACATCTGATTTCAGCAATCCATTTTTTTTTTAAGAGTGTGTATAATTGCCACATGTTCAGAGAGATCCTGGAATTTCAGGATCTCTTCCTATTCTGCTATTGCTTTCCAACTTGCTATTGCTGACGCTTTCCAAGGCAGGTATCTTTCCACCATCTGCACATGCTTCCAACCACCTCCTGCAGCTTGGAGGTGCTTTGCTACCCCATGCCTTTAAAATGTCTAAACCTATGGTACTCAGTAAACTCTGCTTCTCAGTGTGTTTGTTTCCCATTGCACGTCATTACAAAAAAGAGACACCAGAAATGTTGGAAAATCATAGGGACTTTTCTCTAACACTTAATTGTGACAACAAGTTTAGTCGAAGCGTCATATTATGGTTTACCTCTTCATGAAAAGCTGTTCTCTGATATGTATCTTTTAAATTACAGTCTGCTAACAGAGCAACCATAAGTAATATCATCAGATAGCTATCTAATAAACATCTGTTCGCACGCTGTGTGCAGTTCCTCCAGCACCTTTAAGTTCATAAAGTTTAAGTACTTATATACTCCATAATATGCAGTTTAATGTGTTAGGCCTGCAGGTTTAAGAGAGTTCAGTTAACTGACAAGGACCTGGAATAAGACATATAATGAGAAACTGCTGGACATGATAAAAAATGGTGCGAGATAGAAAACGTTGTGAGAAACTGACCAAAGTTATGGATGGTGCCATGGGAGATAACTGAGTGTCACAGGCCTTTAAGGGAGAGCTATGGGAAAATGACCTAACTTAACAGATAGTTGGAGGAGAGTGCTATGAAAATTTTTGGGAGCAGAATCTTGCAAGGCCAGTTCCATATAAAGCTGACATTACCAAATCAACAATATCATAAATACCAAATTTGTGTACAGTTGCAAGAAAACCAGGAATTATGGAAAACAGAGTAAATAGAGCAGGTTTCTTAACTAAACAGACTGGGTGGAGAAAAGAGAGGTAATAGGATGGTGAAAATTAAAGTCAGGAAATGAGAAAAATAAGAACAAGGTGTACAAGTTGTGCACTGGTCCTGTCTGGAAGAATCTGTCTGCAGCCTTGGGTACAACCACTGCCCCTGGAGCAGTACAAAAAAACAGTACTATTTTTTCTGACCATGCCACAAGTGCCAAACCTGCTACCATGGGCCACAGATGATGGAGCAGATACTTTTTCAGGTGAGCAAGGAGAACACATGAATTGACAACTCAAGCATCCGGGTATCTTCATGTCAGTGACTGCTGTAGATGTGGTGGTACCAGTAACAGCCCATCCCTTCATAACACAAAGCAGAGATCCCTGTACAAATGTATTGGATATGTCAGTTCTATTAAGGCATAAAACTTTCTACTAGCTCTTGACAGAGAACAAATCAGGGAGGAAACAAAATATATTTGAAAATAGAAATGGATATAAACTAGTCAGTTCATCAAATACAGTCTTCTGACATGAGCAAACTCCACCACAAAAGTCAGATGCTGAGACGAATAATGTGGGCTAGGACACTGCTAATTCATATGTCAGTGTCACTAGTAGAGTAACATCAAAGCTCTGCAAATATTTCAGGAAAGGGTAGTTTGAAACTGCTGCCACACTGACAGTCCAATGCTCTCCCTGAACTCCTCACAGTACATTTAAGGAAACAGGGGTTTTTCTCCATGTGTGTAACTCTGGTTAAAATAACTTAAAAACCACATCATGCTTCTGATTTATTTCTAGAGCGCAGACCAAGGGAAAACTAAAGCAGAAGTTTCACATCACGAGATGCATGATGCATTTATATCTGGGATAAGGTGTTACGAATCCATCATGAAAACACATTGAGATTTGGAGGAGTTGTTGTTTTGGTGATTTTTTTTTCTTGATCAACCAATTCGAAATCTCCTCTTATTTATTTTATAGTCCCTCAAACTTTTCCACTCTCCAGAAAGATATAAAGGCCCAATCTGTATATTTCAACACATACAAAGGCAATGAAAAATGAAATACGAATACAGGTTGGGGGTTTTTTTTGGAAAATCCACCTGTTTGCTAGGTGGATTTAAATCCAAGCAAAATAAGCGAAATAATTACAATATTGGAAGATATTATGTCCATATTTGTGTCCTTCCACAATAGTTTGCCAGCACTGTATATGTTTCAACTATCAAATATTTATCTGAAAATTTTTATTACATCTCCTCTAGGAAAATTACTAGACTCAGTTGTAATTTTTCAGCATAACAGGTAAAAAAGTTGGACCATATTGTTTTGCTAGTTGGAATGCATTAGATATATGTCTATTAAATTTATAGTTTTGTCTCTGATAGTTTTTTTCTGTGATTTTTTTTTTCCAACTTACAAACAACACAAGAATATAAAACTCATAAATATTGCTTATGGGCAAGGTGTCCATAAAGACATGCCAGGACATTTACAAACAGAGAGTTTTTGTCTGCCGACCCTCAAAGAAAACTTGATTGAGACATAAGACATCCTATACTATGTTAGTTAAAGAGCCCCACATTGATCTATTTGCTCAGTGCTACAACTGCTTTTGAAATACACACTGCAGTAAGAGCCAAATGTCATTTAATAGAGCAAATCCAATGTTTGTGTCTGTCTGTGTGCACATATTCACACACACAAAGTAATAGGCAGATTAACTACAGAATTCTGAGATTAATAATAATTTTTTTTCAGAAATTTCATGATTTAAAGCAATAATAATGAGTGTCATTAAATAGAGCTCATTAGGCAAATCTGCAAGTGTGAGTAACTGTGACAAAATAGCATGTAAAACTCAAATATTTTTTCAGCTTCTGATGGAATAGTACAGTGTAGGATATGCTGAGAAGATAAAGAAGAAGAAAAAAGAAAAGTACAAACAATAAGAAGAATCAGAGAAAACTAGAATAGTTTCGTTAGAAAAAACTTCTGAGATCAAGTCTAACCACTAACCCAGCACTCCCAAGTTCATCTTTAAACCGTGTCCCTATGGGCCACACCTACATGCCTTTTAAGTATCTCCAGGGATAGTGACTTCACCACCTCCCTGAGCAGCCTGTTCCAGTGCTTGACAACCCTTTCGGTGAAGAAATTTTTCCTAATATCCAAAGATCCAAATATTTATCCAATTTATCCTAATATATCCAATTTATCTTAATATTCAATCTCTAATATCTAAATCTTTTCTGATGCAACTTGAGGTTATTTCCTTTTGTCCTATCTCTTGTTACATGGGAGAAGAGACCAACTGCCACCTCTCTACAGCCTCCTTTCAGGTAGTTGTAGAGAGTAATAAGGTTCCCCCTGAGCCTCCTTTTCTTCAGGCTAAACAACCCCAGCTCCCTCAGCCGCTCCTCATCAGACTTGTGCTCTAGACCCTTCATCAGCTTTGTTGCCCTTCTCTTGACATGCTCCAGCTCCTCAAAGTCTGTCTTGTAGTGAAGGGCCCAAAAGTGAACACAAGGATTGTCCTCGCCAGTGCCAAGTACTGGGGGACAATCACAGTCCTACTGGCCACACTATTTCTGATACAAGACAAGATGTCATTGGCCTTCTTGGCCACCTGTTCACACTGCTATCTGATGTTCAGCCATCAACCAACAACCTCAGGTCCTTTTCCACCAGGCAGTTTTCCAGCCAATCTTACCCCAGCCTGTAGCCTTGCATGGGGTTGTTGTGACCCAAATGGCCCTTGGCCTTGTTGAACCTGATTTAACTGGTCTTAGCCCATTGATCCAGCCTGTCCAGATCCCTCCTCAGACTCTTCCTACCCTCCAGCAGATCAACAGTCCTGCTCAGTTTAGCATCTCCTGCAAACTTACTGATGTTGCATTTTGTCCACTTGTCCAGTTCATCAATAAAGATATCAAACAGGACTGGCCACATTACTGAGCCCTGGGGAACACTGATTGTGACTGTCTACCAACTGGATGTAGCACCATTCACCACCACTGTCTCGACCATGCCATTTAGCCAATTCTTAACCCAGCAAAGAGTGCACCTCTCCAAACCAGGGGCTGGTAACTTCTCCAGGAAAATGCCGTGGGAAACAGTTTCCAAGGGTTTGCTGAAGTCCAGGTAGACATCATCTACAGTCTTTCCCTCATTCACTAAGCAGATCATCTTGCCATAGCAGGAGATTAGGTTTGTCAAGAAGGACCTGCCTTTCCTAAATCCATGATGGCTGGGCCTGATCCTCTTGTTGTCTTGTATGTGCCATGTGATGGTATTCAAGATGATCTTATCCATAACCTTCCTGGAACCAAGGTCAGACTGACAGGCCTGTAGTTCCCTGGATCCTACTTTTGATCTTTCTTGTAGATGGGTGTCAAATTTGCTAACCTCCAGTCAAATGGGAACTCTCCAGTTACTCAGGACTGCTGTCTAACAGTTGAAAGAGGCTCAGTGAACTCTTCCACCAGTTCCCCCAGTATCCTTGGGTGGATCCTATACCGCCCCATAGATTTGTGTATGATTAAGGGGTGTAGCAGGTCACTGATCATTTCCTCTTGGATTATGCGGGCTTCATTTTTCTCATATAGTCTTGCCCATTTGCAAGTGGTTTATTTTATTTAGTTTTAGACATGTGGCTTTTGCCCCACTAGTAACTTGTCAATTTGTAAACAAAATTGAAAGTCCCCATTACAAAATGGCATGATCCAAATTAAAAACTGATTAGGCATTGCATAAATGGACACAAAAATGAGATTTACAAACATTTTTCCTGTCCTCCGGTGTCCTTTTTCCATGTGGTTGGCTGTAGCTACAATCTCTGTGGTTTCTCTTTGTTATCCAAATTCTTTTTTATGCTTGTGAGAAATAACCACTGGCTGATGAGCATAACAATTAGTCCAGGAAGACAGAGCATAATTTACTCCGTGTTTACCAGCTGGAGTGTCTGGAGAGAACCAAGCAATCTAATAGTTGCTCAACAACGTACAGTAGAACAAAACAAAAGTGTTCAAAAGGTGAAAGAGAAGGAAGTAGAATGGCAAAAGCTACTGCTTTAGAGCCTGACAAGCCTCAAGGTTTGTATTGGTTGTTGAAGTTCTGCTCTGTAAGAAAATATATTGTCACATCTCTGAAAAGTATTGCTATTGATAAGCTAATTGTGCTGCACAAGTCAATCCTGTGACAGCCTAATAGACATCACGGTTAGGGAAATTATTTAGTTTGGTAAAATATGATATTTATAGGAATAATGAAACTTAGATGGGGATATATCATATGCTATTATTTCATTTAATATCTTAAATAATATCTGTCTTTCAGTGTTTTCTTACCCTTTACGTATCCGTGGTCTTTTGTCAGCCATTCAATCTATGCATATTTAACTCTTCTAATTTTTCCTCCTAAATGACGCCTTCACCTTCCTGTTTTTAATCTTCTTCTCTGAAATCTCTTCAATATTTTTCTGGCAATGAGATGCCCTACATTTAACGCAGCATTCTGAATATACTCACACTGCAGCCGAACACAAAAGAAAATTCTTTGTGGCAGGATACCTGTGAGAATTTATCCCCAAATTGTGTGAGCTATTTTTGCTCTAATATCACATTACATTCTCAATATTAGCTTGCTGCAGCTGTGACCATGACATTTCTTTATTCATTATTGCTTCCTAGATTTCTGAGGTGTTAATCCTGCAAAGATGGTGCTCAGAGTTGAGTATAGAAGTGCTGCACTCTGTTACTACAGGCTGTAGAGTGGGCAAGAGGTACAGGCAGTGGCTCATGGAGAGTGGAAATTCATTTCTTTTTTCTATTTGGGATATATTCAGGAATAATGGAACACTTTGTTCTGTTTTCATAAAATCATAGACTCATATAATGTCTAGGGTTGGAAGGGACCTTAAAAATCATCTAGTTCCAACTACCTTGTCATAGGCAGGGACATCTTCCACTAGACCAGGTTACTCAGAATCCCATCCAACCTGGTCTTGAAAACCTCCTGGGATGGGACATCCTTAAATTGACACTCAGAAAGAGAATTAACTTCATATCCCAAATCCTAACTGAGCCTTTTCTTGACAAATCCCTTCCTGGTCCTGGAAGATGTTGTCATCCAGTAGCCTAAGTATCAAAAATCAGTTTCTTAAGAGAATTTCCCCTGCCCCCACCTGCAGATAAGTAAATTCTTCCATGCTTTAAGAACGTAAGTGAATATTCAAAAATATGTCTTACTCTGAGACAAAACTAGTCTAGAAATAAATTTTCACAGGTTTAACTTTGTCCATGGGAGCTCCTTGCCAGTTTCCATCAGCATTTTTATATTCTACTTTACAATCTGAGTAAGTTGATGAATTAACACCTGCGGTCATTGATCAATGAACTTTGCTGACTGATGCTATAAAAGGACTTCTATCACTGTGGACATGCTGAATTTGTCATTGAAGAGGATGAATGAATTAGATACTATGAAGTCTTTAGCTGATCGCCCACACTTTCATTATTGTCTACTTCTACAATTCTACAATTCTATCTCACTTTGGTATTGGAAATTGCACAGTTCTGACTGGTGTGGAGTGCCTTAACTTTTACCCAAATTCCCTAAAACCTGAAAGAAATTGCTGAAAAATATGTGTATTTTCTCTGTCTTTTATAAACCTCTATTTAGTTACATCACTGTTCCCCTAAGATTCAATTTACACCACTAGCATAAATATTCTTCTGCTAGGATTCCAAGGCAAATATCCCAGCATTGTTTCACACTGTTTTTCAAGTCTGATATGCAAATCCAGTATAATATAAGTTAGAAGATTGTTCTGTTCTCAATAAAATATCTGTCCTTTCATTTGCCTTTAATAATAAATCAGGTCTGGCCACAGATGAGAAGATGGTCAATTATCAGATGCTAAATACCTATCCCAAGGACATTGCATCACTGAAAATGAAGCTGACTGGGCATGTTGATCACACAAAGTCTAGTTCTGTAGATGTTCAGCTCTTTTGGATAGCATTCACATTCTTGCTGATTTATATACTCCGTGGCAACATCTACCTCCATTTTTCAATTAGACTCCAAGTGCACCCCAGCCTATTTGGGCGACAAGCTGAAAGTATTTTGAAAATTTAATTTGTCGAAAGCCTTCATGCCTTTCCAGACACAAAATAATTAATTTAAAGGGTTTTATTCTCCCTTGTATCCAGTTTTGCCGCAAATAAAAAATTAATCTAGAGGCATCCCTCCTGCAAAACTGATTTTAATCAAGAAGTGATTTGTAGCTGCATGTAAGCAGTGTCAGGTAGGGAAGGGATTTACAGTGTTCATCCGGTTCCACATACGGAAGCACGACATGAACATCAACTTCATGTGCTGATCCACAGCAGGCAAACAGTGTTGCACACAGCTGTTCTTCTGTGAAATGTTCACACTTCAAATGTGTTCTCTGGTTGTCTTTATTCTGATTCTATGACAAGACTATTTGGTCCTTGCGGGGACCCTTTCAGGCGGAAGCTGAAGAAAAAAGCTACACAGTCACAAGCATAGTTTTGACAGGCTTCCCCAGTGTTTTTTTTCATGGCTTTCTTTTTTTGTTTTGTTAATTCAAGCAAATACTTTGAAGGCCAAGGCATACCTTAGGGTGCTAATAGTCTCTCGAACGACTTTTATTCCTTCTAGTCTCCACACCTCATCTCCAGTCCATAAGAAGTTCTTTTAGGTCATGAAATTTCTTTTTCATGACAGATCAAAACGAAACTCCTATATTTCATAGGTGGTAAAAGTTACAATGTGAGGTACATCTGCATCACCTTGCTCTCATAAAATTCTAATCCTTTTGAGAATTTGTGGGAGTTTTATCATTGATTTCAATAAAGTACAATTTCTTTCTTGAATTTCATCCCTCGCACTAAGAAATTCACTATCTCAAGTGCATATTTAATTATTCTTAGTGTGTTATATTTTAAGGGCGGAGGAGAGGAATACATCAGGAGTATGTCTGACTACGCAAAGATTTTCTTCTGATTTATAAAATGGGAAATTGAAATTACACTTTTTTCCTCGTTATCCTTAATCCTATTTCCAGATAATAACATGGGCCATACACAATGAAGGTTTATTTTAATACAGGATCACATTTACATTTTTCGAATATTCTTATATTTTTATTTTCAGGTTTCATCTGTTCTTTATAGAATTTGCAATGGCAAAGAACATAAGAATAAGCTTAATCTTAAACCTGTGCTTAAGTGCTTCATTATTCCACACAACATGTAAATGTAATACTAATGCTTGCTGAAGTCAATGAGAGTTTCGAATATGCATAAGATTGTTTTCTGAACTGCAGTTTATCCTACAAAAATTGGATTTGGGAAAATTTTACGTAAAATCTATTGCTATTTCTCAGCTTTTGTTTGGGATTCAAGTTTATCTTCTGCATTAAAGTGCAAAAGTACACATCATAGCACTTCAGCCTTTATAGTTCCTCCCAAGTTAGTACCCTCTTTGAATTAATTAATGTGCTGTTTTCCTCTCTCTGCAAAGTAATTAGTGAGGAACAGAATATAACCTGACCTCCTTCTCTGGTAGTAAACCAGCAGTCATTTCCTCCTAAGTCACTATTTTGCAGCTCATCACTTCCCTTTGCTTATTATCTTCCACCAGTGGTTATTCCACTTGATAACATTCATATTCAAACCAATTTAAATTAATTTTGAGAAAAGAGCTTTTACAGAATCCAGTAGCAAATGTTTTCCTTAATTAATTGGAAATGCATATCATATTATGCCTTTCTTTCATCCACTAATTTTATAATTCTATCAAAGAAGCAATCAAGTTTATCTGACAAATCTTTATTAAATCATCTTGCTGCTTAGCTCTAAAAATATGAGGATGAATGCCAAAGTTCTTTCTCGTAAACATTTTCTTCCTTATCTAAAGTGGAATCAGTAGATGTTATGTTGCAAGTGAAAGTAGTAAGAGAAAAACATCAATCACAGATCTAAAGGGTTTTGATATTTTAAGAAATTATTTACTGAAACAAAAAAAAATCAAAAAGTATGTGGGTAATGTAACAATTAGATTTCTCCTTTGATTCTGTAGATATTGTCTGCTCACAACTTTTCAGCGGATGTCTGGTAAACCAGACATGACCAACCATCTGCACCCTGCCTGTTTCTCTATAATGTTTACATTTGAAGTCCTTAAAACTGCTTTTCTACCTCATGAGGGTGTAATGAGAGAAAATACAACTTCTCTCTAGCAAACAGTGACCATGGATTTTTAGAAGTAAAAATTATCACCAACTTAAAAAGAGTTAGTGCATATTGCTATAGTGAACATTTAGATGGGGCAGAGTAGAGATGGAGACATGTATAAATCGTGTCAGTCTAGACTTTATTTAGCTAGTTTCACTTCCAGAAGCAATAAAACTGCAGCCACATAAGTTTGTTAGTGCCAGTACAAGGCTGTTGTAGTTGTCTGAAAGCAATCTCGCTGCCAGAGTTCCCTTTATCACCACCCCCTCGCTGTGAGGACACAAACTAGTGTCAGCATGACCACAGAGGGTGCAATTGTATCCATGGATATCGAGCAATCAATATATTTTGAAAATGTTAGCAGACAGTTTTTGGGAAAGAGCATAAACATATTGTCACAATGCCACAACCTCCTGCAGCTGCTGTGTAGTTGCAGCAGGTAAGTGTGCACACCAAGGAAAGCCAAAGAAAACAGAATACAAGACTTGACCTGATAACAAAAGCCTCACTTATATCACATTTTGTGGGGCCCAGAATAGGGAATTCGGTGGGTTAGCCTTTCATTTCTTGATACTCAAGAGCAATCAAATAAAAAAAAAAAAAGGAAAAAATTATCCAAACCTTAAGATTGAATATACAGGTTTAAAATCCTACTACTTATTACCTGATGTCTGTTTTGAAAAAAAATGTTATTACTTAGAAGAGGGGCAGTGTAGTAGAGACAGCAAAAGGAACATTACCAAAAAATTAGAGTTTTTTAGTTTTACAGTGATATCTTTCATAAATTACTACCGATACTACTGAACTCCAGCCTCAGTATTTTGAAATTAACTAACATTTTGGGCTTAAATAGAATGGTACTCAAAGGACATAGACTATAGCATAGGCTTTCTGTCGTTACTGGTAGTGCCCTGCAACATTTTGTATGAAGCTGAGATCATTAACAAGATAAAAATCAAGCAAAGGAAAATGCTTTTTAGTTCTTACTGTTCTCTGTGTTTTGACAATCTAAGCTCAGTTAGAGAAAATGAAGGGACTTTATCCCAATGCTGCATTCTTGTGGGGTTTTTTTGCATATGGTGGAGATACTTTTAATTGAATTTAGCTCTACATTCTGAACACTGGTAGTTCTACATCATCATTATCATCCTATTGCTAATGTCTCTCATCATTTCTGGGCAATACAATCTCCTAATTCCTCTTGTATTATTTGGTTTCATAGCTATCCAATGAATATACAGGACCATACCTTATAAGATATCCAGTGTTTCAGTCAAAGTAACTCTTCCAAATGAAACAACCAGTGTTAAACATTACTGTGACATCATTGCAAATCTTTCTTTCAAAGAACTGTTGCTTTTTGGACTGGAACTTAGTTCATATGCTGCAAGAAGAGCACTTACCACACTAATGAATTCCCATTGTTATAACAACAGAAAGGAGCCTTTAAGTAAATCATACTTAATTGGCATATGGCATAGCAGGATTTCAGCACTGACTTAAACCTCATGAAGTCTTTAGACAGAATAAGATACAATAATCGCAGTAAGATAAAAGGTGTAATAAGGCCATTGAACATAAGTGGCCTCCTGGACAGTGATTAGATTGAAGAGCCATCAAGTAAAAGATCTGTCTACCTTTAGGCTGTCCAAATGAAATTGATTGTTCTAAGATGGGAAAAAAGAGAATCATTTATCTACACTAAAGTTACAGAAATGCTTTGTTAAATCCTGAGAACCAACAACTCTTCAGGACTTCATTTCTAAAACTACAGTCAAAATTGAACCTATTCTTCTATATTGAACTTAGAAAAAACTTAACCTACATGACGTAACCTACACATTCTTTCTATTTTCTTTTTTTTTTCTTTTTTTTTTTTTTTGTGGAGAGAGGGTGTCCTTATTTTAACTGACTTCCCTACTGCAGATGTGGGCAGAAGTTCAAGAAAAACTTCTAGTCCAGAACACCTGAGCTAAGATGGGACAGAGCAGGTGTTTTAACATCTCACTGAAATATTACTTTGAAGGAGATAACCAGAACCAGGTGCTAGATAGCTTTTCCTGATATTCTGTTATCCTTAGAATAGAAACACTTTTTCAAGATCAAATGCAGACTTTTCTCAAGAAAATATATTTCCCCTCACTGCATTCCCAATTGAAAAAAAAAAAAAGTCACAAGACTCCCATCTTATCTGCCCCCCTATATTTTCTCATTTAAAAAAGTCACCTGATCCTAAACTGAGTAAATTTGGACTCAACTTTCTTAATATATCATGTTTTCCAAGGTACCTCTAATGCTTGTTTGTTTCAGTGTTATGATTCAATATTAAAGTCCTCTGCCCAAATTAAGGTGCAAACAAGACCAAATGTTGGTTCAACAATACAGACTTTATTTTGTAATATTAAGTGTAAGTAGTGGGGAGAGGGAGAGCAGAAGATAGTCTCCACCGTGGATCCCGCGTTGTTCCGTTGGTCCTTCAGTGCCCTGGGCTTCTTTGTGGTGGTGACCCCCAGCTGACTCCCTGACTCAATTTTATACCACCCCTCATTAGCATTGGAGGGGAGGGTAGGAGTGATTTATGGTTCCTCATTAGCATGACAGGTGAGAGTGGACATTGTCTCACCATTGCACATGCTTAGATCTTAATTCAGCTGCAGTCTACTAGGCGGGTTGTATGAAGCAAGTATCCCCGAAATCAAGTGTCTTATTTGGGACCCTGTTCCTTGGCACTTGTGCAGCTTTGCATTTGTTATATATGCAAGGTCAACACTGAAACTTTGTTTCCTCCTGCAGTCTGTGCATGGGCACCCCTGACATTTTCTGCAACAAGTTTTTCCAAGGAGGGCTTGTTTAAGGCATATGCTGCAAATGTCATTTAAGTAATTTCTGTACATTTAGCTTTGTGAAAACCTGGATCTTCAACTACATAAAGAACCTCAAGTGAACTTTTACAACTCCTCGATCAGTAGACTAAAATAAATACCCTGGTTTCTCACATATAATTTATACATTGATACTTACTGATTTTTTAATTTTTTTTTTATTCATTATTATCCTATATTCAGTTTGCAATCCAATTCAACTTCAAAATTTTCTGGTGTGCTTCTAAGGTTTCATCACACATTTATGCAATTAAATACTTTTTCTTTAGTTCACTATGTTTTACACCTTTCATCGTGAAAGAAATGGAAATCTGCTATGAATTCCCATAAAGTCCTCCACCATATGCACAGCACTTCCCACACTGGTGTTGCCAGCACAGTCTGTCTGTTTTTCACTACTGAGATATTAATGAACTGATTGAAAAGAGGCTAAGGAGAGACCTCAGGTACCACCATCTATTCCCAGGCTCTTCATTTCTCATAAGGAGCAAGATACCATTATTTGATTTTTTCAATCAGCTGGGATTTCTTATACATCAGTGTTTCCCAGATTTACAGATCAAAAGGCTTTTTATGGCTGTCTATTACTTAGAGATCTTTCACATAGCATCTGGGAATGAGGAAAAGCTAACTCACCTCAATCTTTGCATTGGCTTAGGTCTCCTAGACCTGAGGAGCAAAATGAGGCAGCAAGATTTGACTGTTGGCACATTAATAAGGTAAATTAATGCCAACAATTGTCAACATAACTCATATTTTATCACTTTTATTTTGGTTTATGTTTCATAATAATTTCATTTTATTTTTAATAATTTAATTGGTATTTACAATTCTCATGGAGATTGAGAACTGCAGTTTAACAAAATCATATTTTCTGTGTTTTCTTAATTGTACATGGTGCCACTTTAACAGGAAAATGACAAAAGACTTTTAAACTCAGATACAGTGGGCAAAATATCCTGACAAAGGAAGGAATTGGGATTTTTCTATCCTCTCTTTTTATTCTCATTTATGTATTGATTGTTTAAGAATTTAGTATAGTATAGAGTATCTGCTGGGATGTTGTAGTTATTCTGACTAGTCAATAAATCTTCACTTTTTTTCTTTTTTGTTGATCTGCAGCTGTTGCAGTCCGAAATTCAGATACCAGCAGAAAAAGAACTGCTAAGATTAAATAGGAAGCCTTGGGCCACAGGGGCTGGGGAAAAACCCACCATCTGAAAGACCAGACAAGATCCATTGACATTCATTTTGTATGGATTGTCCTGATCTCCCTCAGCAGGATATGGAGAGACTTTTCTGTGATGTTATCGGTTCCAGCAGATATCCCACTGTTTTCTCCCCTCCCTGTGTAATCCTTATTTTGGGAAAAGCTGACCACCCTTCCCCAGTATAATCTTGATTACTGGAAATATCAAATTCTTTTCCCCCCAAATGTAAATACTGAATCCAAGAAATGTAAATTCCTTTTTTCCCTTATGTCACCCCTGCTACTGGAAATGCTAATAGACTGTGGAATCCCCTATTTGGCATAACCCTGCCTCCTTATTAACATGTTAACCCCCAGAGACCCTTAAATAAGCGCTTTGCATGTTCAATAAACTATTCCAGTTTCTACCCCCATATCTGGGATCATTTTAGTCTTATTGGACCCGTTACATGCAGTTGCCCTAAAATCAAACCAAGTTTAAATATACAGCCCTGGAAATTTAAAACAGAAATTACTGAAATGTTTCTGGTAGACTAGGCATTCACTGAGACTTAAAAGGGCCTACCACTTCTGTGAAACAGCTTGTAAAGGTTAAACAACCATTACCTGGGGGCGGGTGCCCCAGTGGTGGCTGCCCCGCCCGGACCCCGCCGGTTCCAGCGGCCCCAGCGCAGGGCAGGGCTGAGCCCCTCAGCCACGGGCGGGAGAGAGCCCCGGGGAAAGCCTGGGCAAGGGAGGGCAAAACGCTGCCCGGCAACCAGGGCTGAGGGAGGGGAACCGGGTGAGAAACAGCCCTGCGAGCCCTGAGTCCAGAGCCCTGAGACCCTTATTGAAGAAGGAAGAGATAACGAATTTTTTAAGAGTCAGTTTCATCAAAATATTAATTATGTGGCTTATGTAACCATTTACAGCCAAGAAGTTTTAAGCCTAATAAGAAACTCACTTCTGTCACATGTCAGGTTTAAGAAGAAAAAAAAAAAGGTAGCAAACAAACCCCTATCATCAATATACTTCAAAGATAGCTTCTAACTCTTCTTGTGCAATTTCATGATCTTTCTGGTCATCAAAGCATCTTTTAAGCTAGATAAGGATTTTAATTCTTAGCTTTGAAAATCAACCAGAAGAGAATGAAACAATCTAGGAAACAAATGAATATAAGCTTCCAGTTTTAAATAATATAAATTATCATTCATCATCTTAAAAATAAAAAAAAATTACAGTTCCTTTGCTTTCCCACATTTGCCACTTCAAGCAATTTTATCTGGATACTATCAAAGCTTTTATTAGAATTAAGAGTTTCTAGAGCCCAATCGTGTACCCACACACACACATACAAACAAAATATCAAAAACAATCACACAAAATCAACACAGTGTAACAATGAGTTATCAGCTACTATAACTTGAGTTTCATTCTTGAAGTTTGGTGCTGGGAATTGGTCTGACAACTTTAACACTTACTAATACTGTTCAAGAGTTAAGTTTTTGACAGAAATACATGTATCCCTCTCTGTTTCTCCCACTGCAATTTGTACAACTCTCTACCAGAAAGGAATGATTACCTAATGATTTAACTAT
Organism: Manacus candei; assembly: GCF_025592945.1. Taxonomy (NCBI): domain Eukaryota; kingdom Metazoa; phylum Chordata; class Aves; order Passeriformes; family Pipridae; genus Manacus; species Manacus candei. The sequence continues at coordinate 22,075,532 of NW_026138097.1, forward strand.
TGCTGCAAGTGACAGCTCAACGACGAGTTACCTTACTCATAATGATGAGTTACAACTTGTTCTAACAGAGGGATAGAGGATAAAAGTCTATCACAGATTCAGAGGTTTTAGTGCCTTTCCACAGGCCAGTAACATCATATGAAACTCTCACCCCAGGTCATTTTTTCAAGTAACAAAGTAGATGTTACCTTAAAATTGAGCTATTTTCATATTCAACAAAAACTCTAGAAATCCAGATTAAATTAGGACTGAAACTAACTTAGATTTGCCTCACAACAAGTATTCTCTGATTCCTATGATCACTAGTATTCCACATCAAGTGGTGTCTTGCCAGTGGAATTCCTTTTCTTTACAGGGAACAGAGAAACCTTGCTATTATGGATTCAGTGGAAGTCAGCTGACAGCTTCTGGGTGGATCTGAAGACAATGCAAAGGTAGGACTCCTGACTCTCTAGAGCTGGACCTCCAAAAAACAAACAAAAAACCCCCAACCCAAAAAACAAAAAACAAATATAAAAACAAACAAACAAACAAAACCCACAAAAAAACCAAACTAAAAAAAAAAAAAAAAAACAAACAACAAAAAAAAACCCAAAACAAACTGAAAAAACTAAACAAAAACCAGAGCAAACAAAAACAAACAAAAATTCAAAACAACCAAGCTTAACAAACTGAATTAGCCAGGAAAGTCATTGAGTGAGAAGAGATTGAGTGTTATATCTAGATGATGAGGACACAAAAAAAACACCAATTTTTTTTTCCCAAATGTTTAGTGGATATATGCTTCAGTCCTCATTTGTTTCCTTTCACATTACACTCTAGAAATCCTGCATTTACTTGTTGGAGAAGTTTACTAAAGAGATGACTCTTCAGATATAATTTTTAATTTGGCAAACAGAAACTTTTGTTTAGTCTATTCAAAACAGATAAAATGTGAACAGTAGGTATGAAGAGAAGTGGTTGAGAAAAAAACTGTGAGACAAAAGCCCCTTTGAAGGATCAATGAGGAATATATTCTGAATGTCTTCATCCTCAAAGTACAAATATACAACTAAAATTCTTCAAACATATGCAAACTTTAGAATAGAAATATATTTGAATACCTTTTAGCATAACTATTGCAAGTCACCAGTAGACTGAGATATATTCATATAATATATTTATAGGTAATGTTGTGTATTAGAAAAAAATTATAATTTTTGTTACAGATTTAAAGAAGGAGAAAATTCTATTTTAGCAAGGAAATAGAGTGTGGTTTTCTTTTGTTCCTGTTTGTTTGGTTTGGTTTGTGTTTTTGTGTTTTTTGTTTGGTTGGGTTTTTTCGCTTGTTTGTTTTGTTGTTTGGGGGTTTTCGTTGTTGTGGTTTTTTGGTTTTTTTTTAAGGTGTCCTCAACTTAATTTATAATATTTTTTAATTTCCTATAATCTAAGTTATTTTTTCTGGAGTTGTAATTTTACTTTCTTAAACAAGGCAAAGCAAAGAAATACAGCATCATTACATATTTCTACCTATATGATAGCTGGTAAATGGATCATAAAAATAATATACCAGATTTTTTTCCTAAGTATTTTTAAAACATATTTTTAAGAGATTTTCATACATGAATATTGCTTTTGACCACCTAGACCTCAACAGAGAAAAAATATCTTATTTTGGAGGTTGAGTCCCAACACTTTATTAAACAGTAAATGTAGATGGAACTTCTTAGTCTTGTAATTCCTTGCTAGCAGATTTCTTCTCTGCATTTATCTCTTTCCTGTTGAAATGTAAATTTTACTTGGTTTTCATATCTAGATTTCAGTCTTGTAAATATTTACAACTGTACATTTTCCACCATGAATGACCCTTTTTTGACAGAAATAAAAGGAACTGACTGTGTCATTAAATTGTGTAGAAGTATGTGTAATACAGAGGGCATACTCACCACTCTAATTAGCATATCAAGCACTTTAATCACCATTTGATTCATTTTTCAAATACTGGAGGATTGAATAAGTTATCCACATTATAAACCAAGTGAATGAACTATAACAACATAAGTACAGATATATGAGGGACATAACCTACATTCTGATGAGATAAAGTAAATTAGCGTTTAATAACATTTTTACACTCATAATTAATCATAGTGGAAAATGGGACAGCTACCTACTAAATTACCTAGATATTTCATCAAACCATGTAACTAGACAATTAGACTTCTAAATCCACTGATGTACACTTTTAATTAATTGTTATTTATTATTAAATGTGGATTAGCTCCTATTGCACACTTTCTTCTACACATTAGGAGTTGGTTTATGGTCATTATTTATTCTGCATCTGAGTTGGTTATTCTGCCTGTTCATATATTTAAAACACCTCATATCATTGAACTGAAATAATTTAAAAGCATTTTTAACATTCTTTGTTTCAGCTCTGCTTCAAAAACCTTCAGTCTTTCAACTCCCATGCACACATGTTATTTCTCAATGTATTAACCATTTTATGCTGATGTCAGTCATATTGCCTCGCTAATTGCTTTATAGTTTCTAGGATTTGACATCACATTGGAATAGACAAAAGAGATGAGTTTATTAACGGAAATTCATGAAATTTTAATTGCAGCAATTTCCCTGTCTTTTTTTTCTGATAGAAAGCTATAGTAGTTTCTAATTTAGTATCTTCCCTCCCACCTCTCCTCAAAAAAAAAAAAAAAGTGAATCTTCATTAATGTGAAACTCTCAGTCTTTTACACTGTTTCTTTAAAACATCTTTGACAGTTTACTTTTTTTAAAAAAAAAATAGAGCATGATTTAGAGAGAATTTAAAGATAGAATAGCAGTCTTTCATGTGAATAAAGTAGAGATTAGTTAATCTTTTGAGAATCATTTAAAGGGAAGAATATCTATTGCTTAGTGTAATATTGTTCACCAATCAGTATCTAAACACCATGGTGACAGACTCATTAGAATTACCAAAATCAGAAATGTATATCCACTCCAATGTTTTATATGGACCTTTTGGATGTCTAATGAGGTGCAATGAAATGGATACATACTTATATGGCAATGAATGAAAAAAAAATCAGTAAAGACAGTATAGTAACTACATAGAAAAAAAATGAGGAAAGAGCAGAAGTAGTAAGAAAGAGACTGACACAGTGAGCTTCCACGGTTATTTTTAATGCCAGAGAAAATGGAGAAATTAAGGGGGAGGTCTTAAGAGACTGAGATAAAGTGTAAGAGCAGAGAAAGGGGAAGGAGAAAAGAAGGGAAATGGCAGTTGGGAGGTCAAGTACCAAAGAAACCATTGTGTTTCCATAATAAGGGAACAGCAGAGAGTTCAACAGTTAAGATGAAAGCAAAAACCAGATGATGATTCTCTTTTTGAGATTTTAAAAATTGACTTTTTCAGATCTATAGAGTCACTGAAGACACTTGGAACTTCCCACAAAGGCATATTTTGAATATATTTCCTTCTGGAATGCAATATTTAGAAAATATCTAAAAAAGGTTTGAAAAATACACCATTCTTTCACTTGAAATTTTTTTTTCCTCATTTTTAGTTTTTATAAAACTACATAGTCACAATGAAAAATGTTCAATTTTTCCCACAAATTTTTCACTAATAAAGATAGAACCTCATTTATCAAAATCTAATAGAAACAGAAATAATTGGGGGACTAAAAGGTTGTAGACACACTCTATAGAAGATGCATACCAACTTTAGTGGAAAGATATATAAATTAGTTCTGAATGTGGTAACAAGCCTCTAAAGAGGGTGCAGTAAAAGATTGTTCAGAGTTTGTTGAATAAAAACAAACAAAAACCAAAACACAAAACCAAAACCAACCAACCAAACAGAAAAACACAGCTTAACATGTCCAAATATTTTTATTTGTTGGAACAAGTGATTTTATGGATCTGGTTTGCTCAATGCATTTGTTCACAATCACTGTTTGCACTGCAAAGCAGCAAGGGAGCACATCTGGCTGTTTGCATTGCAGGGGATGTCATACATGAATTCTGGTGGAAGCCTTTGTAGGAAGGGGAAACTATGCCTTTCTTTGCAGAGAAATTGGACATCCTAAGAGGGAAATACTTCTTCAGTTTGAGGTGAAACAAGTAGAAAAAGAGAAAACTAGAAAGCTACTGAGAAGAGCAAAAAGCAGACATAGTTTCAGGCTTCAAAACAACAGAAAAAAGTACTCTCAGAGCTGCCTGAGCATACCTGAGGATTAAAAGTTTGCTGGAACCAGTTAAGTTCACTCAGCTGCTGAATGAACCTTTGAATAAAAACCCTCATTCTGAAAAGATGCAGTGTGAGAAAAAGGTTACTTATTCCATTTCTACTTATATCTTGTCTCATTCTGAGGATTCTTTCCCCAGTTTTGAAAAGTTTCTCTTTGCAGTTTCTGTTCTAATGAAAAAAACACTCTCCACAAGTCAGAAGTCCCTTGTTCAAGCCAATGCACATCCCTACACTGATGTTAAACTAAATGTAAAATTTGAATTTTTTTTCTTTAATAAGAAAATCACATAATGGGATAGATGGAAACTTCAAGAAAGATCTCAGAGCCTAGAAAGGAAAATGTAGTGTGACTGTAGAGTTATGAGGTGGTAAATGGCCCATTTCAATTACAGGACTTTAATGTTGGAAGAGATAAACACTGAAGCAAAAGATTGTGAGAGAGAGATCTGCATATTTTTCTGTCAAGCTGCTAAGCAACAACAAGTGATCTGAAATGTCCAAGGCCATGTTATGCTTCAGACAAAAGTTCTTAAGGGGCTTGTTATCTTTACAACAATTGCTGGTATATTTGTAGAGAAAGAAATTGTAAATAAAGGAAAGAAGGAGGATTAAAGGGGGAGGATTAAAGTTCTGACAAAACATTTTTGCAAGACAGGCTACAGAGGGATAAGTTGTGTCCAGGACAAAGGTTTCTGAGAAAAAAAAATTCTTTCAAATTAATTATTGGAACAAATTAAATGTTTTCATTCAAATATTTACTTCTTTTTGTTAAAGAGAAAAACCTCTTTCGCTTCGTAATCTGTTACCAAAACATGAATTGCACCTTTTACAAGCCCGTGAGACAAATTCTCTTGAGTCTCAAAATCAAAATGGCAGTGACAATATTTTACCTTTGACTGGTATCTTGGTTCTTCATATATTCACAGAATCACAGAACATGCTGAGTTAGAAGACACCCACAAAGATCATTGAGTCCAATCCTTAACCCTGCACAGAACCATCCCCAAGAGTCATACCATGCGCCTGAGAGCATTGTCCAAATGTTCCTTAGACTCTGTCAGGCATGGTGCTGTGACCACCTCCCTGGGGAACTGGTTCCCGTACCCAAACACCCTCTAGATGAAGAACCTCTGTCTAATATCCGGTCTAAACCTCCCCTGACACAACTTCTGGCCATTCTCCTTGGGTCCTGTCACTAGTCACCACAAAGAAGATGTGAGTGCCTGCCCCGCCTCTTCCCCTCACGAGGAAGTTGTAGATTGCAATGAGGTCTCCCCTCAGTCTCCTCCAGTCTGAACAGATCCAGTGACCTCAACCATTCCTCGTATGGCTTCTCCTCAAAGCCCTTCACCATCTTCATTGCACTCCTTTGGATGCTCTCCAATAGCTTAATATCTTTCTTACATTATGGTGCCCCAAACTGCACACAATATTCAAGGTGAGGTCTCACCAGCTCAGAACAGAGCAGGACAATCCCCTCTCTTAACTGGTTGGTGATGCTTTGCATGATGCCCTCCAGGACATGGCTGTCCCTCCTGGCTGCCAGGGCACTGCTGACTCACATTCAACTTGACATCAACGAGGACCCCCAGGTCCCTTTCTGCAGCACTGCTTTCCAGCATGTCATTCCCCAGTCTGTATGAACATCCGTATTCATCTGACAAGTGGAGCAATAGGAGCTAATCTTTTTTCAAATTAATATTTCAATCTAGGAACTAGAACAGGGTCATCAAGATAGTCTCATTTCAGAGTACCCTGTAAATATTCTAATTCAAAAAATCTCTTCAGAATAAGAAAATGTAGTCTTAAAATCATCACTGACTAGGGCTATAATTTCATGTGTTTAGTTGGCATTGCCACCAAAAAAAGGAAATCTATCCTTTTGGTTGCTTGTACTCATACTATGTAGGCACAATCACTAAGAAAAAGTACCATCTTTCACCTTCTCTCTCTCCCCACAAACACCCCCCCCACCAGATCTTCTTTAGTGGGAATCTCTTTGGTGATTTTTATTATTGCAATTATTATTGTTACAAGTTGTAATGTAAAATCGTTTAATATCAAGTCATAAAGCCTTTTCCTTAAAAATAGAAATGTTACTTCAATACATATATTTGTTATGGATATGTTTATGTACATGTATAGGGCTGTGGTTGTACACTTGAGATCATAGCAACACAGATATATATGTATTACAGCTGTTTAATTAACTCAATTTCTTGCTTACATCCTTCTCAAAATAGGTATGCTTTTTCCATTTCATTTTTTCTCTTTGAGAGCTTAAACAATGAATGAAAACTGAAATAACTTCATGCTCCTTTCAGATGAGTCAATGCACAGGAATCTTCTTAGTAATTAGGATGACACTCTAAGCCTCCATAGTTGTAATTCATACAGCATAAAGTAGCATCACATCTGTTTTTCACTAAAAAAAAAAGAAAAGTACATTTTTAAAGGTAAAGGGAAACAAATCTGAAGAGTAGAACATAAGAGAAAAGCTGGCTAAGTAGATTTCTCAGTATTTTAAGTACTTTCTGTTTGTAATGCAAGGTTTGGATCTTTCAAACGTTCCACTTGGAGGAAAATAATAGGTTCTATTAAGCTTGCTACTAAGAAACACCCCTCTGTTTTTTGAAAATTTTACCCAGATATTTTCTAAGTTGTGGTCACTTGTCTGCAGTCCAGACACTCTCTGGTTTTTAAAATATTTTTATGTTACAAATGAACATATTTTCGAGTATATTTTCAAAACAGGTTGCAATTGATCTTTTTTGAACTCTTTTGTGAGTTATCCAGATTTAGAAGTGTCATTTATACTCCTTATTGTTACTATCATGCCAATTCCATATTGTTTTTCTTAAATGTATCTTCTATTTTGCTTTTTGTTTGTGATAATTCTGATTTTTTTTCTCTAGTGTTGTCAGATTGAGAACACTGAAAACACTAATCTCATTCTCATGAGGGGATGGATTGACAATAGCACAGTCAAAGTGGATGAAATATATCCCATCCTCTCAACAGGAAGGTAAAGACTCAAACAGTAGTTAGCAGAAAAGAACAAAGAATGGTAAGAAAAAAAAAAGAGGAAGAGAGAAGAGAAAAAATAATCTTCAATCTATTATTTTCTTAGGTAAATCTGGATTTTAGGAAAACTATCAATGTTAGTCAAAAACTCTGCTCTCTATAAGTAGGAAGATAATAATCTTTCAGAAAGTACTCCAAACTACATTGAACTTTAAAAAAAACTTAGGATCTGGTTTTATAAGTCCTCATTTACATAGGTAGATCTCAGTGAATGATTCATGAGAAGAAGGCTTTGGTGGGAGCGTCAAAGGGAGAACTTTTTAAAGTAGACCCATTTTTTTGACGACAGACAAACCTGTTTAAATTAAAATCTGTGCTTATGTTTGCATCCATCTGGATACTCTGCTTTCTCAGCCAATTTTTCTAATTCTAAAAGCAGTTTGCCACAAATGTGGGTTTTAAATAACTAACTACTTTCAAGTGTTGTGAAAGAAGAAACTTGAACTTAAAAGGTCTTTAGTTTACATAAGCTGCAGGAGTTAACTGATAATTTGAAGAGGTAATATGGTTGTTATAACAACTGTTTATTGTTTCTCCCTATAAGGTATCTAACATAAGAGTTGATTTTATGGCTATGATATTCTTCTATGGTTGATTGATTGAATATGAGCCTGAGAAGCAAAAGTGAAACCTGCTCCTTAAGTTTGTACATTTATGAAACAAGGTTCAGAAAGTTCTGAAAGCCTTATTCTCTTATGTTTACGTAACAGTTTGTACATACAACAAGGCTAATGTTAAAAAAGTGAAAGAAGAATTGTCATATGTATACAACTAGCTATAAAATCTGAACTAATATATAGCTAATGCATTTTCTGAAAATCATCAGATAAACCTAAGGTATTTACAGAATTCTTTACTGCTAAGCATATGTGATTTCTAATATATTGGATTACTGTTTCAAAGCAACTATAGCCATCATACTGTGTGGGTAATCAAGTAGTTCCTCCTCAACTTTCTTCTTCTGAATTTCACATAAATTTTTAATTAATGCCTTACATTACTTGAGCTTTTATGCAATTACATGATAAATTATTCAATTTTTGATGTTATGTTTTAGACAGATGTTAAATCAAAGAAGTTAATGATTGAACACATTTTAATAGATTTGCCACTGTAGCTTTTACCCAGTTTAAAAATAGTTTCTGATTGAATTTTGGTGCTCATGAAAGTGAAAGGCTAAGGACCATTTTTTCAAGAGGCTCTTTACTGAGTTTCTGACTAATTGCAGAGTTCTGAAGACACTATGAATTATATTCCATAAACAAAAACACAAATGAAAAGGAATTAATTGGTATTAAGCATGACGCACCCCCAGCCTAAAAGACATAAGAAATATCAAACTATAAGACACTTCTTAATCACTCTTTAAAACCGGCATTTCTTCTGCCTTTAAAAGATAAAAAAAACCCAAACCAAATCAAACCAAACCAAAAAACCCTACTTACTAAAATTACTCACCATTAAAGTGTAAAGCAAATCTTCACACATTGATTTTCTGTAAATATTATGCCATCCAAGGACTATTGAAACTCAGTATCATTCAATGGTTTGTCTGCAGAACTCTTTGAACAGTGGTATGACTGCGAGAAAACTGGATGGGATGCAGGAGAACTATTTCATAGAATCATAGAATGGTTTGGGTTAGAAGGTATCTTAAAGAGCATCTAGATCCAACCCTTCTGCCATGGGCAGGGAACCTTCCACTAGATCAGGTTGCTCAAAGTCCCATCCAACCTGGCCTTGAACATTTCCAGGGATGAAGCATCTACAATTTCCCTGGGCAACCTGTTCCAGTCCCTCACCACTCTCACAGTGAAGAATTTCTTCCTATTATCTAATTTAAACCTATCCTCTTTCAGATCGAAGCCATTCCCCCTTGTCTTAAATGCCCTTGCAAAAAGTCCCTCTCCAGCTTTCTTGTAGGGTTCCTACAAGTATTGAAAGACCAAAAGGTCACCCTGGAGCCTGTTCTTCTCCAGACTGAACAACCCCAAGTCTGTCAGGCAGATATATATTCACATGATATATATCTCAGGTATGGTATATACACATATATGTATATATTTAAATATATATGTATTTATACATACCTGAATTGTTAGTTACCTACCTAGGGTAGTTCACCCTTCATATCTCTGAGTGAAAGGTATTCTGATTAAGCTGGCAAACATGAAATGAAAATAATGTTATATCTGATTTTTTATCTTATTCTGTAAGACTAGGCTGTCCAGTACAAAAAGTAGGGGGAAAAAAAGAAATGACAAATAGAAGATGTGGAATATAATTTCATAAACTCTATTTTTCAGTAGTTCTATCAGCGTGCATTTTGGTTGCCAGCTAATGATATTGCTCCACAGTTGATCAGGCTGAGGAAAAAGATAGTAACAGAATTCTACAGAAATTATAATTCTCTCACAATCTGAACATGTTTGCCTGTACAGACAACTAGGTACCATGGAAATATTTTAATACATGATTTCCTGATTTTTGAGGATAATTAAAAAGAAGTAATCTAAGTTCAACTCTCCTAACCTCTGCTCATCTTTTAATGGTTTTATATTTCTATATCTGTAACTAGAAATATAGATATAGAAGGAATATATTGCTTCCTACAACATCATTTTATCAAAGATCATTTACTACCTTACAGATATTAATGTAGTTTCAAAATATCCATTGTATATACATTTTGTAATAAGAAACAAATAAAGGGGCTTCAATTTTCCCAAGACATCACATGATAATCTTTACTATTTTACTCTGAACAGTTTCCTGATTAAAGAACTTTTAAAAAATGAGAATTTTCACACTCTGAATTATCAAAATGTGAAAAGTTGCAAGTTTGACAGCAAGTTATTTTCATTTGAAGTAAAACTCAGCCTACACAACTTCACACCTGTAGTACACGTTGCCTGAAATCATAAAAAATATGCACAGTTATTGGATAAAGGGATTTTGCTTTCCATGTTGTATTTTTGAAATATTATTATTCACCAGTGGAAAGTAGACAGTTTTGAATAGTAGACAGTAAAAGTATGTGCATATGTGTACTTATTTTGTACTTGATTTTGTTATTACTATTGAAGTTAGAACTACTGATGAGATTAAAGTAGAAAAAATTATTAAGAAATATTTTATTGAAAAATTATTTTGTCTACTTTGAGAAAAAGAAAAAAAAATCCTTGTTTTCCCTGATTCCAAAACAGAAATAGAGTACTATTAATTATATGCCATTTTCAAAACAACATAACATGAAATATTTATAACATTCTACATAGAAGCTTAAACATTTCAAATAGGAAAACAAATCTGAAATGAAGTCTTTGTTATTCTGGTGAACTTTTTGTACTTTGATAATTTCTTGAAAGTTTGGATTTTCTAGTATTTATATTCCTAATCAACAGCAAATGAAATTTTATTTCATAGAATTGTGTCATTTGGTGTTGAATTCTTGGATCCGTCGGCAGTCTCAAGGCAATTTTTCGTTGAGGAGTCCTTAAGCTATCTAGAAATGCAGATTAAATTTCTCCCAGTATATCAAGAAGTTGCTGTAAATCACATTGAATATTTGACAAGATCTCAAGCCTGGAAGAAGGTTGGAACAAAGAAAAACTTTTAAATTGCATTCCATATAAATGAGTTCAATCATGGTAATGAGAGCCACCTTCCATTTATAGCAGAATGACAGTACAACATAAAATGGTGAGAAAGCATATGAAATGGTCTGGAAATGAAAATCAAACAATTTTGGATGAATAAACAAATTTGTGTTATAGCTAGCATTCACTTTTGTGTCTACTGGCAATTTAGCAAAGTTATTGATTGGATACTTGAATTCATTTAGGTGACCTTTCCAGAACAAATACAATAACTTCAGAATAATATCATAATTTATATTTTAATATTTTCTTTTAAATCACCACAAGGGGTAGAGAGTACTCTAAATTTTTAATTTACTGACTCAAAATTAATTCTTTTGTAATCTTTAATAAACTATGAAGTTTTGAAATAATTTTGCTTTGAATTTTAAAATTCGCCGACAAAAATCAAATACCATTGCTGCCTTTTAGAAATTTTCTATTAAGCATCGAAAATGTAGGGGCTCTTAAGCTCAAAACTCTTGCAGTGCTTACGCAATGCTTTTATACTTTTCATACTGCCACACCGGTAAGGAAGCTAGGGGTGCATGGGAGCTTGTGAGGAAACTGTACTGAGTTAGATTCAATGATCTCAGAGGTCTTTTCCAACCTAATTGATTCTGTGATTCTGTGATATGGATATTGTTAAAGCAGAAGCCACTGCATGAACCTTTTCACAGCACTCAAGGAGTACCACCCGAGACTTTAACTGCCAGGACTAGAGTCTCTTCACAGCGTGCAGCTCCAGCAAGCCAATGGGTGCCTCTTTAGACTCCCCCCTCACACACATGCCCACTCTCAGGCACACTTCCTCTTCCAGGTTCACTCTAGGTTTCCTGTGGCAGTCTCAGGTGTTGGATTTAAAAAAATAAATAATTTAATAGAGCAGTACAGCAGCAGGTCAGCTTGAGTTGGGTGCCTCTGGAGGGAAATCCACAACAAAGAAATCTCTGGGCAATTATACCCTTACAATTTATGCATCTGCCCCTCACACACTCTTTATGCACCTTGCATGCACCTCTTGCTACAGTGGTAATTTTTGGTCTGGTGGCTTCTAACAAAAAAATCAGTATATTATCAATATTCTTCTCATACTAAAGACAAAACACAGCATTGTACTAGCTACTAGGGAAATTACTAAGAAAATTAACTATATTCCATTGGAAAACATACCTAAGTGTAAGTCCGCAGTTTGTGACCTGAGACTTCAGCAAATCTAGCTACTACATACTAAATCACAAAGTAACTCATTATACTTAAAACTTATTTATTCTAAACAACTAATATCTCTTAGCAATATAATGAGACAGTCCTTGAGGTCTAAATTTTCTGGTAAACTCATGTAGCTTCTTGGTTCCCTCTGCATTAAAACGATATAACTCTATCTTCTGGTATCCCCTGTAACATATCAGGCTACAACTGCTTAAAAAACTAAGCACTAGGATTGCTGTCTCAGAAGGTAACTTGGCTTATTGCAATTCCTTCTGTTCCTGCAAGAACAGCTAGACTGGGAGACATGAAGGGAGCAAGAGATCAGAGGGTAAAAATAAAAAGAATTTGTGCTAAAATGAAATCACACTCTCCACAGGAGCCACCAGCTGAATATTGCATCTGGAGCTAAGTACACCTGGGAGCCTAAAAGATTCCCAAAGAGAATCCATTTAATGTTTCAGAGACCACAATGAGCTTAATTCAAAATCTCTGTCGACAAAGGAACAGAAGCTTCTTGGATTGAAATTAACACTAAAAAAACCTTTTGGAATTAAGGACCATCCCACATTAAAACATTGACAAAGGAGATGAAAACTACTGGCAGGCAATTTTTTTATGCCTGTAATTTTCATGCAAACAGGTGGGGAAATCTAACAGATGTACATTCATACCCATGGGTTTTGCTTCCAGAATGTCATGTGCTGAGGACCATATTGAGGACCAGTGAGGACCAGTGCACTGGCTCAATCATAGCTTGGTTACATTTTCAAAGAACACTTTTTCTACCAGTTAAACTGTTGTATCTCTTGTCTAAGCTCTAATTGCAACAAAGAAGGAGAATGTACAAGACTGACTTAGAATGAGTGTGCCTCTGTAACATATTCATCAGGGCCTGCTCAAACCCAATAATTACTAAAGGATTAAATTCAGTGCACTAGACATATGCAGTTCAAGTTAGCAATGTGTTATCGTTTTGTTTCTTTGTGGGTTTGTTTTACTTTGGTTTGGTTTGGTTCAATTTATTTCTTTGGGGTTTGTTTTGTTTTGTTTTGTTTTGTTTTTAACAGAGGTAAGTTCCTTTCTAAAAGATTCAAAAAATTCAAGGTCAGACTGGGTGGGGCTCTGAGCAACCTTGATCTTGTTAAAGATGTCCCTGCTCATTTCAGTGGAATTGATCTAGATGACCTTTAAAGGTCCTTCCATTCCAAACCATTTCATGATTCTATCATTCTGATTTATTTTTTCATTTTCTCATTTGCTAGCACAAAAGGAATTCCTCTTTGCCTGTAGAGACAAGACTTGTTTAATAAGAGCTCTATACTGACATCTTTACTGGTTGAAATCTCTTTCCTTTAACTATTTTGAAACTTTTTGCAAACTTAAAATGAGTAAGACTAACAAAATATCCTGCAACATGAAACTGTTAGGGCACATATTTTATGTGTAAATGATGAAATTTGCATTTAAAAGAGGTTATAGAAATGTATACTCTACCTGGACATATACTAGTCAAAAAGGGACCAACACGGTTTCCATGATCTACACATTGCTCTACAAAGAATTACTCTATCTAAGGCCATTAAATAAACTTTAGACTAAGTCTTAGCTAAAACAACTCTGATTTTGCACTCAACGTTGTGAAATTTCTCACTCTTTTAAGTACTGAAACAATGGAACAGGATTATTTGGAATTTGTGGAGAAGTGAGGGGAGAGGGATTTGGTTAATTACTGAAGCAAATCATTATTGTCTCAGAATAATTTAATACAACCTATGATACTTTAATTCATATCTACTTTAAAGTGAAGTATATATAAAAATTACTAGTAAAAACTGGAAACATATTACATTTGAAAAGAGAATTTCTCATTGCTTTTTCCTCATATATAGCTAAAAAGGGCTTAATTATGCTAATGCAACAAAGTAAACAACACAGTTCCGTTGAGATATCTACCCACACATCCAAAACTAAGTCCAGATTTCATAGGTTAAAATATTCAAGATTGAGTCTCTGACAACAGAAGCTTTTAATCTTTATGAAGATTGGGTTCATTGGTATAAAAAAAAAAAAATCATCCTTTATTTTAGCATCTTTGGTTTTGTAATCCCAGAAAGTAAAAGAGAAACTTAACAAAGGTTTTGGAATCTCAGAAGGTAAAATAGAATCCTCATGAAAATCTGAAAAAAACCCCACTTATTTCTTGTCCTCATTAAAATTAAAAAAAAAAAAAAAAGTTTTGCAAGAAAACATAAAGCCATCTTAGGTCTATTTTATCAACATAATTTTCTAAGGATATATGATCTGATCCAAAGCATATTAATGTTAATAATTAGAATATTTCTTTCAAAGTTGACTTTGGCCAACTTCAATTTGATATATATCTATGTTATGCATTCATCAAAACTGAAAAACAGTCATATTTGGACTTTCCCATGCTCTACTTTTAATATTTTATTTTTCCCTCCAGGTTCGCCATTAATCAATAGGTGAACATAAAATGTGTTTTCCATGTTAGGGAATTCTTTTGACCTTTCAATTGTTCCATAAGGTTAAAAAGTCAAAATCTAGACAATCTAGAGAAAATAATATCTCAGATCATCCAAATAACTTTATGATCTTTAAAATATTTCATTTTAGTATTAATTGTTTCTATTCTACAATAATTAGCTAAAAATTCTTTCAAGTACTGAGGCAACTGATCCAGGATCAGCTACTGAAGAAATCTGGTGTGTGTGTGTCTCTGTGTAAGCAGGACTGTGGTTGCTTGTATGTGGTTGTACATATATCCAGGTGCAACCAGCTGTGGAGTTTTGGATCCAAGGGAAGGCTGATGAGTGTCTAAGCCCAGCAGTTGAAGGGATCCACACTGTACATATACAGATAGATATATGTATATTTCCTGCTAATTGTCCTTCATCCTGATCAACCAGAGAGGTGACCAAGACGATGTCATTGGTGCTGTTTGTGTTTGTGTGAGTGGTGATTATGTTCATCTGTGGTGACCACAGTAGACAGCCATGCATATATGTATATATGTATTTTTATAGGTGAGTTTGCATATGTTACCATTGGGAATACATCCTCATTCATGCTACTGGTTGGATCAGCACACAAGGAGCTGTTGCAGCCTCACCTAGAATACATTACTCAACTTGGCACCCCCTAAAAAAGCCAAAAGAAAAGAAATTTTTGTTTCAGCTGTCAGTAGAGTACTGAAGCCATTGTAATAACAAAGAATTACTTACTAGCAAAAATATATAATCCATTTTGAGAATAGAATGAATATTTTCTTTCTATTCTGAAAACATACAATCCTACCAGACTATCAAGAAAAAAAAAATCACAGTTTTTTCTTATAAACTGTGTAGATTTTCAAAAAGGTTTAAAAGTAGAAACTTTGTACATTCTTTACCCCCTCAAAAAATTTTTCTAGCTTATCTTTGTATTCAAAAAGATCATTTCACTAGAATTTGAACAAAGTATTTTCACTCAAGAGACTTAACTGGTAGATAGCATCATCTATGGGAAACATGTAAATTTATTGTTTGCCACACTTTATCTCTTATGGCTATATATATTCAACAATGTAAAAATCAAAATAAAGGTCATATATAAGAATAGCTAAACTGGCTATCTCCCTTTATTATAAATCATAAAAAATCAGTCTGAAACTGTTAGATATTTTGTGCCATTGTATTTATTTGTTTTTAAAGTAAATGTAGGCTTATCAAGAAATTAGATTTCCAGGTTTTTGGTTTTTTTCCCCAAACTGAACATGAATACTTTTTCTCACCAGGTCCAAAGTCCATTAGTTTCTTAATTAAATTAGAAATCGCTGGTCATCTCACTTCATTTCACAGGAGTAGTTGGCACTAGTTTTGATAGTGAATGCAGGGAATATTGTTTCAAGACACATTTAAACACAGATTAGTGCAGGTAGGTGCAACCCTAGTCTCCTTATTGTAATGCTGAAGCCAAGAGGAAAGGGAAGATGATACGGACACGTAAACCAGGTAAATCTGAGCCAGTTTGAGTCCAGGTACAGTACAGTAGGTAAGCATGTGCTGCAATCAAACTAGTAAGCCTCTCCCAGGGTCAGTGCTTAACTTTTTCACAGCATTAATTCAGGATGATTTTGCTTCTTCCAGATCCAAACTAGCAAGTTTGCTTTGTATTGCAAGGCAATACAGTAATTTTGATATTTAGTTGCATTAAGAGTCTTTGCATTCAGTTCCATTGTTTGATGTAGACATACAATAATCATGTAGTCTAGAAAGGACTCTGTTTTTTTTCTTATTATCAAATGAGAACTGAGAGTAGGAAATGGCAGTGAACAGAAGAAGAGGTCTTGTCTGCTCTTAATGGACGTAGTTGCCTTATTATTTTCTCTCACTGCTGCCATTATTCCATTGAATTTCTAATAGTTACTCCCAATTTACTCTACTTTGAGAGTGGTTTGGTTCCTAAATATGCCATTTCACTTTCCTCAGCAGCAGGGGCTTTCCATGATATACTAAAACTCCATTTTGCCTCCCCTTTCTTTCTGGCAGCATGCTGTGCCCATCAGCTAACTAAGAGCTTCCATCCCAGAGGAGGCTGCGTTTCATTAGTGATGTGCTGTGCAGTTATATAGTTGGAATCTGGTCTGAAGATAAAAATATTAATAATTGGATCAGTAGTGTTTTGAATTCTTTATGGCCTCTATTTCTATGCTGTCCTTTTTGTGTAGTATGAGGATGTGCATGAATCACTGGCATAATACTCCTTCTTTCTGTCCTGAGTAAGCAACAAAACTCTACAGGGTTTCGAGAGACAATTTAATTCTTTGAAACAAGTTTTTACTTGCTTCATTGCCCCACTCTCAGGGAGCTTCATACCCATAGAAGCTGCTATCCTCTGTTCAGAACTTAATAGGAAGTCTTTGCCAGCACACAGATCAATGTCAATGAGATAATGATTACTGCTGTCACACTACTCATTTTTAAATGTGAAATCTGGACTGTCTTTTGTTTGGTGCACTGTGTGCAAGAAACCCAATTTTTCATGTGATCTAGGGTGCATTGATAGATAGTGCTTGATATGACATTAAATTAAGTGTTTCTTAAAGGCACCTTTAAAGGAAACTATTACTGAACTAATGATGTGCAAGTGATTGAACTTGTTCACTTCCCATCTCTGTGATGTCATTCTCATGAAGAAGTCGACACTGGAATGTGGTTTGTAGTTAATGGAATCAGATTTTGTCCTGGCAAGCATCTGTCCTTCTATGTTTAGCAAAGTTCACCGCATTCATTTTTTTAATAATAGCTAAGGTTTAAAAAGAAAGATTTAATAGTATAAAATATTTCTATGATAATAAGCATTCTGACATTCTTGGTACTTCAGTTCTCTGACAAAGCCATTAATATTAATCTACCTCTGTCACTTCCCAAACCCTTTTTTATATTACACCTTTCTAGTGATAGTTATCTTTTAATACAGCTTTAAAAAATAAATAAATATATGCTCTTCTTAAGAGAGAACTAGAACCTGAAAGGAATTTTAATTTCCTTTCTAAGTCCTGCCACTGACTGTTTTAGTGACTATGAACAAATTAATTAATTCACCATATTTCAAGCTTTGCCTTTAAAATAAAACTTGCATTTCCTTTATACATCCCCTATATTTAAATTCATAACTCTATGAGGAAAGCACTATTCCTTGCTGTATATCTTTAGAGTAGTCAAAACAATAAGATGCTTATCTCTCAGATTTCAACTAAATTCTAAAGATGTTATTGTAATGCAAAAATTCAACAAAATACCCATAGTCAATTTGTACACCAAGAAATTTTTTCTGCTTCTTTCTTTGTCTACTTTTTTCAGTAAAAATAGTAAACTATAATTTACATTCATCTCCTTCCATCACTATGGAGGGCTTTGCGAAGCTTGGGGTGAACAACACGTATGAGTGCAGTCACACCCCTCCCCTCATATTACATCAGTGTCTATTACTTTCTTTTATTCTTTCTCTTATCAAAACATGATAACATACTGTCAACTGCAAAGTGCTGGAGCAGCCTCAGAAAAACAGGAAATGGTTCTTCTGAGACAGAGCAAGGGAAGAATTCTTTGGACCACGATGGGAATAAAAGCCTTTCTTTAGGCATTATTAGTCCAAGATCCAAGGGAAATGCTCTACTTTCTTTCCCACCCACAGCAGCCTTGCTTCCCTCCTGCTGGACAGCAGCACAACAGCTCAACTGAAATACAAATTTAATGGAACAAGTCCAGAGGGGAGCCACTAAGTTGGTCAGAGGGCTGGAGCACTTCTCTTATGAGGATAGACTGAGAGAGTTGAGTTCAGCCTGGAGAAGTGAAGATTCAGGGGAGACCTTACAGTAGCCTTCCAGTACCTAAAAGGGGGCATGCAAGACAGTTGGGGAGGCACTTTTCACAAGGGTTTGTAGTGATAGGATGAGGGGGAATGGTTTAAGCTGAAGGAGGGTACGTTTAAATTAGATACTAGGAAGTTCTGTACTGTGAGGGTAGTGAGACGCTGGAACAGGTTGCCCGCAGAAAGTTGTGGACTCCCTGTTCCTGGAGTTGTTCAAGACCAGGCTGAATGGGACTCTGTATAACCTGTTCTAGTGGAAGGTGCCCTGCTGATGGCAGGGAGATTGAAACTAGGCGACCTTTCAGATCCTTTCCAATACATAACATTCTATGATTCTATAATTCTATGATAGGTGGCCCTTTGCTCTTGTTTTATTCCTCTCTCCCCACCACAAGACTGATGACCTATGCAGGTCCTACTAATAAGT
The DNA here is from genome assembly GCF_025592945.1 of Manacus candei. Classification (NCBI taxonomy): domain Eukaryota; kingdom Metazoa; phylum Chordata; class Aves; order Passeriformes; family Pipridae; genus Manacus; species Manacus candei. Next base: position 22,094,502 of record NW_026138097.1, read on the forward strand.
TGAAGGAAGATGGAATGATTTTTTTCTGGAGGGCTGGTATAAGGGACCACTAACTATAAGCTTATATTCTTTGTTTGGTCTGGATTCCTGTCTGAAAGATATGGAAAGTCACAATTCCAAGGATTTAGCAGAGCTGTGCTACAACTCGGCCTTGTTCCATCCGTTTTCTTATTTCAATTCTAGTATAGAAGGAAAAGGAAATATGAATTTTGGATTTACATAGTGTAGTTTGCGTCTTTGGATATGACCGAATAAATGAAACATCTTGTTTAATCTACCTTCTCCAATAAGGTAAATCTGCAAATCCAAACCTGTAATTTTGTCTCCTCTAATGACATCAAGTCAATGCTTGGCAGTTATTTTCACACGTTATTTTACATTTTTTCACTCAACACTGCCCTTCTCTCTCCTAGATGTTTGGCAATGCTGTGACTGCAAACAAATTTTAAAAAAATAATAGTTTTCTAATATTTTTTTATTGATCTAATATGTTGCTCTGACATTGGAGTTTGTGCACTGCTTATCATTTAATTCTACTGATTTTAAGTGTGCATTCATGGAAGTTAAACATCCACTGTGCAAAACATGCTGCTCATGTGGCAAATGTTCAGACCTTTTTTCCTTATTCTTTCTGACTCTTGCAAGAGAAGTTGCTAAAGATTTCGTGTTTCACATGAAGTTTGTTGCGAGTGAGATAATTTTCTGCCATTCACACTTCAAGAAGAGTCAATTGTCATGAACAACAAAACCACTAATGATTTGTAGGAATAAAATCCTTGAACGCGTCTGGTTTTTGGTGCTGGTCCAAAATGTCCCTGTTGTTAAGTATGATGGAACTAGTCCTTTGTGTGATGTGATGAAATGTGTCCATACTTACAGAAGTATGTGTTGGGAGATTTGTTTCCCTGTTTGTGGACAGGTTTCCATGAGAAAAGTTGGGCCAATCTAACTGCTTCTGAGACGGGGCTTTCCTGTTCCCTTATGTCACCTTTCTGCTCATCATTTGCATCTTTAACCAGTTCTGCTACTAAATTCAGGAGGAAAAGTCACTTTTGTTTGTTTACTGAACTGAGTTGGTTCAGAAGGGCCTTATCAACACTAGAGCAGGAGTGAGGGAGGATGCAGGGCTTAGTTCAGGGTATGGGGGGGAAAAGGACACTATCCTGTTGACAGTAGGAAGCAAAGGATTGTACCCGAAAAGTTACTTCCTTCTGAAAGCCTCATTGAGAAAAAGGATCGGGAGTTTCAGACAGTAGAAATCTAAGCAATTAACCTAGTATAATGAGGCCATTATCTAATGTAGATTGATTAAAAACAAAGCAAAACAACACCTGGAATTTGACATTACTATAGTTACGTATTTTGAATCAAGATGGTGACTTCTTTTTGTAGAAAATATTGGTGAATTTTCTCTTACCTACTTCCAAATACAAAAAGGCAGGTTTATAATCACCTCTTTCTGTCTGAGATATGACAGTATGACCATAGATTAATAGTGGTTAGGCAAGGTATTTCCCCTCTCCTCTGTAATACCTTCATTTTTTCCCTCTGTATTCTTGCTGTACTGAGAAAAGTCTTCTGTATTGAAATTCATCCTAATAAAAAACACCAGAACAATCTCTGTGCAGTGCCTGCTCATGTTCTCTTCTGAAGAATAGATGTAAAGAAGTAGCAAGAGAGGAACAAACAGTCATGTTGTTTGTTCCAAAGACTTGGCTTTCATATTTTAAAATAAGTGATAAATCTCTGTTACATCTATTAAAATCTGGTTTTTTTAGTTAAAAAAATAAAAAATAAAACCTTACATTTTTAAGCTGAAGCATTTATTTCACAGATTATACCAGTATATGGAAACCCAAAATCTAGTAATTTCTGGGATATGAATTTTTCCCTTTCTTTTCATTTAGCTCTTCATTTTCTCATACACACATATGTATTCATATGTGTGCGTGAGGACAGAGAAGAGGTCAGTAATCAACTAAACAAACCACACAGAACATCCATACTAGGTAGGACTGTAAGCAAAATGATGGCATTATTGTAAAGGACTTTTCCTAATAAGGGAAGAAACTTTCAGCAACTTTGGTTTACATATTATTTACTCTGTTTTCTGACATACTGCCTATGCTATGCAATTAAGCCAAGTGAAAAAGAGTGCTGTTACAAGGTTCTCATCACAGTCCATCCTGCACTGTTAGCTCAGTACCACAACACACAGTCCTTTCTCCTCAGACCTGCTGGATCAGCTGTGCTCTCGGTCATTCTTATATCGTTTCAACTAAACAGTCAGGGCTATCTGCTGTCCAACCAGGACATTTCAGCCTTGCCTAAGCTGCATCTCTGCCCAGCAGAAGAATTATTTCCACTTCAAATAAACAAAAAAGTAACCCCAAATCAGGACTCCTCTGTGTTTGGTCAAATTTGTAATGTGTATTTTCAGAATTCCACCTACTACGTATTCCATAATAATCAGATTCTTCTGCCTTTGGACACTTCCATTCAAAAGGAGTTTTTAATTTTAGCTGTGTGAAAGACTTATGTTTTCCCATATGCACTCAACTAGGGAGCTGCAAAAAATTTCTTAAAATCCATGTGCATGTGTTCCCTCTTTTTCCTTAGAGAGGTTAAAGGAATGTAACAAGATTGTTTCTTTTCACATTACTGAAAAAGATTAAATTTGGAAATAGAGTCATTTGAAAACTGCATTTATATCAGACCTCCCAGTTTGTTCTTCCCCTGTAGATACAGATTTGGAACCTACATTTAGAATATATCTATTTGTCTCTTTTACACTCAGTAACTGTGAAGAGTTTTGACATCTCAAAGGTGGCAATAAATAGAAATACATTGAGATACATGAGCGTGGCCCATCAATATGGGTCCAAAGCTCACATTCAATCAAAGGCTAAAATAAAATTTCACATACTATTTTCCCCACTGGTGTATATACCGATTTCTCAGCATGTTGCCTGTGTGTTACATTTTAAAAGGAAGCTTGGGTTTTATTGCATTTGTAAGCAATTGAGGGGCGCTTGTCTTTCAAGGATTCTGTGAAAGATGTAGCAATCTGTCATAGATTGTAAATGGGCTCCTAACCTTTTTCTTGGCTTGTTGAACTATCTTGATGACGAGGATATCTTTTGCTTTATTGCAAAATAGCCATAAGACAGGAAAGTTTGGGAAAAAGTAGAAAGTATATATAAATTTGAAAGGAAAAGGAAAGGGAAAAAAGGGACCCTGACAAGACCACCTAGAGGTGATGTTCATATTGCCTAATGTTGCTTCTATACAATATGGTTTACTGTCCTGCAAGCTTGAGACTATTTGGCAATGCTTTGGTTCCTGAAGGATCCAAATAGTCACCCTGAAGTCAAGTACTGTTTGTCATAAAAGGAGCTTCTATATGACAAGAAAATCCTCAGATCTTTAATATCTATGTCTCTATGCTTAGAATTTTTTAATGTCATGATCAGAACCTTGTTGCAACTTAAGTAAATTGTGCAATGGAAGGTGTGATTACAAAATGCATCAGCTGTGCAATGCTCTTTGCAATGGCTGTGACAAAAAAGCAGTCTGACAAAATATACTTTAACTCTTCATAGTTGAGAGGAACAAAGAGTAGTCCAGTTTGCAAAAAAAATTTCTTTAGAAACCATTCTTCACTGAGACCCACAGTCCTGTCCAGTGATGTCTGAATTAACTCTTCACCTGAAAATGCATGTCAGAATGGCTCTTTATTTGTACTGATCAGCTGAAATTGTTGTCCAATAGCCAACCACAGCTGGAGAGAAAAAAAAAAAAGAAAAGAAAATGTATTATGGATGCAGGCCTTGGATTAGTGGTTACCTTTTAAGTATCAAAATATATATTTTATTTTATTCTTCAGAAGTTGAATCTGAAAGACAAAATACAATAATGGAAGCTATTAGCATGTTGACAGTACTACACAATATATTAATCTATCTCATAAGAAGTTGTCCAGAAGTAGGAACAGAATATACTGCTGAAAGTATAGGAATATCCTAGGATGCTTAACTGTGTTTCCCAAACTGAAATTGTATCATCGCTCAGACACTCTTCTGCCCATGGAGAACTCACCAGGTATGCCAATGGTTTACTATGTGCCAGTAGTTATATTAAGTATTATTCACTCTAATGCTATCATGGAGATGCTGTGACAGAAATGTCATGCAGATATTTTCCTGAATGTTATGAGGTTTTTTGACAGAATCCAAAATCCCTTAAAGACAGACATCATATGGAAATAAATCTATGGGCCTGGCATATAAACAAACTTGAGTATTCTTGTAGGCATGGGCCTTCAGCGAGTGAAACACTTGCTATTGTCATTTGTGAATTTGGCCTGAAAATAGTGTTTAGGCTAGATGCAGTAGAAAATATCATGCTTCCCTTTAGCACACCAACAAATCTATTTTATATATCCTCCTTGCACCTCAGATATGAAATGTTAAAATATAAAAATGACTGTTTACAACAAGCAGTAATTATTGGTATATTTACTCAGCTTTTGATTAAAAACAAACCCAAAGAAACCCAGCAACTGTAATTCTTTCTATAGGGCTATATTCCCTAGGATTTCAAGGTAGAGTAGATTGATCTTGCTGTAACACAAATCTTGTATACCTTATGAGTGGAAACCTTCTGCTACAAAAACTCTGATGAGAAATAAATAATGTGGAACATGTAGGTGACATTTTACAAGGTCAATTTTTCAGCCCGTTACTATAATTTAAAACTCTTGCTTATTCATTGGTGTTTGGGTGTTTCAAATGCTCTCACATGTGCAGTTAAATCTAATTTGCCCTTTATTTTGAAAGAAAAAATGAAGGAAAAATGATTTCAATATACTAGAATTGTCAAAACTGATTCTTGTATTACACATACTTAGATAAGTCAGTAGTAAATCCATAGTAGTCTATACAGTGGTATATTTATGAGCAATGTGTTGTCAATTAAATAAAACCTAGAAACATGTTTTTCATCAATGTATGATAGATGCTTATCAAAATTTATTCAAAAACTGAAAAATAAAGTGCTATTGATTCTCTTTTAGGCAAGAGTTATGTCTTGACAAAAAAACTACATCTTAATATTTGATAATGCTTCCAGTGAACTGTACATGAAAGAACACATCCTAGCTGAAGAAGGAACCTATCTTTGTCTTCACAAGTGACTATCAGCCATTGCATTTCAGATATTGAAAGTCAATTAAATAAAAGCAAAATATAAAATAGGCATTTTTTTGACATCTAGTCAACCCAATATTCATACTTATGTGGTACCAAGTCACATCAGCTAAAGAAAGGGACAACAACCTTATTATATACTTTTTTTCCCCTGTGGAATACACTCCTTGAATAAGCAAAACAGTCGTCACTCTTTATTTCTCCTTAATTTCATTCTGAAGACTTAGATGTATCTAGACAACTGCAAACACCTGGTTTGATGATAATAAATCCACAGAAGAAGCACTAAGCATAGTTTAGTGCAAATTGTCTATTTACAAACATAGAACAATATGGTATTGGTTTTGGGACCATCAATTAGAAGTTACACTTGGAATTACATTTAGTGGTCACTAATGGAATATGCATATTGAATATGCTGGTATCATATGGATTTTGCTTTTGCCTCTATTCTCCATCTTTCATCTGCTGAGAAAGAGACAATTATTTTGCTGAATTTGAATGGTCATGGTTTGACCTGTAGTCTCCTTGAATGTCATTGCTAATAAATGTTTTCAATTGTATTGGCAGAAACATTCCCTAAATAACAGCAACATGTGTAGATTGGTTTCAGTGCAGTCTACCTGTTCGAATCTTATTTTGTAGACAATGTATTGAAAATTTTTTAAGAAAATCCATTTCTCTCAGTGCTTTCCTGTGGTGTCTCTCTGCTTTGCATTTTCTTACCTGTTTTGAACATCAGGCTCATTGTATTTGCTTTTCTGACTTTTAAATGAACCGATTAGATGAAGCTAGTGTTTGAAAAAAAGTATTGGACAACTCTTAATACAGTCTTAATAACAAATACATGAAGAATGCAAACAGAACTGTGCCTTGGGCCTATATCTCAGCTGCAGGAACTAGTCTAGAAAAGATATCCCCAACCAGGGTAAAAGAGAAAAGCACACAAAAATGTTCATCATAATTTCCCAAATTGTACCAAGAGAAACCAGGTCTTTCTGAAGGTTTGTAGCACATGAGTAGTTTAGACTGCTGAAAGAATCACCAGCAAAGGTTACAGCAAAAGATGGTTTAATACAAATTTGAAAAAGTGAGACGAAGTTTGATGTCAAGGTTCACTCTAATTTTAAGAATAAAGGAAAAGAGTTTAAAATATGTGGCATTTGATATCAATAACACAACTCAGATTCTTCATTTCTTAGGAACATTTAATGAATACACATTCAATTAGGTTTTGACATAACTAAGGCTGAAAACACGAGATTCTTTAAATTCAGTGCAAATTACCTACAAGTTTGTAAAATGTAGTTCTATGGTCTTACTGCCAGCTCTTTTCCTTTCTTTTCTTGTGACTAATTTGGGTTTATTTTTCTTAATTTCTAAGGACCAGGAAGCAGGCCATTAGAGATGTATCTGGTCTCTGTCACGTGTACACCATAGCTATGTAACTTGAATTAGACCAGGGTAGTGGAGGTGTCTAAAAATCACAGCACATTGATGAAGAAATGCTACTGGGATTTTAACAATGGAATCAAAGTCCTAAATTTATTCTTCTTAGATGATCTTTGCTTAAAAAAATATTCTAAAATGTTCACAATTCAAAAAGATATTATCTTAAACTTACCTTGAAAGGAAAAACCGTATAGAAATCTGTTTTTCTCTTTATTTCCAATGCTGAATGAGACATAAGGAGAACATGACTATATGTTCTCTTTTGTGAATGTATGGATTTTTTTGCAAGAAATACTACTTGTTATAAACAATTTAAAAAAGAAATTGTCATCATTAGAATATTTTCCATCTTCATTCTATGGTGGCTGTAGTTCTCTTGTCCTAGTTAGATCAGTGCAGGTATTCCCATAGAAAAACCATCAGTTGTGCTGCACAAAAGTACTTTGCAAACCTTCCTCAATTGCTTTAGTAAATGTCATACCTTTCTGCAGAGTATCTTGTTACCTAAAGCAAATGTTACATTTTGATCAGTCATGCTTTACTCGCTGCAAATTTCAATGAGCTTATGGCTGTTAGACTGTGAAAATATTTTTGTCCTCGGTTCTTGCAGAGTGTTGTTAAGAAAGGTAGGAATACACCCTTTGTTCATTAAACCAACTGGGAGGCTGGTGATTGCTTACAGAGGTATTTCAATATCATTACTGTGTTTTGAACCATTGTCCATTAAGAGCCTGTAAAATAACAATTAAGAAACACTAGCATCTGTAAAGTTCTCTCTCTTCCTTACCCCTTCCTTACCACTAGCATTTCAGTACAAGAAGGGCACATCATCTTTTCAGTTTCAGTTCATGTAGCAGTATCTGGAAGATATTTATCCATTTGGAGTGTCTGATATACCAAGAAGTCATCATTTCACTTAACAAACCACAATTATTAATAAACTAAGGCAATGTCTCTGTCTTGATTATGTTTATGCTTTTGGACAGTTCCTTATTTAGCTGCTTCTTCATTTATCAAAGGTAGCAATGAATTAACTTCATCCTGTCTAACGAAGTTATGAAACACAGCAAGGACACTGTTCTCAATCAAATCATTCAGACTCTATTAGTGTAGCACCTATGGCAAAGGTCATACAAGTTCATGACTTCTGTCCTGGACTGTGGCTGTAGGCCAGCTATGGCAGAGATCTATTTGTCTTAGACACTGATGTAAGGGCGAAAGGAACTATCACAGGAATAGGGTTTTGAATGGTCTCTTGCGTATTTTGGTATTGAGACAGTGAGATATGTCACTGCTCATTGAAATGTCACTGCTCATTTAGTTATTTTGTGCTTTCTTCCAATTTAGTCAAAGTTCCATTTAAAGGCAGAGTAGATCTTGAATTTGCCTCTTCTGATTTATACAAAATACATTTTCTTTCAAGCATCTATTAATTATATTTTACCATATAGCTTCTCTGAGCAATATGAGACACACCATTTTATAGCAATATTAATTTTTTGGTATTTCATCAGTTTCAACATTTGTAATCTTTCAGTTCCTATATGCATATAGGGTCAAAATCACACCGTATTATTTGAAATTCTAACTTATTCATTTGCTTGTGATACTTGTAAGTGAAATTACAGTTAAAAGAAGAACCATTGGGCTAGTGAGTTCACTTTCACAGAAGCAACAAAAATGACTGATTTTATGAGATATTCTGTTGTTACCTACAATTGCCACCTGAAAATATGATATAAAATAGAATTTGGAAGATAAAAAAAAATAAATATATTTCTGTAGTTCTTCAAAAGGAAAATTTCACCAAATCGTGGTAATATTTTTCTTCCAGTGAGCCTGAATATTTTATTTGTTGGCTTTATTTCATTTTTGTCAAATCACACTTTAGTAAAAAAAATTATTTAAAGATGTTAGCTATACTTTGTTCTATTTTAATACCCCAAAAAGTAAATGCTTGAACTTGAAACATGATGCAAAATTGTGAAAATAAACATATATCATATTACACTGTATTACTCTATATTCTGCTACCAATGGAAAAAGCAACTGACTACCATTTTCATACTAAATATATATTTTGCAAGATATATTGTCTAGTCTACTGAACATTTCTGTGTGAAATGTATGCCAATGTATGCCTTTAGACCTATTTACATAAATTTTTGTTTTCATATTTAGCATATTTTCACATGTATTTCTCATACTCTAACATTCTACCTACATACAATGTGTTGTAATTTCATATTTTTTGGTGACTGATATTAAGGTTTTTCTGAAGTAAATTCAGTTACTTAACTCATCCATGTAATATTTTTGCATGTTACTTCCAGGAAGTTTCATGAGGTAACATTTTTACCATTGAGACTTTTCCAGTAACACAGTTTGTAAATTTTCATATATATCTTGTTTTATATGCTTTTTAATAATAGTCTGAAATGCAAACATTCCATTATATAGTTATGAGAGTTTAGTATAGGAAAGTTTCTTTGTTTTACCTGCATTATTTGCTTATTTTGATTTTTACTGTAGGTTATGCTTCTGTTCAATTATTATTTCTTTCCTGACTGCCTCATGGTTTATAGGGGTACCACATTTTATTGGAGTGGCTTTAAGGTTATTGGTTTGAAAGATTTCTTGTATTTGCTCATAAATACCTGTTCTTTCTGGAGTGTCTTGCACTTCCCTTCCCTCTTTATTGTAACTGGCTTTGTCTCCAAACCATATGTCCATGTGTTGTGAAACTTTCCTTCAAATTCTTTTTTTTTTTTTTTTTTTAGGCAAATCTCATTAGTCTTCTCTTTTGATTTATTCCTATTTTCTATTTTCTCTATAAGTTCACTTCAGTGACAAATTGTCCCAGACCTGAAAGGAAAACAAGCTAGTACTTGTGCAACATTTTAAGAAGGTCAGTAGTGATATCCAGGGGAAAACTAGCAGCCCCCCACAGTGGTTTTACTCATCTCCTTTAATAATTGGTTTCAATTCAGTTTCTTTATGTAGCTTGAAGAACCTTTTTAAGTCAAATACACAACTCCTGAATGATTCCTTTCATTCACCTCAATATGAATTTTAGTGAAATCCTTGAGGATGCTCTTCAGTGTTAGCAATATTTTATAACAGGTAGTTTTATATCTCAGGTTTGGAGCTTGTTTTTAAAGACAAGTGAAATCCGACTAGCAAAAGATGATGAAAAGGATGATGAAATGGTAACTTTATTCTCTGTAACAGCAATATTCTATCCACAGCACAGATAAGTGAATTTATGGCACAAGGGTCATAATGGTTTTGGTTCATAAATTGTTAGTGGGAGGTTTGTAGCATCTTTGTACCATATGAGTTACTGGCTCAATGCAATCACCAGAAGCTGATAAGTTGCTTTTGTGAATATATTTTTCTGAAACTACAATTAAGACCAGAATTATCCTAATGTTTGAAGCTATGATGCAAGGTAGGACAGCTAAAACAGATAAAGGTTCCTTGGTGCATGGACAGAATTTTAAGCCAAAAAGTAACTAATTCTTTGGACAGAGGCAACAAAGAGAAGGGACAAAGAGTACAACTATTGCAATGCTTTGGCTAGTGAGAAGCACCTGAGGGTCCTTCAGACACTTATGTACCTAAAATTCCTTCAGGCAATGCCATTCTCTTATCAAAGTTTTCCTGGCAGTTTCACCTGATGGGAACCTCACTTGCAGACCCAGCTGCATACTGATTACATGGAACATAAGCACATATGCTACTATTACTGCATAAGGTTACAATATATGAAACAGTCTAATACATAAAGAATGCCAAACACTAACAAATCAAGCATGAATTTAGCATTATGTAAGATTCATATCTTATAGATGAAAAAATATAGTACATAAACTAAAAATATATGCTCCTTTGACTGCTTTAAAGTCTGAGAGTATCAACAATAGATAATGTGTCATAAAATCTCATTACACTTATTTATAGGGTTTTTTTCCAAAGTTTATTTTCTAAAATATGCTAACAGTATATTTCATATTTTTATTCAGTAACATAAAATGAACACATGCTTTGATATACTAGGGGAACATGATGTTTTTTTCTTTATACAGTTATGACAGAAGAACTGGAGCAGTTTTCGATTTATGTTTTGCAATCAATTCTTGAAACTAAAACTACTCAAATCTCCATTTTTCATAAAAAAATCCTGAAACTTTAGATTTTAAAAATTGAAGCAAGGAAGTAATAAATACTTTGATTTTATTATTCCTTTCCTGGTTTTTGTATTTTATTTGTTTGTTTACTAGCAGTTTCATAGTTCCAGGTTCAAGAAACCTAACAAAAACTTGGACAGATGTGATGCAATTTTATGACAAAAAGTTGTGAGATTAGACACTAGTAATTGTGAGGTCTAACTACTGCATGTTAACAGCCAAAAGGATCAATGGGATCAAAGTGAAATAGCTGCATTAAGGCACATTCTCCTTCCTACAAACTCCTTCCCACCCTTGCTTCCTTCCTATACTTCACATCTGGGTGACAAGATTGTGATTGTATAAGTACCTCTGCGTAGACAATCTCATACACAAGAATGGGCACATAAAAATGCATACACACACACACACACAAATGTGCAAGTGTGCACACACACACGTTGCTCAGCTGGTTAGGTCATTGTGCCAATGTTGTGTGTGTGATCCCCTGTCTGGGTCATTCACTTAAGAATTGGACTCAATCCTTGTGGGTCCCTTCCAACTCATAATATTCTGTGTGTGATTCCATGCATCTTGTGGTTCTGCGATTAAATTATGGAATATGAACTGAGCACCACAGTTACAGTAAATTGAGCCTTAGTTTACAGGCAGCCTGAAACATGAGTTACAAGTATGAATTATTCCATTAATCTCAGTGAGGTACTAGCATCCAGAAGGATTGATCCCTGAATAAATTGTAGGTACCTTTGGATGATTTTCACTAGATAGACAGTACGATAAAAATAAAGAAAAAATAAAACAAAACAAAACAAACAACCAAACCCAACTTTATTTGAATTATGTATTTAAAAAAAAAATTTGTATTGAAAACATTTTGTACCAGTAGAGTAGGAGTTTTCTGCTGTAGCCCTAAAAGTTTGTACACATAAAAATGACATTTCATTTACATTAACTTTCAACTGTCTTTGACAGAACTGTTTTTCTCTCTACCTGATTTGTGACAAAAAAAGTAATCTATATTGAATTAAGATAGTTTAGATTTAATCTCGACACAATAATATACTGAAGAACTGACATATGGTGGAACACACACACATCGAAAAAAAAAGTTTTCAAATACACCTATGCCAAAGACTGGTAAATTGTAGTTAGTCAGATGCTAAGAGGAGAATCAGACTTATTTGTTCTGAGTGCTGTTTAATCTGAGCAATGTTAAACTATTTCTGCATTAGCAAATACCATGGATCGATAAATCCGTAGACAGAAATATCTGATGCAAAACACCTGATTCATGTTCTATGCTATTTCAAGGTTTGTTGAACTCCTTCTTTTTTTCTTTTTTTCTTTTTTTTTAATGCTTTGGACTACTCCTAATCTGGTTCCATGAACTAATTGCCTATCTGAGATGGGATTATATTTGGCAGAGTCCTGGAGCTAATTTTCCAGCCTGGTTTCACTCTGAAGGTATCCTGTTCATATAACAGAAAACTATGTCAGAATGTGAACCACAGCAGAGCAAATGGAAAAAAAACGGGATATTCATTTCACTAGAGCTGTCTCACACCCATCTGAGACACTAATGCAACTGGATCCTGAGAGCCTGATAAGGTTTGGCAGAATTGCTCCATCCTTGTGTTCTGTCAGTGGCAATCTTTGGCTAGACAGCAGCATATTGTCACTCTATATCTTTTGGCGTGGTAGTGCCTCTGTTTGCAATCCAAAATATGGATGATAGGGTCATCATTTGTATGGAGATAAACTTCATCAACTGGAAGCTCCAGGTCATCTGTTCAGTCAGTAAATATATTTTAATACAGAAACATTAACACCAGTTGTTTATGGATAGTATATTCCACTTAGGGTCTGTCTTTAATGGACAGTCACATACCTTATTCCTATAAATATTGAAGTCCTATGTCAATCACATTTGATTCACAACTTTTGCCTACAATTAGATTTTAGCCTTAATTGTTACTTTGTGGTTTGGCTCAGAGTATTTCAAAGTAACTGAACAAAACTATTTGTACAAAATTAAATAAATATGAACAAATGACAAGTAGCAAGATCAACAACAACTCTGCCATTTGCAAACAATTATCTGACATATAATTACTCAATTATAGAGATGGATAGATCCAGTATATTTTAAATTAATAATACTAAATCCTTAGAGAGAGTTCTTTCATCAGAAGTATTTATACAAGCAATATGTTACTAGAAGTTATTGATAAACATTCCATTGAACAACGAAAACATATCACAATCTTGGTTAAATATTTTACAGACCTTTACTGGTGTTTGGAACACCAATTTGAGAACACTGAAAAACTTTCTTATTTTCAACAAGTGTTCAGGACTACCTAAAATTAAACTCCTTGTAAAATAACTCTGAATGAGAACCTGAAGTTGAAATTCTATGCAGTTAATAAATCTGTCAAGCTAGCAAAAAAAAAATTGCTGAATTTCAAATTGAAACTACAAGAGAAAAGACTATTTTCTTTTTCTTTTTTTTTTGTTTGTTTGTTTTAATCTCACAAACACAAATATTAGACATGGAGGCACTAAAATTTTCTGATTAGACACAACAAAGTGAATTTTGTTATTCTTATTTACATTGACTTTGCTTAAGTAGCTGGTGCATATCATGGAAACACGCACCTTAATCTATCGTGAGAGACTTCTGTTTCTCACAATAAATTACCTAGGTTTTCTTTCCATGTAAAAGTGACAGTACCATAAGGAACTTTTCCTGAAACTCTGAACCAGGCTATAATAAAAATTTGACTGGAACCTCTTTGGTTTTGGTTGGTTGGGTTTTTTTCCCATTCCTTCTCAATATGCATATAATAGCATTTGTTTATAAAATGGATTTGATTAGTGAAAGGAACTTCCAGATCCAATTTAAAGGGAACATTTCTGAACGATTTTCATGAGGTGTACAGTTTACTTTAGTTAAAGTACTAAAGAAATTCTTAAATCTTATAGAGACTTCCACTGCAGGGCTTATTTCTTCCCTTGAAGTGATCAAACTGCACTAAAAATTAACTGTGTATTACTATCAGTAGGAGCCTTAATCTTCATATTGTTTACTTACTCTTTGTTTCATGCAATTGCATGATGCTCATGACAACACACAGCTTCATAGGAAGAAAGAGCATTCAGTTTGCTTATTAAAAAAATTATTTACTAATATTACTAGTAATTTAAATCCTCTCAGTTATAAAAAAAAAAGGAGAAAAAAAAGAAGACAACTGAGAACTGAAATGAGGATAAAAGGAGCTGAATTATCTTCCATAATTCTCAGAGGAAGAGTTTTTTAAACTTCGTAATACTCCTGGACAGCCCTTCAGAACACACAATACTTGATAATTCTTATAATTACTATAACAATCTAAACTAATATTCTAATTCAACTTTCCTTAACGCTTATCAAGGGTAAAAAATACTGATACTGCTAATCAGATCACTTGTTTTGAAAGAGGTTTTTAAAAGTTGGCTATACATGTTCAGGATATTTTAATGAAATGGTTGTAACACAGGTAATGATCTTAATTGTATCAGAACCATATTCATCCACAATAAAACTGTTCAGCTGTTACTATATGATTCAGAGATGTATGGAAAAGCACCTCCTAATCTTAGAAACTATATTCCCAAAGAACAAGACTTTTGGAGAAAAGAATGATGGATATTGAGAAATATGCATGAATGAAGGCAACAGAATATTTTTTTGAAAATAGTCATTGTGGCATTGCATAACATTTGTGAAAAAGCATAGATACAGAAAAGATCAATATTCCCATCCATTGATGAATTTTGATGATGGAAAATCAGTTAAGAACCTCGCAGACATTTGTTGTGGCACCTCTGATACTTCTCTGTTTATTGACAATTTTACTTTTAAATTAAGGTACCAATATCATGCTATTTCAGAGTGGTTTCATTTAATCCTTTCTATCATTGGGCAGAAATTAGAGAAATGTATCTAGAAGTGAGTTCTATTTTGATCATTCTTGCAAACTCTGCAACATAAGTTCCCTCTTGCTGTTACAGTAGCTAGGTCACATTCCTCATATCTTCTCAACCATAATAAAGAAAAGTTAAATAATTCCAAAGGGCAAGGATTGCAAGACCTAAGTTTGGTACAAGAGGGATAAATACATTATTTTCACAAAAAGATAAAGAGATGTATCAGCACAAGGCACAATGTTACACTATGAAAGGAGAGCCTAACTGGGATATTTTTGAATATAGTTGCCCTGCATATCTAGATCACTGACTCACTGTCCCACAGAAAACTCCCACTGTTTTCTGTGGGACATATTACCTTCCCCAAGACAAACTTCACAACAAATATTCAGAAAATATAATATTTTTTTTTCATCAAAAGTTAACTGAAAATAAATACTGCAAGTTAAAAGTCAGGATATAAAACACCTATCTATATATATATCAATTTGCAAAAACTATTAACATATTTTATGCCAATAGTGAATGAACAAGATCATTATAGAGGGAGCTCCTTATTAGAATTTCACCTTTAAATCCAAATGAAGACCTTGCCTGATTGTACATGAGTTACAGTGGATTGTAATTCTTCTCTTCCCAATTAAACTGATTTTCTAATTTCATTTGATATGCAAAGGTTTCCATCATCCTCAACAGTGCCTTGGTTTAATACTGATCTCCTAGCATAGAAAAAGAGTCAATAGAAGAAATGAGGGGGAAAATGACTGTAAAATAGAATGAGAATGCTGTCTTTTCAAGCAACTTTACTGCAATAATTATATAAAGACAATCAGTCTCTGAATATCATAATTTCATAATGCAAAAATATTTTAGGCTGCTTTAAACCTCTGAAATTAATAAGACCAAGACTGATATAATTTTATTGAATACTAAACCAACAACAACGCCTTCCTCAACACTCAGTATTTCTGAAAGATTGTTTCTGTTCTTTCTCAACAAAAATATGCAGTACTCACTGTTCTTTACCCAATAGACATTGGGGACAATGTTTTATTTTTATCTGATATCTTAATGAGCCTTGATGCTTATTTGTTACAACATCTCAATATGCTACTCACATACAATTGTCTTATAAACTCTACCACTTTATTAGTGTCCAGAAAACTGTGTTGTCTGCGAAGGATGTTGCAATTGGAAAGTGACACTGAAACTGGAAAGAAATACTGCAGGCCATGTAAATTATCATTATGTTTATCATGGTAATGAGAGAAGAAAGTCAAAACCAGACAGGATTCAAAGTGGACTTTTAGAAGGAAGTTTATGATTCCCAGATGGGCTTTTGCCAGTTTTTGAGCTAACTACTTTGGGCATGTCTCTGTATGGTGTCATCAAAGCAGACATATGATAATAGATATGTCTTCAGTGCATAAACTTAGGAAATTATCATCCCATGCAGCCATTATTGAACATAAATATTTAAACAAAGATCAATGAAACAGCTACTCTTACAAAACACTTTTTGTGAGCTAGATTTGCCACAATATGCCTCAGGATCCCTTTGATGCAGAAAAGAATTTCTGTACTCCAAGACACTGGAAGCCTCTTTTGAGTAGAATAAAAGCAAATTTGCAATGTGCAACACCTGATGATGAGGACCTGACATTTACATTATATTTTTTTTGCAGAGTTTTAGTACTTGTCCAGTAGTAAAGATACTCTTATGGATTGAAGCCAATGAGCAGCTGTTAAGCATTAAGTGCTCCTTGTATTACTTTAACCTTGAAGCAAACAAACTCAAAGGTTTTTCTGTGAAACCAACTGAAACACTTCATGTGGGAGTGAGTGGGAAATTTGTTTCAGAAAATCCATTCTGATGTGAACTAAGTACATCCAAGCATTTCTCTGAATTTTCTGTTTACTAGAAAAAACAAATAACTTCCAAAGGTAAAAAAGAGAAGATTCAGTAAGACAAATTCAAGAATTCATATGCAAGAATTGTCGCTTTTACAAAAAGCATAAGGAGGTGTGATTGATCAACAAACTCCAGCAATGAAAGACAGCTCAGAAGATATGGGTGAGATAAACGTGCTTGGAAGATCAGGGAAGAATGTAGGGAATGTTTGTTAGACTGTGAAAGCTGAACGTAATACCAAGGGGAGCAGTGGGTAGCCTTTTAGATAAATGGCAATATCAGAGGATCAATTGTTTGTATCAGCTGAGTGTGCCAACTGGCTGTGTAAATGGCCTTCCCAGAGCTAATTAATAGAGAGTACTGCCTTCCTGAGTTGGCAAGACCAACATGGTGAAAGCGTAAATGTGGCTTAGACCAACATAGGATATAAAAATTGAAGAACATGTAGCACAAACTTTGAAGAGATTAATGGACTTAGGCAGGCCTCAACCTATTGCCCAGTGTTATGATGGTGAGCATGTAGAGACCAGAAATGGGAATGATATTTGTACTGTGATTCAAGAGTATGTTGCAACTGCATGTTGCCACTGCTATGTTGTGCCTGTGATGTGATTTAGGTATACTGCTGGTATGCCTTTCTTAACTCAAAATATCATCCATATATATCATCCATATATATCATCCATATCATCCATATATATCATCCAACTCAAGATAAGTGTATTTGGTATTACAAGTTAAACCATCTTTATGCAGAGGAGTATTTCTCTGGAAGAACCTGGACAGAGAGTGTTGGTCTCTGACAGGAGAACATAAAGCTTACAAGGTATTATTTCTTTTACTCAGTTGAATATGTGTTTGGATTCTATCAGGACATCTTCAGTAAGCCTAAGGCGGAGATAGCCAATTCTATTCTGCTTTGAACCTGTTACAAATTTCTCTTGTAGCATTACCCTCAATTTGATCATTTGCATATCTAAAATAATTGCAGCTTGGATTTAAATTTAAAAGGTACTTTTAAAGAGGACAATTATACACACATATTGCTGCTGTACTATATTATCATCATCAACGAAAGGGTTCATTTACATCAACAGCGTGAAAGTCAAATAGGCACTCATAGGAACAGTATAATGACTAAAAAGAAAACCACCACAGCTGCTAATAAGAGTAAAGCTTTGTCACAAGAGTAGCTTCACTAAATCCAATATGATTTCATTTTATTCATCCAAATGTCATCTGGATTAAAATTTGCAGTAGCTACAGAGGATAATGTCTAAAATAATAGCTTGTGAATTCTGTCAACTTTTTTTTTTTTCCAGAATGCATTTGACTTTTACAGAAGTGAAATCAAAGGGATAAAATAATTAATTACATGATTCTGTTTCTAGTCTGGTTAATTACATATATACATTGACCAACTCACCGTTTATCTGTTTCTTTTTTTAAAAAAACTCTTCAAAATGGCTGGTAGCAAACTTAGAACACTGGTGTTCCTATCAGCTATTATTGGGCATCATATTCATACTGACATATTTTTATAATATATATAGAAAATTTTATAAATTAAGACACTGTGACAGGACAATGAGTCATTTATTGCATGTTTCTTTATCCAGGAAAAGACAGTAAGGAAAAAAATATAGGAACATGGTAAGTGCAGAATTGTCCTTGCACTGATATATTTTTCACATCTACAGGCCATAAGGATTTCAGTATTAGATACTGCATTTAGAATGCTGCACTCAACAGGCACTGATAACTTGTCTTATCTGTTTTGAAGTAATTTATACCTCCAATTATAGGTTGTGCAGAAAAATAGGGATTTCTCTTTTAAGCTTACTGACTGATAATTTCACTGAGTGGACTTCTTGTGATTAATCATCTCTATTTATCATCTTAATACCATTCATCTCTGTGTAACCCTTATTCTATTGGCCCCTCATGTATTACTTTTTCAATCTGATGAATTCTATTCCATTAGTATCTCCTGATTCTACTCTGAAACATTTTTGTTATCTTTCCATGTTCTGTTCTACATCTGAGTATCTGTTCTGTATGTCAGTGCTCTAAGCCATTTTCTATGGTGTGTAGTGGATCCATATCTAATTAACAGACAGTGCATGGTAGAGCACTAGGCTAATTAACCACTACAAGGGCTTACTCTGAGCAAACCTTCAGTTGTTTAGTATTAGTGTCACAATGTAGGAGATTGAATATAAAGTCTATTTATTAAAGTTTATATATATAAACAACATCAAAAAATAAACAGAACAAGACATTCACCATGAAAAGCACTAAAGAAATGTAATGAACACAGAAACGTAGGTCTTAAAAACTGTCTGTCACTGACAGACAAGCTGCCTGTCACCACAGAAAAGTCCTTCTAGAGTCTGTGGAACCATAAGAATATGTTTGATTAGAAGTACATATGGAGTTTAAGGCGTATGGATTTTTACTGTGGATCCTTGTATTTCATAGGTGCTCAGTTTCTTTCTAACTGCATCTTATAAAAAAAAAAGTCACTCTGCTGTAAATAGTCTCTATTAGTACAATTTTTTCTGGTGCTCATTCATCACAATTGTATCGTTAATGGGTTTACCCTTCAAATAACAAAGAATTTGTTGAATAAAAAACTTTCCTGAAGCTTCTCCAGTTGTTTTTATCCTCCCAGTCATACAGGTCCATAGAAATTGGTACATCTTCCACATCATTTCCCACAGAAATATTTTTTTATTATTTTCAAAGTTATTTGTCATATTCTTTTAAAACTTTTGTATTGTCTTCTCATGATAAGCCATAAGATCTTCAATTAGACCATTCATACGAACCACATTAATTTTTGACTGAATGGCAGTAATAATAATATTGATAAAATCAAAAATGACAAAACACAAAGTTTTTGCCTTTCAGAGTGTCTTGAGTTCTTCTTTTGCTACAGATCAGCATTTTTATCTTTAAAACACTAATCAATATTCCGCAGTCTTTTCTGATCACTCAAAGCTACTATAGTTTTTTAGATACAAAGTAACTGGAATATCTAATGTTATTGATTAACCTGAATTTTATTTTATGGTTTTCTTTAAAATATTTCTATTTTGTACTTTTCGCCATCTTGAACAGAGAAATTGAAGAGTGAAGGTAAGAGTGTATACATTCACACTTCCTCTTTGTTAACTAAAAATATCTCTTATGTTATTTTTGTTTTTACAGGCAATTATGCTTGCGGCATAGCCAGTAAACAAACTGGAAAGCTCACATAGAACACCACCATTGTTAGAACCAATGGCTGGCATAAAATTCTTTAAAGACAACAAAAAATCAACCAAATTCTAATACTTCTCCAATTAGATTACTGAGATTTATGTAGGAGATTTTGTATCCCTTTCCTTTCTGAATCTCATCATGATGCCTGCTCAGCTGGTGCTAAAGAAAAAACTCAGGAGCAGTTAATTGAGGGTGAGATAAGGAAAGGGTTTTAATTTGTATCAAGGCAATGGATGTTACAAGACACGCGCTGGTTGTGCCTGAGATGTTACATTTTATAATAATATCTGTCCAATCCCAAGTGTGTCCACCCCGTAGCCTTTGCTAGAATTGGGTCTGGGGACTTTTTGGGACCACCTACTTCATCATTCTCATCATCCTCAGAGCACAAAGGGTGCACAGTCCCCTAGTTCTCAACTCTGTTCTGTTGTTCAGGCCAAGATGTGAGTGTTCTCCAAACAGCATAGACCTTGCCTTGACAAGAGACTAAACATTTCTACTGAATTCAGGGTAGGATTGATATAGGGAGCATGGAATGGGGTAGAAGGGTTGAGGAATGTGTAAACTAAAGGGTGCTAAAGGGTGAGGAATACAATATAGCTGCTTCTAAAATCTACTTCTACTGTAATTACATATAAAGCTTATAAAAATTAGCAGTCAAAAAAACTAAAAGGATCTTAAGGCATCATCATGTAATAATGACATATTTTCCTTAAAATTCTCAAGTGACTTCAGTTTTACCTTTCTTATATGAAATACCAAATAAACTATTCAATAAGTTGTGAACTACTGCCAGGCAACACTTCTTGATGCTAGGACATGGTCCAATTTCCTAAATATCTGAACATCCTTTGAATGTTTGTTTCTGAACCTTTTATGTAAAAGTGTAATTTTAAATGCTGGTGTTTTTGTCCTCCTAAACAGTCAATAATATGCAATCATTCATTATCTATATATAAATCCTCTTTTTAGCTGTCCATTATTTCCTTCATATAGTATGCATCCCACTTGTTTTGTTTTGGTAGCACTGATTTGCAGTTTAAAAATCTATCAGAAGAGAACTGTAAACTTTGAGCATATTGGTTTTCATAGTCTTTCTGCTCTTATGATTCCTGACATACACAGTGGACCTTCTATTTTTTTCTCATCTAGGTAACTTTAGAATTCATTTTGCTTTGATTTATCCTCTGGTTTTTGTTCTCTTCCATCATCAGTCATTTTCAAAATTTTATTTTTGATTCAGTTTTCTTCATTGACTCTCTCTAATGTTCACAGACACCTCCATAAGGCTACCTTAGTAACTTTGAAAATGTTTGTTGTTTGGTCCTCATTCAGTATTGGCAGTGGTTTAAACCGGTATTTTTCCATGTGTTTTAATTTACATGCAATAAAATGGTATCTCCTTTGCCATTTTATTATTCAGGTACACAGTAACAGATCTTTCTGCAGTTCTTCAAAAAGAGTATTTCGATCATTGGAAGTATTTAATGATACTGTGAACATTGAAAAACTTGTCTCGCAGTAGTCACACTTTTTTCTGATCATCTATGAATATATTGCATAACACTGGTCCTAGCACAGAACAGTAAGAATGGATCTGTAGAAATATGGTTCATGCTGAAGATGTGATACTAATGCTATACAATTCAAATGGTTTCATGTTCTAGACTAGCTCTAGTCTAGTTTAAAAGCCCTTGTGGTTGAAATATAACAGATATGCTCCAGAAATACATGCTCCACTATGGTTTTGTCCAAAATTAGTAGTTGTACGCACTTCAAGACCACTCCATGACACAAAAGAAAGCACTTTGCACATAATGCTGACTTTTTTTTAAAAAAGTGTAGTCTTCCTCTGCACCAAAAATGTACTTTGGGACACTCCCCTGTGAGGAGTGATAGTGTAATGTTAGCAATTTCTCTATCTTTTTTAAAGAGTTTGCAGTATGCAGAGGAATTTCCTTTTTTATCCCATAAACAAGTCAGCTTCTTTACAATCCTTCAGTGAAGGACACTATAAATATGCAATAAATCAATGTGAAATTCTTGCCCTAGGACACACTGACTACTTCAAACAGCTCAAGCGGATTTATGAGGTATGATTTCCATCTTCATATTCTTCCTTGGTTTATCCACATGATTGCCATATTGGTATTCTTCCTTGATTTATCCCTAAATTGGTAAATTCTTACACTTTAATATTCTTTAATTTCTGATATTCATCTTGAGCCATTCAAATGGAAGCTGCTGTCTTATTCGATTCCATTCGTGTTTTTTAATTACAAAGACAAAATATTTAATAGTTTAAACATGCAAATTAATACCTCTGTGATGACATTTTTAAGTTGCCCTAGTATTTTATGATGAATCCATGTTATTTGTCTTGCAGAAGGCAAGGAATTCTTCTTACCATAACATTTATTCTTATAACATGATAACTTCAAAGAAAAAGGATAAGCACAGATATGTGTGCTTCTACTAGCCCCTCTTAGTGTATTGACAATTCGTGGCTAGTGCAGTTCAGATGACTGAACCCAGAGGATAGTATCCTCTATCTAGCTAAATTCCTGATCAGAGTGGAATGGAAACCATAATATTGTTTAGTTTGGGGTGGGTTTGGTTTTTGTTTATTTGTTTTCTTTCTTATTTTTAATTACAACATAAGATTCATCTGTTCCCATAATTGATATGAAATATAAAGTCTTGATTATCTTTTCCAGAGATACAGAGAGATTTTTCTCATAGAAGCTAGTTCAAAGTGTTTTCAGGGTATCTTGAGGAAGAAAGCGTTATAAATAATGAGTTTGTGGTAATCCTCTATACTCAAATATTATCATATAAAGGCCACTTATACTCCAGAGGGCTGACAGTCTCAAGCACAGACAAAAACATGCAAGATGCATGAGACTTTCTCGATTTTTACAATGAAGTCTACAGCACCACAAGAATTTCATTTGGACAAGTTGTGTTCCGTTTGGTTACACTAATATGTATTTCCTGAACTAAATCTTACCTTGTTATCAAATATTTATCTGATATCAGTGCCGCTTATGCAGAGTCAAATTAAAATCATATTTTTCAACCTTATTCATATGACATAGAGTTGACGTTGCCTCTATTGCTGTTTGTTTCTTCATTATTCATTGAGTGAAGAAAAATTGGCCGTAGCTCTTATGGAAAGAGTACGTTTATTACACCTTGGCTCTAAGCTATTAACCTGCCTGTATTACAGTGCCACAATATATTTTTTACAAAAGATTTCAGTATATTACACTCATTTTTATTTGCCCACACAAGTAAATGTGAGCATTATTTTCTATATCTAGTTGACATAAATGAACCATACTTACAATATCACAATATTTGCATAGGTGTGGAATATAGAATATTATTATATCTATTTATCTTTTATCTTCTACTGATCATAGAGATTTATTATTTCCAGTTTAACTTCCAGCAGTTATTTTTGGTTAGTGTCTATCTTATTGCTTTTATAAAATATCAGTGAATTTATATCATCAGTGACAGAGTTAATGTTATCACCAACCTAAAGGCAAAGCTAAATTACCTACCACCCTTCCAGTTGTAGAGTTCCTCTGTTCATTTCTCCTTTTTTCTTTTTTTTAATTTGAAATCTTTTGTTTCTGCTGTTTACCTACCTTATTGGTACTTTATCCCTAATGCCACCATATTCTTTTTTACTATACACATTTACTATATAATTATTATTATTATTATGTGTTGTCTATATCCCTCCTTCTGATAATATCCATAACTTTTTCATAAACTTCTCCTGCAGTTCGTGTCCTCTCAGTAGTTTTGACTCATCAAAGGTAGAAGAAAGCAAATATTAGAAGTAAAGTTGAGTCCAAGAAGAAAGAAGGAGGGGGTAGAAGGTGGTTTTAATTTTGATTTTATTTATCATTACCTTACGCTGATTTGACTGGTAATAAATTAAATGAATTTCCCTAAGCTGAGTTTGTTTGCTTGTGATTTTAATCAGTGAGTGATTTCTCCCCATCCTTATCTCAAACCAGGACCCTTTTGTTATATTTTTTCTTCCCTGTCCAGCTGAGGAGGGAAGGGATAAAGTAGCTTTATTGGGTACCTGACATCCAGCTAAGGTCAAATATACACACTAAAAAATAAAAAAATAATTATCAAACTTTTTTATTATAAAAGTGAAAAGATTTCCCTGTGCTGGCTTTATGTGATTTCACATAAAGTCTCTAAGTAACTTAATTCACTTAAAAATGTTATTTTACATTTCTAAATAGAGATTTTTCAAAATCCATGCCACCTATTCATGATTTCCACTCCAGATAGAGCTAGTAGGGTAGATTCTCCAGTAGAAAGCCATGTTACTAACACTGTTTTCAGAAACTTACTATTTTGATCAGACTGTTTTTGAGCTTGTAGTACATAGAACCTCTTTATAGAGTTTAAGTATGCATAGATTTTTAGATGGCAAGCAAAAACTATACATATTCAGGGCATTAAACAAAATGTTAACTTTACAAAGTCAATGTTCAGAGCTGTCGGACAGTTAAAAGATTTTGTAACAGATTTTTTGAAAATTACTTAAAAATTACTTCATTTTTTCTATATTCTTCTGAGGTATACAATGAAGTATTTAATATTTTAAGTAAAATAGAATTCTCTAGTAAAATCAAGGATCATAGAAAATAGTTGCATTTTTTCAAGGATAAAATAGGACTCTTTAGATGGAATTTCTTCCTAAACCATAAATTAATTATTTGGACCTATGTTTTCCTCCTTAAATCAGTGGTGAAGGAACCAAATACTGAGCCTACTATAGCCCAGGAAAATTTTAAGGCAAAATTGCTTTGATAATTGTCTACGACTTGAGCACAAACCTTTATTCTGTCTACAGGATGCCTGAATTTGGAATACCAATTGTCAGAGTTAATCTGGACCAGCTATAATAAATTTACACATGATAAGATCCTATCTGGAAAAAGGCTGAACACGGAAAGAATGTGTAGAAGCAAAAAAAGACATTAGCTCAAACTGCAGGAAGCTAATTTAATTTCAGCATAAAATTCTTTCTGGGAATAGATGAACAAAGAAGGTAAAAAGCTGACTTTTAATGACTACTATTGATTTCACCAGTGACAGGATTCTACACCATCCATTGTACTGAAAAGTTCATATTTATTATGTATAGAGAAAAAAAACCAGCAGGAGATGACATTATCAAAAAGTCTAAAAGTTAATTTTGCTGACTGCATCATAAAATGAAGTCCAGAGGATACAAACATATTAAACTTTAGGATAAAAGCCAAATATTTCGTTTTACTATAAAATCAGAGAAACTCTTAAATTCAAAGAAGTCATTCATTATTTTTTTTTATCACCAGAACATGGGTAGACATTTTTCAGATGTTGCCTACTAGAGAAAATCTGTAGGAAAGTTTGCTTATCTGAATTTTTGATTACCACAGAGAAATATTTAATGGTTCTGGTTCAACTTTTAAAACAGAAAAACACCCTCACAGTCATTATGATCGTTCATGTCTGAATAAAAGCTAGATCTCCCCAATTACCCTCATTTTCGGAGTGTTTCTGACTTAAGCATCATGCCTGTGCAGAGCCTTTTTTCAAGTTAAAATACCGAATTTACACCTTTTAGAAAATTGTCAAGGACTGAAGGAATATGGAAACTCAGTTGACACTGATTTCAAGAGAACAATGACAATTTACAAGATCAGAGAATGACATTAAAGATGAGTCTGTAATGTCACTACTACTTGTCAATTAACATGTCAGAAGTTAGTGTCTTATCTATTCCTCTCTGTGAATAGACTTCAGCTTTCCAAGGTTAACAGTTTTGCTACTTACAAGAGTACTCATTTTTCATGCAACAATTTTTTAAGAAAAGAAATATAAATTTAAAGTTTCCTAACAATATGGAAATCAAATGTGGCAGTTTTACATCGATTTCTTTAAAGTAACTGGGCAAATAAAACCCTGTTACATCTTCAAAGACATCATATTTATCATACCTCCATTTTTGTCACCCTGAAGCTTCTCTACCTAATGATTTCCAAGTTCTAGTGCTTGGAAAAACTGCAATGTCTTGTTATTTTTAAAAGATTTCTAACAGCAAGGGCTATTAAAGAGCTTGATTATGAGATGTTATTGTTTGATAAATGTCTTGAGACCTTGTAGTGACTGTCCTTGTCGTGATCTGTTCTGCGAGAATCATATTTTTTAATTATCTGAAGGGTAAGAACAATAAATACATTTTATGTCTCCTCTATATTTGCAATGTATGGCTCCAAAAGCCTTGAGGACAGATATATTCCAAATACATTAAACTGTTATTACACATTTGCTGAACACATATTGTTTGAGCAATCAATATTTTACTGCGTTTCTTAAAAAATACTCAGCTTACTTTGCTTTAGCAGCAATTCTGTTTTAACTACCATAAAGCTGTCCATCTGAAATGACACACTGTGCACTACAGAGGA
The DNA here is from genome assembly GCF_025592945.1 of Manacus candei. NCBI lineage: Eukaryota > Metazoa > Chordata > Aves > Passeriformes > Pipridae > Manacus > Manacus candei. The sequence goes on from NW_026138097.1 coordinate 22,120,993, forward strand.
AAGGTATTAATACAAATCAACCTAATTGTTTATCGAATGTAACAGTTTATATTACAGGAAAAATGCCAAAGGGCATTCTGGGACTTGTAGTCCTTTGGTACTCTGTTGCACATGCTCAGTGGAATGCTCAAATGTGATTGGTTGAGGTCACCAGTTATGAATTATCACGGTTTGAATTGTCTGTATAAGCTCTTGTTGTTCTTAATAAATTTGATTCAGTTGCATGCCTCACATGTGATGGGGTCTGTGAACCCAAATGCTACAAATGAACACTCTGGAGACACAAAGTTTTATTTTATGTTTTTCCAGGATATATTGAATCTTGATCTTTTAATTGTTCTCTGATGGGTTTGGTAGCACACTAGACCTTCATGTTGCAATAGCTGGTTGCAGTCTAGATATGACCCATGCAGTGGCTGATCTGCTTCTGTCTACACCCCACAGTTCGTAACACTAACATATGAAGGACTGAAACAGTATGTGGTGAGGGACGTGATGTAAACCTGAGGGGAAAAAACTAAGCATGGTATCAAAGCAGCAAAGTTACGAGTTTGAGTGTTAAAGGGAAGCAGAGAGAGGCAGATAAGTTCTGTGAAAAGACAGTAAAAGGAAATATTGCAGGGAATCTTATGAAATTTGACAGAATGGAGTGTGTACACATTGGCTCTGCAAAGGTAAGAGACATCTAGGAAAAAGTGAATAATATTTGAAGGATACTTACAGCTAAATCTTCAAAAAATTATTTAGAGTCATATGAAGTAGCTAGAAGCAGAAAAGGAATCTGGGCAGCTGAATCGGAAAAGAACTTTAAAAATGTACCAAGAAGTACTCTGACAGTACTACTCTGAACTGGGGGACAGTTTAATGAAATTTAATAAAAGTCAATTATTTTTGAAGTTTACACAAAAGCCAGGCAAAACCACTAGAAAGTTGTCAGATTTATAGTGTCAGAAAGGCCTCCTTTATGTCACTTTGTATGAATAGCTTTCATAAGTTTCGATAGGTTTGGATGGAAGAATATTTACCGGAAACAAATGGCTGTAAAGTGGAAAAGTATGTGTTCAGTAGGAAGTGTGTACAAGCTCATGGACAAGATCTGGCAACCAGAAGTCCTGCTGGATATACAAGACTCAATAAAGTTAGGACAGCATGAGTTTGTTGCTTCTGTAGAAGGGCACTAAAACACACTTGGCATAAAGAAAAGGTCATGTAACTTGGGCCACATCCAAGATTGCAATAGCTGGTTTGTGCCATAGCTGCTTTGTACAGAGGAAGACTACATCATTACATAAACACCTGATGAAATAAACATTACTCTGAAGAACTTCCTGAACTCCCACCTAAAAGAAAAATGGCATTGGTATGTCCCACTGCTCCCGAGGAAAGAGCTGGGCTTGGTCCCCAACTGCAGCTCCAACTGGGTAACTACAAAAGGACACAAGAGTGAGTGAGTGAGTGACTACTGTGTGGACATTTACCTTTTAGTAATAATAAGAGCTTGACTGTATAATAATAATAAAAATAATTTAATTAATAAAATGCTTCATAGAAAGGCTTCAGAGGTTGTGATCTGCATCTTCCTCTGACTTAACCACCAAATACTCTGCCTTCAATTCAATGCTTCTGATGTCATTCAGTTTAAGAACATTATACATCTTTGGTACTCAACATGTCAGGGAGACAATGTTGGCCAGCTGGCAAGCATATGCAGCTGGCTTGACTCCCAAATCTAACACCAGGCTTCAAAGTGTTTGTGAAAAGAAAGTCTCTTAGGCTTTACATATTTCAATTTTTCAGAAAGGGAATGAAACAAAAAATTTTTATCTTCTTTGTAAAAAAGATTTGATGAAAATAATTAGAAGCATTTAATATTAGCATTTCTTTTCAAAGTTACAAAGAAAATCAAAACCAACAGTTCATCTTCTTGTCTAAGATTCTGCATCCAGACATTTTAAAGAAATTATCTCTGCTGATTTAACTTATATGGAAAGGATCATTTCCTTTATGAACAGAAGTTTTATAACAGCAGTGAGTAATTAGACAAGTCTCATATTCTGGACTGTTAAAGCAACATTTTTATTGTAATTTCTTCAAGTAAACATTTTTAGATTTCAAGTGAGGTATTTTGGTACTATAAAATTCAGCTTTACTGCTTATTCTTTTTTGTATTTTCAATAATGCATATCAGAACTCTCTGAGGAAGACAAAGTAATAAGAAGTGGTACATATAAATATATGAAGAATTAAAGTGGACAGGGTAATGGTTGTTTGTTGACAGTATATTTAATTTCATTGTTCCTGTATCCCATTTGGGTTTTGCATATCTTCAAGGTGATTTTATTGACATATCTCTTTCTCTTTACATTTTGCTGGAGAAGATTTGCATGTTGTGATAAAAAATTCTTTCCTATGATATTTCCTTCCCTTTCTGGTGGAGGTTGGCCTCTTCTCCCAGGGAACTAGCAAAAAGACAAGAGGACATAGCACCAGGATACACCAGGGGAGGTTCAAGTTTAACATCCAAAAGAATTTCTTTATGGAAAGGGTTTTTAAGCACTGGAAAGGAATGCCTAGGGAGGTGGGGAAGTCACCATCTCTGGAGGTGTTCAAGAAGTGACTGGACATAGCACTTTGTTACATGGTCCAATTGACAAAGTGTTTGGTAAAAGGTTGCACTAGATGATCTTAGAGGTCTTTTACAACCTAAATGATTCTATGATTCCAGTAATATTATCTCATTTTTTATGTTGTGTGTCAGGTTTTTCCCTTCCATGTTTATACTATCTCTCTATAATTTCTCAGAGATTTTTTCTTTTCCTGGGCTTCTATTGACATTTTCTTTCTTTAGATGAGTGCATTACAATTAACATATTAATTATTGTTCTCTAATTTTAATTATTATTCTTATTACTGCTTGGTCTGAACACCCAGAATCTTCAAATCCTGAAAATTGATCTTTGTCTACAGAAGTCACTGAGAAAAGTTCAGCATTTGGGTGGCTCAGTTTTCCAAGACTGAGAAGCAGCTGAGCCTGGGTCTGAAGAAAAGAAGTACAAAAAGGGTAATTTTATTATTCAGCTTCTGCAGACTTCCTTTAGACACAGGGATCTCTGTGGCGAAGTAAAAATTTAAATTATTCTCTCAAAAATATCTCATAACTTTATGGTCACTCCTCCTAATCTCTAAGGGGTCAAGTTTCTAGAGTTTACTATATTCCGAATATCAAAAGCTGTCTGAGCCTTACTATGCATGACTGTATTTAATTGACACTTGGGAGCTACTGCAGACTACAGTAATTTTTCCTTGCCAGAACAATTTCCTTATACATAATATGTAAAGTTCAGCTAGTTATTCTTCATAATTTATAAAATTTGCAAGGCCCTATGAGGAATTAGGGACCTCAGGTGATGGACACTTTGCTTGCACACTCTAAAAGACAAATACAGGAGAAATGTCCTATTATATAAACTGAGAATTCAAACTGTTGAAAAAACTCTGTGCGTTGCCACTTTAGACAGGCAAATGTGGAGCAAAAATAGTTTAGGAAACTTATTTGTGAAAGAATCTGGTTGTGCAGCTTGAGGCAGTGTTCTCTGGGAATGCTTTAGTTCAGAAGCAACCTTGCTGGTTCACCTGAATACCTCTCTATAGTCTGCTGACTGTATTGACTAGATGTTCACTGACTATACTGAGTCTTAGACATCAAGTTAAGAAGCTGACAACTGCATGTAAGGCAGCTGAATTTCAGAGGTAATCTGGAGCTGAGTCCTATCTTTAACACCTGGATATTTTTGAAAACTTAAGTAAAAGTAACTTGCTTAACTGAACACAGGAACAAAAGAAACGGCATTAGAATTGACTATTGGACCATCAAATTCCCTAAAGATATTTAGGCAAGACTGATAGCTGAACACCTGTTTTTCACACACTCTGGTTTCCCAACAGTAATAAATATTTCACAGCACCTCATCAGAAATTTTAGAGATGAGAATACACCTTGTATCATATCAAAGCCGGGAATGGGATCCAGATCTCAGATTCAAAAAGAGTGTCTTAGTAAGAACAGCCCTTCTTCCCACCTTGGAGAAATTAGAACATATTTTTCAGCTCTGTATGAAACTAATGGGAAATCTGAAATATTCAGACAAAGGATAATTTGTTTTAAATAGCTTATGAGGTCTAACATTGCCAGACTACACGGTAAAAATCAGCTTTGGTGTGCTGTGCATAACAGTTTTATGTTTGTTCTAGAACTAAGGTGGCTGAGTGACTCACTCCTTGCATTTGAAGAAAACTCAGAGACAGAATGACTTTCTCAAATTGGCTTATCTAGTCAGCAGTTCTGAACATAAAACCTGATGACTCACTTTGTCATATTCTACTTATATTTAGATTAGAACTGGTCACTGTCCTGTCATTTTAAAATATTTTATTACCATTCTCTAGATAGGCCTAGATTTTTATGCCAATCTTCTTTTATTATGCTGGACTGCATAATTTTTCCACCTTCATTTCCTTTCTTCAGTCTCAAGGTAGCTCTTGAAAGGTGGTTGGAAAAAAATAGCCAAAGACTTTACATTTTACAGAGACATGCACTAAGGAATGACAAAGGACTGCTTTATAGCTGAGGTGAAGGTGAAATCTTTATGAAAAATTGCTTCCAAAAGCTAACAATACTTTTTTACCCTCTGTAAGGTACCCATATTAATATGGGAACGAAAAGGATTACTAAAAAAATGTAGCTGAGAGCAATTAAGTTGTGTCTAAGAGAAGACTTTCGTTGCTGTTAATGTTGCCATAACGTAAACCTTAGCACGTCCCATGTGGTTATAATCAGCCATTAGCAGGTGGTTTATTTAACCTACGTCTTATGGCAATATACCTAATTTTCATTATCCTTTAGAATCTTACCCTGTACAGTATCACAGAATTTTGTTAAGAAGTTTCTATTCTCCCTCACCATGGAAAGATTCTTTCTTGCTCTCTCAGAATAAAGGAAAAGACTAAATTTTGAGATTTTCAATGTTCAGGTACGCTGATCAGGAGCTCTGCCTCTTGGAAGACATGTAACAAACCACTGACTGAAATGGCCCTTTGCTGCAAAGACTAGTAAAAGCAGTTAGAAAGTAAGACGTTGTCAAGAACACTAACTAATCTTCACTTGAAAAGCAGAAAAAGTTCCCTCGTTTTACCATGGTCTTTCTTCATCTACAGAAGACATAATGTTTTTCTAGCTATGGGGCTATAGAGTTGATGCTTTTAACTGTCAGTTACTTCTTTTCATTGTAAAGTCTGATTTTCTCTTGGTTGTATTTTTTTAGATATTTTCTTGGCTGTTTTTCTAGAAGCCCATTCTTCTATGCTACTTTTAAATTCCGTGGCAGGTTTTACCCTCAGTTCAAATAACTATCTACTTTTCACCTTCGTCAATATAAAGTCAGGGTGAATAGTCTAGTAAACTGCACTTAATTTATCAATTAACATAGACCAACTTACTGCAGTAAAACTGGTTGGAGTAATCATACCAAAATCCTTAATGTTATAGATTTTTTTGGTTCTGGCAAAAATTAAATCTGGAATCAGAAGTGGGGAAAAAACACACTGGCTAACAACCATTGAACACGCAGGGGTTTGTTGTGGTTTTTTTTGGTGTATGTTTTTTTTTTAATGCTGTGTTTGGCATTTACTATCTTTTGCTAATTTCCATACTCTTTTGAACACTTCTATTTGTTGTTGTTTTTTGAGTCATGTCATCCTACTCTCTCTTATTGCCTGCTATTTTCCTTCTTTACCCTGTAACTGGCAGTAACTCGTAGTTTCAAATATACTTCACAAATGCTTTTTTGATTCCTTGAGATAGGGAGGTAAGGTTCAAGGAGTAGTGAAAATGGTATGGGAGAGACAATGTGAATACTGTTTATCAGTATACTGTCTATGTTTTGTGCTTGATCTCTTTTCCTTTCAGTTCAAGAATCTGCAGACAGTTTTTAATGCCTGTATCTTCACACAGACTTCCAACTGAAAAAGAACTGGTGAAGGAAATTAAGATCCACTGTTGGATTAACTTCATAACTCCTCTTTCCCTAAAGGAAACTTGGTTTGTATAATATAGCAAATATGATCTTCTTTGAAATGCAAGTCTAGGTGGAAGTTAGTCAGCTCTAGTCAGCTCTGCAAGATCTGTTGGCTTTACTTGATTTTGAAGTGGAAAGAGGATATTTTATGGTTGGGTCAGGGTTTTTTGTGGGTTTTTTTGTTTGTGTTTTTGGTGTGGTTTTTTTTTTAATACGGAAGCAAAGGAAGCAAGAATCTTTCCTTTATTGTTGATAAGTTATCCTTAAAAAAAGAAAAAAAGAAAAAAATCTTTAAAATAATATAAATTAAATCTCTATCCAAAAATTTCTATCTTTGAAATATCTCTCAAATTAGACTTCAAAGAAAAAAAAGAATATTCATAGTTTCTTTTTTTCTTTTAAGAGATGTTTCCCTTCTACATGGAATTTGATTATCTCAGAAAACTTCTATAGTCACAAATTTTGAAGGATAGCTTTAAAACTACACTGGATTTCACTGAAGAATTTAAAAAAACTCAGTAACATGGCTAATGTGATGGTAACTGATGTGATAGGTATTGTCATGAAGTTACATCATACAAAGAAAAAAGTGATGCAAATGTTTAGTTGGCCTTTAAATCACCCTCCTTTTCTTCCTTCTCTGGTCACCACAACTAACTGTTCATAGGAGATATTATAATTCTGCGGTTTCTTTGCACTAAGGATGCAGGACTGGGCCCTCACATGGAAACCATATTATCTTAAGCGTGGAGTTACTGACTAGTCTCTCTACCTCTATACATTTTCATCTAGATCACTATTAGCTCAGGTTTGTCTACCTATATTTTGAATATAAATCATAATAATAATCTGTTTGAAGTACCTTGTCTATATGGCAGAATATTAATGTGGAATTTGCATAAAGGATAAGCACAACTGTTTGTTTTTTTGAAAATCTGCAGAAGAGCAGGACAACCCCTTCCCCTAAACACACACACACACACACACACACACAAACACACACACATACTGTTTTTGATTCTTAAGATAAATATTATTTGTCTAAAGTGATTGAACACTTGAAAAAAACTAAAAGCTGAATATGTTTATTTGTGGTGATTAAGAATTGGAAGAAATACTGCAGCATAGGATTTCCCATTTATTATTTCGTTTACTTGCTATATTTATTCAGTTCTAGGACTAATTTTAGGTCTGTGTAAAGTGCATAGTAATCTAGATGTGAGCAGCATGGAATCTACTTATTTTCCTTTATCAACACCAGAACAAGTACAGCATGACAAGAAACAGCAAAGCAATTTCAAGTTCCTGAACGTGCTTATTGTTTTTTTTATTTTATTTTATTTTATTTAAGATTAGTGTAATATAAAATGGGAAAAAATAAACTAACCTCATTTGGAAAAGCAACCTCACGGAAAATACAAGTTTCTGCACATCTTAGATTTTAATATAATCTTTAAAGATGGATTTTGGGGATTAGCTGTGAGCTTAATGACGTAATGGGTTTCTGGGATGCTCTTTTTTTTTTGTGAATGACTTCAGGTTTTCCTATATCTAAATGCTTTGTCATCAATTCAGAAGGCATAAATATGATCTATATGAATATATACATTAGACTACTTCCAGGACTGAGAAAAAATGTTACAGATAAAAATTATGTTTTCAGATCACTTATAAGCATATGTTGAAAGAATATCACTGAAGGATTTCAGCTTTCTTATGGGTATTGTTTCTGGACTTTATGTGACATTACAGAATTATACAAAGACTTAATAATTCAGTCCAGAAGGGACCTCAGAAGGTCTCTTGCCCAACCTCCTGCTCAAAGGAGGGTCACCAGGGATCACCAGGCTGTTCAGGACCTAATCCTTATGCTCATATACTCATAACTTCCCCTTTCCTGCACAATGACTATGAGGCCTGAAGGCCCTTAATTCTTTCAGCCCATAACCCACATTTCAATTAAAACGATTTAAAATTAAAATTATTATTTCACTGAGATAGAGGGTCACTTTTACAGTTCCTAATCTTGCATGACCTAAGCGCAGTAACCTTGATTTACAGTGCCATAAGCTGATATTTAAGCAGGCAGTGTTCATTCATTAAACACTCATTTTAAATTCCTCTGTAATAAGCAATTAGCTTGCCAAAGTCTTATACAATGTCATATATTTAGGCCACTGACATACAAAATTTCCTTGTACCACAGAAAAAAAAATTGTATGACACTAAGCATACAAGTTTCTCAAAAGATTGGCCTTTGCAGCAATATAAAAAGCTTAACCCCTGTGATCCATACTAAGGATCAAGTAATGTTCCCTTTGTACGGGGCTTTTATTAATGTCTTATAACTGAGTAGTGAGCAGTAACAAACTGCAAGTACTAGAGCAGAACATCAAGAAAAACACAGAGATTTTTCTGTTTCTATACCTTTGAGTGCTTTAACATAGCTTCCAGTTGAGAGTTCTGTCTTACAATTGGAATAAAAGATATATTTCATAGGGACTTTTGACAACTAAGATTTTCATGTGTGTGTGTGAGCACAATCCTGTTTTACCTACAAATTATCAGCGTATAGATTGTATTCATCTCAGCACAAAATGGAATGAATGATGCAATCCAATTGAAAACAGCAAACCTTGAAACTATAATAGGAGATGAGCTCAGCTGAGGCCAGAGAGAAGCAAATTTCAGGCTAATCCTTAAAACAGCCTGACCTCAAGTCAAACAAGAGTGGTGATTAGGTTTACTACATGTCGTACAGCAATTCACAGCTTTCCAGGAATATATTGTGAGCTACTGTGCTGAGCCTTGAACAATCTTTACTACACAGACAAAAAGAGAAACAGATTTCAGGGAGGAACTAAGGCATTAGTCCTTTTAATCTCTGTTTATATTTCTATTTTACTATCTCCCAAGACAAAATAGTGGCTTTCAGCTGAGGTGTGTAATTCATACCAGTGCAGAGACTCACATTACCACGGAGTAATGCGTTTACCACTCCAGTTTCTTTAAAGAAACAAGATACAGGATGGGGATCATCAAAGGAGACATGCAATTAAACTGTCTGTGAGAGACACTTTAATGTAAATTCCTCTGGTTAGCAGAAATGAGGACTTCTATGAAGCCCAATTAAAAATAGTTTGTCAGACTGTAAACCAGGCGTACATGCCCTACGGAGACTGTCACAAAAACCTGGGGTCTAGTGTACATAGGGTTGCCATGAAAAGGAAGCTTTCTTTGGCAGAACTGAATCACTAGACTGTAATCCGTTTTCCTTTACAATGCAAACAAATCTAGTATGTTGTAATGTTTTTGATTTTACAGATTAAAGCACAGATTAATACACCATTTCCATATTTTCTTTCTGATCCTGTAGTCATGATAGAAGGTCATGGTTTATAATTCCAAAACCTTTCTCATCTCAAGCACTCCCCAACCCACCTCAGAGGAAACTGGTTTATGATAGAAAAATTATAGTTCTTCCTGGGAGTAAAAAACAAAATAATTAGACTGGCAATTCATAGAAATTATTTTCATGAAGAAAAAATAAAAAGAGAGGAGAAAAAAGAAAAAAAACACTACAGGATTAATAGAAACCATGGCTTCATAGCTTTAGATATACCAGCCATTACAAAAGTGACAGCTTCTTCTAATTCTTGTATGTCAAAATTCAAATACAGAAACTTTTTCTATTTTCCTACTTCTCACTGTACATTACTGTAAGTTGTAAAAAACAGACTCCTCAGTAAATCCTGTATACACAACACCCTGAAGAAATTCCTCTCTAGCTAAGCGTAAGAGGTGATATTTTCAAGTACTGGATAAGCCACTGACAGGAAAGAGCTCTACAGAACAATCTACAAAAAGAAATAAAGCAGTCGGTGTTAGAGTTTATATACCCTTTTTTTGTCCCTTCTCACTGTAATGAGTGTGCAACAGTTCTCGCTCAGTTAACCTTATCTTATTTTAGCTAGATTTGATCCAAAAATACAGTGACTTCTCTTCATAGACAAGATAAGGCCCTGTGACCTAGCTGTGAGAAAGCAAAGAGCATAAGCATGGCAGGGCTACAGTATTTCTAAAAGCACAAAGGAAAAACAGTGTGTGCCTGGGGACATGTGTGTAGCAGTTCAGTGTGTGTGAGCCACTCAAGACCTTGGGCTCCAATTCAAGACAGTACAGGGAGAGGTACCTCCTCCCAGGTGCTCTTCTACAGCCATCCTCCCTCCTGTTATGGCTGGGCTGCTATAGCAATTGTCTAATCCCTCCTGTTGTAGGGTCAGGTATCTTACCCTGCAGATGCTCCTGCTATATCCCTACCTTTTCCTTATCCTGGTTTCAGGTGTGCCACCTCCTCCACACATGCTGACACTTACCTCTTCTCACATGTGTCCTTTTTCACATGAAAGCCCTGAAGAGGTAAAACATAAATCTCACACGCAAACTCTCACTTTTTCTTTCATATTCTGAAACCATAAAAAGATGTTGGTCTGTGCTTTTTCTAAACCTGTACAATATACAATATATTGCTTGTTTTCAGACTTTCCATAGTGCTTATCATCCTGCCAAGCAGATTTTAAAAAATGTAATTGATATTCATAAATACACACTTAAGCAGACTTGTAATATGTTACTTCATTGTATCTTGCCTGCAATATCTTATTCTATCTCACCTAGGAAGGCTCAGAAATATCATTAGACTTTCTAGGACTCAGGAACTTTCCATATATTTTACACCATGCAAATGTCAAATTCTCCAGGCTAAAAGAAAACCATCCACAAACACACAGGTAGGGAGATTATTGATGTCTCTTTAATATGATGACAATTTACTAAGCTTAACAAATTGACCTTTAGACTTATAAATTTCCAATCAGAAAATTCTGGCAGATAATAATGGTACTAAATAAAAGTAACTGAATAACCTACCCCACTTTAATAAAGTTTTGACTTTGTAAAATACAATTTACATTGTAAACATACAACTGCAATGTACTTTAAAGAAAAACCCAAACAAATCCTGATGAAACACTTAATGGATTTCCAACCTCTGTTTATGTTCAGTAATTTGTGTTATAGTTTTGTTTTATCAAAGATTCTCAGCTATAAGAAGCATTCTACTTTTGCCCACCATCATTATTTTTGAAACAGAACCGTGTTTACCGTTTATGACTCTTCGATAGCATGCATGTTTCTTCATAAACTTGGTAAAAAAATACAATCAGAAAAACATATTCCCGAAAAAATGTAATAGGCACTGAATAAGTCACTGTGCTATCCTAATGAAAATATGAAGCAGTTAATTTCAAAACTATGTACAAGTACATAATCAAGATACTTTTGACAGGGAAATGGCCCTGCATATTAAAAAAAAAGAAAACTTAGATACTTTGGCTTAGATACTTTGGAGCAGCACAGGAGAACTCCTGTTAGTTGCCAGGTAACTTTCTTTGGATCGGTCATTTTCACCTCATACTGAAGAGTCAGTGAAAGATTGAACTCTGGCCCAAAATAAAGATATATTCCTTTCTTCCATTGTGTACTATCTATTAAATCATTATTGAATTTAAAATGGCACAGTATTCTCATTTTATATACCATTTGTTTGCTTTCAGGCACTCAGAGTATTTAGCTACCCATGAATAAATGTCAAGAGAAGTAAAATAATACTGCTTCATCTTCAAATCAATGCATTGTATTTTGCAAGTTCTCCATTCCATATCCCACTGGAAATACATGTATGAACAGTTCATAGTACTTGGTCTGACCTATGGATTTTGAATCTTCTCTTTGTCAGAAGTTAATTGTGCTAGTTTACCAAGCTCTGGTGAAGCTTGGCTCATGACTCTAAAGTGCTGATACCTGTATTGCCTGTGTATTTTGAGAGCATTATGAAACCTCTGTAAATCCTCCTAGGTCTCTACCTTTTTTTAATAAAGATAGCCACTGATAAATATCATGAAGACAATTTTTATTAACAAGTACATTAGGATTCCATATGATCTTATCATAACAAGAGATTAGTTTCATAAGAGCTCCATTTTACAAGAAAACAAGGATGAACAACAAACCAAATTGTTCTTGAAATCCTATACTGTCTCAAAAAGAAGTCTGCAAGTGTCAGCTAAGTTATTTACTGAAGATGTGTAATATTTATCTTCTCTATAAGATAGATAGTTCTTTAGATGGAGCTTTATTATTTTTTTAAATCTTCATTTCAACAAAATTCAGGAAACCTTCAAATTTGAACTTCTATTCAATCATTTTAGTAATCACTCCAGAATCTCTCTTTAAAAAAATATTTAGTTTTTTTATGATCAGCATTCTTTGTCAAAGAATTAACATTGTATATATTGTATTTCTTGTGAAAATTTCAGACAGACTGCTTTTAAAATTCAAGGGAATTGTCATCTATAATTTTCTTGCATATCAAGATCTAGGCATTCTTTCAAATTTGTGTTCTCTGCAATTGAGAGGAGGTTTTAGATAATGCAGATCTAAACCATGTAAAATAAAAAAAAGAGAGTGAATAATGGTTTAATGGCAGATTTATTTTGGGATTCCATAACACTACCATCTTATCCATCTTATTTAAATACTATATTTCCTAGTTTTTCCAAAATGCTTTGATACTCTTATTGTCAATGTTTTATGTATAAAGAAAGTGAACTGATATGTATGCCATCTGGATAACGAAACTATTAAATTTAACAATCCTCTTCTATTAAACCATCTTTAGTTTGGTTTTAAAATTTATGGTTTATTTGAAGAAAATTTTTAGCATCCCAGTAATATCAGATTTGATGGGGCACCAATTTGCTATTCAGATTCATAGCCTTTAATATAACATTCAACAATCAATAAATATTACATAAATAAATTATTCTGATTTTCATCACATCTCCTTAAAACAGATAGATAAGATGAGTGACAAGGAAAAGAACCTCAAAAGTAAATTCATCACAGTAAGTATGTGAATATCTCAAGCTTTCAAACCTCTTAATTTTACAATAATGAGGATGGCTTTATTTGTAAGACACTGATGGATGAGTTGAGCTGGAATTTTCTTGAAGGAGTCTATTGCATATAGCTTGACTTTATACAACTAATTCTTACTTTATTTTAGATTTAAGATTTTTTTGGTGCAAAACCAGGGTCCAAATTGATGCTTATTTTGGTGTTACAGCTATAAAGAAACTGATTCTTTTCAAACAACAATTTGCATGTTTACATTTTTGCTTCCTCAGCTGAATGCCAGTTAAAATTTCAGGTACAAATAAACTATAAGTGAAAATTTGAGTAGTTAAGTCTTTAACTACCTTAATGAAAGAACAAGACCAAAGAGCTATTTGTTTTTGCATTTTATAAACTGCAAATGTGTCTGGGGAAATGTTCATGCCAGCCATTAGCAAAGATGATTTAAATAAAAAGCAGAAGAGGAAATGAACATTTCTGGTTGCAAAATCTTGCCAGTGGTCTTTCTAGTGATCAACAAGGCAATTGTAAATTTTGACATGAAATCCACTCGCTGCCTCATTCACTCTGTCTGATTACACGACAAACTTTTGACGTGCACAAATATACCAGAAAATGTACATAGCACAGGATATAAAGTAGCTATAAAAACACAGAATAGTGACTAACACACACACAAAAAAGGTAACAAGGTATATCAAATACTAGACCAAGCAACAGGATGCCCTTGTAACTATCACCTTTCTTAGACATGCAAGCAGTCTGCAATGAGATGAGGAAGGGGCAACTTCCCCCCTATCCCTGAAACAACTCCTTGGCATTGCCTAGTCACCACTTTCCAACTGCCAGAAAACAGAAATTATCTTACTAGAGGAATAACTACTATGAGGTCATGATAAAAGAACCATCTGTCCTACTCCCCCTCAGAGAAGGAGATAAATCTTGTGCTTATGTCTAGATCTGCAAGTAATATATTACTTAAGAAAAGGAACCTCTTAGTGATAACTTTAAATGGAATTCTCTGTCCCTTCATTTGATCCCAGTTGTGAATGTAAGCTGATGGTATCATTCTCACCTTTAATCCCTTCTTTAAGTGCAAATGTATGTTATCAGGTGTGTTAACCAGATGTTGCTTAATGTTTATGGAAAGCTTTGTATTTTATGTCCTCCTTGGCAATTGTTTTAGAAGACCTGGTATTGGAGCTGCAGATCACATCTTACTTGGCAATCTTGTGTTCAGCAAGTTGTAAACCAAACTTTGCTTGAAACTGAGTAGGGGGCACCTCCCAAACGACCACCAGAGACCACTTCAGAGACCCTGAAGAGGCCCACGCTGGTTCAGGAAGAAGTATTGGGGTTGTGCAAGCTGAGTGACTAAGCATTAGATAGGTGGGCTTACGTAAACTTCAGTGTACAAGTTATTTTGCTTTTTCCTTCCTGGTGTGCTTGATTTGTGGAAAACTTCCACCTTGCACCCTGTGCAGAATAAATAAACAATATCTCCTTTCTAAACCTGACGTTTTGTCCATGTTTAGAGAGTTATCAAAATTCAGCAACACTGGGATAAGGCTATACTACAAGCTACCTTTAATTTTCCAGTAGGCTCCACTCTCCCCCATTTTGTCACAGGTTGCACTTCTTTGCACTTCTTTGCACCTATTGCACTTCTTTGAAACTTTTAATGGAAAAAAAAAAAAGGAAACAAAATTTCTTGTTCTGGAATTATTTTACTACCGTAAGAATTTGCAATGTTCGATCACTGTAATATCTAGAAGGGTAGTACTATTTCGAATTGTTACTATCTCTTTCTCTAAAATGTGTTCAAAATTTTCTATCAGTGAGGCTACTGAAGGGCACAAGAGGTTAAATGACTTTTGTAAGAAATGTACTTTTAAACATTTGTGAAAGCCTGGGTTTTGTCTAATCTAAACCAAAACTGCAGTGGTCTCCTGAAGCAAAATGGAGCATTGCCTATTCAAGCCAGTGAAGCACCTGACTTCAAATTTCTTCATATCCAAATATAAGAGTTATCTTTTCTGTAGGGAACAACTTGTTGAACAACAATTTTTTCCTTATTTCTTGATGGTGATTCCAAGTAGACCTCTCCTAGAACTAATCATACACATGCAATCCCTGCAGACTTATTACTTTCAATGGTAGGAGTAGGTATAGAGGAGATTATTATTTCTGTAACCTTTTAGATAATCTGTCATGTAATTTGAGCCACATAAATTCTGCCCAGAATTCTGTACAGAAGTTCTGTAAGCTCTGCTTGTGATACAGGATGACAAGATGCTCAAACCAATAATGAAAACCATGCAAGATCAAGGCAGAAGAAATATTCCTGAGGGAAATTTAGTAGCTTGAATTGCAGCAACTGTGATCCTTAAGCACCTAAATGTCTAACAGAGTATGTGACTTAGCCTTGAGCACCTAAATTCTATGGACCTTTTTGTGGATCTGGGCCAACATAATTAAGAATTCTAACTGATCCCACACAGCAGTTCCAATGAATTTTAACTCTCATTTTCAGCTCTCTAACCATGTACGAAGTAATGGACCCAAGAGAAATATATAAATTCCTGTATTTCAGGCCAGACTGACCTCTAACTGTCAAGAGTTGGGAGGAAATTTTGTGTGGAAATGTTATGTCTTAATTGTCTCTTACAGGGTTTCTTGAACTTTACTGTGAAGCACAAATTAGTAGTTTGATTCAGAAGAGCATTGCCTGTGCCAAAGTCTGAGGTTTGTAGCTACTATAAAAACCTTGCATCTAACTTTCAGTTGCCTAAGTCTGAATTGTAAGAAAAAAGTTTAAAATACTTTTAATAATCAAAGAATAGTATGAAATAAACTGCTTTTCTACTGTGAATTTCTAAATGAGTTTTAGAAGTGAGAGGGATTTTTTATTATTATACAGTCCTTTCACTACTACCTTATTATTCTACATTTTTAAAAGAATTAATATAGAGTCAGATTTTACAATATTCCTTGCTTATATATAGTTGCTCTGAGGTACTGCAGTGTGATAGGGAAAACCACATCCAAACACAAAATTTCGGCAGGGACTCAAACAAGTAACTTTTCTCAATTTAAGAGGAGTTTCTTGCTTATGATTGTACCTCATCATGCATAGCATGTAATTTACAACATTTACTTTTGTATTAGCTTTTGCAGTTGGAAATTATTTAAGATTTTTAAGATTTTAATGCAGGATAAATACTGATCCCTTAAATGTTTTGGTTCTGTTTTTTTTTTTTTTTGAACAATGATACTTTTAAAACATGTTTTGAAAAAATGTTAATGTACAAACTAGAACTACCAAAGAGCTAAGCATCTAAATATTCCGTGGAGGGAACCCCAAACTTTAATCTGTATAGCTTGTCAATGAACCTTTGTCTGATTCTATTAGTTGTGCAATATCTGCAAAGGTGACAAAGTCTGATTGTTAAAATTGAATAAGATAACAAGCACTATTTCAAATAAGAGAGTCCTGGATGAAGCATAATTACTTTCCAACAAGATTAAGTGGGTAACCACTACAGATCTCTACAGTGCTTCTACTAATCAACATTTAGGAAATACTAATAGATTCATTTAAGATTAATTTTAGTTATTTTAGTATTGATAAAGTAATAGTGGTTTAGTTCTTTGCAAATATTCATAGATCAGCAACAATGGCACTTATTGGAATGTTGTGTTGACTGTTGTTGCCTCATCATTCTTTAGGGCTTAGTGCTACCAAAATCTCTCTGTACACTTCATTATTGCTGGTTTCTTGTGTGCATGTTGGGGTTTTGAGACAAGCACTGAAGGACTGGAAGAAGCATGCTTTGCCAGTTGAGGCTGTCACTATCTGTCTTTAGTTCCCATGAGAACATTAGCCTAAAAGACAAGGTGGCTAGGTAGGGGCTTGTAGTTAAAAACATGAAAATTTGACTTGCATCTGGATTCCGGTAAGTCCTGAGCAGGTTACATAAGTGTTGAAATAAGGGAGTGAATTCTATCTTTCAGTTATACAAAAAGTCCAATTTCTCAGCAGTGAAGGACGGAGCTAGCCAAACCTTTTCTTTTCCTTTCCTTTTTTTCCTTTTTACCTTGCTAAAGTAAGAAAGAAATTATTCTATAAACAAACAGAACAAATAGACATTTGGGAAAATTTTGTTGTGTGCCATAATCACTTTGACAAGTTAGGCTACAAACACTCTATGGGAAAAACAATGGAATGGAAAAACTGTCCACTCTATGGAAAAACTTCTGAATCTTTGCTCTTCCTTCTCCTAAATTACTAGGAAGTGTTAAAAAGCAGCAAGAGAGAAAAACAAAAGACCAAAACTGCACAGATTTGACTGCAAAACCAGAACAATATCCAAAGTTTCTTATCTAGTTTTATCTTTTTTTATTCCATAAAAAAGCACATTTGCTGACTTTCAATTCAGATCTTATTCAATACCTTCATGTTTTTAACAAAATCAATTCTCTTATCTTCATACCACTCCAGAATTGGTTATGAAAGTAACTTGCATAAAAACAAGTTTCTTGCTTATAGCTTTTAAGTCTACCTTTAGGCAACACCTGTAAGTCCTAATTCCTCAAGAGTCATCTGCTTCCTCTCAGGGGCATATTTTCTCCCAATACTCGGTCATTCAAAACACTGTTGGAGCATTCTGGGGATACAGAGTGGTTTCTACTTAAGCATGCAAGTCTGGTACTCCATCTAGATTTCCATCCTATGGATAACAGATAGTTACCATATCTGTTAGAAATTAAACACCCAATAATATTACTTTTCTGTATAGTGGTTCCTCTTTTCTCTTTCTGTTGTGTAGATGTTTTAAAGAAATAGTAGTATACAAGCTGGCCTTGGATATATATATTCCAAACAAGAACTGATCCCTTAATATTGTTGATACAAAGGAAATAAGCTAGCTACAAGTAGATGTGAAATTCACAGCTGTTATTGCTGTTTAATACAATAAAATGAAGTTTCAGTAACAATGGATCTGCTGGGAAGAAAACAGTTTCAAACATGTCACAATGTTGAAAGCATAGGAAGGAGCAAGGAAATTATTTTAGTTTGTCCATATCCTGCATTAACAATACATTCATTGCACGATTTAATTACAGTTTACCCTGTAGTTGTAATAGACATAAAGAAACTAGGGGGAAAAAAAATCTACATATGTTATTGGATATAAGGAATAGCTCTTATATGGGAATCACTGAAGAGTCTTGCTCTATTTAGCTTTGGAGAAAAAAAGATTGAGATTTGTAAGGAAAGTAGAGACCACTCAAAATTTCATAAATATCCATTAAATCAGGAGCGGTGCAGAGACCACAAATAGGAAATGATAATTTAAATCTTGTGTTGTTAAAAATAAATAAATAAAAAAATTACACCAATAGAAGTCAAAAGTTAAAAAATCTGCAACAAGTTAAAAATGTTTTTTCTTTTCATGTGCACAGGATTTATGGAAGCAATTGCCAAAGGATGTGGTGGGACCAGATGATAGAAATGTGTTAAAAGGATATCAGACACATTTCAAGGATAGGATCTTTGGTTCTGAGGCAATCTATAGCTTAGATAGTCAGTAAATGGATGAATTCTGGAACCTAAGAGGTTCCTAAGAAACCATCGGATCAATGCTTGTCATGAATTTATCCTCTCTAAAAATATCCAGGGTGATAATGAAGACTGACTTCTGATCTGATTCACAAGGAAAGTAAATAAAGTTTGATCAGTTACGTTGGTAGAAAAAGCAAATCCCCTGGAAATAGTTTTTCCTTTCTACAGTCATTGTAAAACAGATATAAAGTGTGGGGAAAGGACAAAGGTGACAGCAGGATCACAGTTCTGTTTTTCAATACAGCGATTTCTGTTTTTCTTATGCTAATTGTAATATCTCCCAAATTCCCAGATTATTCATTTTCTGTCTAATTAGTTTGCAGTAAATATTCTTCATTATCCTGTTTTTGCTAATCATAATTATGTTAAGAAATTGGGACATTAACATTCTCTTGTTGTATTAGTAATATGTTGATCATCAAAAGGTATTAATATCTTTATATCTATCTAATTTTGTATCTATTTAAAATATGGATAGATATAATCAAAGTCTATTTTTTTCTTTTATTAAGTTTCCTGGGTTATTTTTGTTTCAAAGACTGTTATTTAGAATGAAAGAATATGTTTCTTCACCAAAAGTCAGCATAATTCCAATGAGCTATTTTCCACTAGCACTAATCCTGCACAGTACTTCCACATGAAAAACATAAAAACAGTTTCGGAGTCCAAAATTGAAATTAAACCTGGGAATCACACCCAAAAAATTTGAACTGCTACTTGGTAAGCCAAACAGTCACAGAAAAAGGTCACTAACAACTAATTGCAATGGAGCTGCTCAAGTGAATACAGATTATCTGACTGAAAGGGTGATGCAGCCTTAGATTCTAAGTTATTAACACAAACATCTGTAAGAGGAGTGGGTATACTGAGAATTCTTATATTATCGTGATATCAAAGGCGCACATTAAACTCAAGTTTATTTATTAAAAAAATATATGTAAGTGAGGGATTAACATTCAGATAGCAAACATCACAAACATCCAAGCACTTTACAGGTATTATTTTCCTCACCTTTTCATCCTTTTCCTTTTAATAGTTTCACAACAGTAAGAAAAGTGGGAACTTCTATGCCTTAACAAACTGCCAGATACAAAGCAGACACCCTCTTCCATAGCAATGAAAGACTGAGACATCGTTATGAAATTCCTGCTTCTTCTAACACTATGTAAGAGATGCAGCTGGTTCCAGCGGCCCCAGCGCAGGGCAGGGCTGAGCCCCTCAGCCACGGGCGGGCAGGCGAGAGCCCCGGGGAAAGCCTGGGCAAGGGAGGGCAAAACGCTGCCCGGCAGCCAGGGCTGAGAAACAGCCCTGAAAACCCTGAGAGCAGAGTGAGAGGAGGGCAGGAGGGGAGTAGAGACCCTGGCAGAGATGGTCCTGCAGCCCGGGAGAGATCCTGCTGGGAATGTTCCAGGCTGGAGCAGTTGAAAATGTGAGGAGGAAGAAACTGCAGAGAGGGGCTGTTCTGGACTGACCATAGCCCTTGATTCCCCATCTCTCTGCACTGTCTGGGTGAGGAGGTGGAGGAATCAGGAGAGAAGGAGCAAAACTGAGCCTGAGATGAGGGAAGGGGTGAATGGCAGGAGGGTCTTTTCATATTTGCCTTTGCTTTTCACCATGCTGCTCCATTTTAATCAACAAATGCATTTTTCCTGAGTTGAATCTATTTTGCCCATGTTGATGACTGTCTCGACCCATGAGCTTTTTTACTTCATTTTCTTCTTTGGCCAGTTGAGGAGGGGGAGTGAGATAGCAGCTGAGTGGTATGCAGCTGCCAGCCCAGGACAACCCTCCACAGAAAGCTTGGCTAACCATGTAACTACTTAATTGTGGAAATCAAGAACATATTCCAAAGCTTGCAGTGCTTGGTCATTTAAAACTATCCTCTTTATAAGAAAAAGGGGTACCCAAAAGTGCTGTCAAAATCACATAAGGGCTATACAGGGAGACTGTATTTACAAATAGCACCTCAAAAGACATCTATAAAATAGCCTTTATTGTCTATTTGACAGTCTAAAATCTTCACTTTTCAAAAAAGTTCAGTTTTAATGATTAGTTTCAGCTAATCAGTAAACATACCCAGCTTTTGAACAGAAACATGACTTCTCTTCAGTTTATTTTTCTAGTAGTTTAACAAGGAAACAAGATCATTTCCATACCAAAAAATACATTTGGTAAGGAAATTTCCAACAAGATAAAATGTCAGATTCTGCACCTGGGTTGGGGCAACCCTGGATGTTCATACCGACTGGGAATGAGATGCTGGAAAGTAGTGCCACAAAAAGGGACCTGGGGGGTCCTGGCTGATAGCAAGTTGAATGAGTCATCAGTGCCCTTGGGGCATCAGGCAAAGCGTTGCCAGCTAGTGTAGGAAGGGGATTGTCCCTCTCTGCTCTGCACTGGTGCGGCCTCACCTTGAATATTGTGTACAGTTTTGGGGGCCACAATATAAGAAAGATATTAAGCCATTAGAAAGTGTCCAATGGAGATGGTGAAGGGCCTTGAGGGGAAGCCATATAAGGAGTAGCTCAGGTCACTTGGTCTGTTCAGCCTGGAGAAGAGGAGACAGAGGGGAGACCTCATTGCAGTCTACAACTTCCTCGTGAGGGGAAGAGGAGGGGCAGAGGAGAGGCAGGCTCTCTTCTCTGTGGTGACCAGTGACAGGGCCTGAGGGAATGGCCTGAAATTGTGTCAGGAGAGCTTTAGGTTGGATATTAGAAAAAGGTTCTTCACCGAAAGAATGGTTGGGCACTGAAACAGGATCCCCAGGAAAGTAGTCAAAGCACCAAGCCTGACAGAGTTCAAGAAGCATTTGGACGATACTCTGAGGCACAGGGTATAACTCTTGGGGACGGTCCTGTGCAGGGCTAAGACTTGGACTCGATGATCATTGTGAGTCCCTTCCAACTTGGTATATATTTTGATTCTGTGATTCTGTGAAATGGAATTTTGTCCAGGAACACCACTAGAATTTGGATCAGCGCCTTGTCTTCAATTTGTGAAAGACTAATCTATTTGCAAGAACTAAACTGAGGTATAGATATAATAGTTCTACCAGATATGTAAGATAACAAAGACCCTCCATGCACTTGTTATGAAATAATTTTACTTTACAAAGTATTCTGCTAAGAACTGTGAAGACGTATCAGCAGAGCATTCTTCTTTCACACATCATTCTGCATTAGGAGAAAAGATTAAACCTTGGCTCAAATGTCCTCAGAGGGTTGGGAGCCACTTGACTGCAAAGATATCTGAAATATTCTACTTGACTTTTCTCCTAGTACCAGTTCTGAGCCTTCCCCTCCCACAGCTTTGCTGAGGGACCTTCTTCTACTTTTCATAAGGTCTGCTGGTACTTTTCCTCTTGACAGTTACATTAATTCTCTACATTTTCTATAATAAAAGGTGAACAAGGCCTGTTCTGAGTTCTTTCTAGGGCTAGGGTTCTGTAAGATGTCAAAGACAATCCTACTGGATATAAATATTTATCTTGCATTGACCCTTTCAGCTAGCATCAGTGTTTGCTCCCTCTCTTTGGCTATTCATGATCTGCTAAGGAAAGCTGTGGTCTCTCACTTATATCAGTATCAACTCTCAGTCTTTCTTAACAGCTTAACAGTATACCTGTGGCCACTTCCTAGTGCTGTAAAACTAAAGGAGTCGTATTTAGCTTTTAAGTCTTTTTCTATCAAATAAGTATTTTTGGATGGAAGACAGGTTCCTGCTAAAACATAATGCATGATCTATTTTAAGGAGTTCACCAAGCTCTAATATATGGTAAGAAAATGATGGCTGTGAAAGGATAATTGGCTAGCCATATAAAACAGCTTTAACTCTCCTCACATGTTTAGCTTAATAGTTTTCTTAAAGGCATTCATATTTTCATGATCCCAATAAAGGTTAATGGAAGTCTACTGTAGAAAATCTTAGCTCTGTTAAGCATTAGCTTATTATCAGGTTAACCCAAATAGAAGAGAGGAAAATCCACAGCATAGTCCCAGATTTCTTGTTTTGCCCCCATTTTTTAAAGTTTGTTTTTTCCTTCTAAAAATACATATGTTGCATTGACAACAGTCTTCATGCTCTTTAATGACTTAATATATACTTAAAGTAAAATTTAGACTTAAATACTTTAATACTTTTACTTTCCCTGATGGAAACATTGAGAAAGTTTCTGCCTTTATTTCATAGGCTCCTCAGTGGCATAACTTTAACTTGCCCACTATTTCTTTCCCTAAAATGTAGTACAGCCAGCTTTTGTGAACTGATATTGCAGTGGTTCACATACATCACCAGCTTTCAAACATCTCCTCTTCAGTTACTGGGCAACAGCATGGCTGGTGCTGCATTGCAATAGCAGACATTTTGATCATTATTTTGATAGAACTTAATAGCTGACATTTTTATATACCTTGTATAGAAAAAGCTTTTAACTTAATTCAGAAAAAGAAATTCAGCACAGGTTTGTTTCAAATATAGTACTTTGACATGGATGCAGTCTGGTCCCAAACTGATGCAGCATTGAGATTTTTATGTTTTGAAATTGTTTCTTGTGATTTTTACTTCATTTTTTTAACATATGTTTTCATATTTCCAACTAAAACATATAAAATTATTCTCATCTAGATGATTTCTGATTTTTTGTTCAGGCATCCATATGCATATTAATTCCGACAGCAACAATGCAAACTTAAAAAGCAAATAATTTTTACCTCGGCTCCCAGGTATGAATCAGTAAAAGGAGACACAGAGAGCTTTAACCCCTCTCCCTAGATAATCATGGATGGTACACATGCTGGTTTAGACACCTGGTGTAATTTACAATAGACTGAGGATACTTACAGTTGTGCCATGTGTTGAACACCTCGGGGGAGTGTTACAGAAGCTAACTGCCATCATGGCACAGGAGAGTTTGTTCCCTGCTCTCTTTTTTTGATCTTTATTGCCTTCTGGTCATGAATCTGATGCTGGCTGCTGACAAGATAAGTGATATGAGAACTAATACCACATCACTATCTCAAATAGTCCTGTCAAGCTGGATGTTCTGCTAGTTTAGGGTCATTTTGTACTGGTATGAAGAAGGGGGAAGGTGTGGGGAAAAAAGTAAAGGGAAACCATGCTGTGATAAAGCAGCTGAACTTTGCTGTTTTTAGTATCAAGTTCAATCAGTCGTGTTATGTGCACTACTTAAAGACCATTGCCTAATATAAAATATTTACGTGGACAGTCTTGTTGAAAAGAAGCAAGACGATGTCTTTTCCAGTTATTTTTGGTGCAGTAATAAATACAGAGCAGTAGAATGTATGTACTGTAAAATATGATGAAAGGTACATAGGAAGACTGTAAGGCTGTAATTTCAATAGAAGTGCTCTGATAGACAAGTAAAGAGGACAGGAAAGACAGAATTGTTTCTTAATGG
The DNA here is from genome assembly GCF_025592945.1 of Manacus candei. Lineage (NCBI taxonomy): Eukaryota > Metazoa > Chordata > Aves > Passeriformes > Pipridae > Manacus > Manacus candei. The sequence continues at coordinate 22,145,084 of NW_026138097.1, forward strand.
AACTTTGGAACTTTGATATAGAATTATGTCAATGAATTTAAGTCATATCTTTCTTTTTCATGCATATAATGCAATATAGTTTAATAATATGCGGAAAATGAAGTGGTGATGACAGCAAGTAAGTTTTTAAAGGTTCTTTTTGGAGGGACTGCTTTGCAATAATCCATTAAGAACTGGTGAAAAAAATTATCAAGTTTTGAAGCCCCTCCTCCCCTTAATGTTTCATGAAATTTTTGTTATTATTTTGTACTGGGTTGATATATTGAGAAATTTTTCTTTAACTTGCATTGTGAAGAGATTGAGTATTACTTTTTGAAATAATCTGCAGACTGGAAAAAAAATTTATAGCAATGCAAACCTTGCCCTCCAAATGACACTTTTTCTGTTCAAAGTATTTTTTAGTTACTAATGGATGTGTAAATCAATTTTGAGTGATATTTGGTATGAAATAGTGACAGAAGGCCATTGAGTTTCCCTGTCAAATACTTCAAAACACATTATGCAAGTAAAACACAAATATATACTTCTTGATTTAAGGCTCAAGATTGAAATTTCAAGTAGAACTGACAATTGTAAGAAGTATAGTTCCACCAGTACGCAAGGATGTTACATTGAATTCTCCTTATGCAATTTTCTGTACATGCACAAAAACATAAAAGGTAGCTTATGGTAAATTAAAAAAATTATCAACCCCTACTTAGCTTATGTATGTGAAGTTAAAACGATGATATATCTATTAACCCATCATCTGAGTCTTCACATTCGATACATTAACACTTGCTAAACCTCACAGCTGGGTATCAAAACTGAAGTACAAACCGTCAATAGGAATAGCAAAAAGGTAGTGAGATTGATTTTCTTTGTTGGCCTGTCAGTTATATATCTCAATATATGAGCCTCCTTTACCTGTCTTGTCAAGTTTTGGTAGGACAGTCATCTGTTTATTTATTTTTTCTGCATTAACCAGTAATAGGGACTAAAACGCTATCATAATCCGATGCTGTTCTCTCTCTCTCAAAGGAAAATTTTCATGTCTTATGTTTTCCATGAACAACTAACTGGACTGAAACTCCTCTTCCAACCCATCAGGCATCTGCCTCAGATATGTGGAACTACTCCACTCAGTGCTAAAAAGCAGCATTTGGTGCTATCTGCCATGCTGCAGACCAGCATCTGGTTCTGTGAATTTCCCTGGTCTGCTCTATTCATGTCTTACACTAGAATGGAGGAGAAAATTGTTCACAATTAGTTAGCTGCACCCCTCTGAAGACAAGATAAGAAAAATCAGAATAGGAGAGAAGAAGAGGGGAGAGGAGATTAAGTCGGAAAGAACTTACAGCAATCATCTAGCCCAACTGCCTGACCAGTTCAGGGCTGACCAAGAGTTAAAACAATGTGGTTAAGGGCATTGTCCAAATACCTCTTACACACTAATAGTCCTGAGGCATCAACCACCTCTCTAAGAAGTCTGTTCCAGTGTTTGGCCATATTCTTGATAAAGAAATGTTTCCTAATATCTAAGACCTCCTCTAATGCAGCTTTGAACTATTCACATGCATCCTGTCACTGTATAACAGGGAGAAGAAATCTGCAATCTCCACTCCCCCTCCTCAGGAAGCTGTAGAGAGCAAAGCGGTCTTCTCCCATCCTCCTTTTCACCAAAATAGAGAAGCCTAAAGTCCTCAACAACTCATCACTGGACATTCCTTCCAGCCCTTTCACCAGCTTTGTTGCCCTCCTCTGGACACATTCAAAGACCTTTGCAACCTTCTTAAGTAGTCAAGGGGAGGCTACACCAACATTGCAGGATAATCACCTCTTTTGACCAGCTGATGATGTTGTGTTTGTTGCACTCCAGGACATAGTTTGCTTCTGGACTGCCTGGGCACACTGATGACTCATGTGGGGTTGCTGCCAACCAGCATCCCCAGACTCTTTTCTGCGAGACTGCTCTCCAGTTACTTGTCTCCCAACCCGTACTTGAGTCTGGTGTTGTTCTACCCAGACACAAGCACAAGTAAAGTTCTAAACAGGCAGTGGAAGTACTTCAAGATTATTTCAAAGACCAAATAACGTGGTCAAACTATTTTTTAGGGAAGTTTAAACTAACTCACCTTTCCAGAATAGCTGACGTTATCCATTGGCATGGTCAAGAAGGTAATTCAGAAAACAGCTACATTAAGATTCTCAGGGGTAAACAAAGACTTTGTAATAATTTCTACAATTTGAGGTTTTTGAGTACTGAGTCATTCAATCTACAATGAAAGGTACAGTATGCAGATAGATTCCTAACTAGAAATGAAGGGAACTGCAGGTATTTAGTGACTTTATTGCACTCAGCTATAGCTTAAGTAAGTGCCTCCCCAAGCTCTTTCTTCATAGACAAAAGAAAAGATAAAGCATTGAAGTACCTTTATAATCTTGAAACAGGGTATTAAACTTCTAGGAGTGTCAACCAGCTACTTGAACATCTCCAACCAATTCTAGCTTATCAAAAAACAACTCACCTGAATCACAGCACTTCACAAATGCAAGCCGTTTCACCTTCCTTTAGCACCTACTTGTACATAGGCATTCTCTTCACAATTTTCAGTGGCCCATATTTTTTAGCTTTCTAAGCAAGCAGCATGGCACAGAGATTTCATCCTCTGCCACTGTTGTCCTAATGTTGAAACAAGCAAGAGTTTCCCTTGCTGTGTTAGACACATGCATGTTCTGAGGATTCCAGTGTCAGAATTTTGGTTTTTTTGATCACCCATTGGTTTACACAACACCAGGCCTGCTGGCAAAGATGGGGTACACCTATCTCAAAGGGAAATTATGTTCTCTTAGTTCCTTTCTAGCTTTTTTAGTACCTTCTCGGAACATAAGAATGCTACAAATAGGTAGAAAGATGCAGGAATCTTGTTGTAAAAGCAAAAAAAAAGGAAAAAAATTCCCATTTGATCATTTATGTTGAACATAAATTTTTGGAATGACAGTTGGAAACTATTCTTTCAATATAGTCAAAGCAGAATATCTTTATCTTATTGAAATTCCTTTGTGATTTAAATAAAATTGCATCTATAGTGAGAAACTCTGGCAATGTTTTATGCATGAAAAATGGTACTTTGCAGTGAAAGAAAATTGTCTTAGAAGTTTTGTACTGACTTACTAATGTAAAAATAATTTGTAAGAAAAAAGATATTTTAAATATTTTCTTATATATGTTTTATATGCCATTCTTTAATTTTCTGAACTTTGATCTCATGACCATATTAATTACACATTGTGAGGTAATGTAATGCTTATGAATAAAAGACAATAAGGAAAGCTATATAGTTAAACTATTGATACTAATAGGCCTTGTGTTGTTCTAGCACAAGGAAATATTTAGATGAAGATTATTTGGGCATATGGTTATTCTTGTGCAAATATCTTGTTTAACTAAAGTAGATTTTCAACTCCTATGGTATTTTCCCCCTGAATACAGGTATAAAAACCAATTTTATTCTCTATTCTAGCAAATTAAAAGCTTAAGAGATATAAAATTCTTCTAGTCTTCATCGCTATGATAAGCTGTCCAAATTCCTGTTTCACACTATACTTGTTTTGGTTTGAATTCTAATTCTTTTAAAGTGAGTGGTCAGAATTAGGCACAGCATTTCAGATGATGCTTTACTAAACCCATGTTCAACTGTATTAATATTTTTCTCTCTTGAGAAAAGATTATATTATTAACAGTCATAATATATTGGCACTTCATATCATTCAGCAACGAATTAGTGTGCAGAAATTTCTCTCTTCTTTGGCCATTTCTACTGGTGAACTTCTTAGATTAACACTGGTCTCTGTGATTAGATTAATGTGTAATATTGCATATTTTGCTATTAGCTTTAAAATCTGTTTTGATTATTCTAGTTTTCACAAAGCAGATGTTCTTGAGTGTTATTTCAACATTCTTCCTATCAAGAATATCTATAACTTACTATTTCTGTCACAACATCTCTGAAAATATTATTTACTACTTAACTACAGAAAAATCCCATTATCTACTTAATGCGGAGGTTAATGTTGATGCTGTTCTCCTTTTAGTTAATGGGATACTTTTTCACAATCTCTTTACTAATTTCCTGTTACCTAATTGCACTACTTCACATTGTAGTACTGTAGTGTTTTTTACCAGATAGGAGAGAGATACATTTGTTTTGTCTACAAAAATCACTATGCTTGCTTAAAAAGAAAGAAACCCAGCACCACCCACTCACCACTCACCAAAGAAACAACAAAAAAAATTAGAAGTTAGTTTGAAATTATCTACTTTTCCATTTAATCTCATCTCAATTATTCTTTCTCTCTAAATTAGTTGAGAAGTATCACTTACTCTTGGCCAAGCATCAACTTTTTGTTCTCACTCTTGCCAGTGTAGATTTTCACCTAGTAACAAGTGGTGCTATTTGGAGCCATCATATGAATCATACTTCTGTAATTTCAATATAAAACTCTCATCCGTTGCACAAAATTAAAAAAAAAAATCCTATAATTAGAGTTATCTGAAACTTTAAGGTTATACAAAGTTTAACTACAGCTTTAGACAGAACAGATAGTGTTCCAAGAACATATATCCTTACTCAGAGATGGAGAGAAAATCTAAATGACTGCTTTTAGCCTGGTATGACCTGAGGTAACTATAAGATTATTGCTTAGTCAAGCAGGGAGATAGCTGCTAGGAATTGAGCCACTGAGATATTTTTGGATAACAGAAGATATAATCTGTTGTGAATGTGGTTCACTAAAATGTCAGGTTTAAGAATAATTCCATGAAAATGTCAGATTTAAGAAAAATTCTAAGTCATGAGAATTCACTATAAAATAAACTTCAACCATCTTTAGAATCTATTTGACTTATTATGTTCATCACCTTGTGGTGCACCATGCTAAACATGAACAATGGCAAGACAGTTCAGGTACTCAGCAAAGCCTTAAAGAAAAACAAACCAAAACAACAACAAAACCCAAACCAAACTAAACCATAAACAGTCTAATACCTACCCTTACTTTTAACAAATCCCAGTATTTGAACAAAGAGCTCTTATAAATGCCTCTTTCATTACATGAAATTTCTAGATGAAGAGGATACAAAAAGCAAAAATTTGCCATAAATATTTTGCAAATATACAATTAGGAAGTCTGCACTAGCAGTCAGAAGGTGTGGAATAGTAATCCTAATCAGGGGTAAAGTAGGATCCCATTTTAACTGCAAAACTGGAGCTGCTGAAAAGCTGTGTAACACAAGTTGCTAACATTCTGTTCACCATTACGTACTCAAGATCTAACTTATAAGGATATATAATTTTTGAAATGACTTTTGAATTCCATGTGACATGCTGCTGATTAAAACTTGGACAATTTAGATTCAGGATGTAGCATGATGATAAATAAAAGTGCAAATGGCAGACAGGAAAAAAAGTATTTCCAAAAATTTCAAAAGAGTTGTTCAACTCTGGAAGTTATAGAGATTCTCCACTGCTTTTTACTTCTTCTCCACACAGATTTGACATTTAAAGTTGCTCATGAAATAAATTGGAAAATGGCAAATACAAGAGTGAACATCAAAGAAAGCTGGACAAGGATTAGACATTCTAAAAGCATATTTAGAGCAAATAACAATGAATATATATCAGTATAGTTAGAAATACTAGTACTTTTTCAGAAATGAACAATGATTGTATATACAGCTAGGGAGAAGGGTTAAGGGGGAATATTGCAAGAAATGGGAAAGGTAAGATGGTCTTTGTATCACTAATCTCTCTGCATCTCATACCCAGGAGAAAAAAAACACAAGAGAATGAAATATGCATAGCTTAAACACTAAATACTGAGTATTTTTGGATGCTGTACATCTGGTAGTAAGAGTAAATTCCTAAAATTGACAAAAAAACCCCAAGACAGGTGATGGTGATGGTGAAGTGGGACCATCACTCGCATATTTAGTCTAAGACTTTCCCTCAACAATACCTGATAGTAGGTGACTCATGGGAAGATGCAAGGCATTATCAAAGTCTTCCCTCAAATAATTTAAATCAGCCTCTCCTTCCTCTCATTGGTCTTCTTATGTCCAGTAAGATGATCACTGTGACCTGTCCAAAACCTGGGGAATTGACTCAATTTTAATGCTATGCTATGACTTGGATGTTTGTTTCTTTTTCATTCACTCCCCCGTCCAACTTTTTTAAAGCCCTACAACATGTCAACTCGTCTGACATTTTGTGCAACAATTTTTTCAGGTTCCTTATGTGTTTCAGGAAAACATGTTGTAGTTCAGGAAGATATCACTCTTTACTTTAAAGCAGACACAAAAGTTGATTAAATGCAATCCCATTTTTGTGAGGGAGCCAGGGAGCAGCTGTGTGTTGCTTAGCTGCTTGCTAGTCAATTTCTATGCAGGAAGTAATAAATGCAATCTGTCTTCTAAGCAAAATAATTTAAAAAAAAAAGAAAATTTTAGTGTATTTAGTTATCATTACTCAGTTTTAGGTAATGAGATTATATGCCAAATTTGCTTCTCTCCTTCATTAAATAGAAATGTTCTGAGGCAGTTTTAAACTACCCTTCCACTGGGAGTTGAATTTTTCTAGTGGTAGAAAATTTACTGTAGAAGAAAAGAAAGGGTAAAATTCACTGACATTTCTTTTAGTAGCAGTGACAGCTTTGAAAAAATATCACTGTTCTTTCTTACCTTGGAGCATTCTTGTATCTAGTTTAGGACTTTGTACAGCACACCCAAGAAGTTAGGAGATAGTAAAAGGAGGCAACTAGGGTCTAGGTGGCTCTACAGTGCCAATGAGTTGTACTTTGTCACCTGTCTGGCTTTGTATTATCTCAGAAATTGAGTCTCTTAGCCTAGGTACAAATAATTCCTGAAGTTACCATTAAATGAAATGCACGGTATTTGAGATGGAAAAAGGCTTACTGCCTTTTAAATCGGAGTTGTGACAAAGACAATTATCATCTCACTATCATAAACACCCACCCTTAAAGTAGGGCCTTCTTAGACCTCTCTAATCAAAATCAACTGGTCCTTTAACCTCAGTTGATGTCAGGGCACTCACATTTGTTCCAGTGAAATACTCTAAAGTGCAAATTAAATTTCTTGGTACAATAAACTTATTTTACCTGTTCCACTAAAATGATGCTAATTTTCAATTTTTGGCTGATGTTTCGATTTTGCTTATGCAACATTGCTTCTACCATTGTAAAAGGATTCTGAATGTTTCCTCAGGCCTGTGGTGTGGTCCCAAGTAGCTATGATGTATCTCTATTACACTTATACTGTCAATTTTACATTAATTGGTGCCTATAAAAAAAAGATAATTTCCCTAATGAATTCTCTGAGATTAAGCTGGCAACTGTCATGTGCTATATTGCAATGTTTTGCTTGCTGCACAAAGAAATAAGAAACATGGGAGTAGACTAAAATGTAAAGACTGAGCTACCTCATCATGGGTCTTAAGTCTCCTCAATGGATTCAAATGTCTGCAGCCATTTTGCCTCCAGTTTTGCATAGAAATATACTTTAATTCTATATGATATAATTTTTCCTCCATTCAATAGACTTTGCTATCTGTTTGATTGAAGAAAACTCCAGTTTCAGAACAAAGTCCCAAGATTTTTATCCCTCAAAGAATTTTAATGCAAATAATCAATTTTTTCTCTTCACAAATGAACCTCTCCCTTTTAAATTCCTTTGAAAAAAAGTTAATTTAAACTAACTGTATAATTTTGGAAAGTGTTGTCTATGTAAGATAGAACAGATACAATATGCCAAAACATTAATCCTGTGTCACCGTAACTATTGCTTTTATTATTATTATTTTCTGGTTCCTTAGATGACTAATATCTATTCAAGATACATAAGACAAAATAGGAAACTATCCTGTACAAATACCTGGAAGATACAGATCATCTTCTTAGATTATTAAGTGTTTTCTAAAGCAAATCCCAAAGTGAAGAAAGTTCCTCTAAATGTATGCTGCTGGCATTAAGAGTAGAATTTGGTTTCATTTTTAGGTAACTCATTGCAGGTGGCATCTTGATGTGTTGCCTTGACACATCTTGTTCATGCTCAGTTCCTTGCATATTGTCAGCTGAATACCAATCATTTATGTTATCTATAGTTGTGACAAAGGCGAATAATTTGTATATTCATTAACTTTCCTAATCACTCTCAAAACAATGATGTTATCATTCTATTATCTTAAAAAGAAGCATAACTTTCTTCTTTGAATAATACCTTATTATACCTGATTTTTTTTCAGTTAATTCACTAAGAAAGGGTATAAAATAATAGAATTGTTTAGATTGGAACAGACCTTTTAGATCATTAATTCCAATTGTTACCGCAGCACTGTCAAGTCCACCGCTAAACCATGTCAGCAAGCACCACATTTACACGTCCAGGGTGGTGTTTCAGACATTTCCCTGGGCAGCATTTCTTGTAAATCCTTAACTGCCATTTTCCGATGCTGATTATCATTGCAAATTAAAGCATAGGATCCTTGGAAATTTGTTTTCAAATAGGCTCACACTGCAGTACAACATGCAGAGTAGTTTCAAATTACTGGAGGACTTCAAATTTTATAGGCACTTCAGTATGGAATTTAAAGCACTCCAATAATTTTAAATCACTCTGTCTTGCACAAAGCAATTTAAATTTATTGGAAGCGAAATTTGGAAATGATCAGAGTTCTGGACATTGCAGCATGCACTGGTTTAACATTACAAGACCATTTTAAATTTTTATAAGCACTTCATTTAAAGATCAGGGCTCTGGCCTGGGATGGTGTAATTTAAAGCTGTTAAAGGTTTTCCCACTTGAATTCAAATAAAAAAAAAAAAAGCCTCTTTTCAGAATAATTTTATTTTACTAGACAAGAGATCCAAAAGACAATATATATATTTTTTTTAAAGGCAGTAAAAAAGGTAAAATCCTATAAAAGCTATCTCATCCTATTCATTTCATAGAAAGCTGTTGGTCAACTAGAGAAAAAAAACCACAACCCTCCCCCCAAAATGATGCTATGTAAATAAACCCTTCTATGCTTTTTCCTCTCCTTCTCTATCTACACCTCATCTAAAATAATCTTGTAAACTTCACAGAACAGGACCAGGTTGTGAGAGGTTTAGCGCAGTACAAGTATCGTACGCCGCTCCAGGTCCACACAGCCATCCCTGCGTGCAAAAAGTAAAATCGATGCTCACAGTGTAGTGTCCTGTACCAGGCGAGGTGCCCGGCGGTGGCGGCAGCACTGGGGGCTGTGCCGGGATGTCCCTGGGTGGGACGGCCGGGGCTGCCCCACCCGGACCCCGCCGGTTCCAGCGGCCCCAGTGCAGGGCACGGCTGAGCCCCTCAGCCACGGGCGGGCGGGAGAGAGCCTGGGGAAAGCCTGGGCAAGGGAGGGCAAAACGCTGCCAGGGCTGCCAGGGCTGAGGGAGGGGAACCGGGTGAGAAACAGCCCTCTGAGCCCTGAGGGCAGGAGGGGAGGAGGGACCCTTGCAGGGATGGCCCTGCGGCCCAGGAGAGACACCGATGGGTCAAGTTTCTGGGAATGTTCCGAGCTGGAGGCGGGGAGAAGTTTTCTTCATATTTGCCTTTCTGCTCACCATGCAACTTTCTTTTAATTGTCAATAAATGAATTTTCCAGAAGTTGAATCTGTTTTGCCTGTGATGGTAATTGTTAAGGCATCTCCCTGCCTTTATCTCAGCCCACAAGCTTTCTGAGTCTGGTTCTTTCTTGTTTTCAACCCCATTTCTTGGAGGCTGGGTGGGGGATGGGAAACTGAACAGATGGATAAGAATTTGGCTGTTGGCCAAAGCTAACTCACAAAAGCTGGCTGGTCTGAAGCTACTTCAAAGACTTTTCAGTAAAACAATGACTTTGACAAGACTGAACTCTAAGTGTAATCCCAAATACCCTACTATAGAGAGTGCTAATTATTTCGATTGTTTTATCTAAACTGGAGAACTACATCTAAACAACAACAATGACTTATTCCAGGGTTTGCACTATGAAGAAACCCTCTCTCCACTTCTGAAGGCACACGTAGTTTTTTTCTTCCAAGGGTGGGCAAGGCATATTACAGATTTTAGGCCACTTATTAAGACAGTATGGTGAGAATAAAAACTCTACCTGAATTTTCTTTTTAGTTCTATTACCCTAGATGAAGTGTGATGTGCAGAGTACTTAAAAACTATTTGAGAAAAATCTATGAAGTCAACCCCTTGGTACAAATAAATTGTTACTTCATCATGTGTTTTTTTAGAGAATGCCGCTTCAACAGAGAGAGGGCCATGGATCTGATACAATTTTTTTTTTTTTTTTTTTACTTTTTCTCTTCTAATAGAAGTCAGCCCCAATTCATATTGTCCATATTGTCAGGAGTCATGAATGAATTACCTGGAAGGATGCCACACATACGTTCTAATTAGAAGGAAATACGATGTTACTAGACATTATTGCGTTCCAGAAGACTAACTTCTGGTAACTGAACATTCACAGTCTGGCAGGCACCTTCACAAACGAATCCAGAATGGTTTTTCACAGTAATTTGCTTCCAGTGCCATTCTTGGTAATTTAATTGTAAGTGAAACAGTTTTACTGTAAGCAAACGTGAGGTTCCCCCACCCTGCTGCCCTGGGAGGCTGAAAAGGTAAAATAAATAATAATGTTTAAAATCTCCTTTAACAACAATGCTACACTTTCCTACAGATAAACTTTATATATTCATATCATCATATCTTCTGTTGCTTAGAACCACATAGTGGTTCAGGTTCAGGAAAGGGTTTCTGAAGGTTGTTTATGCAAACCCTGCCCAAACAGGGTCAGTTACAACCAGTTGCCTGGGCCTATGTCCAGCTGAGTTTTGAGTTAATTTGAAACACGTTGACATTCTGTACAAAAGTTGGCAAGGGATCCTCAATTGACTTAGGGGTGGGTAAACAAGCCATTACTGATATTAGGTTCATCATTCCCATGAATCCCACCATCATCTTTGCACTACATTGCCATCCATGTCTGAGTTTTCTGTGCTGATCACTGGTGCCCCTAGAAAGAGTGACAATTGCCCAATTCTCCATTGCCCTGCAAGTGAGTGTACAGATGGGCCTCAGTCCCTCAAGACTGGGCTTTTGAATTAAAAATCCAGTATTATCCACAAGACGCTAATGCAGTGGGTTCTTCTATTTCCATCCAGGGCCTCCCAAGTGTGTGAACCCCTAGATTTTGCTGGGATCAGGAACAACATGAGATCAATCCTTTGTTTTAACAAACGTCCACTCTATCTCCCACTGTAACTCCACCCTCAGCCAATCCATCTTCAGCTGTCTCAGAATTATCCCTTTCCACTGCTTTGTAATGTTTATGCTGGTCCTGTACTTCCATCACACAAATATTCAGGATGGCATAAATGGCTCCTTTCACTTTGCATTCTTACTTATTTCCACAACACTTCTCCACTCTCTCCACAACTGCCTCAGCCTCAAACCACTTCTCCCTTGCCTATTCCATTCCCAAGGGAGAAGGATTGCAACCAAGACTACCTAACAACCCCTCCATCGGTACCCTGTTTGCTATGCCACTTAAAGTGTCATGGGGGTACACAGAAACGACTTCAAACAGATCACAAACTCAAACAAACTTGATTTTTTTACCATAACCATTGGCCAAAACTAAAAACATAACAGAAGTAACTCTGACAACACTCTGATGATATTTAGCAGATTATAGGTTTGATGCTACCCGTTGGGGATATCATTACTACGTGGACAAGAATGACGACATAAAGCGTGCATGCACTTTCACATACATGGGAGGCATCTCACTCAAGAGCACTCAGAAAGTGGGTTTGGTTCACCCAGAGGGTCCCAGGATCGCTCATGGATAACCATTAGAAAAACAGTCACTCACCTGGGGAGGGCACTCAGTCCCAGGAATTCTCCTTGGGTAGCATCCCAGCCCCAAAGGGAGGTTTCCCCTCACAGACCCATGGCTCCAAGTAGAATTACACAACAGGGGCTCCATTTATAATCTGGTTGAGTTGGGGTTCATGCTCATACACAATCATGGTCCAGAAACTTCTTTGAGCTGAGGCCTCCCGTTGGCTGAGGGCCCTTTCTGTTGGCCAAGGGGTCTTGCCCTTCTCATTCCCATCATTAGGAGTGGGAAGAGGGTCATGTTGTAGCAACCACAGCCTCCTGAAAGGAGGTTGTAGCCAGGTGGAAGTTGGTCTCTTCTCACAGGTAACAAGTGACAGGACAAAAGGAAATGGTATTAAGTTGCACTCAGGGAAGGTTTAGATTGGATATTAGGAATAATTTCTTCACCAAAAGGGTTCCTCAGGTTGCCTGAGGAAGAAGTTGAGTCACTATCCCTGGAGGTGGATGTGGCACTTAGGGACATGGTTTGGTTGTGGACTTGCAGTGCTGTGTTAATGATTGAACTTAATGATCTTAAAGATATTTTCCAATCTTAATGATTCTATGATTCCAAATGCCTCTTAAAAACTGACAGTCATGGGGCATTGACTGCTTCTCTAGGAAGCCTGTCCCAGTGTCTGACTACCTTCTCTGCAAAGAAATACTTCCTAATGTCAAGTCTGAACCTCCCCTGTTGCAGCTTTGAACCATTCTGACACAGATTCCTGTCACAAGATACTAGGGAGAAGAAATTAGCACCTCTCTCTCCACTTTCCTTCCTCAAGAAGTTGTAGAGAGCAATAAAGTCATCCCTCAGCCTCCTTTTCTCAAAACTAGACAAGCTCAAAGTCCTCAGTCGCTTGTCATAAGATATTCCTTCCAGCCCATTTGCCAGCTTTGTTCCTCTCCTCTGGATGTATTCAAGGACTTTGAATACATTTCTTTGTAGATGTGCCCTCTAAGATGAAAGAAGTGTCAATTATATGGTTCAGTAAAAAAATATTTAAAGGTATAGGAATTTATATTAGGCTGAAGCTAAGCAATGCAATTTGTTTTTCTTTGACTAAATAGCAGTGCTGGATTTTTTTGAATTACTGAAAAACTACAAATGCTTTTTTCTGAAAGCATATTAATTCTTACAGTTTAGCCATGCCTTTCTGTTCCTATTTTTCCTACTTAAGAAAGTTTCTTCCATTGGGTAACTACAACAACAACAAAAAATTAAAAAATACATGACATCCCATTCAGATTTATGAATGATAACAAGTGAATAGTGGATGAGTAGTGAATAATCCAATTTGGTCATAAACTCTGAGTGCTAGAGTCACAAAGAAAAGAAAAGAGACACTAGCTATTAAACAAGTCACAAACCTACAACAGAGTTACCTGATATCTTCACAAGAAAATTTTATTCCCATCTATTCTCTGGATCATTGAACTCATTTGTTCTTAACTTCACTATTTGTCAAACATTCCTTTCTAGAAGGAATTTTAGCTACAGTCAGACATCGAGTAATATCAGATATGTATATTTTCAGATCATCTGAACATGGGAATTTAGTCTACTTGGACTGCATTTATGCATTTTTAGCAAATTAGTCACAGAACATAGTGCTGTGACTAGACTGCTTGATACAGTGGCTGGATTGCAATCTGTCCTCTACTCAACTTCATCCATGCCTCCCATAATCCACTTCAGATATATTAATGTGCAACTTTAGGCAGCAAACCAGTGCCTTCAAGGTCAATTATTACCCTAGCAAAAGCTTGAGGCCATGGAAAGGTCATATCACTAATGTGTAACTACCACATAATGCCACACGTCTGCTTTCCCTGGGTGACATTTGCAGGCTATGTGATGAAGTAAACTGAACCTTGTTAACAAGTCTAAAGAGCTCTTATCAAGTGGTGATTGGTGATGTAGATTCATGCAAGATCCCTGCTCTGGGATCAATATAATTATGGACTGTGTTCAGAAAGATAAGGTAAAGAGAAGAGAGAGCGAACCTGGCTGCCACCATTGATTATCTGATTTCTGCCAGAAGTCGGTGAGCCAGCACAGCACATCTGTTGACTTCCATCCTTTGTGATGGCTGAGGCTCTGAAAGGAGGGACTTGGTGGCCATACGTTATACAACACGTACAGCCTAACCAAAACCAGGAAGGTGAGAAAAGCAGCTTTCATGGAGGTCTGTGACTAACTAACCTGGTGTTTGGCTGTGTAGTTGCCTGACCACGCAAAATCACTGTGCAATGAAAGGGGTGAGTTTTCACCCTGACCGTTCTTCATCCCCAGTCTCCATGAGGATCATTCTAAACTGGTTCTCTTCTGATTTTCCTGTGCATGCTTTATCTACACAGTAAGCTATAGAGTGAACCTTGCCATCGAACTCTGATGAAGTCACACTTCCACAAATTTCTGTAAATCTGTTTTTTGCTGATACATTTTGATGATGATTCCTTAAATGACTCAAACTGCTCCTTTGCAACAGGGATAGGGAATAGGGGTTACAGTCAGTTCATAATGCTTGGTCTCTGCTACTCCATCCTCCTCACCCTTTACCCCACACCTCAGGTGTGGCAACCCACACACACAAGACAGTTCTCCATGAACTTCTCCAATGTGGGTCCTTCCTATAAGCTTCAATTTTTCAAGTGTGAAACTATGGGCTGCAGGGGGACAGCCTGTCTCCCGATGGGCTTCACCATGGGATGCAGGGCAACCTCTACTCTGGCAGCTGGAGCACCTCCTCCCCCTCTTTCTTCACTGACCTTGGTGTCTGCAGGGCTCTTTCTCTTACATGTTCTCACTCTCCCAAGCTGCTGTTGCACAGCATTTTTACCCATTCTTGAATACGGTATTAGAAAGGTGCTAACAATATCCTCACTTGGCTCAGATTTGGCCAGTGACAGGTCTGTCTTGGAGTCTGCTTGAACTGGCTATTTAGCAGAGTCACAGAATATTCTGAGTTGGAAGGGACCCACAAGGATCATCAAATCCAACTCTGAAGTTAATGGCCCATATGGGGATCTGTCCAGCACGAGGGCAGCTTCTGGTGTTTTCTCATAGAAGCCACCCTGGCATCCCCCGTCAACCAAAACCTTGCCATATAAACCAAATACTGTAAGGAGCAATGTCAAAAAAAAAGATCTTAAGTGAAGTATGGACAGACCAATTTGGAACATCACTAGAGCTACAGAGACAGGTAATAGAAAATCTGGTAGAACAAATTACAAGCTAAAATTATAATGACTTTTTTTTTTTTTTTAGCAAATTTGAAGTGACAAATCAAACATATGCTGTGTCAGAAATACACATACTGCTGCTGAAGGGGTTTTTTTTTGCCTCTAGTCCCATACTCCTTCACAGTAATTTTGTTGTCACAATTGACTGTGAATTCTTTAAAAAAAATAAAACAGCCACAAACCACTTTCTATAAACCGGTACCTTTTCTCTACCTTTCTCTCTTATTCCCCCATCATTTACATCTATTCTGTCAGAGGTTTTTTCAGTTAATATTTTTATAGCAAAAATCTTCCTTGGACATATTCATACCATCTGTTTTAATCTCCTTTTTTTGGTAGATTTCATACCACATGATGAAATAATTTACCATTAGGTCTCTGCATATCTTACCAATTCACCACTCTTTTAGCATCTGCACTGATGACACATCTGCAAAGTTCCAATCTGTAACAGTCTTCAGTACTATACTGTTCTTTTAGAGCCATTGTAGGATAACTTGAGCAAGTATTATATGTTTTTGGAATTGGTACTGAAGGTGGATATGGAGCTGAAGGTGGACATACCTCATTTGCTAGTACTGGAACTTTAATCCTGTTCCTGGATGAATATAAATGAACTCTCTACTTACTTTCCAAGACTGGACATTGATCTGTTGTACAGCAAAACTACAGAATAGCATCTTTCATAAATTTAGCAGGTTTTGTTTTTACCTTGCATGTACTGGGAATCGTCTTCTTTTCCAGGAACAAATGGCTGAAGGTACTGCTTCAATGTGACCTCCAAAGTTAAAATTGTCTTTCAATTGCAAGAATTATCAGTATATCAGTGGTTATTAAATGACTCCACAAGTTCTTGAAGATATATTTGTAACACAATTTATATGCCACTTCTCCTTTGTGACTACTTTATGAATTTTACACTTTGATTGTACATGCTCATAAAGCGCTGACTACATAGATTTTAGGTTATTTAATAGACCCACTGTTTCTGAGGAACAGAAGATCCCTGCTATAATACATTCTCCCTCTGCCTCAGACAATCTAATTTTGGTTTTGCTTTTTAAACCCTTCTCACCTCCCAGATAATTATGCTGCACTTTTATTAAGTTACATGAAAAAAAAAAAAAACCAAAGAAAAAAGCCACACAAAAAACTTGCTTTATTCACTTTGAGTTCTTTAGATTTTGGTTTTCACAGATGCACTTTGAGAATTTAGGTAAATGTCCTGTTTGCTTGCTTCAATTCCTTGGGGGCCATAATTATGTTGTGAATTATTTCCTATATAACCTGTGTGCCATCTCTCAACCTGACAAAATTTAGGATGGTAGAGATACTGCTTAATTAAACTCCATTTTCCAAAATATGGTTCATAATGAAAATACTGACAGGCTCTTAAATATAGTTACATTAGCCAATAAAATGTTAAAGTATACTCATTTTAAAATATTCAATTAAAAATGACCTACTGTCAGCTAATTCATAGTTACTGGAAAATATAATTATGTCAAATAATGATTACGTTAAATTCCAAGTTTTACTTGCATACAGCATATAACACTCCCTCCACATATCCTGCTCCCTCTCCTCCAAAGCAAACAGATTATCACAAAGCACCAGATGACTCAGTTACTTGGAACTGAAGTTCTGTGGAAGTTAAGACTGAAAAGAATACATAAACATTAGACATGGAATCCCATGAGATGGATCTAAATCAAACACTGAACAGCAACCCCCTCCCTGTCCTCCTCTTCCCTCTAGCATTTTTAGATGCCTTAATACCTTGGAAAATCTGGAAACAAAAGGGATTTAAGAATATCTGCACACTGCTTTGTAACATGTATTAGATTTAGATTCCCAAATCTCATTTTTTCAAAGATGATTTAAGAGGCCAAATTTCTAGACTTTCTATGCAGATCTTTCTTATTTACTGTCACAGAGACACCCGAAAGGAAAAAAGGGAACAGAAAAATAAAAATAAAAAATATTCATTTCTTCCGCTTGCAAAAAACTCTTTACTAATCTGCTCCCTTCTTACATAAAGCAGTCTATTCAGGTACCTCATGCACCTTCAGAGACAGAGGCAGAAACATGTGGTTACTGCCACTACCATCTTACTGCTTAGGCTTCTGGTATTCTACAACTTGTAATGCATCCCTTTTCCATGGTTTAACCATTTTTAATCTGACCATTGAGGTTTAAAACCATTTAGTTCCTTCCTTGCAGAGGAAAATGGGCAACGGTTGAAAGTATCTTTTTTTCAGAACTTCTAATGTAAAGCTATCTTTTAATACAAAACCTTAGTCCTAGTAAGAAATGAAGTCACCTGTAGTAGTACTTGTGGGCAACATGAGATAGTCCTCCCCTCCCCATTATCTGTCACTCAGATCTCCCTAAGCTAGAGACTGAAATGACAAATGGCCCAAAAGCTACTCATGATAAGCCTTATTTTATTAATATTTTCTGGCATGAATCCCTTCTCAGAAAGATGATAAAGTTGGAGCAAAGATAGCTAATATCTGCACTACTGAAAGGTATCTTTCATCAAGTGAAACCACTTGATCAAACACTATGTTTTAAACTGTAAAAGGAACAAAAATAATTTTGTGAGCTAGTCAGAATAAAAATGAAACTTTTGCTTGCTAACAGAATTCAGAATTCTACAGGTTTCCCCCCCCCATCATAAACAGATATTGAGAAATAATTAAAGAGGACTAACAGATGTAAGGATGTAGATTTAAATATCTCAGATACTTCTTATTAGTTTATGCACAAAATTAATTTTTAAATTAAACTTTAGCCAGTGCAACTTGTCATTTAAGAATGCAACAGAATTATTTTTAAAGCTCTGGTTTTACCTTTAAATAAGTTTTTTACCTGCAAATAAGTTTTCATCATAAAAATACACCGCAGAAATATTTTTTTTTCCAAGGGAAATTGCACAATACCATGTTGTGGAATACAAAAAAGTATAATGGTTAGAACAGATATAAGGAGGGGAAGAATTAGATGGTCCTGCCTGATGAATAAGGTTAGGAACTAGGAGTGGGAAGAAACCAAAGTGTCAAAAGCTAACCCACAGGATCAGGGTGGCAAGCTAGTGTCAGAAGATGAGATTATAAGTCTGAAACATTTATCAGACAGAAAATGACTGTTCTAAAGAGGATTTTAGCTCAAACACAAATATGGTCACACCTGCAAACTCTGTGATAGGCACATTCAGAGGAAAGGCTAAGATTCCCTCTGTGAGGTTAAGGGTATAATGCTTCTGACATTAAGATTTCCATGTTGAGTTCTCAACATGGCTGGAAGAAGAACAGTTCTGCCACCTTTGAGTCACAGTTTAATCATCTCTCACACTGACTGAATTACTTTTCTGTTATTGAAAGTTCTACACTACATTTAAGATACAAAATTCACACAGAAATTACACAGGACCAGTGCCCTCAGAGGTTTTTCTATTCTGTCCAATGGCTAGTTGTATTAATTACAGACTTCAGGTACACAGACTTTCCCCCTTTGCCAAACTATGAAGCATTTTAGAAGACATGCAGTGATGTAATAGTAAGTTTTCTCCTTTGTATTTGATTTTGACACAAAGCAATACCATGTTGTTTAAAGTATCAAAATGTGAAAAAAATCTGTTATTTTTAGTGAAATCCCATTATAGATGAGAATTCTGACAAAACTTCATCTAAATCGATGATAAGCAATAATATTTACTAATAAATAAATTACTACTCAGTAAAATTATATGAGATTTTTTCCATCTCTAAAACAGGAAAAAATTCCTATTCAAATAAGAAGAATCATATTCAGATGAAGTTATTAATTATTCCCTAGTGTTAAAAATCTTCATTTATTGTTTAGAATATTCAGTAATTATTTCAATACGTCATTTCACTTTCCCATCACAGTGTTGTTTGAAAGGACAATTTAACCCTATGTAACTTTAAAGTTTGCATGATTGGTCATATTTATTGCATCATAGCACTAACAAATACATTTACAAATACTTTACAAAAGTGGAACACAAAATATTTTTGTTTCAGCTAATATGTTCTTTCCTGAAGTTCAGTTTCCATATAAAATGAGACTTAGGTGACTGTGCCCCGTCTTCATCTGTCACAGATGACAGTTACTTTTGAACTCGTTGCTCAATCTCAACAAGATTTGACAGAAAAATAAGAATCTCAGAAACATGAAGCCCCTATCTTGCTTATGAAATCTGACAGCTGAGTGAAATGGAGAGGCCTAAATTAATTTTGCAGGTTGAAGAAGGCAAGTAGAATGCAGTGCCTAAACCCAGTCACTTTGGAAAGCCATACTGTGAATCAGCTGCCAGCTGACCAGTCAGCACAGAGATGTAACCAAACAAGCCACAGCACATGAGTACTTTTACCCAGCAAATTATATATAGAGAATATACAAGAAAAGACATTAACATATCAGGTAAAGGATGGCTTAGCAAACATTCCCTACGGGGAAAAATTCAGTCATTTTAGCTTAACTACTTCTGGAAATATTTTCCCCCTACTAGCCTTTCCTTTTCTTACTCAGGAGTCAAAATTCTGAGAACAGAATTAGCTCCTTTTGTGTTAATTTCTGTTCATTATCTTTATATCTTTATTTGCAGTACACACTGTAGATAGTGAGAGGAAAAAAAAAACTATTCTGTTCTTGACCCTGTCCTCAAATGCATCTCTAACTTTTCACAATGCAGACCTGTTGACCAAAAAGACATTATTACTGTAATCATATAACGCAGTAGAACTGGCATGAATAAGACAGGAGGCATAACCTTTGCCAGCAATGATGCCATAGGAAGGGAATTAGTATGATTTTATTATAGAGTACTCTTCCAGTGCAATATTTGACTTGAATTTTTTAATGAAGCTTTAATAGGTTTCTGTTTTTAGACTAATAGCTGTGCAGTTGCAGCCACTCAAAAAAATGATTTATGCCTTTTATATTGAGAGAATGTCTGGAGGGGATGTGGATTTATGCCTACTATGCCTATGATAGAAAGATGAACTCCTAGCAGTAGAGCTCATAGAATAAATGAAATATGTTGTTCCGTGAGGAACCGTCAATGGGAGTGATGGGCTTGGCTCTTTGTACGATACGGTCCAACTCACTGTCTGTAATTTTAAAATAGTTTAACCTAACTAAGAGTCTCAGACATGCAGCAGAAAAACAGCTGGTACTGTGAAGAAATATTGTTCATGAATAACAACAATTAATGGAGAAGTTTAGGGGCAACCAGGCTGAGTTATGGTGAACAGTTCTACAGATGTTCTGATGCCTGGCAAGAACCAGAGTCCTGCAGGATTTCTGCCACTGGGACATTAAGAGTCTCTCTTTGCTCTAGCTGCCTATGTTCATGAAATGTGTATGAAAATGGCATCTTTGAGACTTGTAGCTTTTATTTAAATTTTCTTTTAAGTGGTTAGTGTGTTCAAATGGTTAGTCTGGAATAAAAAAAGAGGGATGAGAAATGAGAGACAATGCTATTACATATGCCTCACGCCTTTAAGAAACCATATTAAAGAAGCTTAATACTGACATTTTAGGTAATAAGATATATATCTCTTTACTAAACTGAGATACAATATAGTATACTTTATTATGTCCTTTAAGTAACAGCAATTCAAGAGATGATCTCCTAATAACATCTAGTGTCTGTTACTGAATAAGCTCTTTGATTCAGTTTTGTGGCAACAGTTATAAAATATCTTTTGAATATTATACAATAAATGTTTACCTAAAACTCAGTATAAGCAGGAGGAAAATAATCACAATTATTTCCCTTGACCTTAAAAGTCAGTTATGGTGACACATCCCCAGTCCCTCCTCTGAATTCTTCTTCTTATGTGAAACTGTCTCTGCAGTAGAAAGTCTCTTAGGAAGTACAAACTTATCATCTGCTGCTAAAGGTCTCAGTTCAATAGCACACTGGTTAACTTTAAGCAAAACCTTAAAGGATTTGCTGAATAAGAATGGACCTAACTGAAAATTATATTTAAGCACATGCTTATATATTTAGGTGACTTCAGCTTTGAATGCAATGCTGTAAGGGTATGAAAAAATTGTCTACTTGCAAAGTTGAAAGATTAGCCCACCTGAATACTGACGTTATTAACCCTGAAAAGCTCTTTTACATAAGTACTGATCTAATAATATTCTATATGTATTTGCTATATATATGTATGTATATAGATATATATAAAAACATACACTATCATCATACATTCAAAACTGGGAGAGATACTTTGAAATGTAAGAACAGAAAAGGTAGCTTGATTTGAGTTCTACAGATACACAAAAATAGATGTGTGGGATATCATTATGAAACAAAGTGATCAAACTACCATCTGAAAATGTCACCCACAACAAAAATAAATCTGCTCTGCAACTGACTATATTTAGATGAATTATGTAAAATCATAAGCAAAATGCTAAGTAGTCCTCAAGTAGTATCTTGAGCTGAGATTATTTATAACTCATTAAGAGTTTTATGGTAAATGTGTATGTGTTGGTTTTTTTCTTCCTTAATCATCCTGGTGAAGTTAAGTACTGTGAAGGTCTTACAGGACCTTCAAGGCCATAAAAGTCAAATATATACATTCATTATAGCATATCTTTCAGTCTAAAACATTTCACTGCCAAAGGGTTGCAAGTCTAAGTACAATTTCACAATCCACCTCTTCTGTGCCTACTCAGCTACTCTAGTATAAAGTAGTTGTTCAGAAAAAATCAGTACTATTCCAGAAGTATCAGGATAGCCATAACTAGTGTTATAAATAGCTGTTAACATTATACCTGAAATCGTGGCAAAAAGTGTCTTATTGATGAGATTTACTGAGGTTGTCAGTCTTTCAGCTGCACTTAGCACTCATTCTTGCAATGGATTTAATTAGTCTTACGATACACCAATTGTAGCAGGAATAGAAGAATACATTCATTGCCTAATAATCAGTATTTTCCTCAACTAACCCTTCTCTTGCTCAAAAAAAAGAAGAAAAGCAAAACCATTGAACAGTTTGATGTCTCCCTGAACAGTTAAACAGTTTGATGTCTCTCTGATTTTTAAGTAATCAGGTCACTCTTCTGTGAAGCTTGTTAACCTTAAAGTCAGCTACAGTAAAATATCCTGACACCTACACGTCCAGTCATTAAATTGGCACTGGCAGGAAAACTCATTCTGCTCTCTGTTGGTCTTCAGTGAACAAGAAATAGAAGCATTAGTTGAAAGGTCATGTGTAGCCTTGCCAGTGTTTAGCACTATTTAGTGACATTCGTTCTTAGAGGTCAACATTTAACCATGTTACTAACAGAAGATTTTCTTCTTTGTTACAAAATAAATAATAATGCAGGTCCGCCAGCTGTGTTCTCTGTGGGTGGAATATAAGCTGTGCAAAATTAAACATTATTTTGACAGCATTCAATACGACTTGTGTAATTTTCTATTTCTTCTCTATTTATCCTACATTTATAACTTTTTGTGAAGGCATGGAATATATGGCATATAAATGCATCTATTTTATATGTACTTAGTCATTGTAACAGAAACACCCCATCATGCTGAAAGTAGAAGTAGGACTTTTGATGTTTAGATTTCTCTAACATCAGGAACTATGCCTCAGAAATTCAGCTTGCGGGTGTAAAAAATAGTGAAAATAATTTTGAAAAGGGAAAAAAGTCTGTACCCAGATGGACTACTGAAAACCCAGGATTACAGCCAGGATTCTTGTTTGTTTACTGTCTACCAGTTTAGGGTGAAAACCCAGGGAATATTTTTGCAAATTATGTTAGTCTAATAAATCACACTCTAGGCATTTGAAAGGATGGAATGTTTATGTTAAAGGAGAATTCCCTTTGGCTTTTTGGGCACCTGCTACCAGCAAAATATTTTGGATTCCAACAGAGTGCTCAGACCTCATCTGCAGGTATAGTATGAGAAGTGAAATTCCAGGAAAGAAAAGGATTCAGATAGAAAAGTAGTGATTCCTAGAGCTTGTTGTTAGAAAACATCTTTCAGCCTATAAGGTCTTTGGAGTGTTTTCAGATTCCATTAGCTCTCCCCATTGACAGGCTTCAGGAAGACACAGTGATGTTGCTTATTATTCTAGAACTTACAGAGTGCTACTTTTCCCAAATTTAAAAGAATCATTTAAATATTTTTTATCTAGTTTTTTGACTGGAACTTGATCTTTGGCCACTAAGTTAATCCTCCTAATCCTTTTAGAAAAAAATTATTGTTCACATTGTCTTGCCAAATAAGGAAACGAAGAATTTCTAGTATCACGACTGCTTCTTAGATCCTACTAGCCATCTACAGAATTTCTAACTATTAAGTAAGTATATAACATGCAACTTTACTGAGGAAGGGGTTGTAGACTCACTGAAAAATTTACTAAAACATACTGTGATGGGACAAACAATATTTTTGCTCTCATTTCTTGCCTCCCAAAATGATTGTTACATTCTAACAGCTTAGAGAGTGAATATTCTAACTCAAAATTTCTTTTCAGAAGTATTAAACTGGATGTCTGTGACAAAATATACATTTCTTCTAATTTAACATTTAGAAGTCAGGTAAAGAGAAGAGAGAAAAAAAACAACTTGTGAATTTTCATAAGTGCATTAGAACAAAGAAAAATCTTTCAGAGTATGCACATCTGAGCTAAAAAGAAAAATTATATAAAGTGAACTTGCTGAGCAAGTAGAACAACATTTTTCTGGATTCCAGAAAGTCCTATTTTAAGTTTTTGCAGTGAATGAGGCAGATCAGGCATGTGTGGCTTCCCACCCTTAAGGGAAAGGCAGCACTCAAGATTCATAGATGTTGGTGGTTGAAAAGGAATTACAAAAGTCAAAGAGTCCACTAAAGTAAAGTTTTATTATGAAATTATGCAATTGGCATGGAAATTTGTATAAGTTAGTCTGTTATATTCTAGTATAAACTAAATGGCAGTGGATTTTGATTAAGCAGTAGGGTGAAAGAGAAGAGAGAGAGAAGATAGAGAAATTGAAGAGAGGGAGAGAGAAAGAAAGGAAGAAAGGAAAGAAGAAAGGAAGAAAGGAATAAAGCAAGATCACCAATCTTATCTCCAGTGTCAGTCCAGCTGATGGGTTGTCCAGGATCCTGAGGGTTTCATGAAGGTACCTTTTCATAGACAAACTTTCCCTGGCCTGGAAAGTTTCTTATTTTCTATTCAAATTAGTTATCATACACAGGTTGTTCTTCTAGACCTTTCAGGAAATGGGTCAGAGGGCTTTGGGGGTCTTTGGGAGTCTCAGTTCCCCCTACTGGATTGGCCCTTGGTCAGCAGACCATGCCTGCTCCTTGACCTCATTCCTGCACTTGCACTGTACTGCGTTGTGCTTATCTTCAGGAGTCAGAACAAGGACATTTGTTCCACCTCTGTGTGGCTCCCATCTCCAGACACATCCTGTTCTTCCTCACAGTGAGGAAGAATCCTTGTTTGACTCCATGGCTATTGGTGTTTGAGACATACACGTCAGCTGCTTATATTCTGGGTTTCTACATCATTTCAATCCACATATCCCATATCCTAGTTATTTCATATGAAATATATTTCCAGTTTTTTGAAGTTATGGAGTGACACTGAATGTTTTCTGTTGCATTTGTGGTACTTTGTATACTGCACTATGGTACAAAGACTATAAGACCAGTAGAATGGAAGAACTTCTATTTCAAGTCCCTGCCCCACTGAAACCCTGCAAGAACTGCAGATATAACAGTAAACACCTTTAGAAGTGTAACAGTTATTTCTGCTGGGAGTAGGAGGCAAGTACCATTGGACTCCAAATCCAGCAGTAATTTGCACATGCTGCGGCCTCCAGCAATTCTATCAGGCTTTTGTCACTTAAGTTCACTTCTGAAATAAAATAAACCATTTTTTTAATTGTCACTGTAGAGGAAGATTCAAGCAAAAATCTAATCTTGCCTCTCCCAAAACTTCTTGATAGAAATTTTACTTAAATAAAACATTGTCAGTCCTTAAGATATTTCACTGTGTGGGATTGATGAAAATACAAACCACCAGGTTTTTGCACCTGGAGCATTATTACTTATAAATTTCTCTTTTGTACAGAAAAGTCTGTCATAACATACTGTCGGAGATGTCAACCCCTAAATTCATTGAATTTAGATAATCCTCCCATTCATTTGCACTTTGACTTTTTGATACCAGCTGTTCACTTATTACAGAAATCACTTGGTAATACTGTTTCCAAGTGTCTTTAATTTAAACATCTTTCTTTAAAAACTGAGATTTAGTCATAAATGAACTTCCATGCAGTATTAGTGAAATGTCAAAAGTCAAGAAATAAAGAATTCTGATGTAGAAATGTCAACAACTATCTGAATTGCATGTTTCTAAATCCTCACCATCCATGGTCTGTGGTTTTAAGAGCATTACTCTTACAATATTATGCTGAGCACACACAGGACAATGAAGAGTGGCTGAGCTCTGGTTTCTTTCAACAAACTCAGAACTGAACAGATAATACAGAATCTTTCATGGAGTAGGGAGGAAAGAAAGAAGAAGACATTATTATTGATGATTCTGCAGACTTCACCTGTTCTGTTTGGAGAAATGATATATGACACAGTCCTGGCATGCACTTGTGTGTTTGTGAGCGTGTGAAAGAATGATTAAAAATAAGATAGAAGGACACTTACATTATTACACATGTATCTGTATTCTTCCGTCTCTTTTCAATCATGCTGCTCCCATGGGGTATTTCCCAAAATTACTGGTGTCCCAGGGGTCTCTACCAGGAATTCCACCCAAAACAAAGGAAAGTTATATAAATGTTACCAAATTTGAGTATGTCAAATCACATGTTCAGACCTGAAACCCTGAAAATGCAGTTAATTACTATATAAACTGTCTCCTTCTTTCCAAGAATCAATGCAGAATTCCTTGATCTTATTTCCCTCCTATTCAAGTGTTGTGGCATTATTTTCATAGTGCATGAAGCACCAGATGATAGGTAATGAGATTTTAGCACTCTGGCACAGAAGAACAGGCAAAGTGCTGATAGCATTGTAGATTTTCAAATACTGCAAGCACTATAAAAATATTCTCAAGATAAAAGGTTCATAAAGTATGAGACACTGTAAGTGCACTCAGTCTAGTCTTCTCCACAGACCTAATAATCATTCATATTTTTAATCTAAAGCTTCCTAAACACCAGGAATATCTTGTGCTATGCCATTGGGATGGCCTCAACTCTTCAGTGTGATGAGGTATGCTCTTCATCTTGAAGAGTGCCAGACACCTCGGATTCTAACTGATTTTACTGTCAGGGAGAAAAAAAAAAAAAGTGGTTGGCTACTTCTTACACTCAGTCAGGTTCTGAAAGATGGTGTTAACCATTAGAACACTCTGAAAAACAATCCCCCAAAGATTTGTGTAATTTTAATGAAGAATTTATCTGCCCCTGTAGATCTTCCTACTTAGTAAACTTGTACAGTAATCAGCACAAAATTTAGCATTTAAAAAATTCAAAGTACAAGTAAATAGACAACCTGTGTCTGAATCATCTCAAATTATTTCCCTTTCCTTGATTCTTTTGGTAAGGGTTTGAGGTAGATGAAAAAGCCAGACAGTCAGCATAACTCTTTTCAAAATGAATTTGTGCACAACAATCAACTCAGAATCCTGTCCAGACCCATGCAAATCAAGACAGAGTGTTTAAAATTAACTTAAAGGTGAAATTAGTAATGGATGAGCAGTAATTGGGAGGAGCAGTATTGTTAGTTCTTCAAACAATATTTTAAGTTTTAGGCAGTGGCATAGCTTCTGTTATGCAGAAACCTAGAAAGTCTGAAGGTTTTAGAAGACTATTTTCCTAACCTTTGCTGTGAGGTTTGCCAAATAAAGCTGGAATGCAGTGAAACAGTAACAGGGAGGCTTTTCATGTGGCATTATTTTTCTGTAATAACTTTAAATACCAGTTCGGCTTACATTTTCAGTTGGTATATCTGATGTAGTTCTCTTTACTCCATCATTCTTTCCATGTATAACACGGATCAACATATTCCATGTGATCAGGAGTTCATATTTCCTCTATGACCTGTAAGCAATGGGGAGCAGAAGCTAAATAAAGTTAAGTAGTCGGAAAAGTAAAAAAGTTAGTGTCCCTTTTTACCCCTTCTAGACTCAGCAGATCCTGATTATATTTGTTCTGAGGTCTTAGCCTTTTCCTGATGCCAGATAATGTATGTTTTTTTGTACTTCAGGCTCCTCTTGGGGTTTGAGTCTGTTTATTCTTACAGTGTAGAGTTTGTTACAGTCATCCTCTTGGATGCTTGTGGTACTGTGATTTCAGGGTCACAGAAGCCTAAATGATTGTCTACCTTCTCTGGAGGTCAACTTGACCAACCACCCTGCTCAAGTAGGGCCTCTTAGAGCAGGATGGGCAGGACTATGTCCAGATGACTTTTGAATGTCTCCATGGATGGAGACTTGACAACATCTTTGGGCCGCCTGTGACAATGCTCAGTCATCCTCAGAGTAAAAAAGTCTTTCCTGATGCTCAGAAGGAATCTCCTGCATTTCAGTTTGTAACCATTGCCTCTGGTCTTGTCACTAGGCACCACTGAGAAGAGCCTTTTCTTCATCCTTCTAATATTTGTAGACGTTGATGATATCCCTCTGAACTTGCTCTTTTCCAAGCTAAATAGCCTCAGTCTCTCTCTTCTTGCCTCATGAGTTTACTTTCTTTTAAGTGGCTAGGTGTAAGAACTGAGACAGTTTCAGACAAAACTCTATGCAAATAAAACCCCAATGCAAAAAGCAAAGCATCTGTTATAAATGAAACAAAATTAATACAAGTTTTTGTGGAGTCCCTAATGTTTCATAGTGAACTTGGTGACGCTTTGGTTCTTTCTGAAAGGACAGCTACTGGGACTGCATTTGAAAAATAAAGAAAAATAGTAAAAGAGCAAACCAAACATTCACCTTACAGATAGAGAGCTGCAGAATTGAAAACTGTCGACACTTGGTAAAATTATCTCATGTACTTCAGAATACATCAGGGTCCTAAATTAGTCTAGGTTTTGGTATTTAGAGAAAAACAAGTGTGTAGGAACTAGTAATAAACAGATCTAAGATCACATTTGGATTAAATTTGCCAAGATGCAGAAATGCACATTTTCTAAATTTCATTATTTTATTTTTCCCTCAGTCCTGAGAATGAAAGTTATTTTTTTAAGTGGAAACAAAGACTTGCATAATGCATTGGTATCCATAGGAGCAAAGAAGTCTTCTGGAGGCTATAAGGAAGTTCTTCTTGCATAGAACCTCATGATTTATTTTTCTCTCAGGAAAACATGAATAAAAAGAATATTTGGGAGTCTGAGGGGACCTCTCTAACAGTTTTCAAGACAGTCAATTTGTACATGTTTTGATAATAATAAGGATTAAAAGATGAGAACCAGAAAAACCCACATTTCCTGCTATTTAAAAGATGACATTTTCTTTCTTACTCTTGGCATGTACACACACACAAATATCAGACTTTCAGTATTTGTTGCTCTGAGACTTTTTCAAAATACAAACAAGATTACAAATTCAACAGAGACTCAGACAGGTGGATTGAATGTGCAGGGAAAATTCCACTAAAATGAGTGGAAATATTCCTGGAAAAAGCTAGAGTCATAACTGAGCAAATAGTTTCTACGAAGTAAATGTTTAATTGTTTATTTTCTGCAGTAAACAAAAAATGAGCTCATTGTCAGTAGGGCAATGAATCTTGAGAAAATAAAGATAACCATTACTATATTTTCTCACGTATTCTGAGAGACCGTTCAAGACTAGAAGAGTTCTCAAAGTAGACAAATAACATCTAATTCCTTTCTTTTCACTAAGAATTGGGTTTTTTTGTAAACTGAACAATATATAGGTTTTTGTAGGTAACAATACATCACAGATATTTGTCTAGGTAACCAGTTAAGTTTCTGGAATTGCACTGATGCTACAGATGTGTATGACCCAGATGCTGTAAGGCCCAAAGAACACAGGTCAATAAGCAGCAAACTTTTTGCATGCAACTAAGTGTAAGCCCTCTTAAGGAAAACTCAGTCATCTTTTACAATTCTGACACTTGGACATGGCCACAGGATAAGCAAACTAAAAGAGAAGTTCACAAACACCTCCAACCAGTCCTACAGTGCAGCAAAAGAGATACTTGAAGTGTTTCAAATTACATTGATTATCGCTTCCAGCTATGGATAATAACAGCATGGAGATTTTTAGCAATAGGAACACAGACATTGTACCTAAACCAGTTTCAACAAACATTCACAACAACTACAATGGTTTTCAAAACCATTCACAACACTCAGAGATTCTAACATACTCTAGATTAGCAGCTGTCATGTTAATCTTACACCAGTCCCCAGAAGAAAGTTTAATCTTCCAAATAATCGGAACGAAAGAAAAAAAAGAGAAAAGCAACATAGGTAAGGTACTAGCAAACCAAAAGAACACCAATTTACTACATATCTTCTTAGGAACATAAACTTATTTTGCCTTCTACTAATTAAAACAGCCATTCACAGGAAGGTTTGTGGGAATACGTACTTACTATAAAGGCTATCCTCATTTTGGGTTAAGCTACAGAATTCTTATAAAAGGACCTGAAGGGAGGGGGGGCAAAGACACATTTCCATGCTCTTCGTATTTTTAATGGGGTACCTGAGATTGGAGATTTTTATCACAGAATGATGCTCTGTGATACACCTGCTCCCAGCCTGCTCACATTTCAGTTTGGTGGCTCTATCTCAGGGCTCTCAATTGCCTTACCTATTGAAATAAGGCATTTAAAAAAATGATACTTGAAGCATTAATTTAGAAAATCTTATTTAAATATATAATGCATTTGATGGTTTAGTTCATACATTTTCTGTAAGAAGATAAATGTTTGATATGTTTCTCTGAAGCATTACTTTAATTAGAGTTAAGACCAAGTGATAATTAACAGCAAATTTGATATGACGTATCAGGTCTTGAACAAAAAACCCATACACTAGTTTTTTTTTACACAGGTTTTTTTTAAGAAATAACGAATATTTAGATGTGTGTGAGAAACAAAAAAATAAGATTTAGATTCGAATTTTGTTGACTTTTCAGAAATACACTGTAATTGTTCAAGACCAAGTTGGATGTGGCTTCAAGCAACCTGGTCTACTGGAGGGTGTCCCTGCCCATGGCAGAGGGGTTGGAACTAGATGATCTTTAAGGTTCCTTCAAACTCAAATCCTCCTATGCTTCTATGATTACATGAACATCTATCTCATTATACAAATAATATACACATAATAGTCAGCCACCTGTTCTTTATTCACAGCTCTTCCTATTAAAAACCATTTCACAATACACTCTGGCTCCTAATTTGTATGTCTTAAAACACTCTTCATGGAAAACATCAATTGTAAACGGGATATTTCAACTATATAATCTTTAGTTGTAACACGTCAGTGGTGGTGCTCTGATTCTTGCTTCATCTAAGAAATAACTGTTTGCATATTTTTCCCCTGAAATACTTTTTTTAATGTTGATCACAGAGGTCCCTGTGAGCATTACATACATGAAAAACTTTGGTATCATGATTATTTTCTGTTGGTATTGTTTGACACTTCTATTCCTCCTAGAACATCCTTTACATCACTTTGATACTGGTGTATATAGAGATTGCATATGCACAGTATGAAAGTATGAAATCTAAATTGATTTTAAATAATGATCTTTCTAGCATAGCAAATAAAAAAAACTTGATTGTGGAAATAATAAAATGGATAATAAAAAGAATTTAGTCCTCAACTGGATGCTTGAGCACAGCGATGACAGATTTGAATCTATTAGATTATGAGAGTCATATTGTTTTATGTCTGTGATTACAGTCAGATGCTACAAAAATGGAGGTAGGGAAGAAAACAATGGAAAAGAGAAAGGATTGTAGGACTTGACATCTACAGAGGTCAAGGAAGGATCTACAGAGACTTGTGTTTCTGTCAGAAATGAATTATTGCATGACAGCAGACCATAAACTGCAAGGTAAGAACCTTTACATTTTTTGGTAACTAAAAACAGTTGTGTCTGTTTCTGATACTCAGAGCCAGACTTTCCTCTCACCAAGTATTTTCTCTGAGCATATGTCAAGTGCTGTTGAAGGTATCAGCATAGCTGACAAAAAATCTGCTTTGAAACAAAAGCATCAAGTGTCTTATTCTTTGCAAACAATATCACAACACGGTTCCTACTTTTAACTCACAAAAAGGCATGGTAACTTCTGTAAGGCAGAATAGGAAATGCACCATCTATTATAAAAAAAGATAAAAGATAAAAATTAAAAGGAGGTTGTATTTTTTGCACTTTTGCAGAATATATTTGTTCATGTTTATTCTGATTTTTATGCACATAATTATTTCCAATTTCTGGTAAATCAAAATTTTGAATCTTGTACTGGTTTAAAGGTAAACCGGCAAGGGAAATGAACCCAACTCAAAAGAGAGATTATAGGTCAGAATAACAATTTAATAAAATAATACAGTAAATACGATTATACAGAGAATTGGATTTAACCCACAAAACCCAAATGTATAACCCAGCACCCTGGGGCATGAACAGAGTGGTGTTCATTGGGCCCCCTGAGTCCAAAGTAAAAGGAGAGGGGAAAACCTGTTGGTGAGAGTGCTGTTGCAGTCTGGTCAAGAGTGGTGATTGCAGTCCAGTCGAGAGTGATGGTTGCAGTCTGGTTGAAAAGTTGTAGTTGCAGTCCAGTCAAGAGTGGTGGTTGCAATCTGGTTGAGAGTGGTGGTCTGCAGTTTGGTTGAGAGTGGTGGTCAAAGTCCTTCTCTGGATCCCACGACTGGTTGAAAAAAGTCCCAAGACTCCAAAATTATATATATACTCAGGTTCAGGCAGGAATGCCTAGTGCCTCCCTCAGGGCGGGGAGTTCCACAACGGGTGTGAGGACAGGAGCATCCTCCTATCTCGCAGGCCTCTTGACACCCAGTTTATAGTCTGAGGAGTCAGACTGCTCTGGGCAGATTGTGTAAATGGTCTATTGATAACAGTTTCTGGGAAATGGCATGGAAGGTTATAGAATACACAGTTTTGGGTTACGCCTATCCAGTGATGAACTGGTCCCAGCTGTTCTAACTAGAACAAATGTGTTCAAAGCTTTTATTTTTCTGTTTGCAGTTATGAAAAGATGCTACAAAAATCACAATAACTATTTTCATTATTTTACTTTTACTGATGAACTACATCATAATAATAATTTTTAAAAAAAAAAAAGAAAAGAAAGAAAAGACATCCAAGCCCCAGATCCCTTATGTGTGAACTGTTGCATCCTTCTGTGTTTTAACATAATCCCATCACAATCAGTTCAGGTGATCTGTGAAAACTTTATTTAATAAACTCTAGTTCAGATAAGGATAAAGACTTTCAGGATACTGGGCACAAGGGACTCTAGACAAACTACTTTAGATCTATGTGGTCAAACCCTGTTCCCAGTGCTGTATTTCCCATCTAGCCTTAGGCAAAATAACTCACAAATTTAAATTAAGAGGATAGTCTCCAAACCTGTGCAGGTACTCAGTGAAGAGAAATATAGAGTCTGCCAAAAGGCAATTCACAGAAAGGGACCAAATTAGATATTCAAAATCATCCCTTCTGATTATATCTACAAAGAGAGACTCCGGAATGTTTCTTGCCTAAATTTGCCCTGGTTTCATGATAGCATGCAACATATCACACATGTCCTCCTTTCCTAATTATCCCAATGCATATGTTGAAGTATTTTACATTTTTGTAGTAGAATAACTATATCACTCAGGATATCCCCCAAAATAAAGGGTTAAAAAGTGCAATTTACTGTTCTACAAACAACATTATACAATGAATACATGAATCAAGATCTAGTGAAGTTCTAAAGGGCATTTTTACATTCTTTTTCCACAAAATGTTTATGTTCCTTGAAAAAAAAAATCAAGACTAGAAAAAGACTCCAGGAAAATACAGCAATGCTATTCATTTGTTTAGTTTGCTTTGTTTCCAATACAATTGAATACAAACTATTCAATTTGTACTATTGAATACTTCAATAGATGAACATACATTCATAGGTGACTTAGTCTAATTCTGCACATCTAAAATAAATACTAGCCTGCTATTATAAAAGTTGTGCACTACTTTAGTCTCTGAATAACCTTACAATAGAAGCTAAACCTTCATTTTTAAGTTCTCCATTATTAATTTAACTTACTTTTATATCTTATTTTCTTCTTGGTACTTCTGATTATCTGAAACTAAACTCCAAAATTAAGTTGCACATTTTGAACATTTTACATGACCTAAGAATCTGAATTTATAAGACCCATTTGTCTCTACTGACAATCAAGGAAACCTGTAAAAAGCCAGACAAGCATCTTGGAAGAGAAATCTAGTGTTTACTTCATAATCACTATGTGGAATGTGACCATCTCCATGAAATATCTGGAATTCAAGGATGCACTTCGTAAGGATTCAAACAGATTCTTGTAGTTACATTCCAGTCTGAACTATGTCCCAAGAAAGGACATCATTGCTCTTTCAGTGAGATTGTTAAGTATGTATTTTATCGCTTTGAGCCTTTAAAGACAAGATGGCAGATATCTAAAAAATGGATTAGTAGGTCTGCACTTGGGCTAGAAATGCTCCAAAAGTAAGTTCACTGCAATTTTCTTTATGGATGCTTTGTCCATAATTTTACTGGGGTTTTTTTTCAATCTAGTTATTGATCAAAGAGTTTTCCTTTTGACTGTTTCAATATGAGGAGTCTTATGGCTTAATGGTGATCTCAAAAAATTAAAATAGTTTAACTGAATGTTATCAATGTAATAACATGAACTCTTTAAAACAATTAATCTCTAATGGCAATAATTCTCTCAGGTTCAAGGGCTATGACACACTTTCCTCAAGTTGTGTAAGACATCCATGCAAATAGAGGGATAAGGTTTGAGTAAATTTATAGGGAAGAAGACATCTGATAATGTTTAAATATCATCCATATAAAAAATGCCATTAGCTACCTCTCTAACATATCAGGTAGAAATAAAGGCAATCTGTCAATAGAATGGTCATGAGCAAAAAGTTATTTCAATTTCTCTTCTTCTGGAATACTCAAATCCAATTTTAAACAGATTTTATACACCTATAGAGACTCACTAGTTTAACCATTATTTGATGATTCTTCTGTAAAAATCTTCTGAATGGTATACATAATATCAAAATCAAGGAATCTGTTTGATATAATTCAGGTTTATAGGAAATGAATAAACTTTGGGTTCAAACAGATGACCAAGGCACAAACTGTTTGAAAGCTAAGATTTGAACTCTCTAGTTAACAAGTCATACAACTCCAAAACTATCAACAGTGATAACATGTTTGGTAACAGAAAAATTAGTGCTTTCAACAACATCATTGGTTATTGAGAGTTACCTGCTTATGTACAGAAGGTGGCTGTTTATAAATC
Organism: Manacus candei; assembly: GCF_025592945.1. NCBI lineage: Eukaryota > Metazoa > Chordata > Aves > Passeriformes > Pipridae > Manacus > Manacus candei. Next base: position 22,179,838 of record NW_026138097.1, read on the forward strand.
TGTGAGATAACCATTGGAATTGAAGTTAGAATAAGCAAAATAAAGTGATTGTGTCAGCAAAACATCTTATTTGTTTAAGGAATAGCTTATATATTCCAAACTTAGAATGAAGAGTATGGCACATTTCATTCTTTTCTCTCACAATAATAAATAAAATACTTTTAGTAAAATAGTGGACTTGACTGAACAAATAACAAGTAATAATGATGATGCCTGCAGAAAAATCCATAAAACATAATTATTCTGGCTTTTATCCAGCATATATAAAAGCTGGAAACATATTTCTTTGCAGAAGCAAGATGTTTCTGAGAAAAAATATCAATAACTTTATTGAGATATTTAGGTATGATTTACTTTGCATGTGAAACGGTAATTTCTCAGAAATTTATTTAGCAATGCATTTTTCTGTCATAATAGAACTCCTTTGAAAGCTCAAACCCCTTAATGGAAATACTTTACAAGAGAGGACAATAATTAAAACAGAAGTTGGGGTACAGTAGGAGCCAAGAAATGGTATCACAGAGGCAGTACAGTGTATAGGAATACTGTATGGTAAACCTTAATCTTATTAGACATAAAGTAAATACAGATTAGTAGGAGGTTTAAAAGAGGGAACGAAGAAAAAGGAAAAAAGAACCTGGTTTTTGAAAGAGTGAAACTAATCAAGAAAATGTATAATTTTAAAAATTTATAAACTCGAAGTTGACAGTAATTTTCTCAAGCACTCAAACACATTATCCTTATATATTACTATGCTTTATGAATTATGAATTTTGGGTGATGAGAAAGCCTAAGGGTGGCAATGGAGCTTTAGTGTCAGTAATGCATTGTCATTTTACATTGTGTGAGTTCCTACTATACCTAGATGGATTTTTCAAGTTTAAATAATGTTACTGACTGCCAAAGATTTTATTAAGAGGGTTGATGATATTCTATGTTCTGCTGGTAAGATACTAATCCCTATTGACTAGAAAAGGGTCAAATACTTTGAGACATTGTCAGGGGACTCTTTTGTCTGCCATAGGTGTTCAGATGTAGTTATACTCCGTCACCATAATTCACCTATTTTGAGGAAGATACTGAAACACAAAAAATATTTTTTTCTAACATCTAGAAGAAAGAAATTTGAGTAGAAAAGACAGTTGTTCTATGAGATTTTACATGGCTCCTGTTGCCAAGGAAACAATTTCTTTCAGCTTTGTATGGTTTGGTAATGGTTGCCCTAGCTACAAATCAGGTAGTATCTTATATAATTATGTATACATACACACATAAACACACCATCACTTTAAGGAGGGAAAGATTTAATAAAACCAAACTATGAAAACACTGAAGTTTGTAAAACATTCTGAATATCATTTGAGGAACATGTTGATAGAAGAGGTCTTTGCACTTACTTAATTCAATCCCATCCCATATCTGAAAATATGATGTTCAAACTGAAAAAAAAGAAAAGAGCTAAAATGCAAAGTAAAGAGCTCAATTCTCTCCCATTCCAGGCAAATACTTAAGCAGTTACTTAATATTTAAAGTGTAGACTCAAAAAAAAGATGAAGAATACATAATACTTATAGTTGGAAATTTGGAATTAACCTTTTTTACCTTAGAACCTCTAAGTTTGAATCAGAAAACCAGATCCATTATTTTAAATATAATTTTAATATTTTATTGCTATGTCACAGTATAACGTTCTTTGAGTTAAACTGGAAAGGGAAATTCCTAAGGATCATCAATACAATTATAGACATAGAAGGAGAGTGAAGCAACGATAAAAAGACACCAAGTAGAAATTCATCAACTCATTGAAAAATTGGTTGATTGTTCTGGACCACAAAAGGAGAGAGGTTTGCACGTGCTTATGGGAATGAAAAATGCACCAGAAATATCCAAGTGACGCATTTTTTCTATGTAGAAAATATAAATCCATTTTAATTAGTTGTTCAAATCACATGCAAAATTAGAGCAAGGTAGGGATAATAGTTGGCATACAAAAGCTTCCATAAGTATTAGGTTCAGAAGCTGTAGTGACAAATCAAGAATAGTAAGAAATGAAGTGAGGAAAAAGGAGGAGACTGGGTACAAGTCTAAAAGGAAGAAATGGCAGTCTTATAAAATATAGTGCCTCTGCAACGAAAAGGATTAACTAAAGTCTGGAAGAGTATCACAGACTCTGCTTTCTTTAGAACAAAAGTGTATATATGAACGCTAGATTTGCAGAGGAAAAAGAGTCTGTTTTATTTGTTTCCTTCTTATGAAAACCGTGATGGTCACCCCAGAAAATAAATAAAAAAATTAGAGAGGTTTAAAAACATTATCTGTGTAATGTAGGTTAGTGTATTTTCTGATTTTCAGTTATCTCACTGAGATTTAAAATTATCAAGGTGAAACAAGCATTTTCTGTAGAAATTTTTGCATATGGAGAACTTTATTTTCATTGAAAAAAGTTACGTATACAAAATATCAAAAATTTTCCCGTATACTTAGAGACTTAAAGTGAACACTAATCTGTTTAAAGTATTCTTTCAAAGGAGTCTTTCTGAGAAGAAATGCCTTTTAGTAACTGCTTAAAGAGCATTGTTTTTCTCTTGTGAGATCTCACTGTGTCTGTTAAACAATCTTAATAATTCTAAAATGAGATTTTTTGTAAAAAAAATTGATTTTAATTTGACTGCAAAACACTTAAGGTCTCTTAAAAATTTACAAAAAAAGTCATGACTGATACAGTGATTTTAGCTGAAAATTGATGAGTGCCTGTAAGTCAGAGAAAGCTACTATGTATTTCAACTGTTCTTAATTCTATATAAAATATTGTCTGTTAGTAAAATGAAGAACAACAATATACAATCTTGAAAGGAATTTTGTTTTACCATGAGATGGACTTTTTACAAGTGCATGCAGTGATAGGACAAGTGGCAATGGCTTTAAACAGGAAGAGGGAAGTTTTAGATTAGCTGCTAGGACAAAATTCTTTACTATATGGCTTATGAGGCACTGGAATAGAATGCACACAGAAGTTGTGGATGCCTCTTTCCTGGAAGAGTTCAAGGTCAGGCTGGCAACCTGGTCTAGTGAAAGGTGTTCCTGCCCATGGTAGAAGGGTTTGAACTAGATGATTTTTAAGGTCCCTTCCAATCAATTACAGCATGATTCTATGATTCTATCTTCAGGAAAATTGTCCTTTTTCCTCTATAGCCAAAGGAAGTTCTGCTTTAATTTTTATGTTGTTGTTGTTCAGGGTTTTTTTGTTTGTTTTTGTTTTTAATCTTCTGCTACTGAATTGACTTTCTACCAGTTTGTCACTGGAATAACATAGGTAAAAAGTCTGTTTTTCTTCTGTGGTCAAACATGAGATTGATGAGCAAATAAAGAACCACTCATTCATACTACTTTCATCATGTACTGTCCAAAAGGAAGCAAAATGGTAACTGAAGTAGTGTTGTCTGATATTAATAAAAGTCATAATGGAAATAAGAGATAAATTGTGAAGATCTGAACTTTTATTATTCTGAAATACAGATTGAGCTCTCTCAGCAGCTCCAGCCAATCAGACTTGAGACAATATAGTTTCTTATAGAAAAAAACCCAACCAACCAATCAACCAAACCCAAATATTAATTTGGATACTAAAACATTGAAAGCACCTTATCACAATGAAAGGTTTACAGTATTCAGGGAAAAAAAAGTTGAATCTGTGATGGTAAGTCAATTTTAGACCAGCTGACTGTTCTGAGTCTTAATCAAGTATTCAAAAGTGCTCATATAAAATGAACACACTGTTTCTATATTATTATAATAAAATAATTAATGCTGATCTAAGACTCAAACAAAAAATGGGGACTATTTACATTGCCCTAAAAAAATCTAATGAAATATTAAATAATCTACATGGGATTTTAAGGGGTAGTTAAGGAAAACAAATTCATAAAATTATAATTACTATAATCATTAACTTACTCCTCTCTGTAGTACAAGACAATATTACAAAGACTCTGTAAATATTATATAGTTCTCAATGATAATGTGGTTCTTAGCTAATAAATCTGTTTTATTATACTTTTTCCGTCTGTCTAGTATTTTGGTCATTAAACCAACAGTAAGACTAACATAATAAACCAATTATATTTCCAGAACACAGTCTCCTTCCACAATAAAATCTCCTTGTACCTACTATTCATCTGAGTGATCTTGCATGTAAATATTTAAAACATTCTTTTGTTTTGGTTTTCTTCTCACTTTATTACCTATAGGAAACCTTCATTACAATTGAGGTACCTTATAGGCTTTTAGCTTTTAGAATGAGCTACATACTGGGAAAAAAAAATCAGTTATCAAAACCCAGAGATTTAAACCAAGCTCTAAACTTCAACAGGCTCAAGTGAATATTTTTTCTAGGAATGTATGTCAAGCCAACATATATCCGCATTCATTGAATCAAATTATATTTTTACTTTCATCTTAAATAGAAGCAAATGACCTCTCTTAGATAAGAGCAAAGTTATTTCTTTGCGTTTGCACCTTATTAATTATTGTATGGGAAAATACTCCATCTACTCTTTTGAAGATCTCCTCTGGACTGAATAGGACTCTGCTACACTAAAATATAGACTGGAAAAAAAGACTGGAGCACATAAATATATTTTCTAATTCTGGATTAAAAAAAGACATCTGAATGTTTTCATGCTTATTGTATTAAATAATTGATATCAATAAACTTTAATTTAATACATAAATCAGTTCAATATTATGATTCAAACAGGTGTCCATTTATTTAAAACAAAAGAAGAAAGAAAAATTAAGTATATGTCCAATAGAATTCAAACCACTATTTCCAAGAAATGGACAGGACGTGAAGTAATATATCACTAGCTATCTACAAGCAACATTTAGTTAAAGCCACTAGGTGTCATCATATAAATATTCCTAAAGAGATTTATCTGCCAGAAAAAGGAGTTGGCAATAAACAAATATGCAAGATTGTAGGTGGTCATTGATGTCCTTAAAAAGCCATGGAAGAAAACTGTAAACTTCTCAGGCTCACTGATAAATATTAGACTGGTTGAGGAATATTTTTACACGCAATGAGTGAATCTTGAATGGAACCTTCTGGCATTTAATAAGATGCTCTGGATTTTCTAACTTTTACAGATCCTTAGTGGTTTGACTTCAAAATAAATGTTTTCCCAACCAAAAGCTTCTGATATCAGAAGGTGGTCATGTTGTCATGAGATACAATCACAGTTTCTTCATGCTTGCATCTTTGCTGAGCCACTTAGTCCTTGTACTGGAATTCCCCAGTAGAAATCAAGTTATTCTCTAGTAGTTTTCTGTTGTCACTAAGACCCTAATGGGGCCCTCGGCCATGCTGACACGAGTACAGAAATGAGGGACAGATTTAAGTCATTTATCTTAGTAATGACCTGTTATTAAAGTAGAGCTAATAGTGCAAAAGAGTGGGACACTTAAGGCAGGTAATACTTCTTCAATAAGAATCCTGTACTGCAGTCACTGTGGACTGGTACTTTTGTAGTTTTTCTTTATGTGTAAGGACGAGTTCATATGCTGACAAGGGAGTATGTGACCAAAACTGGTTGGTACTCCTGGTTCATTCCTGGCTTTTCAGCTAGTGACAGACTCCTGGCGTGTCACTTCATGCGATTCACTTAAAGTTCTTTGTTACGTTTTCGTTTGAAGAAGTAGTGACATTTCCTTGATTTACCTGATACTGTTTATCGAATATACCATAACTATCTAATGAAAACCATAGATGCAACTCAGAGAATTCAGAAAGCATCTGAAGGGTTGTAATAACTATTTAAGTATGATTAATGAATAGCCACACCTGTATAGACCCATAAAGATTGTACACTGATGTTTAAAGTGTTGAGTGTGTATTTTATTCCTACCATTTTCTACATAACTGTCCAAACTCTGTGACTAATCACAGTGAATACATTCTAAATATAAAGAGGGTGGTTCACACTGCAGCTTGGCATGAATGTCTCTATTCTTGTCAAAGTGTAGAGGTTGCTTTTAGGTAAGGAACAGCACAGTGATAGATGTGAAAACAGATAAAATAGATCCAGAATAATACATAGGTAATTTATTTGATCATCTCACACATGGTAAGGATGTAAACTAGACTGTCTCCCAAAGCTGAAGTGGTAAAAAAGAAAGACATAAAAAGAAATATAGAAAGAGAGTATGACAGCACATGCAGTTCTGACAGAAGAAGAATAAAGCCATAAAATTGAAATCAGACAGAAAGTAGCACCAGCTTTTTTTCCCCCTCCTCATGGTAACCATAACACCCATCGCTGTTGTGCCCCTTAAGGGATCTGCTGTATATGCATAAATTCAGTAGTATAATAGAGAGGTATTTGGCCCTCAGGAGATCAGGTTATACTACTGTCCCCTGTCCCAAGAAATATTTCAGAACAGTCACTCTACAGAATGAAGCCACAAAGCACTGATATTACAGATCTACAGAAAAAATTTTGAAGAGAATTCTAGTTTTCAGGCAATAAATTAGCTTTACCTTTTCTAAAAATGTCTTCATAATTCCCCACTATTAAACACAAGGATACAGGCAACTTTTTTTTTTTTCACCCCCACAGGAGAAGCACGAAGAAATAGAAGTATTCTCCTAAAGAAGGCTCTTGCACTTCTTTCTGCTTCTAAAATATAACACTGTGGTTGTCCTTAAGTAAACGTATTTACAGAAGTCTATGTATCTGTTCTGAAAAAGTTTGGGTATCAACAAATCAAGCCTACAAAAACATAACGGTTCTGAAAAAGTTTGTTGAGAAATCTCCTGTCCCAGGGACTCCTGATGGCAGCTGTTGGCATAGTGTATCATATATTTCAATGAAGTATCAGAGAGAGGTAGTTTTTCTGTCTTGTATCTTTCAACATAGAACCAAAACGGATGAGAGGATTCACAAGATTCTCCAGTTCTTTCAAGGTGACAGTAGAGATCTCATTTAACAGCTATCTTCAGAATGACAGCCCCTGAAGCTCTGTGAGGCTTTTAGAGTGATACTCTACATGTGAGAGGTGAGAGGAGTCTCCTGCCATACTCAGGAACTACCTCACAGCCCTGACCCCACTCTGCCCACCAGCCTCACTACCCTGACCTGCTACTCAGACCTCCTGACCTGCTTGGCACCCACTGTGTTGGCACCTCACCTGGAAATGGACACTCTACAGCCTCCCTCGGCCCCAGCCCTGCCCTGCTTGGCTTGTTGGGGCACTTTGGGACTGTGCCAGCTGGGTAAGAGAGCAGAGGGAAAGAGAAGGGAAGAGAGATGAAGGAAAGGGGTAGGAGCAGAGCAGGAGCACAGGGGAAGGGAGGGGAGAGGTGGGGAGGGGAAGGAGAGGGAAGGACGCAGACCTACAAGGCTGCAGGCAGTTGCTGGCCTGAGCTGACCCCTGGCAACAAGTAATAGATCTAAAAGGCAAAGAATTGATGAGAGCAGCCGAAGTTAGTCATATTTTGCAGTCTATATGCAAGACAAAATGGTGTCATGGTTGATGTCATTCATTGCATGTTTTGTTTCTGTCACGAAAACACAGGTTTCAGTGTCTACCTTTTCTTAATTTACCTGTATGCAGGGAAGATAAAATCATTTAAATAAACCTGGTTTAACGAGGACACTACAAATGTAGGACAACACACATGCTCCAGAAGCCTAGCTGATCTGGAGGTAATTGTTTAGAAAGTTTCACATGCAGACACCTCTCTTCTGTCCCAAGCGTTGAGCATCTCCTTGCCTTTCTGTCCACTCTCATCCATGCTTAGCTCCTGAACCGGGAAGTAGGAGTGCAAGTGGTGCTGCTGTTGTCCGCTCCGTCCCATCCCATACGAAATATTCAGTGAAGAGGAGGAGATAGATGACAGTAGTTTGAATGAAATACAGTCTGAGCACGACAGTGACGTTAGGAGTGCATTATTCAAATGATCAGGTAGGCCTGTCAGGGATATTTTTAACTCAATTGTTTTGCTCCTTAACTCTTCACTTCAGAGCTCTGTAGTGATTCTATTTCTAAAAGCATAAGTAGCTTTGCAGTGTTAGAGGTATATATCTTAGTTCAGGGTCTTGCTTTTTTAAATTTTTTTAGTCTGTATCAGCAGATGCAATATATACATACATACATACATACATACATACATACATATATACATACATCTTGCATTGGTAATTACATTTCCTTAGCATAGTGACTCAGTCCTTTAACAAAGGCTACACTTCAACATTATTTAAGGGTTTCTATTGATTCACAGAGCTGTTACCTCTTTACACAGGAATAATAGATGTCTGAAGTGTATTAGTCAAAGCGTTCAATAGGTATCCTTTTGCTACTGAGTAGTGAAAACGCTGTTCTTTCTGGACTGGTTTGGACTGAGAAATTTCCAGATTGTAAGTCCCTCCCATTGTATCATGACAGTAGTGACAAAAGATGCACTTGGCATGAAAATCCCTAGCATCTAAGTAGTTTTGAACAGTAGCCAGGTGCCCTGGGGGAGGAATTTGACTGAATTCTCTCACCAATAGTCAGATGTAGTGCTGACCTTCAGGTGCAGTGCAAGCCATAGCTCTTTCCTTATTTATTGCTCCAGAGGGAGTGAGAAGAGTTCTGTTTGCTGTAGGTAATTATTCTTTTCTTTCTGACAGATATAAATGTCAAAGAATGTCTGGGTTGCTTTGGGTACCACTTAATGCCACCATTATTTTGGTGACTACAAGAGCTACTGGGGCACCCATAAGTACGCAGCAGCCCTCTAGAGGCTAATAGGAATGGGGAACCAATTGTATGAAGATGCCTTTATAATGACGATTATAGTCAATGGGTCCTCCTGATTAAAAATAAATAAATAATAAATAAATGTCTGATGCTATTGGGAAAGGAGCACTGGCCCTGTCTTCTGACAAGTTCAGAAGCTACCTGGAGGGAACTCTAAAACTGGCCACCTTTCATCCACTAACACCCTAACCCAGGAGAACACCGGATGTCCACCCAAGCTGTGAGAACTGGCTTTTTCATTCAGGAGATATCTTCAGGAGATGTGTGAGGTTAGTAAATCTGCCTCTTACTGGGATACCATGTGATGACTATAGTTCTTTCTCTTGCACGCTTTATAAAATTGGTGCCCTTTTGTGTTGTGAAGCCTCACAACACAAACACAAGCCCTTTGGATCAAATGCATGATAATTTTAATTTTCTTTTAGTAGGGTTGCAAGCAAACTGTCTGTCAGGAGCAGCTGTTCTAGAATGTATAATTATACCTGTCTGCTATTGCCAACATTGCCTCTGTAAGACATGATGGATGATTTTTATGAACTTTCATATTATTATTATTATTAGTATTACCACTATTATTATTTTACAAAGCTGAATTGTGAAATATATTTGAAATGTCTTTCTTGAGCCTTGTCATGATGTAGCTGAGCCAGCCTACACTCACCACTTCAAACTTTTTTACTCAAATCATTTCTGCTGTCATTTAAGAAGCCTATTTAGATTTCTATGCTGAAAATATGTATCTAAGTATAACACTGTTGAAGTAATATGAATCTCTTCCATGTCACTTACTAACTCTTGATTTGGATCTGTGTCCTTCCTTATCTCTCCTGTTTACATGAATTTTAAGATTCTCAATACAGTGTTTATATTTTACATTTACTGTTTTTACATTACACAAAATGTGAGTATCTCGTAAATTTAATGATCAATACAGCTACTTGAAGAGGAAGAAGGTAGTTTTCTAAAGGAAGCTCAAAACAATAGGAATTTAGTAGCAAAGAAATAAATGAAAAATCTTCATCTGTAATTTCATCTCAGGAAAATATAGTTACCACCAATTTTTAAAGCTCTGTTTCAAACCTGACATAATAAGATGAGCAAGAAATGCATAATCAATAAAATAAGGTGAGACAAGGTGATTCTTTCCCTTCCAGTGCTCACCAGAAAAGAGAAATACTTTCATTTAAAAGTTGAGAAATTACTTAATGATTTTTTTTTTGCATTGCAGGTTTATACACTAGAACAAAGGTATCTGGTAAAAAGTGCATTTGTAAACCTCAAGATTCATAACCGGTTATGACAAGATACACAAATTTTTATTTTTTTTTTTAAGAACAATGACTCAGGCAATTTAAGTATGTGTAATCATAGTTGCTTTCTTCTAATAGTATTTTCAAGGAAACAAAGAAAGAAACTCATAATAATTGTCAAAAAGTCACTATTACATTGAGTGAACATGGAGAATAACTTGTATAGCATAGTAGAGAAATTCTGTGGTACTGACTTAATGATTAGAGATGACCAAAGAGATTAATGCATTTTCCCCAAGAACATCAGCTTAAATTTGAAAGCAAATTCCTTGTCACATTTGTGACAAGCAATATATATTATTTCTATGTCCTGTCTTCCGTTCCACTACTTTTTTCCTCAGGAATTTTCATCCTCATTTGCACAGAATTTCATCCCCATTGCACAGAATTCAGTGCAATATCATCCTCAGATCCACATGGAATCTCTTGGACTTAATGTGTTTATTTGTAAGGAAACACTTTTAAAGAAAGCACAGAATAAATGATATTTAATTTCTGATTATCTGCCACGAAGTATTCACAGGGCAATCTAAACAGGGTAATATTTCCTAATTAAAATTAAGAAAAGAGGTTTGTGCTTTCACTCCAGGCAATTAAATGTAACATTTGCATGCATATAATTCCAAGGGAAACAAAACCCAGGAAGTGGCTGTTTGAGTGTCTATTAATTAAAAAATCCAACACTTCACTGATTGTATTAACTGGCCTTTTATACATTCTCTGTAGGTTAATAATTGAATTAATGTATCCACAAAGCAATACCAATGAAGAACTGCTTTAAAAAGCAAATCTCTGTTCCTAGTAGTCATTTCATTATTTTTATTTTCATTAATAAAGATGTATAATTCAAAAGAATATATGAATTCAGAATAAAAAAAGTCGTGTATCAGATCAATCAAGTATTGATCATGTGCACACAGTGACAGAAGAATTTGGTAGCCTGCTCTTTGTGGTGCGCTTTTTTTTTCTTTTTATGATTGTTAGCCTGAAAAACGAACGAAAGCCATAAATCATTATCAATATAGAGAAAGCATTTACTTTGGAAAAATTCTCCTGTAACAGAAAATGGAAAATTGTTGAGGATATACTGCCATTTGCTACTCAGCCTGCAATTATCTTTAGATAGAAAGCAAGTTCAACTAAACCCTGTGAAACTACAGAGTACAGAGCCAACAGTCCATTAGTGTAGCTAGATCAATATGAAGGAAAGATACATGGTCTTCATTTTTCAGTGCTTTTGAAGATGACCTGCTGAAGATTTATCAGATTTATCTTTATTTTCTGAAAAACTGTACAAAGGAAAGAAGTTTGAAGACATGAGGGCATTCTTGCATCTGGTTTCTGTCAATAAAAGAAAATTAATCAAGCCCTGATTTGTAAGACTAAGTGTATATTTTCACACTATGACAAAGCTTTATGCATTTTGTAGTACTGCTCTGCTTTTTCACTATGCTACAGATTTTGAACAGGATGTTTTCTATATGTTTACTTACTGCTTAAAGTTAATAAGTGGCATTTTATGTTCATTTTACACTGGTGTTGTAGAATCAACCATACCACCCTTGGCACAAAAGAAAACAACAAAAAACCCCAAAACCAAACAGTCTTTTTCAATGTATGAAACGAGAAAGGACTAATGATGGAATTAATGAGTACAAATGGGAAGGGTGGAGAGAAAAATGCAGGTAGAAAAAGGAGATAAGATGAGGAAGTCGTGATGGAAAGAGGCATGTGCATTGAAATCAACTGAAGGCAAAACAAATGGAATGGCTAGAAGCAGCTAGGAATAAAAAAGCAAGTAAAAACTAAGAAGATGTTTGGCTAATTCAGATGTGGATCTGGTCAAAATGTTTTTAATCTACTGAAATTTCAATGATTCGATAAATTCTACACCTCTTTTGGGGTATTCAAATCTATTTAATATTTTCTTTCACCATATGTTTATCACTAGACATATTATCCATATAAATAAGAGAATGACACTTAGGATGAGCTCCAGAGTAACTTTCTGTGAGCATTGTCTTTATACTATAACATATTTGAGGATGAAAACTCCAGACCAACAGGCAAATAGCACAAAGGATCAGCAGTTTTGTCACTGTTAGACATTTGATACTGCCTATATGTGACCAAATCCTGGTTTAGATTTGACAGAGACGGAGTCTTCGTCTCCTTTTCTCTCTCTCTTTCCCCCCCCCCCACCTTAGTTGAAAAGGAGCAAGTCCAAACAGGGCTAGAGAAGGGCAATAGGTCAGATTTGTTCAAAAATTTCAGGTGGATTTTATAGCTTCCAGAAGTTATATTCTGATACATTTGTAAGTATATTCACAGTTGTATGGCGTTTTTGGGTTTAAAGAAGCACTCGAAACCAAAATCAGATTTTACAGAGGACACTAATGTTAAACAGAGTTCCTCTAGTAATAAATAAATAAATACCATTACACAAAAGTTTTAGGTTTTTAAAATAATTTTAATAAGAGGCAAATACTCTTTATGTGTCAAAATAACAAATACTAATGCATTCTTTGCACAGCACTGTTAAATGGTACTCTAATACTCATGTTCATTTCACCATTGCATCTACCAATAATAGGAAATCAATGTAGAATGTCTGAAAAACAAATAAAACTTGATTTTTAAATATTATTTGATCATATTTATTGTGTTCAGATTTCCCCTGTAAGAGAAGAAAATGTAAGTTGTCAATAGCATTGTAATTGGTTTGTGGGTTTGGAGTTCTTTAAATATTCCACTAACAGGGTATGAATAAACTGCTGACACATGCTGCAAAATAAAATTTTGATACCTAGAATTTATGATTTTGCTAATTACCATCTACAGGGACAACAAACTGTGGGTGCAAAAGGGAAGCTTGCCTTTCTCTGTTCAGGGAGGAAAATACTATAACGTGTTTCTAGGTGTCGTTAAACAGCACGTGACATCTTACTAGGCCTGCAGCAAAATAAGCAACAACAGTATGTATGAAATACTTCTCTCTGATTTCTGGGTTCAGCAGTTTTTAGACATCAAAGAGCAGCACAAAATTAAAGGTGATAATGTGAAAGAAGGTGCACGTTTGTATTTAATTACATTAAATTGATTAGAAAGAAGCAAGCTTTTGATTGGGAGCACATTAACTTCTCTCTGTGCAGCATATAAGCTAGTCTGTAAGGGAATCTACCTTTTTGAAAAAACATGAGAAAGATAATGATATGGAAACTAACTCAAAAGTATGTGAGTCAGGGACTACTCACCTATTTTATTCATTCATTCAATTTGGCAAAGATAGGCAATTCTCAGGTCTTTGTCAGAAAAAAACACCCCTTCCAGTCACAGTAAGGAGAAATAACGTATTTGCTGCTATCATGGATATGAGCTGGAGCTATTTTCTGTTCTTTCCATCTGCTCATGAAAATTGCCTCTGAAAAAATCTTCTTTTGACTAAAATAGATACCTAAGATTTGTGACTTCGACATATACACAAATAATTTCATGAAACATACAATTTCATGTGCAATATATGTATTATATATGCAAATTGATTTTTTACATAGTTGTAGCATTTCACAGACTCAGTCAGAAATGACACATTGTTCATATTTAAAGTACAGCACTTCAGCTAAAAGCAAATGCCTATCTGGCCTTAGGGATGTGGCACATTTATTGAACCTGGGCAAAACATTTATGCTTTGTATGCTGCAGTTTTTCAAGCTATTAAATAGCAGAATAAATACATATCTATCTTGGAGTCATATTGTGAGGTTGCATTTTTTTTAATGTCTGCATAAGGTACCTTTTCTGGAAAAGATCAGAACAATGCAAGGTACATGGCTGATTATTTCAGTATTTTCTCTAGAACAGCAGTGCATTCCTTCATCTTTACATTGCTTTAGATTAATTAATCTAGTAGCTATTTCAGTGAACTACTGCTATTTTTTTATCTACTATAACCTAAGAATAGTCTGCTCAATATTCAAAAAAAAAAATAGAGTATGTATTACACTTTCTGAAATGGATTTTTCATCTCAAAGTAGCCCCAATTTGATTGATAAAGTAAAAATGTCACCACGTTCCATTTAGTATGTGAGGTTAGTAAATGCAGACATTTATGTACTGGCATCTCTCTAGACAGTCCATAAAGAAACTTTAGGTCCAGTCCTCAAAATCTCAAAGAAGCAGCAACCAATCTTATTATTTTTATATTATGATTTGTTATATAATGACAAGAATAATCTTTATCACTTTGTTCCTTAGTTGGCATAAAATTACTTTTTGGACTGATCAAACACCTCAGGCTTTGCCTTAGTGTTTAATCAGTTTCAGCAGCTGTTCATAGCTTCAAATACTACAAAGCAATAAAATTTAATTGCTTAATTAAACTCAAACCACAGTTGTCTTTTTAACGGGCAGGGGCCTGCCTAATTTTTGGATACTCAAAGGCAATCAGAGAGCAAAAATGACATTGCTCTTCTCTCAAGGATGGTTGATCTAGGAGTGTTATGTAGACACAAGAAAAAGCCAAAAGGCTCTTTTGGGAAACAATCGTGTGTCTTCTTTCCTAATTTTTTTTAACCTATTTTATATCAACATTGCTGCTGTACTGACCAGTATACATAAGTTGGTTACCCAGTACACGTAAATTAATTGAAAAACTGACCAGTACACATAAGTTACTTGAAAAATTTGAGGACAGATTTTGAAGAGAGTACACTGACTTGTTGAGCTTGATTTATCCTAGTCAAAGTCCTGACTCCATGGGGCTTTTTTATTTTTATTTCCTGCCTTTGGTATTCAATGTCAGCAGTTCTAATAAGCAGACACAAATACATTTTACCTGATGAGCTACTCCCCAACTCCAGTGCTCTTACATATATACAAAACACTGGGTTTATGTGTGAGGGACTTGGGGTTTTCCCTTGAGCTTACCCATCAAGGGCTTCTGTGATGTCAAATGGTAAGGGTGTACTGAAGTAGGATTACCACTTTAGTTACTAAATTGGAAGAAAGAAACAATAGTTGTCTCATCTTGTACTAACCTAAATGAACCATGTTGAGAACTGCTATCTTTATTTGAGAACTGCTAATTTTTTGAAATAAATTATTAAAAATGTAACCTCATCTTCTCTATTACTTCCAGCTCTCATTTAAGAACTCCTTTAAAAACAAAATAGTATATTTGCAAGAATCCTGCCTTCTATATAATATCCAAATCAAGTAATACTATTAGTATGAGACATCAAATATGGTTTGAAAGTTTAATATTTGAAATATTTTGACCTCTACATATAACAATTAAACCATTATAGTTTATAATAAAACTGATTAGAGCATGGAAAAATATCAGAAGGGAAAGAAATTGCACTTAGGAAGCATGGCCTTAACCTAGATAAAACTGCATAGAAAATTTATATATTGAATTTGTTAGCCAACTTCTCAATTATCATAAATCAATACAATTTGGTTCATTTCAGTGGACCATGGCCAAATTCAGTAATACTTTACAATCAGGTGGGGTTCTACATGTCTGAAGCACTGGTATTTTATCTATTATCATAGTACCTCATAATGTGTCATATATTTTTCTATTGAATATGTTGTTGCAAAATATTACTGGTTTTTTCATCAGGACATTTATGATTCTGAAAATTCAGGAAGTCAGTTAACAGTATCCTCTAAAGTATATGAATACCTTAATTTCTTTAAAAGCATGGCCTTAAATTATTGAGAATGCATACATGAGATGTCTTCAACACAGAGAGACAACTGGAATTACCTACAGAACAAATAAGGTGCAATAAGTCAACACTAGATTTTGAATATGCTTTAGATTTGTCTCAATATATTAAAATTCATAGGGTTTGTGGAAAATATATTTTTAAAAATTTCCTGGTAAATATCTATGCATATATATAGTACTTACACACACACACAGAGCTAAATAATTGCAAATCATTCTTGACATATCAATAGATTTTGATCATGAGGGGTCTTCATCCTTCTGGTGCCTCAATTTGATAAGAAAGGTAACCAGAATACACCTGAAGTTTGAGCTGAAGAGGCCAGTAATTTGATACTAAAGGAGGAAAAGCCTTCCCTGAAAAGACAAAAACCTAGAAAAAGGACAATCTTCTATGATCATCAGTGATCCATGTTAGTGTCTTGTGGGGCTCACCAGCAACTTATAAATGAGTATCTTCATAACACAAAGTTTCAGATGGAATTTTCAGATATATATTCATCTTTTATTAATTATATTTATTTTTTAAAATTTGTCTTTTTCATATGCTACACCTCAATCCCATTTTGTAAAAAAAGTTCCTTTGAGATGATCTCTGATATTTTAATTTCAGGATGCTGTCTGAGCTCTTTCTAGCCTTAAATGTATCAAAAATTTGAAATTATTTTTTGTAAATTTTATCAGTTCTGAAAAGTAGCAAGATATTTGAAAAATACTTCACTAGTATGGAATTGTTAATGTCTACAGTTTCAGTTTGACTGCCTCACATTTCATAGAGTAATTGTAGTCATAGGCATCCATGAGCAACAAACTACATATGTATACACACTAGAATTACTGTCTCAGTATGAAAAGGTTACTATATGGTACTGAAATGAAAAGAAAGCCAAGCTAGTACAACTTTTATTAACAGAAGAGAATTGCAACACCTCCCTCCCCCTAAAATGCAACAATCTGGAACTATGTCTTCTATAATGACAGAAAATGACAGAGCAATATTGGATACTGTATTAAATACTTAATTCCTTCATTCAAGCACAAAGTGCCACAAACATATGTTTGTAGACTTATACAGTCTCCTGTACTGTGCTTGAGTGGTACTCAAGGAACTCTGTACAAGTGTAAGAAAGAAGCAGCAATTCAAGCCACATACTGTGCAGTACAGGAGGTTTTTTGTAACTGTGGTTATTTCTCCATTTAATAATTGGAGACTCTCTGAAAAGACTGTTGCAGGAAAACACAGAGGCTTTTGGGGCTACCAAAATGGTGCAATATAAGAACTTAAAGAAAGAAAGGAAAACACATTTCTTATTTAACAGGACCAGTAAGAATATGACTTTCAACTGGCAATAATGGGGACATTCTACCATCTATTTTCAGCATTAATTAAAATGGGCATGAAGTCCACAACTGAAATGGGGGAAGAATTAGTCAGAAAAACTAAAACATCTATAAATACACTTCAAGACTACAGACTACAGACAGGTATGCATACCTTTTAAACCAGTATTATCTAAAAGTTACAGCAACATAGAAAGGATGACAGCATCTGTTTCAGTATGTGGAATACACAACATAACCAAAATCAAACTTGGAAGTATATTTTTTTCTTCAAAAAGGAGTTTTGTTATCAACTTTGACCAGGTTTATTGATTAGTCTTTGGCATTGGGAAGCTAAGATTGAGGATCTTCTATGGAGCCAGACTGCATTATGTTCTTGGCAGACCTAGTAGAGCTATGATGACAGGGAAAACAGATGGACTGCTGACAGCTGGCATTACAATGACTTGTAGAACCTACATAAATACTTCTATTGAATACTCAAAGCCATTTTTTTCTCTCCTGTGAGATAATGGAAAATTTCTCCATTCCAAGTGTTCCAAAACCAGTCATTATCAGGAGTTACAGAAAATTTCATATAAAGACTACCCCTTGTCCTGACTCTGTGCCTGTGATAACCTGGCTCTACTCAAACAGTGGGTCTTGTTCAACCTGTCTATCTAGTAAAGAGAAAATGTAGTCAGTAAATGGGTCTTGATAGACCAGCAATAGCTTGTTATGCAACACTCACACAGAAATGGTGTGAAGATCAGCTGTAGTTCCTATTGAAATCATTGACATTTTGGGAGCATCTTCAAAAATATGGTGAGTTTTGTGGATGTCTGAACTACAGACCTCTGTGACTAACTTTAAACAGGCCTTTAGGGAAATTTTTACAGAACTGGTCCCTCATTTCTATAAATACACATTCAGAATCTCTTCAAGCATTTGAAGTTGTTAAAAAATAGAAGTATGACATTAGCCAGGAGACCTTGTGAAGAACATGTTCAAAGCACTGAACTCCTACTGTATTTTTGACTGACTTCACACAGTTAAAACCTTGCATGATGGTTGACTTTCAGAGAAGTATGGCAAATTTCTTTCAGAATAAAATTTAATACACTCTTACCAGCAGATTTATTTTAACTGGCTTCGTACCACACCTTTCATTACACAGGTAATACCAACAAATACAATATCAAAAGGACTATTAAAATTGATTAAAAGTTTGATAGGGAAATATATTGGAAGAGGTAGACAGGATCTGTAATTGTCAAACTGTCTTTTAAAGGGAACCCTTTTCTCTTTAATTTCATGGATGACTGGAATTTTCAGCCTGAAAATATATCCAAGGCTCCATGAAATTTACTTGTCTATAAAATGCCCACTCCTGTTAACAGGAACAATATGTATCACTATAGCTGGATACATAAAATTAAACAAAAAGTGATTCTGATCTGTTCAGAATCTCATGCTTTGACCTCCAAAGAAGAAAACAAGCAATGCTCCTTTTTTAGCAAGGAAAAGTGCAAATTTTTATGCAGTGGCCTTTCTTTGTCACCTTAATAAGTTTTTCTTTTCTTTTCTCGTGATGTGCTTTAGCAATAACCCAGAAAAGTAGAAGCCCTGTAGACATCTAATAAAATATTGAGTCAGAAGTAGGATTCTAATCTTTACTAATATCACTGTATAAATTTAACCAATAACCTAAGTTAATGAGGGCAATGAATCCAATAATTTTATTATGACAGAAAATGAAATATCCTACCCAGAAATCTACTAATTAGAGCTGTCAAAACATCTTTAAAACTTCTTTTGCCAAGCCAATGAGAATAGTCCTATTTTTTGTGAGGCTATCACAACTGCACAGGGAAGTACACAGTTTTCCTGTGCATTTTATTGAACTTGGTAGGAGTGGAAGGATTATGGTTACCAGAAGAAAAGAAAGATTTTTTTTTCCATTAATTATATTGTCTGCTGTCCTTCTTCAGGAGAAATCTTTGAACTTTCAATTTCCAAGGACATGAACAAATGACCTTGGACTAACATATTTTAGGGTTATAATCAGCACATATTAGGGTTTCTGTATTAAATGCCCACAGGGGTACTATTGTCACATAGTGACAAATAAAATTAGTGTGTTGGCCTCTTTTTCACCGAGAATTTAAAAGTGTGCCTACTACTAAGTTGATGTTGAGTTCATAATGGCAACCAAATAAAGGTACTGTTGGATGAAGAATAGTGAGAAGAACACAGGCCCTTCTTGCTATGAAAACTAAAAGGTTAACTATATGTCTAATTTTAGGTAGAAATTGCCCAAAGTAAAATCAATGCTTTTATGTAGAGATTTAAACATGTATAGGACAAAAGCCTAAGACTGGGAAGTTCATGAGTCACCAGGTGTCTCTTTCTAGTTTGCAAAGCACCTAGTAAAGATCAGCTGCAGCTTTTTACATAAAAAAAGCATTGTCCAAGCATCACGGATGATGACCTGAAGAAGGTAGACAGGTAATGGTGATTAAAGCAGAGACTGTACTTTAGTTTGGGATGGGGAACAGCATGAACAGATTTCCACATCTACCAGTGAAAAATTTTGGAGAAAATTTTGCCAAGTTGTAGCCCTGAAAACACATTCCCAATTTGAAAAGATGAGCTTTCCCTTTTTACAAAACAGAGAATGCTGCTGCTTGCAATATTTTCTTACTTCACAGAGTTTAATTAGAAACAAATAAAATTTCAGAAAAATAAATTTTTCTTGGTTATGGAGACAAGGACATCATTAAATTGCATTCTCAAAGAACCCTGTCTGTGCTTTGTTTTTGCCTGCAGTTTTCATCCCAGCTACTGCAGTGGTGATACTCTTCTATTCCTTATGGGATACATTCTTTCATGTGCTTTAGTAGAAGCAAAAAGTAAAAAACAGCTACATAGAACATGGAGTTATAATTAGCCCCACAAAACACAATAGGAAACATAATGGGTTTTATCTTTGCAAATGTATATACAGAACAAAATTCTAATGCCACTTGTCAAGAGAATTTTAAATCTATAGAAAACATTTTAAAAACCAACCTTTCCCTAATGTGAATATTCCTAATTACTGATTTGATTAAAATACCTGCCATACTATAAAAATCACAGTGCAGTTGTTTTACTTCAGAAGTTAGTAACAGTAAGTTAGTCAATGTAAAAATCACTGTGCGTGTATTTTGTCCATATAATCCTGTTTTTCATTTTTCAGTGTACTTTATATATTGGCAGTATTGTCTGACTGAATGCAATAGGGCAGAGGGCTCCTGGGGTAAAGCTATAGAGTAAATATTCACTGACACATGCACGTTAGAGTATGTTGATTACTATATGCTCTTTGCAAAATAAACAATGTGTAATTGTTCCATGCCTTTTTTTCCCTTCATATTTTTTTTATATCTACTGAAGACATTTGGCAGCAAAAATTACTGAATACACCATTATTGACATTATAATCAACTTTCTGTTCACTGGCCCGTGTTTTAATCTTGCTGTGCTCTACTGCTCTTTTTCATTTACTTGATACTCTGGAATGAAAAACTTCAGAAGAGCAGCCCTTTCATACACATGAACTCTTAACCAGTCGTTTTCCAGCCCCAGGGAAAAATTCTTGGGTTTAGCATGCCTTTTTGTCAAAACTCCAATTTGAATTAGATGGTGTTTTCTTCTTCCAGCCCCTCACTTGCATCTTGTTTCACAGCTGGAGTGAAAAGGATAAATCCAGGATGATATCAAGCTAACAATTTTAGAAATATTAGGAAAACAATTGAAACAAAACTACACCACCCAAACAAACAAAACAACCCTCTCTTGAACCTGCTCTGAAGGAAATTCATGATTCTCAGAAATCTTAATTGGAATTTAAATACTTGTAAATATCTTTAGAAACTTGACCTTAGGTAACACTACATCCCTCACTTGCAAAATGATAACGACAGCACATTCTTTCTTCAGGTTCAGTCAGATAACAGCACTGTCAAGTTGCCACAGGGGCCAGCAGCTCCCTGGGGTCAGGCAGCAGGAGAGTCAGGGGGTCCCTGCATTGGGCAAGGCAGGACCTGGTGACCAAGGCCCATCCCATTTATCCATTTTTTCCTGAGACCAATAAATTCTAGAGGAAGAGCTCAGAATATAAGCTACTTCTTTCCCTCTATCTCTAAAGTTCAGAACTATTAAATAACAACAACAATTATGAACTTTAATATCAAGACTATATATTTCATTTCAGCCAAGTCCCTATGGTCTTCACAGACATACCAGAGGTAAAGGGAGTAGTCTGCAGTCTATTTATAAATTACATGAAAAATGGACAGAAGAATGTGTGAAAGAAATACAGAGGCAGTGGAAGAATAGTAAACATAAAAATAAATCAGGAAAAAATAGAGCTTAGTGAAACTGTTGATGGTAAGAGCAGAAGACAGAAAAAATAAAGTAAAAAGTAAAGTTGTTCCATAAAAATAAGCTATCTTAACATCACATTTATTCTTGTTTTCTTTTCTGCAAGTAACTAAATATGAACGGTATTAAACTCAACCATCTAAAATGCTAAAGCATATATATAGAGAATACATTGCAGATAACTAAATAAGGTTTGCCAAAGTAGCTAGATATGGCCTTAGGTAGAGGTACTCTCTTATCTTATGCTGTTATCTAGAAGTATCAATAAAGTTTATAACTCCATGTAACTCTACTGACATGAGTGGAACTGTGCCATTTTTCACAAATGGACATATTTTGGAGAATAAAGAACTGGGCATAAGCCATTTTTAGTACAATTCTACAGCCCATTGCTAATAATGAAAAACATCTCAACACTTGTATGGCCTGGCTGGATGCTGCTGCAATGTCTCTGCTTTGTATCTATGGTAACGTTTTCAAGTTTTCCAACACCTCCTACACAGGAGTCCTGATGGATTCAGAGTAGATTTTCCATGAAACATGACCTGAGGATAATTCCAAAAAAAGAAAGCAATCTTATCATGCAACATGCTAAGACTTTACACTTCATTGGTGAAACACACAATAAATTGCAATCAGCACTATTCTTAAGCAAAAAAAAAAAAAAAATCTTTCTAATTCTAGACCAAGATTTGAGCTGCTGCTTTCATTAAAGGTTTTTCTGCAGAAAAAAACAGAAATTCTGCTGACTGTTTGAACATCAATTAGATTAATGCAGCCAGGAATTCATCTAACTTAGAAGGACAAGGATGTTTTCACCAATTGCTTGTTTAATAATAGCTTCCTCCATAACTGATGAAAACTTCCAAAGCGTAATTGTAATGGCAAGTCAGGTCTAATGTAGCACATTAGAAATAAAATTATCCACCAGTTCATGAAGATTTAGCTTTTCTCGTAACATCAACATTAAAATAGCCAACATCCTCTAAATCTTTACTCATCTGGCAATCAGAAGTAGATCAAATGGAATCCTTTTTAAAGAAAATTCCTGTGATGTTGGTATAACTTACTCCTGCATGTTGTGGGTGGGAGTGGAAGGCATAGACAAATTTATTAAAAAGCAAAGCCTTGCTGGTGAGTCTTGAGGTACAGAAAGGACTCCTTTGCTTTCTAAACCCCTTCTCAGAGAGAAGTATAGGTGCGGCTAAACCCAAGCTTAGCCTCGGATAATATTAATGGCTTAAATTTAAGGAATTATAGAGATATAATTGAGCAACTTTTGTCCTGCAAATTTTAACAATTGTCAAAATGAAAATATTTATATAAAATTAATAATTTATTTTATACGAATGATCAGACAAAAGATCATAATCAGAACAATTTACTACACAATAATAAAAATCTACTAGTAGAGTATAATATAGTATAAAGTAGTATAGTGCACTGTAACAAAGTAATTATTGAAGGAGTTATATTAAAGCTAGCAAGAAGAAATAATTATTAAGTAGAGATATGGTGTAACTCAGTCATACCAATGCTCATGGGAAGATCTCTCAACCTCGAGGAGTAGCCTAGGAGGGTGTCCCCAGCCAAGGGAGGAATCTCCACACATACACTCCAAGAAGGGTTATGTTAGAAGAACCCGACTGCATGAGAGGTGACTGGACTTTTATAGTATAAGGTGACTGACTGCTAGTCAGGGATCTACAAGCCAGCAGACTAGTTTATCTGTCAAATCCCGTTTCAATAACAGGACGTGTATTCCAAGTCCGTGAACCAGGATGGTCTTAGCATACTTTACCACAGAAACAGCACTCTAGGCCAGCAGTTGATAACTTGCATTGTGTTGGATTTTAGATCTTATCAGGGGTAGGCTCTCCTGCCATACTGAAAAAGAAAAAAGAAATATCTGCCCACCCTAGCCACAAGCTTTGTGGAAGCATTGATCTCCTTTACATAAATCTCAATGCCAAAAAGAAGAATGTTTAAGGTGATATTGGGTAGTAGCTTCCAAGGAGGTGTGAATAAACATTTTTTAGGCACACAGTGACAAAATTAAGATAAGGAGGACCAGATTGTCTTCTATGAATACACCCGTAACAGAAGATGGAAAAAAGGTTATCCTTTTGATAAAAGGGCAGGCACACCTTGTGAAAAAAAAGCACATAGGACAGACTGAGATATACAAAGTATTTTTTATCTTTTTTTTTTCCCTCTGGTGTTATCAGCTCCCAGCCCTCCCAGGTTTTTGGGTCTAGTAGCAGAGTTGAGAAAGATCAA
Source organism: Manacus candei (assembly GCF_025592945.1). Classification (NCBI taxonomy): domain Eukaryota; kingdom Metazoa; phylum Chordata; class Aves; order Passeriformes; family Pipridae; genus Manacus; species Manacus candei. Next base: position 22,203,715 of record NW_026138097.1, read on the forward strand.
CTTAGGGAGCACTAATGAAAACTGGACATATACAAGTCTCTGGGATGCATCTAAATGCTCAGAGAATTGGATGTCTTTACGAAGCCACTTTATTACCTTTTCAATGTTGTGGTAAGTATGGTCATCACTGAGTGACGTGATGACTGATCTGATGGTTGAAAGAAGGAAGATGTCATGTTAATTTCCAAAAGTGACAGGGAATATCTAATGAATTACAGGACTGTCAGTTTCACCGCAGACTTTAAAATTATGAAAGTCATTTTCATAATAAGCATTTGGAGACATTTTTTTCTTTCTTTCTTAGTAAAAGTGGGAATGTTAATGATTTCTGTCAATTTATGAACTTATATTTTAATAGTCAAAGTTTCATACAGAGTCCAGGTTATATTTCCTGTAAAATTATGTGAGCAAATTCCTGTATGCCAAGACTCATAAAATATGGGAAATATATCTCTATAGATGTTTAAGCTAAGAAGTGATTCCTATAATTTGATTGCAATTAAAAACAGATTCAAAAGATTGTTTTTATCTAAACCGTCATTGCTAGTAATCTCACTGCCCCTGTGGTTCTATCAGTTCAAATGAAAAATGAGCTCAAATATCATGCCTTCCTGGGTGGGAAGATACAAGGTTCTTCTTTTCTATTTGACTCAGGCAAATTCATTCTTTCTGCATACATGAAAAAATAACCAGTGACAACTTCAGTTCAGAAAATAGCATTTGGAAACTTAGCTGGTAGAAGTAACAAAAAGGAAGGAAACACTATCATAAAGAACTTAAATTCTTTTTAAGTCCTTGTTGCTTCTTCCTGCTCACTTGCTTTAGGGCAGGTCCTATTTCATGGCAATGTTCTCTTCATTGTCCTTAGATATGGATGGTTCTCACAACTGAGCAAGTATGTTGATTTTGTAGGTATTTAGGTTGAACTTGGTCTGAAGAACTTGGAGAAAAATGAAGTTATAGGAGGGAGTGAATACTGAGAAATAAGGTGATACTCCATAAAAGTAAATATTGGCTGATACTCATAAAAAAAGACCTTTATCCAAAATAATTTTATCTAAAGGGTGTCTCATTTTGCTGAGTACCTGTGTTTTGAGCTAAGAAATCCCAGAGAAGCTAAGGGTTATAGGCTATAGGCAGCTTGTAATAGTGGCCTGAGCATGAATACATATTGTTCTGTTAGAGAGAACCTAAAACCCCATCCTGATCTCTATCAGAGAACAGACATTTTTATGTAGAATCTGTAGTAAAAACGTAATATACAAACCCTACAGATTAGAGCTGACAAAGTTATATGCAAGATTTACATTTTTGTCACAATCTCTCATGAACAAAAACTCATCTATAAAATCTTCTCCAAATATTTCAAGAAACAAAATTTGATTTTTGCAGAAACTTGCAAGAACTGAGAAACTTATTGATTGTGAGGCTTTCTTATTGATTGTGAGGTTTAAATAGAAATTATCATATTCATCATTTACAAAATAATTTTATGTATATAGAATACTGTACATAGTTACAGATGCTGTGAGCTCTATGTCATATATACCTGTTCCTGCTAGTAAAAATGAAACATTGTACAGTTATTTTATTGAGTGAGGTTTGAGGTTACTCTTTCTTCCCTAAAATCAATTCTAAAGGAATCCAAATAAATAGAGTGACCTGCCAGGTTTTGCAGTTTAAATTCACTTGAAATAAAACACCATTCTTACAGGGTCTGCTAGAATAAACAGAGGATATGCTGTTTAAAACATTCTCTTGTGATTTTCTTTTAAACCAGGACAATGTGTAGAGACAATACGACAAACTATAGAAACTATTGTTCTGTAAGAAGTCAAAACTGAGAACTGAAAACAGAAATATGTATAGATGGTGATGGGATTAAACCTTAAAGTGAATAGTTGTGGTACTGATCTTGAAAATAAAGGTTACTCATCAAAGGGCTCTCAAAGGACCAATGCTCATCAAGTATTTTGGAGCAGCGAACGTTAATTCAGATACATCACTAATAAGTGGAAAACAGGGAGTAATCTTAATTGAGAAGAAAGTCTATTTTGCCTTTTTGTTCTGTAATTTCTCTTAATCTAGGACCACAGTGTGGGTGCTTCACAGTTCTTCCACTACAAAATGTGGCTGATTGAGAAGTGAGTTTATATCACTTCTTCCCCAATTGGTTGCATACAGGCAGATTGTTTTTCATGTGCACCTGAACTACTGAGAGGACAAGTCATAGGTGGGTAAAAAGGGCAGAGGAAAGAAAGAACTTGCCAATGTAATTTCAATTAATTCTACTACAGTTTTGTACTCTTGAGACCTGGAAACTCTTGTCCCTTTCTTGCATGAAGATATATACAGTCTTTTCAACAGAGAATTTATGAGGTATACATGCCCTCTGTCCAAAGTACCCCAAATGAACAGGCAGGAAACATAATATGGAACTCCGAATGCAACATTTTGAGACAGACCAAAATGCCATAATAACAGTAGGCAGAAAAATGAACATTAGGTAAGAAACTAAATTCTGCTTGAATATTATAAGAAGTGTAAAGGAAATGTGAAATATTTTCAGTTAGTTCTATGTTTTCTTGAGCTTTTGTGAGAGAGAAAATTACTCTCTTGTTTTCCATACCTTTTGTAGAAAGTTGTAGCTGCAGTGCACATCCTATTTCTTGATGCAAAATAAGAAGGAAATAAAAGATTCTGCTGTTACTTTTCCAATCTCTGTCCATTCCATTTGTTTACTCCGGGTCTGAATTTTGCCTATATCTCATCAAATGATCCATATCAAATATAATGATCTTTTCAACAGTATCAGATTGTTACTTCAATTTTGTGCATGTTGTATTCTGATTACTTTTCCCTCCTTCATGCAGTTTTATATACTGATAGTGCAAGCTCATCTTGTCAATGTAATTTGCAGTTTCTAGTACATCTGATTGAGTAACAGTAATTGAAAAACAATTCAAATAACATCTTCAACTTTTCATCTTTTCTCTCTCTTAGACAAGCAATTTTATTTTTTTTTAATATTCACCATATAAGAACGTCTGGAAAACATATGACTAACATAATAGCCAAAATTATTAATGAATATTTTGTTCCATTAGCAGGTCCAGGGAAAGAATGGTCCCAAATCTAAATAGGGTAAATAATAAGTAGAAGTGCCTGAAGAACTCACCTCAGAAATGGGAAGTTCTGACTCTACTTCCTACTGTCCCATCCTGTCTTGCACAGAGTAAGAAGTTGCCAGCTAATTTGCCTGCTTTTGAGTGCTGTGAGACACTGAAATGTTAATCATTAATGACTCAAACAATTGGACATTTGCAAAAGAAGTGGGTGCTTTGCTGATGGTATGCAAGGTAACAGCTCAGGTGCACACAAAGTGTGCACCCACCGCTGGTGGCTACAAGCTGGGTTTTGAACCAGATAAGTGAAAAGACCAATAAGAAGCATATCCTGTGAGGTGGGATAGTGTCTGCTATTACGCCAAAGTCCTCCGTTACACAACTGGCTCAGTTGTAAAACTACCCCTCCACCCCAGGGAAGTACCAGGACATTCACATGTAGGCCTGAAGGTATTCATGCCTTCTGATGGGGCGTAACTGGCTCAGCTACGCTGACAGGAGAAAAAGCTGTCATGTCTTAGAAGGTATCGTAAACCATCAAAGACTCCTGAAGAGACCCAAACTCATTTCTGGGGTCTTCTGCCAGACGACTGAATGTGATCCACAGGGTTATGTTAGACTGTAGAATTCCTCCATCTCCAGGGGAGGTATCTGGGCATTCCCACCTGAACCTAAACATCTGTTAACCCATTGAACTCTATGTTTCATGGGCTTTCCCCACCCCTTAAAAATCGCAACTGCAACCATCACTTCAACCCCACCAACAGACAACTAAGTCATTTCTTATATGTTTTCTTAAGTGATATCTTTATACTTTTATATTGTTGTATTTCTATTGGTAATAGCTAAAATGGTTACATATCTCCTTTCCATTGCCATCAAATTGTTCTAAAATAAACCCAACATATATATCTATATCTATAGATATATATAGATATACATATATATAAACACTGGTCATTCAGTGTCATTTCACTCTAATCCAAGGGATCTATTAGCAAGAACCTCAAAGTTACCCTTGCATTCAGGGGTGGGTCGTAACCAGCACCATCTGCATACTGTGTGCTAGATAATTATAGTAGAATTTACCAATGGATTTAGCCTGAATGTTCATACCATTAAGTGTCTCTACATCCAATCTCTTTTTTATTTGATCAGTGTCTTTGAACCATTAAAGAGAGAGAGATTTGCTGTAAGAATGGCTATTTCATTAAACTCTAATTTGGAGTAAATGGATTAATTCCTAAAACTGAAATTATGAATTCCTATATTCATATACATAATTATTTTACACAGCATGGACTCCTATGACAGCAGTGACTCATATTCTTTCAGTGCTCCAATTTTCTGTGCTCATAGGGATTTTAGAATTGACTTTCCTTCTGCACAGAAAAACATCTGTTTTATCACCTTTACACTATAGCGGAAGATTGCGACTTCAAATTAATTAAAGACATCACACTTCAAAACTTTGAAAACAGTCTATTATTACTAGTCAGTAATCAATGTTTCACATTCAACATTTGCTTTTACATCTGATACAGGATCTGAATTTCATCCATTTATAAAATTGACCTGTCTGGTTCATCATATTATTACATACATCAGTTTTGACCTGGAGTCACCACAAACAAATTTCAATAGCTTATTTCAAGATCAAGTATTCTATAATAAAAACATTTAGGTACGTATTTGGTCAAGATCCTAGATGAGAAAGTTAAGTCCTTGAAAAATAAGGAAAGAAAACAGTGAAAGAATATGGAAAAGATAGGAACAACTGTTGCTGAAGATGTCCACCTGAAAAGTGTTGTTCACTAAGTCTTTGTCTTAAAGGAAAGTTGGCTCTTAAGAGGTAGGAGCTAAAAGAAACCTGAGAGATAATTCACAGTTACAAATATAAATACAAAACTTTTTTTCCCTCCTGATTTGGCTTACTGAAGCTCAGCCTTTCTCTAATGTACATAATTTTGCTGGGTTTAGTTTTCGTCAAATGTAGTTACTTCACAGGTGGTCTGCACTTGATGGGGAGTGAAGGCTTCTCTCCAGATCTCAATGAAGAATGGTATGAAAGTAAATAGCATAATAAAATAGCTGTTTCAGAAATAGGAAGTAAGGTATTAAATCCTACATTCCTTTAGATGTAAATGCTACAAACAGCATAAATGTTTTCATCTATCAGGGTAATTACAGAAGGGAATCACATGCAGGAATGTGCATTATACCTGTAGCAATGATAGCTATTTCACCTGCCCCCTTTGGCAAATCTTGGGCTGTATGAAAATCATACTCTTGGAAGGAGCTCTGAGATTTTCAACATTCAGACCTACTGGGCACGGAAAAGTGGTCTGGTGATACAGGGGCATAGGAAAAAGAGTTTTTTAGAAGTATAAAAATAGTTCCTGCTTTTAGGTTAGTTAGATTATTTTACCTGGTAGTAAGTAACATCCCTTTTGCCAAAACGTTACAATAAATGGTAGAACTGTATCATTCTACTGCAACATCTGTTCAGGATTTTAAAGGAGTATGGCTCAGCCTCAGAGGGAAAGAATTATATGAGCCTGAGATGCAGCCCCATGGGTTAGATTTAGGAGAGCTGAGGGAAGAGGGAATTTGTGGAGGGTTACTGGAACAGAATCATGGCCACAGTGACCACAAGGCAATTAGTTAAAATCTGTTTATAGAAGGAAAAGTACGAGTGAAATCTCAGCTCCAGACATGAGGAGAGCAGAATTCAGGCTGTTCAGGGAATTAGCAAGTAAGGTCCCCTGGGAAAATGGTTTTGCAGGTGCTGGGGTCCATCGGTGCTGGGGTCCATCGGTGCTGGGGTCCATCAGTGCTGGTCACTTTTCAAACATCACCTCCTAAGGGCCAAGAAGTAGGCAATTCCCAAATGTCAGAAGTCAAGCAGGTGAGGCAGAAGGTTGGCTTGGCTGAACAGGGATTTCTCATGGAAATAAGGCAAAAAGGAAGGTGTATGCTAAGTGGAAACAAGGTCAAGTACCATAGGAATAATTCAGAGATGCTTCTTGACGCTGTACAGAGAAAATTTGTGCAGCTAAAACTCAGTTGGAGTTGCACCTGAGCAGAAGTATGGGGAACAATAAAAACAGTTTTTTCAAATATATTAGTGGCAATAGGCAGTGTAGAAATATCATTGGCTCCTTACAAGATGAGGATGGTCACCTCACAAACAGCGACAGAGACGAGGCAGAGGTGTTTAATGCTTTCTTTGCTTTCTATGTTCAACACGGATAATGGACCAAGGGGGTCACAGTGCCCTGAGTTGGAGGACCACAACTGCAAGAATGATCAACTCCCAGTCAACCCTGGACTTTTGCAGGATCTGCTGTTCCAGATGGATCCCTACAGATGTATGGGGCCTGATAGGATTCATACCAGAATCCTCAAAGAGCTGGTTGATGTCATTGCACAACCTCTCTCAATGATGTTTGAATGGTCTTGGGAATCTGGAAAGATCCAAGCGAACTGGATGCTGGTAAAAGTTGTCCAGATTTTCAAGAAGGGCAAGAAAGAGGACCCTGGAAATTACAAGCCTGTCAGTCTCACTTCAGTGCCTGCTAAAGTTATGGAGATTATTCTGGGAATTATTGAAAAACACCTGAAAGACAACACAGTCATTTGTCACCACAGCTTCATGAGAGGAAAGTCCTGCCTATCAAACGTCATTTCTTTCTGCAACAAGGTAATTCACCTAGTTCATCAAGGGAAGCCAGTTGATACAATCTTCTTGGATTTCAGTAAAGCTTTCAATATTGTCTCTCACAGGATCCTTCTGGACAAAATGTCCAGGATACAGCTGGATAAACACATCATGTGATGGGTAAGCAATTGGCTCATGGGTTGAGCACAGAGGGTAATAGTGAATGAAGGAACATCAGACTGGTGACCTCTCACTAGTGGGGTTCCACAGGGCTCCATCTGAGGCCCTGTGCTCTTCAACATCTTCACAAATGACTTGGACACAGAGTTGGACGGAATACTAGGCAGGTTTGCAAATGACACAAAACTGGGAGGAGCTGTTGACTCCCTCAAAGGCAGAGAGGCCCTGCAGAGAGACCTTGACAAACTAGAGGACTGGGCAATCACCAACCATATGAAGATCACCAGAGAAAGTGCTGGATTCTGCACCTGGGATGGGACAATCCTGGGTGTACTTACAAACTGGGGAATGAGATGCTGGAAAGCAGTGCCATGGAAAGGAACCTGGGGGTCCTGGTTAATGGCAAGTTGAATACAAGTCAGTAGTGCCCTGGTAGCCAGGAGGGCCAACCATGACCTGGGGGCATCAGGCAAAGCATCACCAGCTGGTCGAGGGAGGAGATTGTCCTGCTCTGCTCTGCACTTGGGCGGCCTCACCTTGAATATTGTGTGCAGTTTTGGGTACCACAATATAAGAAAGATATTAAGCCATTAGAAAGTGTCCAAAGGAGGGGAAACCATATGAGGAGCATCTTAGGTCACTTGGTCTGTGATGTTCTCTCTAGAACAGCAGCCTGGAGAAGAGGAGACAGAAGGGAGACCCCATTGCAGTCTACAACTTCCTTATGAGGGGAAGAGGAGAGGTAGACACCGATCTTTTCTTTGTGGTGACCAGTGACAGGACCTGAGGGAATGGCCTCAAACTGTGTCAGGGGAGGTTTAGATTGGATATTAGGAAAAAGGTTCTTAACCCAGAGGGTGATTGGGCACTGGAACAGACTCCCCAGGGAAGTGGTCACAGCATCAAGCCTGTCAGAGTTCAAGAAGCATTTGTACGATACTCTCAGGTACGTGTTGTGATTCTTGGCCTGTGCAGGACCACGAGCTGGACTTGATGATCCTTGTATATCCCTTCCAATTCAGCATGTTCTGTGAGTCTGTGATCCTCTACGGCAGTATACCCCTGGGAAAGCCTGTGGAACTGAAGTGGGACAGAGATTCTAAAGAAGGTGCTACTAGCTCACTGAACACAAACAGCAGATCCAGTGCTGAGCTTAGAGATGGTGGAAATACTTCCTTTGCAACCTAGAATGGGCCCCAGGCTTATTAGCAACTCAGGAAGCCAAAGAAAGTTTCTGCAATAAATAGCAAACCTGGAGAAAAGAAAAAAATATCTGGAGAACAGGGAAATCTTGGTCATACATTCATGGTGTAAGGGCACTGCATTTTGGATCGGTTTGTCAATTATTTCTAATGATTAATCCTTTGTAGACAGACCATGCCCAATTTTCCCACATATCTAATATTGATCTTCTATTTTTAAGACTGTGGTATACAAATCATTGATATGTATACTATTGATATTAGTATATTTTCATTTGTCAGGGCACCACTAGGGCAGGTGGCTCCCTGGATCAACCATTGGCAGAACTGGGGGCTCCCCTGGGTGGGTGATTGCAGAGTTGTAGAGAGATGCTGGAACTGGGGAGGGACAGTCAAATCTCCTGTTGCCTTCAGAGCCTTGGACATCACTTTTTATTTATGTGTGATGAGGTTTAACATTTCTCAGTTCAAAGAATTATTTTGAGATCATTTTTTGTGCATTCTATTAAAACCTATTTAATAACCTTCCCAAACTATTAAGTCTTGTGGTCTCTTGAATTGAATGAAAGCTAAAACTTTTTTCATTTCAAAACTCAGTTAAAACAGAGTCTCAGTGTTGTTGTTAACCATTGTGAATAGCATTGTGAAACAGGTTTATAGTCAAAAGGAGAATATATTTTTTCAAAGATTGTACATAGCTGAGGGCACTTTCACACCTTATTTGAGACAGTAGACCCCACTAGGGCTTTTGGATGAATCGAGCATTCATTTGATGCCAAAAAATCTTCAGAGGAAGTAAAGGCAGCATTTGTTCCTCTGAAAGCTGAGGATCTGGAAAGATATCATAATAGCATGAGAACTAAAGTGCATCTCTGAGATCTTGAGACGCTTTCTAAGGCACTGTCTATAAATCCTTGTTACCCGTATGGCAAAAAATAGTAAGTTTTAGAAGCTATAGAAACTGAACAGTAATGCCTGATGGTACAAATCCATGCATTGACACCTTAGACCTCTGTAAAAGAGCTCTAGAGAGAACATCTTCACTTGTCCACTGCAAGGTAAACACTACAGAGCTTGCTGCCTCTCTCTCCCTTTCCTCTTGTGCTTTGGGTGGAACATTTGGATCCAGTTTCCATTACTGTATTGCACTTCACACGTTACCCTAGCTCAACAAGTTTGAATTTCTGATAAAAACAAGTGGAATTTCAGGTTTTTACCCCTTCAAAAATTCCAAATTGTTAATTGTTTATTCATCTGTTTTTGAAGCACTGTGTCAATCTTAATTTGCATTAATATTTTTGTGCTTAATATACTACTGGATAAATACTTAGATATATGTACTAGGCAAAAAGTTACTATAGTAAAACAAAAGAGCAGGAGAAAACTGAAGGCAAAACCGAATGTCTTTAAGTCTGTCACTGTGGAAGGTGTGTGTTTGAGGGTCCTTAGAAATCTAAACAAAAAGGAACACTTAAAGAAACAAAAATACAAACCCCACAAAACTAAATAATTTCTAAGGTAGATGAGTTTCAGATTCAGTAGGAAATGTACATCTGGGAAATCAGAATCAAACCACATAAAAACTGTTAGAATATAATCTCATAGTTAAAAAAAAATAGATTTAGAGTTGCAGTAGAAACTGTATTTTCTTTAATAGACAAAATCCACATAATAAGATTACTCATTATCCTGGCCTGCATCTCAGCTTTTACATGGAAGAATCACATAGAAAAACCCTCAAGTCACAAAAGGGCAATTTGATCTCCAGGTGCATTCTTCTCAGTCTAGTTGTTAAAGCTCTCAATAAAGGAGAGCAGTTAGTGCTAATAACTAATAAAGAGATATAATTTCTTATTGTGTCAGAAGTACCATGAGTTGTCCTTTTTTGTAGGACTTATTTCTTTTACTCTTCCAACAACTGAAGAGTATAGAGGTAATAAATAAAATATAATATAATGGGAAATAAAAGGTTATCCAAAATGCTCAAGATCACAAAGCTTGTTTTGAACAATACTTGACACTGGCTAGGAAGTGGCAGAAGGGAAATTTGCATTTGAGAATTAGTTTTTCATTTAAGATGTTGAACATCTCCTTATCAATAATCTCCATTTTGGCATTTTTACGGATCTTATTATTAAGAGTGATTTGTCTATTTTATACCCAATGCATACTGAAGAGAAATTTTTCTGAAATATATTCACAAAACTATCAGGCAAACACTGAAATGGCTTTCCCTAATATATCTAAAAAGAATATTGCAGAAAAATTAGCAATAGAATATTCACACTAACAGATAATTTATTAGAAATCCAACTATTAATTGCTTTAAATTCAGTGAACAGATAAGTACTGTGGGTCAGAGATCATTGGTCTTACCAGTCCTCACAGAATTGTCAATGAAGCATTTAAAAAAAATTACTCTCTTTGATCATTCAGTTTCTTTTTTTTCTCCCTTAGTGAAAGTTGAGAGAAGAAGCAAGGCCTTCCTTGGCAATAAAAAATGCACACAATGGCAGTTTCTTACAGAATTACTGCTGTATTAATTGTTTGTAAACTGATATAATTTTCACTAATTTGCTTAGATGCTCATAAATTGAACTTTCTAAATGTTTGACTATTTCTTACTTAAAATGGAGTTAGTGCTTTTATACACAATTTAAAATATAGTGTAAAAGATGAAGAATTGATGAAGCTTTTCAGAATGTCAGGAAACAAACTGAATTTAATTTAGTTTAAATTTTGATGGGAGATTAGTTTGGTATATTAGGATTTGGAAAATTCTGCCTTTCTCAGCTCACCAGATGCTAACCGGCTTCATCTGACAGACTGCATGTACCTTGGATAGCAAATGACATCATGATGGGGCACATCCAAGGTGAATGTCACCACTCACTAGCAATAATTTGTGCTAATGTAATACCTCATGCAAAACACCAGACACTCCTTCTACTATAAATAGTGATGCCAGACTATGGTAGACAATTTGACTGACAAGCAAGGACTTGCGACAGCAGCAAGATTCAATAGCTCAGCAAGGGCACTGAAGAAAAGTTCAGCAGAGTAGTTCTGTTATTACAAATCTACTAAATTATACCGTCAAGAGTCTTTTCTAAACTTAGCCAGTAAGTGTAACGTTTGCAGTTCAACAACTTTTTCTTCCCCGTATTCTTGCAAGTCATGTGAAATTCAAGGAACTTAAAATAAAGGTATCATTCAGTAGTTTATTCCTCAAGATCCATTTGTCTACTCCTCTTAGTAGCTTACACAGACAGATGCCAAAACCTTTATGCAAGTCAAGGGAAGAGTCACAGTGCTGAAAGTGAAACCATTTAAATAATGATAATATAAAATATAGTGTCTCAAATTGTGCTCTTCTCAGAGGTTTAGTCAACTTACTGTGGTACAAGGCAAAACTCTATCTTCTAAGAAAGTTTTCAACAGTGTGAATACTGTCAAAAATAGTTGAGCAAAACTTTTCTTTCCCCCTAAGAAGCAAGATGGAAATAATGCATTTCTTTCAAAATATATTTACTGTTCTAGTACCTTTTTTTTTGTTCCATGTATGAAATTATAATAGTTATTGATTTTGACTTCAAAATGTGGCAAAAAGAATCAGTGAAGTGCTTGGAAACATGGTGAATTTCATGTACTAATTAATTTGAAGTGTCATTCTTATTTCAGTATTCCCTCTGAAAACAAACAAACCCTTTCCTATACACCTTTTCTTTATTCACTTATGTAATATTAGGAAAAAAAAATGCCTGCTTAACACAGAAGATTTCATGGTATCAACAAAAACAGTCCTGTACGCAAAATAATTAAATTCTGCAAACTTCATTCAAAAAATGAAAATTCAGAACGTCAAGACATTATAGTTCATTAAAAACAAATCAAACTTTTTGTATCTTTTCCAGATTTTCAACATTTCCTCTACCACTTTAAAGATTAAAACATTTGCCATCAAACAAGCCATACCTGAAAGATTAATGAAATCAAATGTCTGTGGTTTTAACTCAATTCTGTCATGATGAAATTGCAAGACCAGTATCAGGAATGCCTCTATAAATAATCTAGACCTTATAATGCTAACTTGCCTGGTCTGTGCATCTCAGAAAAACCAAAGGAGTCACAAGAAAGAAAGCATATCTTTCTGAATTTAACCTACTAATCTTGCCCCTGCATTGATATAGACTTTTCACTATTACAAGAATAAGAAACTGGTAACGTGCGAAATGTAGAAGCAATATTGGTTTGTTGTGACAGGTACCTGAGTCAGTCTGAGCTTTGAGGTCTATATGCCTTCATATGTTCCTTAATACGAGCTCCTCAAGGGAGATACATGGGGAAAAATCAAAGTTACAAGACTAAACTAGAGAGAACTGAAAGGGGTCTGGTCCTGTGACTCATTATCATCTTAGCTGTGCAAGTGGGACTGTAGAATAGGTTTGGTGGCAATCATCAGCTTCTTGAGCTGCAAGAAACTTTCCAGACTTTAGCTGATTTTCTATTTCTCCCTCCAGTGAAGCCTGGTTTTCTGCTCTCTGTTCCTCCAAGCATCTGCTCTTTGCTCATTTGCAGACTTTCAGCCTCTTGATCTCTCTTGCTGACTCTTTTGTTTGTTCTTTCTTTTCCTCTGCTTTTTTGCTTGAAGATCTTGAACACCTTTCTCTCCAAAGAGGACTTGGTGACCGCCCAGGGCAGAAGTTCTCCACAGGGCTTCCACAACCCCTGCACTCCTGCTAAAATGGACATTCACATACAAACTGGAAACAAACCATACATACCAGCGATCAACCCCATGTAATACGAGTAGTTAAAAATCACCAGGTGGGTTTTTTAATCCATTGTCAAAAGAAGTGAAGTCTGTAAGTGAATGGATGAAAAATCTTTACCTGTGTGAGTAATACTGTCTTACCAGAGGTAGCTTTCTGTTTGCTTTGGCAGGGAAACACCTGACCTCATTATGTCTTCCAAAAAAAGGAAAAAAAAATAAAATATTCTGTTTAAATGAAAGCTTACATTTTTCAGTAGACTGTACAATATATAGGCTGACTGCAAGAAAATATTTTAAATGGACAGTACATAACCTAATAGTTAAGACTATTCCTCATATACCCACAGGTGTAAAAAAAAATCTCTGTCAAAATATATTTGGTTATTCTAAGAAACTCAGATCACTGCTGTCTAATTCTTAAGTCCCTCTGGATAGCAGAACCTTCAGAAAAGAAACTCAAAACAATCCCCCTCCCCTCCAGTTCTGCTGAAATAAGCCCTTTAATGAAAGCTCTGGTTGATTTAACAATTCTGACCTCTTATGCCAAGCAATGCCAATCATGCTGCGTTATGTAACAGATGTAATGCTACATTACATGTCAAATCTAATGCCAGGTTGCACTACATTTCAGGGATGAACAACTGAATGCAATTATGTGAGTTTTTTTGTTTGTTTTTTTTTTTAGTAAGCAAACCTATAAATACAGTAAGTTTGAGATTTACTGACATATTGCGACTTTCTGTAAGGAACGTTTTTTGGGGAAATAAGAGTATCCTAGACTGAACAAAAACATCTTTTTCAAGCTTTTCTTTACTGTGCGATGCTGATTTTTTTTGTTATCTAATTACACATACAGTCTGATAAAAAGGACACGTGAAAGAAAAGGAAAATTTTAACTTCAGGAAAGTTAATCCATTCTTGGAACAAGATAGTGCAAATTCTGTGATTTGAGAAAGGCTGTATCCCTCTTATGCATTTTGGCAGCCAAAAGAATGGGAATAAAGTAAATTAATATCCTCATATATTTTGAGTATAGCCCTAAATAAAAATAGAGTGATTACTGAGATCTGCTTATAATAGAATTGATTCCATGCCCATGTGTCTGGCCATGGAAAATCTTGTTGCTTACACAAATTATTGGAAGATTCATTCAGCATGTTCATTGCAACTGTGAGAAAATAAACAAATGTTAGAAAAAAAGTTAGGAAACTTTAAAATACAATACTGTAGTCCATGAATATTTGGAACATTTAAAGATATTTTTAATTAAGATTCCAAATAAACAGTTGGCTTCTGTTGGCTGATTTAATAGCGAAATTTAGTTTCTCTATTACCCATGTTGGTCTAGATTACATTTACTACTGGCCTCATGCTCCCACAGGTTTTCTGCCTTGTGACTGTCTACCGAGCACCTTGGAGACCTGTCAAATTTCAGAGATATGTAATTTCACACAATTTACTCCACACTCTCATCTCCCTGCCTATTCCTTGTTCCCTGTTCCAATCCATAGCTAAGCTGAAATGTAACCCATTTGCAGTCTTATGCCATGGTTTCTTTCCTGCTCCAGGACTCCACTTGCCAAAATATGTCTATAGTTAGCCGGTGAGCTACTGACTGGAAATGAATGTTGTACAGTAGCAAGAAGATAACTTATCTGAAGTGCGTTTCTCCAAAAAGAATTTGTGCCAGTAGAATCTGTAATACATTTTAGCTGGTGCAGGTATCAGTAAAAAAATTTGCAGCAGGCTAATATCTGTGTGTGTACACATCAGTAGAAGATGAAGAAAAAAATACCCTAAAAAAAAAAAAAAAGAACAGTATGGTTATTCATCATTGAGATAATACTAAAAAGACAAAATTTATTTGTTTTATGTGTTGGAAAACAGGAAAAAAATGTCCTTTGTCATCTATTGTTACCTTCTAGATTTCTCCTACACATGCATTTAAATGGCCAGCTCAAATTATCACGTCCGTTTGTATGAACTTGCATATAGACAGTGAAATTCTCATGAAGGCCACAATAAAGGTCCATGAAAGCCTCTAAGAGTCTGTAATATCTTTAATAACTACTTGGGAAAAGAAGGACCCTAAAAATGTACCTATGGAAACCTTTGAGTGTCATGATATTTTTCTCTTAAACCTCTTTTACTACCATTGTGCATCAGTTTTAATGCCAGAATAATAAAAATGCCTTCTGCAAGATTTGCAGAGTGGTGGCGAGGATGTACCCTACAGTCTCCAGTGTATGAGCCATGCCTGTCCATACTCAAAAGTGTCCTGATTGTTACATGCTCCAAAACTGTCATCCAACGTTGTAGCCCTGTTAGTGATGTGTGACAAGCATAGCTAGAAGATCAAGGGATAGGTTTATTCCATATTCATCCTGTGGCCATGCCTGGAGTACTGAGCCCAGTTCTGGACTCCCTCATGCAGAAAAGATGCTAATAAATTGGAGGACCACCAGTGCAGTAGGAGTCTGGAACATCTGGCTTAGAAGGGGAGGCTGAGGCAAGTGGGTTTGCTTAGTCTGGAGAAAAGAAGACTGTGAGGGATCTAGTGGCTGCCTTTGACTACCTACAAAGGTGTACTGGGAAGACGGTTTTGGAGGTATATCACGAAAGGACAAGATGCAACTGTTGCGAGTTGCAGCAAGGGAAATTCTGACTAAACAGAAGAAAAATATTTTGTAATGAGTATAAAGCATTGAAACAGCTTGCCCAGAGACAGGTGGTGGATTTACCGTCCCTGGAGGTTTTTAAGATGAGACTGGATGTGGCTCTCAGTGCCATGGTCTAGTAACCATTGTGGTGTTGGATCAAGGGTTGGACTTGATGACCTTGAAGGTCTTTTTCAACCTGGTTGATTCTATGATTCTATGATTTTTTGAATCCCAATCTTTAAAAGTTGGTCAAGGGTTTGAGCAACCTCATTTTAATTTGAGGACGGCCCTGCACTTAGCAGGTGTCATCCAGGGTTTCTTTCAAAGCTCCCCTCCCCTATGATTGTATATTTTCTCTTCCTGTTCTATTCAATGAGAGTAGGGAACAGCCTGAAAAAATTGACTTCAGTGCATTTAACCCTGTAAATGTATTAACAAAACGCTCCTAGATGTAATATTAGCAAGGCTATCAGCTACTTAACCCTGCATCTCCTACCAGAGAAGTTATCTAGAGCTCATTATGTGACAAGAGACTGTGGAAAAATGAGCTGAAGTATGGGAAATTAGGCTTTGAATTACTTACTGAGAGGTTATACTGACAATTTAGGGACCCTGTCCTGCTACCAGGTCCATTTCATAGAGATACTTGAACTCGATGTGAATTTTACTTGCACCAATTGAAGCTTGCAATCCATCTTGCATTTAGCCCTGTAGAAATTATATTGCAGCAATACTTTTGGAAATGACATGCACATAAATAATTGTCGTTACAGTTATATCAGCAAGGATGTTGATCTTGTAGTTATTTTAATAAGGGTTTAAAGCAAAAAAAAAAACTGAGTTAGAAAATATATTAAATTACATTTTCTAAATGCAAGGAGGATCACAGAATTCCATTACTGTGTTTTAGCTGAAAAATGACATAACATTATTTCTTTAAGAAAAATAATATTGGAAGATAAAAGAAAAAGTAATTTTCTTAGTAAGTCAGTAACATTTAAAGCATTAGCACAAATACTGTTTTACTTAGATGAAATAATGAATCATTGGCAAGAACCGTCATTGATTTATTTTTTGCTTTTTTTGACTTTTCTTCCTCTTACTAAGCATGAGTCCCCTATACCATAAAAGCAGTAAATAGCAAACAAATCCAAAAACTCCCAAATGCATAAACAAAATCGAGTATAACTTCTCTTTGTCACATAACTTCTCATCTTAGAATTTTCAACTATCAGTCTAAAAAATGGAAATTAATTTAAACTTGGGTTGCAAGAATGTATCTGCAGATGTCTCACATAATTAAAAAAAACATGCTCTAGTAGCAAAAAGTACATATCCATGTACTTTGTATAAAGTAAACAAAGCTGTATTAAATAACAAACAAACAAAAAAAGGGGAGTGCTATTGTAGCGGATTACTGCAAATGTGCACTTTAAAGAAAGGGACTATAAGTAAGGGTATGATATGTTCTGACAATGAAACCACAGTGATAAATACTAAACTGTGTGCTTACCTAAGCTTGTGTTACAAGTAACTTACATTAATATACTCAGTAAGAACAGGAGTCACTTCAAGTTATTTCAGCTAAGAAACGTTTGCACTCACTGTCATTAATGTCATTCCCAACACATCGCTAGAGAATGTCAGTAACTACTCCTACAAGACCCTTGCCTCAGGTTAGAATAACTATGAAATTATCAGTCTCTCTGTACTGCAGGATGGAAAATAACCTCGGCTGGAAAAAAATGAGCTCAACTGAGCATACGCTTGCAAGAATTTTAAGCTAGTACATGTGCATATCCTATTCAGCAAAACCAGGGAATTATGTATTTACCCTCTGGCTCTGTTTGGTCTTGTGATTATTCATTGTTATGACGTCCTTTTTTACTGTAGTAGCCAGACTGTATTTTTAAAATAGGTTTACCTTATGACCCTAAGGCAATGTTCTGGCCTGAATGAGGCCCCCTGCAATATGGGTAAATGTGCCACTGGTCCTAGCTGTTATTTCTAATTCTACCTTGTTTGATGAACCATGAGAACCTGTAGTGACTAATTTTCACATTTTTTCTTATTTCATTAGGTTTGACTGAACCCTGTTACTTACAGTATAATTGTTCATAACTGTTGAGTATTTTGACCACACTAAGATTTTTAGCCTCACAGAATTTGCAATTATATATTCACTAATATTTAAAAATTACAATAAATTCTAATTTTCGTATTAATTTGGTATTTAAAATTAAATTACTCTTCCTTCATTCAGTAAAATAGTGGATTAGTGGCAGAAGAAATATTAGTGCTAATGTTGAAATTTTAGCATCCAGACACCACTGAATTTCAGGAATTAGGGCACTAATTTACACATGCAAAGGCATACACGTGCAAAGTAAAATTCTGACTCTAATGAAGTCAGTACCAATAAGGTAAAGTGCCAGAATTCTAACAAATAACTGTAAGACCTTTCAAAGATAAGAGCAGTTAAAATTGTCAATATGATACTTGAACTGAAGTTATATAAAGTAATTGTTGACACAGTAGAATGTAAATAACGCAGGAAAATCTTTGCAACTGCTACCTGCCATTTGGTGCATGACAGACAGTTATAGCAGCTTTTAATCATGTTTGATCTTCATATTTTTATCCTGTCACGGCAAAACAACTCTCTCAGTGCAGGGTCAAATTTCTTACAGGTGGGGAAGTCTCAAAAGACATAAAGAAAACATTTGTTTTTTACAGCATACTCCTTGCAGTATGGAGTTTGAAAGCAGGACCCCATCACACTCATTGCTGCACAAACGTAGAATAGAGTGATTGCTTCTGAATAATTTGCAAACTAAGCAGAAAATGCGGTCTTATACAGAGGGAAAGAAGAATAAAACAGAACTTTGGAAAAGCGAAAAAATATTCTGCTTCCTCCATAGTTTTACTTATTTGCAGGCAGAACATACCTAGTGCCTTTCCCAATGTATGCTTTCAATCTAAAATATTAAATTTAATAAAAACAAAACCATTGTTTTGCCTGTATTTGCTTTACCATGTTCACTGTCAAATTCTTAAACCACCATTTTTTTCAACAATTGGATTGTCTTCCACAACTTTTAGTCAAATGGGAGGAAATCTTAGCATAACTAGGTGATTTTGAAAATGTTGAAACAGAGACAAGATCACCAAAAGATGTATTCTAAGAAATAGAGAGAATTATTATGTTTTCAAGTGAAAATATTCCAAAATAACAAAAGGAAAAAAAACTTAACCCAAAAAACAGAAATCTGAAATTTTCTAATAATTAAAGCAGCAGAGACCATTGTAAATTTTCAAATGACAGTCCACTTTTTTGGAGACTAAATAATGACTTTTCCTTTTTGTACAAACATATTTAACATAGGTCTTGAGGATCTTGGAGACTTATTAGTTTCAGACAAACTTTGCAGAAGTTGTATTTATACAGGCAGTGTTGACTGCTTTGAAGTAAAATGTATTTAATGTCTTTCAAGTTTAAACATCTTTCTCACTAAGTGGCTTAGTTCTGCACCCCCTCAGTTAATACCAAAAGATTAATAAAGCTTTCATCTTGAAACACTAATGGCATTACTGACACAGAAACAAGCCTGAACTCTTCTGGTAAGTTGAATGAGAGTCACTGGTATTTTCTGTCAAAGGCAAGCCACTGTTGCTTCTAAATCCATGGAAATAAATACATTCTCACTATGGTACTATTATTCTAATGAGGAGAGTTATCAAAGGTCCTGGAAAGTACATCTAAAGAGCAGAACGGAAATCTGTCAAGTGTTTCAGCAACAATATGCTTGTAAAAGTATTACTAAAACCAGCCCTGTGTTCTGGGTAGAACTTTTGTCACTTTGTGTGTTTCTAAGTGAGGGGTGTTACAGTTACCTCATATCCGTCATTCACATCATAATTTAAAATGTTTTTAGTCAGCCTTAGCAAATAATATAGACAGTTGATATTTTTATTAAAAAACCCACATGCGGTCTTTCGCTTTCTAGTACAGAAAGGAGTACACGGCAATGGCTTTTCACAGAGCAGTCAGTTTTAAATCTCTCAGTCAAAAAAATTATTAAAATCATAGTTGATGACTTTGAAAGGCTGAAGGATACAAATCTTTCTTTGTGTTGTTGTATCCCAAAATTCCCATTAGGAAATAAGCCTCTGAAATCTTAGAGGCTTTTATATGACACCAAATGGGAAATTTAGGGGAGTACGAATTATTTTTGCAAGATTAATATATTTCAGATATATTTCAGGACTAGTTTATTATTTGAAATTTGAAGCAAGAGCATTAAAAATCCTTCTAGGCAAAACTGAGAAGCAAAATAAGAGCATACAATGGCCAAAATGTTCATTAAAAAAAACCAAAACAAACCAAAACAAACCAAAACCAAACCAACCAACCAACCAAAAAAAAAAAAAACACACAACAACGAAACCCAAACACAAAAGAAATACAAAAAGATCTTCCCTTGAAAACACTCAATGACCACTTTGAGACTGAATGCTACTAGTTCTTTAGCTGCTGCTAGCAAATCCTATATTCCAAAAGCCAGTTATCCAAGCAAAAACATTGAATTCAGAGACTGAAAAGTGAGATTACATAAACTGCTTGTTATTCAGTGAAAGACTGATAAGATTTATGACATGGTAGTAGCAGCACCGGTTTCTGGGAAGGACTGTGTGAGGAGACTAATTAATCCTTGTTATTTTCAGGGTGTAACCTGACTACATGGTGCTATTGTAGATGTTTGACAGACACATTTTCTTTTAGAGGGCCTACAAGGGCAACCAGTAACCAATGATTGCAGATTAGAAAAATTAAAATGTTCTGAACATCTGAACCAGAGTAAGTGAGGTGACCTGTCTTAAAAATATCATGTGTTGTCAGGCTTCTGACTTAGATATTAGAAGTTGAAGCACATGGGCTACAAAGCAGTGCATGAGATAAAGCAGGGCAGGATTCCTGTTCAGTGGAATTGTTGGAAGATTCTGATACTGCTCAGAAAATGTGACCCTTTATCTAGTACAGCTATTCTAGTTGTCAATTTGCAGAACTTCAGGTAACAAAACAGACGAACCAGTGTGTGCACTGATAAATATATTAAAGTATTCCTTACAGGACTTGTGATTCAAAATATCCTTGATAGAGGCTTATTTAAGTATCTGTTTTTGAATGGACCACAAACGGAAGGATAAAGTGTGGTAAAGAAAGTAAAATAAATAAAGCCAAAGTAGTTCTCTTGTGTTTGTCAGACACAAACTCATCATACATTCCCTTGTACTAACCCTACTATATTATAATTAAGTTCTTATCTGTCATTATTTCATAATAACTTTATGAAGTATTTGCTTAACACAAGATTCAAATAAACTAATTTGAAACCTGTTCTCAAAAACTCAATAGTTAAGACCCTCTCTGTTCTGATATATGCTTTTGGAGATTTACACCTCTTTTTCTTGCAAAATAAAGTACTCTACTTTGCCTTCTTCTTCCCATGCTGTTTGGGGTGGGAAGTTCTGAGACAGAAAATTTCTTCCACTTTCATAACATACAAAACTGGAGAAAGTGGTTTGAGAATTCTCTACAGGGGAGAGATATACTTCCCCTATACCTTTTCTAATACTGTTAAGTCTCCAGGATAAGGAATCATAAGACATTGCTTCACTAGCTTTTTTTTTTTATCCTCCATATATGCCTCTTCTGTTTCTATACCCTTTACCTTCAAGGAAAGCATTATAATTCTCTATCAGCCCATTAATACATCTTCTTCACATAGAGGAATCACATCTCCCTTTCAGAATTTCTTGCTCCATATTGGTTTTCTCTAAGAGAGCAGAATGGGAGAGTCAAGGAGCCAACCCCCACCTCTCAACTTCTCATCCTGGGAATTTGATTTAATGAAATTCTGCTTCTTCTTTCATCTTAAAGTGTGGAGAATTTGAACTTCTCTTTTTGCCTCTTCCTCCCTAACCCTGGAACTGTCTTTCTGCTAGTATTAAATCACTGTCTAGGAGAAAGACTCTTTTTCCTTTCCCAGTAGATGTTTTGCTAAACATAGTTATTGTTTTTGACAAAATGTTAGAGATGGTGAAGTCGTATTAGGAGAATGAAAAGAAAAGGAAAAAGTACAGGACAGATACTTAATGATACAGTAAAAGAATGATTGCCTTCCTTGCTAATGTAAGGCAAAGATCAAAGTAATCAAATCATTGTTATGATTCCTAATTTTTTGAACTTATCTTCTTTCATCTTCACTTTATTCTCTCCTTTGAGAGATAATTTGATATTGAAAGAGAACATGGTGTTAGTAACGTCAAGGTTGTGGGTTTGGTCCCCATATGGCCATTCACTTGAGTTGGACTCAATGATCCTTGTGGATCCTTCTAGTTTAGAGTATTGTGTGTGCCAATGACTTATACACACTTATTCAAGTTCATAGTATTTACACTGTTCAGTCAAGGATGAGGATAAAGGAAAAAATACTGAAAAACCTCTCATAGTCTTTTGCAGTCTACATATAAATTAATGCATCTAAACAAGAAAAATAGTCCAGTGTTTCTGTTCAAAAAATGAATAGGATACGGCAATTTTTGGTCATTAAAATTCTCAGTTAGTCTTAGTAGACACTGTTTTCACTAGATAACATTTGGCTTCTCTGAGTAATTAGGAAGGCTGATATCATCTATTTGAAAAATTTGGCAACTTTCTCAATTCAAAATCCCTCAGAATCCCTCAGTATAGGCATTTCTCTATCACAATTTCCTGCCACCAGGCAATAGTGAAGAGCTGTGCAATTCACATCAGCAGCAATTTTCTTCATATAAATCACAGAAGCTACAGGTCCTTTCAAGATAGGATAAGCCTCCATATCCTATAAAATAGTCTCATTTAAGAAGCTGATATCTAGGGGTTGGTTCTAGTTCAGCCTAAGGGGAGTCTGATCTTCTTCCTTGATCATCGTTACGAGTACTCTAATAACTTGACAAAAAAAGTGAGAAGGCTGGAGGCTTTCTCCTGGCAGTCTGTTGTACAGTGAAGAATTGAAATTCTTGAAAACAATGAAAGAAAAGAAAAATTTAGAAAAAAATCACTTTTTCCAGTTGTTACTATACTCTGTCAGAGGAAGAAAAATTATATTTTTGCTTGAGATCTCAAGATTTCTTCTAGATTTTTAAATTATGAAGTTATTGTCTTAAAAAATATAAATATATATGGGGACCCAGACACAGATGATTTTCGCAGAAATAAGGAATGTATTTACATTCTGCTACAAAAATATATTTTTTCTCAATTCAGTTTGTCTTCCTTCCTTTACCAAATTCCTCCATTACCAAATGGCACAAGTTGAATACTTAGCTTCAGAAAACAATTCCAATTAATGTCATTCTGCCTGAAAATGCAGTTTTACCAGCTGTGTCATTCCCACATTAGTTATGGTTGATGTGGTTTCTAGGTAAGTCAATAACAGGAAACTTGTGCTTTAAGTCTGTAGGTTTACAAACATGCAATGTTTCTCACTAACAGGGAACCTGGAAATCCTGAGGTACAGCATGGTTTCTGTGTGTGATCAAATGTACTATGCAGATCTTAATCTGAGACAGATTAATATGAATGCGAGATGGAATAAAATTAACCTCAGACAGATTAAAATCTGAGACAAAGCTGCCTAGTCCAAAAGATGTGCAGTGAGCTGATGGAAAAAAAGGCAGACTCCCACAGGAACCCAGCACAATAGCAACCAGACTTCCGTGAGAGGTACACTTGTTTAGTGCTGAAAATTCATCTCAATCAATAATGATTCACCAAAATTCACCAAAAAAACCCCTCAAACCAAAAAAAAAAAAAGCCCCAACCAGCAAAACAAAACAAACAAAAAAAACCAAACAAAAAATCCCCAAACCAAGCAACCCCCCAAAACTCAATTTCACTCAAAATTTTCTGAAAATTTTCAGTAATTGTGGGTATGAATGACAATGAGGCACATCCGGATTCATTTCTCAGCTCTTCCAGGGATTCCGTGTGTGACCGGTAAAGCGTATCAGGACATCTCCGTAACTTTTTCCCATAGTAGTAGGAATAACCCCCCACATACGTTCCTTTTCTTACATTTTTCAGCTTTGTCTCTTGATATAGTAAATGTTGCAGGTAAAGGATGATAAATTTGATACACATATAGTACATAAAATATAAGGAATGTCAACTTCATCTGAGAACTCCAGAGAGCAAAGTCATTATATTGTGAGCAAAATATGTTCAGTATCCGGTTTTCACCAAACTTCTTTAATCTTTTTTCCACCCAGCTTTTAGAGCACACAGTTACACCAAAAGGAGTTATATTAAACAAATGGTAAATGTTTCTATATGTAATCTGTTTCTCTGAGAACTAAATCAAATCTATAACCATTATGCAAATTTGACAGGCAGATTTGTCTTGTCTGTATGTATATGTAGTCTATAGATAAGTGTTACAAAATATTAGATTAATTAATATTAAACTAATTAAAGAAAGTAGTACACCAACATGTTTTTAAAAAACACCTACCCAACACTGAAGGTATTCTACTTTTATGCAGCACTTCTCTACTACAAGACATGCCTTCAGTTCATTGAATGTGTCTCTCCAGCGCTGTCATTTCTAATAAAGTATTGAAGCCTCCTCTACATTGAAATTCACACTGTATTATTTTCTATCTGACTAATATTCTTCTCTTACTCAAAAATAAATATTTACATCTTCATTGAAAAATTTCCAAAGAATAGGCTGAATGGGATATGTCTTCATGGAATTGTACTACTTTCAATCTTTAATGTGGTCTAATTTTGCAACACATTCTGTGTGTAATAAGGCCTGAAAACTCAGGTCTTTGCACATTAAACAACCAGACAAGGTGACCGCAACTCTTTTTAATTTAATCTCTCTTTATGTAGGGATTAAATGTAAATTCAATTTTCATTTCCAGTTCCTCATTATCAATAAAACATTGAGTTTGCATAATAATTCAAAGATTAGTAGAAGGAGAAGAGAGAAAATACGTGTTAAAATACTCAACCTATCTTCATTCTCTGTGAACTATATCATTCCAGTCCACTGAGCGCAAGGTGTCCCAAGTTATTATATGTGGCAGTGATTAGCAAAGGCTATTACAGTTAGGAGCACCAACAAAGCTGGTAATACCTGTAATAAGGTAACTCAAAGGAAAAAAAATCAATCAAAAATTTTAAGATTGAAAATTTCCGGAGAACTGTGATACTACAAACCTTCCTAGTGTAAAAATACCTTACCATTGATATTACTGTAGAATAAAATATAAGATGCTAAATTAAGAATCAACTGCTTATCTTTGTACTCCCACTGTACATACAAAAGATTTGTAGAGTTTCTCTAGTTGTATTAATTTGATTTCAATACTCCAGAACAGGAACCATTTTTTTCCCCCCTCTGCCAATCTCTTATCACTTAGAAATTTTTTTCCTCTTGGAAATGTCCCTGCAAAGAAACCACTGTGTTAAAATAATTTGATAAAAAAATTGCAAATTTTCAGTAAAATAAGATAACACTTATTAAATAACGAAGCAAGAAAAGTAAAATTGTTATAGTATTATAAATCTGAAAATGTTTGGAAGTTTACCTAAATAAATATGATCCATGCCATTATATGAAATAGGTACTCTGCTGAATATCTGGCAGTCCAGGCCTTCCATCACTGTCCTAAATTTTTTGTGCCCTATTCTCCACTGATATATTTGCTTTTCCAAGATGTTTCAGCTCTGAAAACAGGAATAATTGCACCTCATCTTCCCTTTCCTGTTCATCCCAAAATACTTCAGGTCTTCCCAATTGTGGCACCTTTAATCTAAAAGAAATTAACTTCTAACTCTCTTAAGAATCAAATATAAAAATCTCTAGGCTGACATAACCTCAGTTGAGATATAATAAATTTGTATTTGGTGTCTACTTTAGATTTATCAGTTTTACTTGAGGACAGTGGTTACATCATTGGATAAAGAGGTCTGTATATATAGTTCCCTCTTCAGAACAACAGTGGTCTCAAAATGCATCTTCCTTTTTTCTCTCTCAAATAAGTTACTTTTTTTCCATGTCTACTTTTCTTTGTTTTGTACTAATGACTAGGATTTTTGTGTGACTTTCTGATAAGGAGCATCCATCTGAATCCTGGTCACTTTTAAAGAGGCGGGAAGAATTGCTTCTTTTGATTTCATCCGCAATATATTTCTTTGTTTGACAACTCTGAATTTATAAAAAAATGATACAGCTATCCAATAAGAACTTCTTACTTTCCATAACATGGTATGTCCAAATAAATATGAGGAAGGGCTACAAGAAAAGTTGGTAATAAAGCCATATATATTTACTTTATGAATTTTCTTATTAGTTTCTCTCATTAACATGTATGAAAGCAAACATTTAATTTTTAAATTTTTCTAAATCAAATCAAATTCTTGTAGTAGAACTTACAAATATTTTTTATGATTCAGGTTTAAATATGATTTTCCTCTCTTCTTTATTCCAGTTGAAATGTACTCTGGTATACAAACAGAGAGATTTGTGCAAATCGAGCATATGTTCAGCAGATGAACAAACTACTTTTTAATTATTTTTCTGGGGGTCTGATCACAGGGGTTTTATGTGCATTATATTTTCTACTCCATTTTTTTTTTAAGAAAAGAAAATATTAACTGTTTGGATTGTATGGCAGACACTGACTTAAGTGTCTTCCTTAGATATGAAAGACCATACATCTAATTATCTTTCTGGTGCACACCCATTGCTTTGATATGCTTAACTTGTACAGTTGCAGGGTAAGGGTTGGAAAGTACTCACACACACACATGCACACACAGAATGACGGCTTGGAACAAAGTAGTGTTATATGCTGAGAACACAATCATATACTAGTGACACTCTCAGTTAGATGATTTACAGGGTTATTATCCTATCAGATTTCATATTCATGTTGAGCAGCCTGGCCAGAAGGGTATCTTTATAGCTATTTTAAGCTTTTATTTACCAATATTTTCCTTTATAATGTTCCTACAATATATTTTTCATTTGTCTTTTCTTTTTTTTTTGAACACTGAAATATGGGGTAGTTACCTTTAACAGAGCTCCACTGTTGTGTTGAGACACCCAGACAATTAGTAGATGCAGTCATCTCCAGAAATCAAAAAAATATAATTTAAGACAAAGTTGCATTTGCGTAGCTAATGGAGAAACAAAGAATTTGACTAATCAATAACTACTGGAGGGAAAGCAATAACTGTTGGGGCTTTTGAGAGATTTGGAGTTGTTCAGCCTAGAGAAGTGAAGGCTCCAGGGAGACCTTATTGTGGCCTTTAAAAATCTCAAATGAACTCATTAGAAAGAGAGAGTTTTTCTGACTCTTGTATTGACAGAACAAGTAACAATGGTTTTAAACTGAAAAAGAGTACATTTAGATTAGATGTAAGGAAGAAATTTTTTTTAATGAAGTTAGAGAGACACTGGAATGGGTTGCCCAGAGAAGTTGCAGATGTCACCGTTCCTGAAAGCATTTATAGTTAGGTTGGCCCTTTCAGCAACCTGATCTAGCTGCAGATGTCCCTGTTCATTGCAGTGGGTTTGGACTAGGTGATCTTTAAAGATCCCTTCCAACCCAAAATATTCTATAGTTCTATGAAAGAGGAGGCCACTCCTGCCAGAGATGTGGATTTACCAGCAACAAAAAAATAAAACATTCAATTGATCCACTCTCTATTCTTTTTTTGAGTTTTAACGTATTTTAGAGGTAGTCAGGCAATCTTACTGCAGATTTTTATATATTTCAGTTGACATGATGCGAATTAGGTCAACTATTACTGGCCCAAAAATTGCATTAATAAGGAAATGAGTATACCTGAAACAGAAACGGAGAAAAGGATGTTGTATGCTTCCTGTTAAATATATAACACAGTTAAATTTGATGCAAAAATTTTATGACTGAGTAGGGAGAGAGAATAAGGGACTGTAAATTAGAAGTTAATATTATTTTTTCTTTCAGACACAAGCAACCCATATATAAGAGTATAACAGGGTATCATTTATATTTCGCAGTGTTCTGGTATGTGTGGGCTTGTGCTAATTAGAGCAGAACTAGAAATGGCAAATATTAATAGTCCAATACAATGTGATTGTAAATGAAATTATATATGTTTATCCAAAGAGTCTCCCTTTGTATGATTTGAGAAGGTACAAATTATGCTGCCTGTATAAAACAACCCTGTGAACATTTCCTCTTCCATAGTATTAATCAGTACCATATCAAAATAGTATTCTCAGATGTGAATTCAGAAAAACTTCAAGCTGTTTACCCAAACTTGGGCTCCACGGGAGTTGAGTGTTGGTTGCTCATGAAGACCCAATATGTGACTGACGAATAGAGTCCTTAAGCTTTAAGGGAGTAATGTTAGGCATGAGCAGAACTCTTCTCATGTTCAAAGTGTTTTGAACCTCTTTCTTTTTCTTCACAGCGTGTTCTGTCACTCTGTCAATCCAGATGGGAAGAAAAACATAGACAAAGCAAGCAGACGGACAGAATTTGGGTCCTCTTTAACCAGTAGAAATACTCACTGGAGACAAATCAAAACCACACATTTTGGTACCTTTGGGCATGTAGTTTGAAACATTTTCAAACTACACAAGATGTAAGGTTCTGTCAAAAATACGAACACATGGGTAATCCTTTTTAGCATTTTGTTTTCTTTCAATCTTGCTTTTGCTTATTGACTGTTCTTAGAAAAAGACATTTAAAGCCTGTAGGCACATATTTATGTGTGGAAGAAAGATATCAAAAAATAAGTACTTTGTTCTCCAAATTACTGAAAATACATAGGCTAAAGAAAAAAAACAATCTTAATGAGAGTTTCATTTTTCTTTTATTGACAATAAGAGAGACCTCATGAAGGAAGAAATGAAGCAAAAGATGATCCATCTCAAAGGTATGTGTACTAATGCCTGCACCTGAGGAAGTAATCAGGAGGAAATAGACATTTGCATTTAGTCAAAAAAAAGTCTATGAGATTATTTGAAGAACTGAAATGGATTTAGGCAGCTCACACAGCCAGAGTAAAGTCTGGGACAGTTGCAAGATATTCAGAGAAGACAAGATTAGGAGACTGTGCTATGTGTGAAGGAGAAGCCTAAAAAGTGTAATGTCCTTCCACAATGATCTGTCTGAGAGCTCATGAATCAGGATACAAGGAGAGGCTAGTGAGTGTAACAGCATGGTGGGGGCGTATTCCAGACCTCTAACTTAGTCCAAAGTATACTTTAAATAACCTGAGGCTATGTTGGGATCATCAACTCATATTCATGAGTGTCTTGAACCTCCATGACATCTGTTACAATAATAACATGGTGGGATGGGAGCAGTCAAGGAGATTTCTGGAAGGTGTGAGAAACAGCTTCTTTATCCAGACATTTGAGCCCACTGGGAGTGACACACAGGTGAATATGCTACTCAGTAGAAAACAATCGTTTGGGAATATGGTAATCAATAGCAGCCTTGGCCGTAGTTATCAAGAAAGAGTGAAGCTGAACACAGAGTTAATTTTTGCAAAAGATATCAAGAACAACAAAAGGACTTCTAACTGTACATTAGTAATAAAAGACTGAACTAAGAAAATGTGGGCCTTTTGCTAAGTTGGTTTGATTATTCAAGCATAGTGGACAAAGGAAAGACTCATGTTTTGTATCCAGTATCTTCCTTCCCTCAGACTTCACTAGCAAGATTTCCCAGGCCTTTGTGCCGAGACAATTGCCCAGTGTCCTTGAATGGTTGTTCTTTATCTTCTTTGAAGCATTGTAGAGATCAAGGGAGGTCCATAGAAACAGGAAGAAGCCAAGTATTGCACTCATCTTCAAGGAAGGTCAAAAGTTCAAACAGACTGCTTACTGTCTTACCAGCCCTCCTTCATCCCTTGGGAAATCACTGAGTTGGTCCTCTGGGAACACATTGCTGGGCACAGAACGTGAAGTAGATGACTGGGAATAGTCAGCACATTACCAAGACTGAGTTATGCCTGACCAATCCTGATTACCTTCAGTGATGAAATGACTTTTATATAGATGATGGGACTTTATGGTCTGGAGGGATGGACAATTAGACAAATGGAAAACAAATTACAGAGGTGGGCAAGAGAGCCATATACTGGAAGCTGGTAAAAGTGGAGTATTACACGAGTCTGACAGATGCAAAGGAATGCTCTCTCATCAAGCTTGAACCTTATCTCAAACTGTTGGGAGTGTGGCTATGCAGTAAAACACTCAGTAGTGGAACTGTCATTCAGAAGGACCTAGACAGGCTAGACAAATGGGTTGACAAAAATCCCATGAATTGCAACAAGTGCAAATCTCTGTTCTGTCTGTGGTCAGGAAGCACTTGTCCAAGGGCACAGGCTGTGGTCTGCCTTTCTGGGAGCAGCTCTTCAGGAAGGAGACTTGGGATTTTTCAGGCTGGAGAAGAGACAATCTCAGAGAGATCAAACAACCTGCCCAGGTTCCAGTGGTGGTGGGGGGTTCACAAGAGGATGGAGCCACAGTCTTCAGTGCTGCATGCTGTAAGGACAAGAAACCACAGGTATAAACTGAAGCCAGGTAGTTTCAGACAGTGCGTTAGGAAAAGCATTTTCATCCTGAGTTGAATTTTGAAGCATGTTGCCCAAAAGGGTGTGCAGTCTCAATCTATGGGGTTTTTCAAGACCATACATCCCTGAGCAAGAGTCTGACCTCTTAGCTGACCCTGCCTTGGGTTACATTAGAGTCACCTCCTGAGTTTCCTTCCAGCCTGAATTGTCTTATGATTCTTAAACTATTACGTAAATGCTTTTGTCTTTTGCAGAATTGAACATATGCCCTAAGAACTGTGTTGTGTACCTGCACAACTATAAACTTTTCTTCTCTTTTTGATGTTGTAGTGGGTTTACCCTGGTTGGATGCCAGGTATCCACTAAAGCCACTCTGTCACTCCCCGTTGCCACTGGACAGAGGGGAGAAAAGAAATCAGCTAAGCATTCATGAGTTAACAGCTGAGAGAGGTCAGTGACCTTCACAGATAAAACAGCCTCAAAGTGGGGATATTACTTAAGGTTATTACTAACAGGGTAAGAGCAAAAGAGTGAGAAATTAAATAATCTTAAAAACACCTTCCTCCCACCCCTCCTCCCCCCCAGCAGTGCAGGGGGATGGGAAATGGGGCTTATGGTCAGTTGTTGTTTCTGCCACTGCTCAGGGAGAGGGAGGTTGTTTGTTGTTTGTTGTCAGCTGCTGTTTCTTCCCCTGCTCCCGTGGGGTCCATCCCACGGGACATAGTCCTTGATGGACCTCTCTGGCGTGAGTCCATCCCTCGGGCAACAGTTCTTCACAAACTGCTGTCCCATGGGTCACTCCTCCATGGGGTGCAGTCCTTCAGAAATGAGCTGCTCCACCGTGGGTCCCCCACAGGGGCCACAAGTCCTACACAAGAAAAGCCTGCTCCAGCGTGGGTTTTCCTCTCCATAGGCTGCAGGTCTCCAGCAGGACCCTGCTCCATCTTGGGCTTCCCACGGGGTAACAGCTTTCTTTGGATATCCACCTGCTCTAGCACAGGCTTCCCCATGGGCTGCAGGGGGGTCTTTGTACCCCGATGGTCCTCCATGGGCTGCAGGGGCACAGCTGCTCCACCATGGTCTGCACCACGGGCTGCAGGGGCCTCAGCTCCAGCGCCTGGAGCACTTCCTGCCCCTCCCACACTGATCTTGGTGTCTACATTGTTGTTCCCATGTTCTTACTCCGCTCCTCCCTGGCTGGAATTCTTCCCACACAATGCCTTTCTGTTCTTAACTATGTTATCACAGAGGCATTACTATTACTTCTGGTTGGCTTGGCCTTGGCCACCAGCAGGAAGCCTATCCTGGAGCTGGCTGGCATTGGCTTCACCAGACAGGGGAACCTTCTAGCAGAAGCCGCCCCTGTAACCCCATCCCTCCCCCACTACAAAACCCAGCCACAGAAACCCACTACAGATGTGATTATGTTTTAGGAGACAATAAAATAAATCAACAAAAGAACAATAAAAACATGTAGGTCTTTCCACTGGTCCTTTCCGCTCTTCTGCCACAGATGTACTAGATATCAAGAGATCAAGTGATCCTCCTTTTAGAGCACACTTGTGCCAGGTATTCTTGGAAAGGCAGAGAAGGAGATGAAGTTTCTGGGAACTTTGCTTTTGTTTTTGTTGTTAAACTTGCATCTATGATATGTGAAGAATTATGAAAATATATAAAAATTAAATATAATTTATTTAAAATAATTTATAATACTTACCCCCACATTGAAAAAAGGCTAGGATCAAACTTGTATTAGCTTGTAAAATACCTAAGTAAAATAATAGAATCATAAAATATCCTGGTTGGAAAGTGACCACTAAGATCATCCAAGTCCAACTCCTGTAGCAATGTTGCTAATGATAATCGGCACACCAATCATAAGATTATTCTTTACATTTAATTTCAAACCTTGTCCAGGCTTTTCTAACCTTGACAACAGTACCATGTGATTTACCTGTATGAAACAAAATTTCCAATAAGAACTGAGAAAGATGTTGCTAGTTTGGGGATTTGGAAGAAAAAAACGACCTTTTTTCGCGGAGATTTTTTAAATACTGTTATTTTTAAGTAATGTTTTTACATCCTGACTCTTGACTGTATGTAATTTGACATTTTTAGGATGAAGAACCCACAACTAAAGCAGTTCTACCTGAATAGTCCAAGAAGACCATGAAATCAGAAGAAGCATTAGTAAACACCTGCACTAGATCCACCATTTGTAATCTATATTTATACTTAAATGTTTATAAAACATTATTTTTGGACTTTCAAGATTGACAAAGAACTATCTGCACTAACAAACACACTAGAGAACCAATAATAGGCCCGATCACTGTAGGAAGTTTTATATGTCAGAGTGGGTTAAAACTTCTAAAAGTTCCAAGGGACTTGAATGTCCAGTTTTGATTAAATCTAGGAAATGTCATGAGGTTTCTCAGATAGCTTTAAAAAAACCCTTCAGTTTTAATATCTGAATTTTCTTTTTCTTTTATTTTATTAGTTATCTAATATAAAAACAACATAGCTGAAAGTGCATAGCTGAATATTTGGCTGAAATATTTTTCTCAAGATAGTAAATCAAAACCAAAAAAAAACAAGCTTTTTTTTTTAGTTTCAGTGAGCCGATTTTTTTCACTTACAAAGTGAAAGAGGTGTTTGTTTTTTGTTTTGTTTTTTTTTTTTTTCTCACATATTGGTAACAAAATTAATATGGATATCAGTGACGAGGGAAGGCAAAAGATGAGAGAGTGTGAAAGTCTATCAAACTACAGGAAAATAATTACATACCAAAATGTATTTTTCCAGCATGCACTGTGTATTTGAGCATCCACTTTGAAAAACACCATTTTATGCTTTATTCAATCAAGTTATTTGGATTGATACTGAGTATTTTAAATCCTGAATTCCTAATGTATACCATGAAGTCAATGTGTTTCCTCATTATGTCTAGGAATCTGATAGAAAGCAGTGTAGATCGCATATAAAAATCAGTGATTCAGTGCATTATAAGAGGAGTCATCATATTTTTGTGTGAGCCCAGCTGTTCAATCCAGGTTACAGTTTTTCAAAGAATGCTTACAACCATGGTGTTTGGTGAGGAAAATGGAGAGTGAGGTGAGTGTGGTCTTCCTTCATATTCCTGCTCTGTAGCTGTAGTTTCTCCCATCTCTGGTCATAAACATGATATTGGGTCACGTATCATGATATTGAGACTTCAGCATTTGTCTCCAATTACATTAGACCAACTGTCTTCTGTACAGTGATGCGGGTTTGGGTTTTTTTTTAATTCATGTCATAAATGAAGTAAGTCAAGGAGAATAACTTATCCAGTAGATAGCAAGATCACAGGAAACCTAATGCTAAATCATTTGCAGGCAATCTGGTTTGTGTGTCTGTGACAGATAGAAGCTAAGCCTGTCCTGAAGTTCCCTTGTTCAATTTAGATGCTTAGTATAAGTTTTAATATACATTTTACATTGTAAACAGTAATTTTCTCCTACTCATTTCACAAGTCATAGTCATATAAATTTACAATGCAACAAAAAGCAACACACTGTATGGGCTTGGCTTTTCCTGTGGAACCATTAAAAAAAATTGAAAATGAAACTTATGTTCTGAAGCATGCAGAAGAAAAATTGCAACATATTCATTTATGTGAAGCCAACTATAAAATAAATTGAAATTTTTTCATACAGATTATTTTGTTTCATATCACATAGTTTGCTTGCCATAAAAAAAAAAATCCTATTTGAGGCATCTACTTATTCAGGTTGTACATTTCTAAACTAGTGTGATTTACATTTGAATGAAGTTTCCAATTTTATTGAGTGACATGGAATCTAATTAAATTCTGTAAGAGAGGAGTGTCAATTATAAAAAGTAAGGCTCTGGAAAATTAACCTAAATAAAATTTTACTGAACAGAACATGCAATTACAATCTACATCAGAGTGCTTCAGTTGTTACTTGTAGATTATTATTATTTTATTTTCTCCTGAAGAAATTAAGAGTCAACATCTGGGTGATTAGCAGTGTGTTATTGATAGCATTAGAATAACACCTTATATGGTGCAAAAGAACAGTGTCCAGTTTTAGTGGTATCAATTATGCAGCATCCCTCTGGAAAGACTTATTATTGATGGAACCTGAAATATACAAGATTTGATCAATAAAACCAATATGTAACATGTTCAATACTGTTGTGGGTGTCTATTACAGAGTGCTTGATTGGGAAGAAGTAGATGAGACCTTTTGTATACAACTGGAAGAAGTCTCACATTTGTAGGTCCCAATCTTTGTGGAGGACTTGAACCTCCCCAGTACGTGCTAGCAGGACAACACAATAAGGTACCAGTAATACAGGAGATTTCTGGAGTGCATTGATAACAGCTTCCTAACAAAGGTGATAAAAATGATGAGGGGAGATGCTCTGCTGGACATGATACTCACAAACAAAGGGGAAATCTTCAGAATGTGTAGGCTGAGAATAGCTTGGGCTGCACTGTCCGTGGACTAGTGGAGTCAGAATCCAGAGAGGTAAGAACAAAGCAAAAAGCAGTATCACTTCAGAAGAAATTTTGACCTTTTCATATGATCTTGGAGAGAAAATGAGGCCAGAAGAGTTGATTGATTTTTATGGGTCACCTCCTCTAAGCTCAAGAATGGTCCATCTTGATGTCTGCACTCTTGAACAAGGAGATGCTGATATCTCAAATGCAAAGTGTATGAGATGCAAAAGCATGGTCAGGTGATCTACAAGAGATATAGTGTGAAGACTGGAAAAAAGAATACTTTACTGCTATATTCAAAGAGGTTTAAGAGAGAAAATCCTGCGAGCTTCAGGCTGATCATTTCAGTCTGTGTGAAGATGATGGAGGAAATACTCCTGGCAACTATTTCCAGATATTATATGAAGGACCAGAGGTTGACTGGAGAAGTCAGCATGGGTATATCATTATTGAAGAGTATATCATGCTTGCTCGACCTGAGATCCTTCTGTAGTTAGGTAATTGTCTTGTTATATGACAAGAGAACAGCAGATATTTTTTCTTGACTTTAATATGGCTTTCAACCCTCTTCCATAACATCCTCATTGACAAAATGATGAGCTATACACTAGATAAGTGAACAGTTAAAGTGAATTGAAAATTAGCTAAACTGTGAGGCTTAAAGGGTTGTAATTAGTAACAAAAAGTCCTTTTTGAACTGGAGAAATGGGATGACTGGAACCTCACAAAGTTCTGCATGGCAACATGCCAAGACTTGCACTTGGGAAGAAATAATCTTATCTACCAGTAAGCACTGGGGATGGATCAGTTGGAGAGTAGCTTTTCAGAAAAAGACCAGGGAGCTTTAATGAACAGTAAGTCGATCATATGTTCATGGCGTTTTTGGGCTTTTTTTTGTTATGGAAAAGATTAATAATAAATAAAAAAGCAGCATGTCCTCATGGTAGAGAAAACCAACAGTATCCTAGGTGGCATTAGGAAGAGCATCAGGTTGAGGGACATCTGAGTAGCCTGACCTAGTAAAAGGTTGCCCCATGACAAGGGGATTGGAACTAAATAATCTCTAAGGTTCCTTCTAACCCAAGGCATCCTATGATTCCTCTCTAGTCAATCTTGGTGAGGACACATCTGTAGTGTTGGGACCAGGTCTGGGGTCCCCAGTACAAGAGAGATATGAATAAACAAAGTGAGTCCAGTGAAGGTCCATGAAAATGATCAAGAGAATGGAGCACTTGACATAAAAGGGGAAGGTGAGAGACCTGGGACTGTTCAGCCTGGAGAAAAGAAAGCTCGGTGTGTTCTTATCAATTTGTATAAATAACTGCTGGAGGGACTGAAGAAGACAGAGTCAGACTCTTCTTAGTGGTTTCCTGTGCGAGGAGAAGAGACAATGGACACAAATCAAAACACAAGGAATTCCATTTAAACAACACTTCACCCTTTTTTTTCTCCAAGGTTGATCAAACACTGGAACAGATTGCCCAGAGTGGTTGTAGGGTCTCCGTCCTTGGAGATACTCAAAATCCAACTGGATACAGCCCTACACAACCTATTCTAGTTCACACTGTTTTGGGCAGTGGCGACTGGAAAAATGATACATAAAGCCTACTTTCTATGTTCAGCTATCCTATGATTAAACCTAAGAAATGAATGTGTTTTATTATATGTTCTGTTTCCTACCAAGTGCTTTTTCACACACTGCATTTATATAATAGCTTATCTTTAACAGGGAATGATATTGTTTTATCTCCAGGGCATGTATTTTATATTGTCAGGAGATCCTTAGGGCAGGATCTCCAATCCTGCAAAACAAACAACTTTATAGAAGAAATAGCACAGGGAATAGTATTCCGAATCAGTATCAGTAACTTAAGCTGAAGAACCTCTACCCTGTAAGATTTCATCGTTCTTAAATTCCATTGTGGATTAGCTGGATTCATTTTTATTAGAGCATCAGGAACTACATAGCTTCAGGATGGGATGAGATGAGAGAACAATTTGTGTTGAAAAAACACAATCCTCCGTTCACCTGAGTCTGAAAAGAGAAACAGTTTGTGTGAGTATTATATAACACACAGAGTCTCATTCACATTTTTATTTCATTGAAACAGCATAATTTTTATTAACATTTTCTGTTCACCTGAAACAGCGCACAATTAAAAAATAATATCTCAGTGAATCACCCAGCTCTTTACAGACAAATATGGAGTGTAGAACTGAATGAATTCTTAGATGAATTTTGCAATGTTTATTAGATACTCAAAGAAATAATAATATTTTATAGGCATTAATATGCAAAGGTGTATTACAACCATAGTAATGCACATGTATCTACCACCATCCTGGGCAACCTGTTCCAGTGTTTTACCACCACTGTAAAAACAACTTCCTTTAATCTACATCAACTCTTCTTCAGTTTAAAACCATTGCCCCTTGTCCTAGCTCAACAGGCAACACTAAAAAATTTGTCCCATCTTTTTTGTAGACCTCCTTTAAGTACTGAAAGGCCTCAAGAAGGTTTCCCTGGAGCCTCCTGTACTCCAGGCTGAACCACCTCAGCCTTTCCCTGTAGGAGAGGTGCTCCATTCCTCTACTCATCTTCGTGGCCCTCCTCTAGACTTGCTTCAACAGGTACATGTCCTTCCTTTGCTGAAGACTCCAGACCTGGATGCAGCACTCCAGGTGGGTTCTCACCAGAGCAGAGCAGATGGAAGAATCACCTCCCTCTGACCTGCTGGTTACACTGCTTTTGGTGCAGCCCAGGGTAGGGTTGGTTTTCTTGGCTGCAAGCACATCTTGTCAGCTCACGTCCAACCTCTTATTTACCAGGAACCCCAAGTCTTTCTCTGCAGGGCTGCCCTCAATCTGTTTATTCCCCAGACTGCAGTGATACCTGGGGTTGCCCAGGTCAATGTGCAGTATTTTCCATTCAGACTTGTTGAACCTCATGAATGTTCCACGGGACCATTTCTTGAGCTTGTCCAGGTCCCTCTGGATAGCATCGTATCCCTCAGGCATGTCAACTGCACCACACAGCTTGCTGTCATCTACAAACTTGCTATGTCTATGTTGTTGATGCTAACATTAAAAAGTACTGGTGCCAGTATGGAATTCTGAGGGACTCCACTGGTCATTGATGTCCATTTGGACATTTAGCTGTTGCCTACTACTCCCTGAATACAACCATCCAACCAATTGCTTATCCATAGAATCACAGAATATGCTGAGTTGGAAGGGACCCACAAAGATTGTTGAGTCCAGCTCCTGGCCCTGCACAGGGCCAACCCCACCCAAGAGTCACCAGTGTGCTTAACAACATTCTCCAAACACTTCTTGAATTCTGTCAGGCTTGATGCTGTGACCACTTCCCAGGGGAACCTGTTCCAGTGCCCAAATACCCTCTGGGTGAAGATGTTTTTCCTGATATCCAACCTAAACCTCCCCTAACAAAACTTCAGGTCTTTCCCTTGGGTTCTGTCACTGGTAATCACAGAGAAGGGATCAGTGTCTGCCTCTCCTCTTCCCCTCATGAGGAAATTGTAGACTGCAATGAGGTCTCCCCTCTGTCGCCTCTTCTCCAGGTTGAAAAGACCAAGTGACCTCAGATGTTCCTCATATGACTTGCCCTCAAGGCCCTTCACCACCTTTATTGCCCTCTTTCGGACACTTTCTAATGGTTTAATATTTTTCTTATATTGTGGTGCCCAAAACTGCACACAATATTCAAGGTGAGGTCACACCAGTGCAGAGCAGAGCCGGGCCAATCACCTCCCTCGATTGGCTGGTAATACTTTGCCTGATGCCCCCCAGGACATGTTTGGCCCTCGTGGCTGCCAGGGCACTGCTGACTCATATTCAACTTGCCATCAACCAGGACCCCTAGGTTCCTTTCCATGGCACTTCTTTCCAGTATCTCATTCCTCAGTCCGTGTGTACATCCAGGGTTGTTCCATCCCAAGTGCAGAATCCAGCACTTCCTCTTGTTGAACTTCATATGATTGCTGATTACCAAGTCCTCTAATTTGTCAAAGTCCCTCTGCAGGACCTCCCTGCCTTTGAGGGAGTCATCAGCTCCTCCCAATTTTGTGTCATCTGCAAACTTGCTTAGTATCCCTTCCAAACCCATGTCCAAGCCAATTATTTAGATATTGAAGGGCCTGAAATGGAGCCCTGCAGAATCCCACTAGCAAGAGGTCACCAGTCATTCAGTCATTCACTATTCACTATTACCTTCTGTGCTCGACCATTGAGTCAGTTGCCAAGTTGGCCTTCTGCCTTGCCTGCTTGACTTATGACATTTGGAAGTTGCCTACTCCTGTGTCCTTAACAACCTAACATCTAACAGTCCAGCCTTCAAATCCATTTCTCCCCAATTTAGAGAGAAAGATATCATGAGGGACCATGTCAAAAGACTTACAGAAGTCCATATAAGAAAAATATGCAGCTCTTCCCTTGTCTAGTGAGGCAGTCACTCCACCATAGAAGGTCACTGGGTTGGTCAGGCAGAACTTACCCTTGGTGAAGCCATGCTGACTCTCTTGAATCAGCTCCCTGTCTCTCATGTGCCCTAACATAGCCTCTAAAAGGATCTGTTCTATTGTCTTTCCAGGCATGGAGCTAAGACTGACAGGCTGGGTGTTCCTTTCTACTCTTTTTAAAAGTATGTGCAATGTTTCCATTTTCCTAGTCATCTGGAACTTCACTTGACTGCCATGACTTTTTGAATATCATGGAGAGTGGCTTGGCAACCACATTAGCCAGTTTCCTCAGGACTCTGAGATGCATTTTATTAGGTTATGTAAATGTATGTATTTTGAGGTTCTCCAAGTGGTCACGAACCTGATGTCTTACAGCGGGAAGGATTTTGCTCCCCAGTCTCTGTCTTGCAGTCTGTTGAGGTTTAACCCAACCCAGTAACCAAGCACCATGCAGTTGCTTGCTCACTCCCCCACCAGTGGGCTCGAGGAGAGAAACAGAAGGGTAAAAGTGAAAAAACTTGTGGGTTGAAATAGACAGTTTAATGTGTAAAGCAAAAGCCACACACACAGACAAAGTAAAACTAGGAATTCATTCACTGTTTTACATGGGCAAGCAGATGTTTAGCCATCCCCAGGAAAGCAGGGCTCCATCACACATAACACTGACTTGGGAAGACAAACACAATCACTCTGAATGTTTTCCCTTTCCTCCTTCCTCCCCCAGTTTATATCCTAGGCATGATGTGATATTGTCTGGAACATCCCTTGGGTCAGTTGCAGGCACCTGTCCTGGCAATCTCCCCTTCCAACTTCTTGTGCACCCCCAGCCTCCTCACTGGCAGGACAACATGAGAAGCAGAAAAGGCCTTGCCTTTGTGTAAGCACTGCTCAGAAATAACAAAAACATCTCTATATTTTCAGCACTGTGCTCAGCACAAATACAAAACAGAGCCCCATACTACCTACTGTGGGGAAGCATGATGTTGGTCACCAGGTGGGGTTAAACCACGACACACCCATATAAGTTTAAAGTTCTAAAGATATGTTATAATTACCAACTACAGAATTTTTAGAGGTACACTTATAAGTGTATAGTTTTTAGTGATTGAATTGTGTGTTTCTGTATTGCATGGACATTTTGGAGTATCACATGGCAGTAAATCAGCTGAAGGCATAGCATGCCGAAATACAAAGATGGATTGAATGACAACTGACTTGGAATTACAAGGATAATTCTCAGGAAAGTAACTCCCATATTTACAGGAGCAATTTTGTTCTAAGAAAGAACGCAAGACTACGTTTACCTCTCCCTGTCTCTCTCCTCCCTCACCTCTTGGATTTATGTCAAAAAATTGGACATAATTACATTTACTCACACATATATAGAACATCCTCTGATGGGGAGCAGAGAGAAAACATATTTTCTCAGTTTATTTACTTGTAAGTTTTCCACTCTCATGAGTGAAGCTGACAGAGAAACTGATTGTTTTCCACTTACAGAAAAAGTGGTTAATGTTAGTATTTTCTCTGTTTCTTATCTGAATGAAAAGACTGCTATCAACTTTTAAAGGCCATGGTGACTGGGGGGAGGTTTCTGGTGACTAAAAAAAAAAAAAAATCATATCCATCTTGAAGAAGGATGGAGGACAGAGGACACTGTAGGCTGGTCAGCCTCATATACGTCCCTGTGAAATTTGCTGATCAAAATCCTCTTTCATTTTTTTTTCTAAATATATGAAGAGTAGAAGATACCTGGGAACAGACAGCATGGATTTAACAAGGTCAATCTTATATGGCCAATCTGATTGTTCCTATTATGAGATGATTGGGTCTGTAGTCAATGGAAAGTTAGTGGATGTCATTTACCTTGACTTCAGCAAGTCTTTTTGCATGATTTTCTGTAAAATTAGATGAAATATAGACATGGTTAGGTGTTGAAAATTTGGTTAAATTGTCAGGCTCCAAGGGTTATGATCAGCAATACAATGCCCTGGTTTCAGACATTTACTAGTATTTCTCCTCAGGAATCAGTAACACATCAATATAGAGATACTTGGGTATCTCTTTATTATGTAGATCTCTGAATTTATGGAGACATCTACAAATACAGTTACTCATATCATCCATCTCTCACTGCCTCTTGCTATATGTAGTGTCCTCCATGAACTTGCTGAAAGTGCACTCTGACCCATTATCCATATGGTAGACACAAATATATATGTCTGTAGATGTAGATATAGGTACATCTTTATGGATATCTGTAGACACAGATATAGAGTCAGCAAAGTACCTTTGCTGCAATGAAAGCTAACTGCATACTGTACTGTATCTGCATTTATGTGGCCAGATTCTCACCCCTATTTGGCACTTGTGAGACCACATCTAGAGTGTTGTGCCCAGGTATGGACTTCCCAGTACAAAAAAGACATTGTCATACAGGAGTGAGTCCAACAAATGATCAGCGAGATGTTTGGTTCTGAAACACTTTACATATGAGGAAAGCCTGAGAGAGCAGATCAGTTTTTCCTGGAGATGAGAGAGGACTAGAGGAACTCTAACCACCTATGGGAACAGTTTAGAAAGGTTGAATCAGGGTCTTCTAGAAGATGTATAGTAACACGAAAAGCAGAAAACAACTTGTTTTAGGGAAAATTCCATCTGTATGTAAAAAGATTTTAACTGTGAGAACAATTGAACAGTGGGATAGGCTATCTAGAGAAGTGATGGAATTTTTCTTGTCGAAAATATTCAAGACTCAGCTAGACAAGGCCCTGGATAATCTAATTAATGGCCCTCCTCTCAGCAGAGAGTGGAAGCAGGTGCTATCCAGACATCCCCTGACAAAGTAGACTCATATGATTCTAGGATTTTAAGCTGAAACATGAGAAATTCTGCTTAAAGATAAAAAAGAATTTTTTTTCTCTATGAGACTGATTAAACATAGGGTCTGTGCAATGTCCATCCTTGGATGTGTCCAAAACTCAACTGTATAAACCCTTGAGAAACAGTTCTAACAGAGCCTAGTTCAAGGGGTAGGTTGGACTAGATGACTTTCAGAGGCCCGCCTAACTTAAATGATCCTGTGATTCCAATATTCTTCACATGATGATCACTTATTGCAGAACAGATTTTTCCTCTTTGACTTTCCATTAGTGTTCAGGTTGAAGTGAGGGCTACTGAAATTTCTAGACTTTTATGGTGGTAGTTACAGTTGTTCATATCAAGGATATGTGAATAGAAAGATGATGCATTTCAGAGGCAAACACAGCTTAATTTAATATTTCCTTTATGTTCTCCATACCATACAAATACTAATGTGTTATGATACAATTGTTTGTAATTATAAAGATTGTTAAATTAAGGAGTTAAAAAAATTTGCTTTCAATCCCTATCAGTAGAATGTGCCATTAAACTTGACATGAATGTCTTGCAGTTTGAACATAAATTGACAAACAAAACAGAATTAATTACTCAATTCCTTAATAAAGTGTACAAATCCAAGGTCAATATGCTGCTATGTTTATTCATATTTTTAAGAATTACATATTCACTGTTGCCTAATATAAGAGATTCATTATCTTACAATGAAATAGAAGAGGGGAAAAGTTAGATTAAAGGTAATAATTTAGAAAATTCTAATAAAACTTTATATTGTCATCATTTTCAGTTACTTCCTTTGTAGCCACAACAGATTCATCAGAAACTGCCTATTTATACTTATACACAGAATCAAATCAAAGGCAGCAGGATTTTTATATATATCTTGTTTTCAAAGTAGCCCTAAACATAAAAATGTTGTTGCAAAATTACACTTATAACTAATAATCTCAGCATTAAATTGTGGCAGAAATAAATTGTTTAACTGGCTTAATAGCAGCCTGTCCAAACGACAGAGATAACCTCAGAATTGTTTGTTTGGGTTTTTTTCATTTTTTCCCCATCCACAATACTGTATTACAACACCCTGCAGACAGTAAACTATCTCTTGCTATGACAAGTTATTGATCTGGTTTTCCTCTGTGAACCCTAACAAGTCAAACCGCAGCTTCTTGAAAGATACAGGAGCTGTAATTTGCAAGGATTTCAGGTTATAAAGAAATTTGGTCTCCAGTGTTTAGCAGGAAAATTAAATTACATTAGTACAAATGTGTGCAGTT
This sequence comes from Manacus candei, assembly GCF_025592945.1. NCBI lineage: Eukaryota > Metazoa > Chordata > Aves > Passeriformes > Pipridae > Manacus > Manacus candei. The sequence continues at coordinate 22,247,094 of NW_026138097.1, forward strand.
TTGTCTGGGAAGAGTAAGGATGGTCTAAGGCTTAGCAAGCCTATTCACTCCATCAGTGGTGATAGCACCTCCTCTCCCCCACTCCTCCCAAGGGTAATCTTGATCTTTTATCCTAAATTCTGTAAAAAAAGGGGAGGGTAAGGAAACATGATATTGGGAAATACTTTGGTTCTCTCAAGGTGAGGGCAGGAGAAGAAGATCTTTCCTGGTTTAATAGAGTGTTATCCTTTGAATGCTACTGTGGCCCATCTGGATTCCCTCAGATCACAGTCAGTTGTAATCAACACAGAGAATGTTAGTTTATACAGTTTACACAGATAGTACTGTGTAAACTGGTATTTAAAAGTGAAAGGAATGTTTTCTTTGAGCATCAAGTTGCCTTTTTTGCTGTTATAAAATTCATAATCTTTGCAAGTAAATTATTTTAACCAACATTCAAGATACACTGGCTTTTAAAACAGCTAGTAGATTACAATTCTCATTCTAAAGTCTTAAAACTTAACTGAATCATCTCTATTTAATCATTACAGTAGCAAATAAATTGTATTGTCTTTGCAAAGCCAGCACCAATGCTCAGTTAAACATATATATGCTTTGCACAGCTTTTGTCAGATTTCCATTTGTGAGACTAAAGTTCAAACGTTCTATTATTGTTATTACTATTAGTATAGATTGCATATTGTTCTGTCATTACAATGCACTAGAGACATACTGGCAGATCTTAGAAAATTATCATGTGAGAAAAGGTGCAAATATGAAGCAAAAAGGACCACAACTATTGTAAATATCTAACAGACCTCTTCAGTGACAAGTTGGCCGAAATTGATGATACAAGCACTTTGAAAGTTTGATGCATAGATGTCATGCGGTCAACTAAACAATATCATCAACTCACCTCTGCCTGACAGTACTCAATGATTTTGAAGGCATTGCCACAGTGGAGAAACTCAAGGAAGGATCTGAGGCAAGATAATCTACTTGTGTTTTGCATCCCTAAAGGCATTGGAGGTGAAAGTGCTTAGGGTTCTTTTACAGAGAAACTTTCTGATGTATGTTAAGGCTGGAGAGAGAGACTTTTCAGAAAGGCATGTAATGACAGGACAAGGGGGAATGGCCTTAAGTGAAAGAGGGTAGTTTCAGATTCAGTATTCTTTACTGTGAGAGTGGTGAGGCCCTGGAACAGATTGCCCAGAGAGGCTGTGGATGCCCCAGTCCTGGAGGTGTTACAGGCTGGGTTGGATGTGCCTTTGAGCAACCTGGTCTAATGGAAGGTGCCCCTGCCCATGGCAGGGGGAATGGAACTAGAACATCTCTAAGGTCCCTTCCAACACAAACCATTCTATGCTTCTATAATTCTATAGGCACTGCACAAGAGGACCTGTAATTTTGTGTTTTGGGTAGCATTTTTAACTGCTGTTATTCTACAGTATGATTAATATTTTCCCGCTAAGAACATATTCTTTCATTTTCTTTGATATTTTTGTTTCTAATTATTAGTTAGCTTCTCTCATTTTTTCCCCGAATACCTGTCTTAATCTCTCAAAAAACACATAGCAACATAAAATTGTATTCTAAAGAGTAATTCTATAGCTGAATAATGATTATCTGTGAGAAAGTTTTAAAAAAATCTAAATTATGATTTTGTCCACTCGAGCTTGTTGGGTTTTCCTTTTTATAATTGATTGAATATTTCCAGGATATTTTTTTTCTAAAGACATTATAAGCCTAAGGAAAAGAAATAGAAGAACAAAAATATTTTCAGAGTGAAATTTCCTATTCCTATATAAATTGGTGGAAAAGTACTCCAGAAATTGTACTTTTAAATATCTTTTAAATGTTTTGGTGTTTTCTAGAAACCTGAGACATAAATCTGAGATGAGAGGAGACTAGAATATTTGTTCCCCCAAACCCTTACGTAAGACTGCCATGTAGAAGGTAGGCCATGATAGACCTTTCTCTTTTTTAAAATGAAAGTTTGCAGAATGTGGTACAAGAGAAAAAGACACTAAAGAACAGGTGCACATAATAATATGGTTCTCAGCATACACAATAAACAGAAAAAAAAAAAAGACAAAAAGAGAGAATAATGATACAAGGGCTCTTGTAAATCAATCAATTGAATACAATCAAGTCATCCTGCAAAGAAATGACACATTCTTTTCATTTTTTAATTTCCAAAATCTCTGAGGGCAAACAAAAGCAATTAGAAAAAAGGAAGAAGTTAGTTTGAAAAGAGGAAACATTTTCATGGATCTAGGAAGTCTGAGAAATATATGCAAGGAGGTAAAGGTATGGTAGATCAATAAAGAAATATTAAAGATTAATTTTTGGTAAAATATGAACAGGTAAGAAGAAAAATAATTTTAAAAAAGGTCAGATTGTTATATTTTGATTAAGTACCTGACACAGAACAGTGGAAAATGGTGACAATTCATGATGCATTTAGTTATTCCAGACAGCAGTTTGAAATTGATTTATTTGCACAGATGTGTCCAGTGGTCGCCAATAGCTGATAATTACAATTTTGTGTTCTGTTTTGTTTTCCAATAACTTCACTAAGCAACATATTAACTGTCAATCTATCACATTACTCTCTGGCAATTTTTACTACTCTCAAGTTTTGCAGTGAGTTTTTTGTGAATAACAGAAGACAAGGTATGTCTGAAAAACTGTGAAATTTTGAAAAGGATTGATTTTTTACTATAATGAGCAGTCTGTGCTACCAACAATCCAACAATCAGAGGAGGTGAAAAACACATGCGCAACTAGCCAGATAACAAGCAAGGCAAAAGAAGAGTCAGAGTACTTTTTGTTTACTTTGCTGTTAAATCACTTACGCTATCCCTCTATCCAAGTATTCATTTGTGTAATTAATGAATGGATAGTACAAATCAAAAGCACAAAAGTTTTTTTTTGATTGGTTGTTTTTTGGTTTAGGTTTTTTTTGGGTTTTGTTTGTTTGGTTTTTGGTTTTTTTAGTGGTTTTTTTGTGGTTTATTTACATCCATCCTTATATATCCGGTAGACTTGACAACAGAAGGTAGAAAAAGAAGGAATTCTGTGGGGATAAAGAAATGTTGAAATAGCTGATGGCACCATGGCACAGTAACTGAAAAAGAGAAATCATAAGCATTATAGTATGGAACATTCTCGTTCACTGTCTCCTTTTCGTGCTGAGCTACTGAAACAGAATGAGATGGTTCTAGTGCTCTGAGCAGCTTAACCTTGCTCCTTTTCCCCGTGTCAACACAGATTGAGAGAGGGAAGATGGAGAGAGAGAGAAACCCTCTCATATCTGACAAGAAATTGAAAGGAATCTGAGCACAACTAAAACATTTACAGGGCAGATCCTAATTTGATGGAAATCAATTGAAAGCTGAAATGGCAATTTCCACTAGCTAAACACCTAAACCTTAATGCATCCATCACAGTTTAGAGTAAAAAGTGACTTAAGTGTAGGAAAAAAACCAACTATTTCAACTTAAATAATCTAGTGCTACAGAAATATTTTGAATTGATAGATTCTATACTAAGCAACAGATACAAGCTGAAATAACTCAGATTGTGGAAAGAGGAAAAAACTTGTTTCCCAATATTTTACAGTTAATGGACTACTATTTTGGTCAGTCATTTGGTAGAGTTGCTAAAGCTGAATGTGTTAGAAAAATAGCTAAATGTTTCCTTTAGGTATGCCTTTAAATAATGACACAGACACTCTAGCTAAGAAATACTGCCATGTCAATTATACACATTATGTCTGTGTCTTAATACTAAATACAAAAGACATATTTTGAAGATAGAGAAATGTTTTCATGTGTATGAATGTTTACACATATTGAGAATTTTAGTCACAGAGCTACCTGATTGAATAAATCAGTTAATAGCAATAAATCAATGTACTGGTCTAATGAATTTAGAGCATCTACACGATTTCAATAAGAAAACTTTTGACCTTTCACAAGTAAAAGGCTTGCAGCCTTCCAGCAGCAGAGTTATATGCAGAATGGTATCGAGGTGTAGAAACACTCAGCTGCTCCCTGTTCCAACATGAGGAGCCTGGCTGGAGACTGAGTGACTGCCCTGCCTGTGCACTTCCAGGCAGCTGCAGTTGCTGAAGCAAGAAGGCCATAAATTAGGTAAGTAGGTGTATAACAGTCCTTACGAAGCAAAAAACAGCATCAGGAGAGATCCAGACATCAATTAACCCAATACCATGTGTTTATTCACGCTATTTCTAAACTGTCATATTATGTGAACGGATACTGTAATTCTGTGCATAAATGAGCTATTAGATGTTGAAACACAGAGGATTTGGCCCTGCTTCCTTTTGAAACAGTGTACCTGTGATCTCTCCTACAGGATGAACAAGCCTGGGTCCCTCAGCCTCTCCTCACAGGGCAAGTGATCCAGATCCCATCCAGCTTGGAAGCCTTCTGCTGAACATGTTCCAGCATTTGTTCACTAATTTTCCTGTGCTAAGGGAGCCTAAAATTTGGACAGAATAACCAAATAGAGTCTCATGAGTGCTGAGCAGAAGGATAAATTGTTTTCTCTCAGTGTCCTGGCTGTGCCCCTGTGAATACTGCCTAGGGTGCTGTTGGCTGTCTCTGAAGCTGGGGCACACCGCTGCCTCACACTCAGCTTCCATCTGCCAAGGTCCTCAGCTTCCTTCCCACAGCAGCACCAAGCTGCTCCCAGTTAGACAGACCCCAGCCTGTGTCCCTGCACCAGTGTTTCTGCCCTGGAGCAGCACTTGGTTTGTCCTTGCTGAATTGCACATCCTGTCGGCCTATTCCTTTGAACAATAGTCCTACCCTCAAGTTTGCAGCTGTTCTTCCAAGTGGGCGCCATCTGCAAATGTGACAACAGTGCACTTTCATTGCATCCTGACATATGTGTTAAACAGATGTGGTGGTTTGATCCTGGCTGGATCCTGACTGGATGTCAGGTGCTCACTGAAGCCTCTCTATCCTTCCTCTCCTCAGTTGAATAAGGAAGAGAAAATATATAATGAAAGGTTCACGGGCTGAGATGAGGACAGGGTGAGATCACTCACCCATTGCTGTCAGAGGCAAAACAGACATGAATTTGTTACCAAACAACTCAGAGTAGGATAATGAGAAGTAAGGCCAAATCTTTAAAAAGACCTTTCCCACAGCCCTCTGTCTTTTCTGGGCTTAACTTTATTCCTGATTCTCTACCTACTCCCCTCCCATAGTGCGAGGTGACAGGAATGGTGTTTGTGCTCAGTTCATCTCACCATGTCTCTGTCAATCCTTCCTCCATAGGGAGAGGACTCTTTTCCCTGCTTCAGTGTAGGGCCCCTCCCACAGGAGACAGTCCTTCATGAACTTGTCCAATGTCAATCCTTTCCACAGGCTACAGTTGTTCATGAACTGCTCCAGTATGTGTTTCCTAGAGGGTCCCAAATCCTGCCAGAAAACCTGATCTAATGTGGGCTTCTCTCTCCATGGATCCACAGGTCCTGACAGGAACCTGCTCCAGCATAAGTTTCCCACAGGTTCACAGACTCCTTCAGGAGGCTTCTACTTGCTCCAGTGTGGGGTCCTCCATGGGCTACAGGTGGATCTCTGCTACACTGTGGATCTCCGTAGGCTGCAGGTAGACAGTCTGCATCACCATGGTCTTCACTAAGCTGCATGGGAATCTCTGCTCCAACACCTGGAGCACCTTCTCCACCTCCTTCTTCACTGACCTTGATGTCTGCAGAGTTGTTTCAAGTTTTCTCACTCCTCTCTTCTCTGGCTGCAATTTGCTTCTGTGAAATAAACTTTTTTTCCTTCTTAAATATGTTATTACAGAGGCCACTCCTGTCGCTGATAGGCTTGGCTTTGACCAGTGGCAGATCTGTCTTAGAGATGGCTGACATTAGCTCTATCAGACAAAGAGGGAGCTTCTAGCTTCTCTTCCATGATGATCTTTCTGAGCACAAATAGTAAATTTTTATCTCCTGATACTACGTTTCTTTAAAATCTGCTTTGGCTTGTCTAATCTTGTTTTCAGGATCACAGTTATTTATCATCTGTTGTCTCTCTCTCATATATATTACTAGAAAATATATGCAACTATATATTGTTTATAACAATGATTTTAAAACTGAAAAAAATAGGATTCTTCAATTCAATGGTACTCAATATGGCCCTGCATTTGTAATGGTGCACATCAATCAAATATGATCCACACTCCACAGGAATGCTTAAAGTTTTTCAAGTACAATTATATGGTGCCACTTTCTCCTTCCAGAAGAACAAGGACTGGCTTAATGAAAACAATCAAGAGATCCAGGAATTGTTGAGGAAGAAGAGAACCGCTCACCAAGCACACCTCGCACTGCCATCCTATCACGTAAGAAAAACAGCCTTTTGTCTTGCATGCAGCAAGCTCCAACAGAAACTCCGTGACATCCAGAACAAGTGGTGGATCAATCTAGCTGAAAAAACACAATCATGCGCAGATACGGGTGATCACAAAGGATTCTATGAGGCCCTGAAAACAGCATACGGGCCTACATACCAGGTACAAAGCTCTCTACTCAGCGCTGATGGTCAAATGCTTCTGACAGATAAAACCTCCATTCTGAATCGATGGTCTGAACACTTTCAAATTCTTTTCAGTACCAACCTTGTAGTCCAAGACACAGCAATTCAGTCCATCACACAATAACCTGTGAAGTACGGATTGAATACTGCCCCCACTTTAGGAGAAACCCTCAAGGCCATTCAGCAGGTGAAAACTGACAAAGCAGTTGGGGTTTATGGAATTCCACCTGAAGTCTGGAAACATGGGGGCCAAGCACTCCATGCTAAATTCCACAAGTTTGTGGTGTGCTTTTGGGAACTAGGTGAACTACCATCAGACCTTTGAGATGCAGTCATCATCACCTTGTATAAGAAGAAAGGAATTAAATCAGACTGTTCAAATTACCGTGGTATTACTCTGTTCTCCATTGCTGGCCAAATCCTGGCAAGAATACTCTTGAACAGGCTAATACCCACTATAGCAGAAGGAATTCTGCCTGAAAGCCAATATGGTTTCAGAGCCAACAGGAGTACCACAGACATGGTGTTTGTTCTCAGACAACTGCAAGAGAAGTGTAGGGAACAGAACAAAAGTCTCTATGTAACCTTTGTCGACCTCACCAAGGCTTTCGATACTGTGAGCAGAAAAGGTCTATGGCAGATTTTGGAACGTTTAAGTTGTCCCCCCAAGTTCCTTAAAATGATCATCTCACTCCATGAGGATCAGCATGGACAAGTCAGATATGGCAATGTACTTTCTGAGCCTCTTCTAATAACTAATGGTGTGAAACAAGGCTGCGTTCTCACACCAACCCTATTCACAGTCTTTTTCAGCATGATGGTCCAAAGGACCACAGCTTGTATGTCTGTGGTATCTTACCCGGCAGTGGAAAACATATCTAACTTTGGCCAATATTATGGACTTTCTAAAAAAATCCTCTTTTTCTCTAAAAAAATATTGAAATCGTTCTTTATTAGAATAATCAGTGCAGACATTACTTTTTTTCTCTGATACTTCTTCAGTAATGTTCCATCATTCCTCATGGCTTCCACATTGCTTTTAACTTATTCTTAGAATAACTTTTCTTCATCTACATTTTTCAGTTGCATTTTCTCAAAGTGCCTTGTGGATCTCAGCACTCCAAGCCTGAAGTGTGACAGAGCTATACACTTGAGCCCTAGTTGATGAACAGATGGGCAGAGAAGAGATGATTTCTCCACCTTCTCACATGATCTCTAGAGATACTCTTGCTCTGACATTCTTCTGCTTTTTCTCCTTCTCTGAGAATGGAAGTGTCACTCAGAGAGATACCACATAGAATTACTGTGAAGACACTGAGTCCCAAAAGAGTCTGAGCTCAGAAGACAAAGACAGAATAGGAAGAAGATTGGTATCTAGAAGCCTGCATATGAGAACAGATTCCAATCCAGAGTGGAAGAGTTAGCTTAATTTAGACTCTATTATTTTTGACAGAGGTTATGTCTATGGTCCAGGAGACGTGATCTCAACATGGATAAATTCCCCTGAGCAATCTTTTGTTAAGATAATTTGGTCAACTATACATCAAAAATAGGACACTGTCGGTTCAGTCTCCAAAAGCTAGGAATTCAGGCAGGTTTTCCCCAGTACAGGCTGAACTCTCTCTACAGTTTGTGATATATGATCAGAACTATAGAATTTTTAAATTCAAGGCTTTCTACTTGTTTAAGAGAAAACTGACTTATTGGAAGTCATTCAGCAAATAGTAAAGATGATTTGAATAGAGTAGCTTTGAGGTAGGTGGCAAAAGCTCAACAAGTTCCTGTGGGGCACAAATAGTTTCACCAGAGTATTGAAGAAAGTATTTGTTGTTCCACATGTCTGATTCAGTGCTCCCAGTTCATGAATAATAATGTAGGTGGTGTAAAACACCACCATTCCTCTTTGTTCATTTGTTTCATCCACACAGAAGAAAAAAACAAACAACGAAAAAACCTCAAAACCCAAAACTGGAACAAAACCCCCTCACCTACTCCCGAAAGCAGAGAAAAAAATTAAAAACCACACAGTGAAATCTAGAATGCTTGAAAAAAGAAGAAATTTTTTCTTCTTTTTGAGAACATATCACTGAATATATGCATGGTAACCATAATGAATATGTGAGTAATATGTGAATTTTGAAAACTTTTTCTTTTGTTGCAAATGGAGTGGTTCTATTTTATATTATGCACTGTTTAGAATTAAGTATTTAAGACAGCACTGTGGATGGAATATTTTTATAGAAGAAATTGGAGATAAATGACCATTTGAAATGAATGCCAGCCCATAAACTTGAATGCAACCAAAAAAATTAAGAAATTATCTTGGACTCAGGAGATATTTTCATAACATATTTTTAACATTTTAAAGGTACTTATATATTTCATCAGGAATAGAGCCAGGATACCTTTTTTTGTGTGTGTGTTTGTTACCATAGTAGCGATATTACTTTTGTTAACAAGAAAAATGCTGAAAACTTCTGCATAGGTTTGAATGGCCTGACTCCTTAGAGACAATGTCTACATTAAAATCTCCTTTCTAAAAACTGTTTTACAATCCCCCTTTGAAACATTTTCAGCACATTTATTTTACCAACATTATTTTAATTGAATAGATTTTGTTCTGTGTTTTAAAACTGTGTTTTAAATACATATCACTAGAACACAAACTATGTTGCATCAGATTAGACTGTACTGCACTGAACATCTAATAGAAAACCTGAAAATAAACAAATGGAAAAATTAAAGAACTGTTGATGTTTGTGTAATAGATCTCAAGTTTGTCCCAAATTTGAGGCTTGTGCACCTAGATATTCTGGTCTGATTGCTTTCCACAATGAAGTATAATGAAAATCAGGAATATAATTTTTTACACAGAGAAAATTGAACATGGCTATGTTGCAAGCAAAAATCAAATGGTCTTACATAGAATTCTCCCCTGCCTACTGTGTTCTTAAAGGTAAATCCTTTTTACTGCCTTTAGCCTTGTAATTTGGCACAAAACATTCAAAGTTCACCCTGTTTCCAAGGAATTCTGTGTTTCAGTCAGTGCTGAGATGTCACTGATCCTTGCTACTCTCAGTAATTCCTCTCTTCTTTTTGACATCCTGCTTTTTTCCATGTTTCTTACAGTGCTATCTTCTGTCTGCTATATCCTGCAAGGTCTAAACACATCTTTTCCTACATTTGCTCAGTTGTTTCCAAGCAAAGTAAAAATATCTCCCTCTCCAGAGAGTTCCCCCTGAGCCACAATTGTATTGCAAGGAACAGCATGCAGCTGAAAACAAACAGATCAACCTTACAGAATTTCACACTCCTATACATTTGACCAGAGGCATATGTTCCCTCAACTTGAGTGTCACCATTTATACAAGAAATATATCACAGATATAGTTCTGCTCCGACAAGGGCAAGAAAGAATCTTCCAGATCAGTTTGCTGAGACTTTACCTAACCACTCTCACTGTCTATAAGCCTTTTCTTACACCATCACTCCTTATATGTTATTCATACCTGACTAACTTCTGTAACTGGGGTGCCAGGAAGAGCTGTGTTTCTGTGCCAATCGCCTCTGAGTCTGCTCGTATTCCTTCATAAGCCACTAGGATTTCCTTCTCTGTGGGGGTGTGGTTGGCTTCAGATCCTCTGTAGCTTTGGCTCCAGAAACCAAGTGGTCGGCCTCAGGTCTCACCAAGTACTTTTTGCCAGAGGCTCCAGGAGGGACCATTATCCACGGCTGTGGAATAAAGTACATTTTTCACATTTGGTTCTGTCCTGACTGGTCCAAGTGCCACAACAGGTGCAATCTCCTGCTTAATCTCTTTAAAAGCTTGCTGCTGTTCAGTACCCCATTGGAAATCATTCTTCTTACAGGTCACTAAGTAAAGAGGGCTCACAATTTGACTGTATTCAGGAATATGCATCCTCCAAAAACCTGTCGTCCCCAGGAAAGCTTGTGTTTCCTCCTTGTTAGTTGGTGGAGCCATCGCTATGATCTTGTTGATGACTACCTGATAATTTCTGATTCACACCTGACTAATTTCTTCAGCTCCTGAACTAAACATGTGGTTTAAATGGTTATGGTCCTTGCTCTTCAGCAAGTTCACTGATGACACTAAGCAGAGAGGAGTGGGTGATACACCAGAGGGCTGTGTAGCCTTGCAGAAGAACCTTGACAGGTTGGAGAGATGGGCAGAGAACTGTCTGATGTTCAACAAAGGCACATGCAGGGTCCTGCACCTGGGGAAGAATAACCCCACGCACCAGCTGACCTGCTGGGAAACAGTGCTGCAAAGAAGGACCTGGGGGACCCAGTGGACAACAAGCTGTCTATGATCCAGCAGTGTGTCCCTGTGGCCAAGAAGGCCAATGGTATCCTGGGATGCACTAGGAAGAGCACTGCCAGCAGGTCGAAGGAGGTGATCTTGCCCCTCTACTCAGTCCCAGTAAGGCCTGATCTGGAGTGCTGTGTCCAGTTGTGGGCTCCTCAGCACAAGAGAGACATGGAGCTCCTGGAGCAGGTCCAACAAAGATGATTATGGACTGGAGTATCTGTCTTATGAGGAAAGGCTGAGGGAGTTGGGCCTGTTCAGCCTTGAGAAGAGGCAACTGAGAAGGGACCTTGTCTTGACAAAGGCATTTGTCAAGAGGATGGTGGTAGTACTCAGTGGTGCCCAGTGACAGGGCAAAGAGTAATGGTCAGATAGCCTTTACTGCTACCTCTGTGCATGAAGGAGAAACAAAATGTTTACCCTAACTCTTTTGTCAACTATAAATTCCAACCAAAAGTAACCAAGACCCTCATTAAGCCCCATTACCATATTAACTTATACACTCCTCAGGATGGAAATGAAGGAGAACATGAGAAATGTAATACATGTATAACCAAAGTCACCTAGAACATTCAATTGTTCCATTTTATTGGAATGGGTCAAAATTAATATATTAAAGGGGGGCTTTGGAACAGAAAGGGCTGGAGAGGGAAAACACTTCTGTCTGCTTGGTTGATGGACTGTGTCTCTCCTCCTTTCCTGAAGACTTCTCCTGAAGCCTTCAAGTGAGCATTTTGCCTCCAACTGTGTTGGAGAACACCTAAAAATATTCATTTGTCTGTGTCTATGTCTATATCTATCTGTCCGTCTATCTATCTCACTATTAAATATGTCTTACTATACTTTCTGTTGCAACACATATAACACACTTTAGTTAGTGCATTTATTACCAGCAATCCTGAAACTGCTTTCCTGTTGCTTCAACAAACCATACTAATCATGAAACTGGATTGTGCAAGTCCTTATTGAATGTGATCAGACCTGATTGATAAATTGCCTTATTTGTGCATCTGTGCTCATGCAAGGACTTTTGAACATGACCAGACTTATGCTGCTGAATTGCTATAATCAGAAATTAAACCCAGTCACACCCAACCTCTGATCCCTGAGGATCAACTGAAAAACAGAGAGGGTTATTTCCTGCTAAATTCCTACATCCTTAATGCAACATCTCCTTCAACAGAGATGTTCAAAAGACATCTAGGCACAATCCTGAGTAATATGCTCTAAGGAACACTACTTGACCAGGGAGGTTGAACTAGATGACCTCCAGTGATCCCTTACAACCTTAATCATTATATGATTCTGTGAATTATACCAAAAGGAAGCAACAACCTTAAAGTGAACAACAAAAAGCCCTCTTCCCAAACTTTAAAAAAAACCAAAATCCTTAGGTGTAATTGTTAAATCATCACCATTATTTGTTACAAGGAAAAAAGAAAAATGCCATCTTACAGAATAGTCACAGTTAAAGCAAGGTACTGCTGTGGAAACACAGTGGGAGAGTAAAATCTGTTTATGACAGGATAGGTAGGCATACTGTGAAGAACCCAGCTACTGCTAAATGTAGAGAGGTTTTATTTCAGGTAGCCCACAGGAGGCAATAATGTTCTTTTCTAAGGGAGAAGTGGGAGGACTGTGACAGAAAGAGAAACAGAGAAAGTAAACTTTTCTTACAGAGGATATGGCTAAAATATATGTTGTGCTCTTAAGGCTACAAGGCAAGGAAAAGATTGTTTTTATACTGTGATGACTTTTCTCTGCTGCCTAACCAAGTCCATATTCTAACTCATGGTGTGTGTGACATGAGCTGCCACATTTTAAGTGGGTAGTATTCATGTGCTCTATCCCATCTAATGATACTTCAGGAGGAATGTGGCTGTGGCTGAGTGTGATACAACAGGAACAATAGAAGGAGGCTTGGCAAAAAAAGAGAGTCAAAAAACTTTTATCATATCACGCAGGTATGGGCTGATTACATCTCAGCTAAGGCAAATATTCTGCATGTACATTTTATTTTTCCAAATAAATTTTTCCAGAGTTAATTAAAATGAAAAATTTCAAATTTTTTTTCTCATGGAATAAAATTGTGGATTATGTGGTCATGCTTACAGATATAAATGGGCTGCACAAGGTACATAGGCATTTAATTTTTTGCATTAGACATAGAGGAAGACAATATCAGATGAAAGTGTATCAGACTGGAAGTGCTGGCATTAACCATAGAGGGCAAACATAAACAGAAGAAAAAAAATACCACACAACTACTCTGTGTAAACTCTCTGAATCACTGATAGATCAGTGAAATAACAAAAATAATTGCTTGAGATATTGCAACAACAACCATCACTATATTATCTCAATGACATTTCTCTGTTACAATCTAGGCACACATACAAATGCCATGACATGCTGAAACATGAATACTTCCCATTCTGGGTAGTTATGCTCAGGTGAATTACAGCAGTTCAGACAGGCTGAACTAGTCAGAAAAACAGTTACACCTGAAGCCCATCATAGTCCATACGTGGTATGATGAAACTTTTTGTAGTCCCTTATCTTGATTTGTTGGTCTTCATAAAGAGTCAATGCTGATTTCAAGTAATAATACTGTTCTTATGCCAAGATTTGTTATTAGCATAATATTTTTATTACATTTTCTCCAAATTCATTTTCTGTATTACAAATTTAAAGTCCTTTTAAGAGCGCTTCTGTGCCCCATGATGTTTTGGGGTTTTTTAAACCTATAAGAATAAGAAATCTAGTTGTTCACCTACAATATTTTGCTCATGGAATAGCCAAGTCACCTGTTAATCTTTCTTATATTTTCTAAGCAGTTGATAAAATAGCATTGACTAGTTTTATCAGTGTTCTATTTTCTGTCTAAATTGGAAGCTTTTTGTTGATATTAAACACCACTTATAGGGACTTTTTTTACTACCTTTACAGAGAAATAACTCACATTTTGAGATCAATTGGACTACTAGGGTGAGTAATTGCATCCCAGCTGGGAGTAAAGCTGCACCATTTATTTCTTACAGTGTATTAGAAGTCATAAGCAGTACTTTTTCTTTCCACAAAATTTATTTCAATGGAGAAGTCAAAGGCTGCAGTGTAAACAGGAATTAGCCATTTCATTGCTGTGAAATCAGAACTATTCTCAAAGCAGAGACAGGCCATATAATAAAATTTGAGAACATGCTTCCTTTATGCACTGTGTCTTCTTCTACTGGTAATCCCTAAAACAAGATCAGAGGAGACACCTTTTGCTCTTGTACTGTTTAATGGAATGTTAAAATTTATTCTGTTCATTAGAATCAGTAGAGAGGCTTCTTCCCGTATACCTTGTAAAATTTCACAATATGAATTTGATGAATAGCAGGTTAATATTAGCAACATAATGAATGAAAAACTGACATGAAAAAATACAGAACTAAAGACAGATAGAGTTAAAGGCATACTTTTCCTAATTTTTTCTGTGAGAATGATAATGTTACATGACACAACTACCATTAAAAATGGAAGGTGCTTTCTAAGAGTATAATAAAATAACCATTTACAATTGCAATAAAGACATCACTACTTTCTTGGGCAGATTTATAATTTAATTACAATTGTATAATTATGTGCAATTTTATTTATTTAGGTTCAAGAGGAAAAATTTTGAATGGGAGCCACCTGCATAAATAGGCTTGTAGGATTTTAAGAAGCAAAATGAGCCCAAATTATACTCTCTGTGTGTGTGTGTGTGTGTGTGTGTGTGTGTGTGTGTGTGTGTGTATGATAAACCTTCATTTCTATAATCTAACGGATTGGGGGTGGAGAAGGAATAAAGTAATTTTTGTAAGTATACAAGAGAATAACAGTCAAGAAGTTACAGGAAAAGAGTTTGAGTAAATAGGGCTATGGTTTAAGGAAAAAAAAATGAATAATTTGTATCTAAGAATGTGAGTATACACTCTGCGAGAACAGCAGTTCTTGATGTCTACCTAGACATTCAGAATCTGACAGATCAATACTGGAATGAAATCAGTACTAAAAACCATACAAGCCTGAAAGTAGACTGGAAATCAGTAGAGAAGTTTCAGAAAAGCCATTCTATAACTGCAATAGGGTAAGGAAATGTAACCAGTTTTAAGATAACAATCCGTGAAAAAGTTTTTTATGAAGGAGTTACTTGTATTACACTCAAAATCTCATTATGGGCTAAAGGGGATGCACAATGTCTTCAGACCTAAGACTTCGTCCAGATAAAGGCTATACAATCAAAATGCACTGAGCAGGTATTATTAGCCCAACTACAACAGTACTAACACAGTCCAAATGAATAAGGAAATATACAATTAATAATACAGTTTAAACCCTGGTACACAGAAACCCTTTCTCTACCTATTTTCCTTGGAGGTGTGCTAATCCTTTCAGGAAACTGGGTGGTCTGTTCAAGTCCTGAGATATTCTTGAGCAGCTCCGTGCTGGTGCTAGCGATCCCTTCCTTCTTTGTACTGGGGTCTGCTTCTGGTTTTATTTACACGTTTTCTTAATACTTTCTGCTTCCTTGGTTGCTAGCTGACAATTTAAAAGTAGGACACTAGCCATCCTCTTATCCATTTCTGAGGTATTCTATGCCAATATAAAATAAAAATTAAGTAACATAGAATAAAAATGAAACCTTTTTTTTTTTTAGATTCAGATGTTTCAAAATAATTGCAACAAGAAATAATTAATAGTGCAAATATTTCTGCTAATGTGTGTAGGAGATTATTATTTTTTAATTTGAGAAGGTTATAATCCACAAATGTAAAATTTTCAAACTATGGAATCATCCCCAGAATGAATAGTTTCGAGTGAGTCAGTCACTGGAAACATATCATACTGTAGTGCTAGGTAAAATGGTTTCTAAAAAGTACCAGTGACTGAATCAACATGCAAATTTGTTAGGTTTTCCAGATGTTGAAAAGTGTATTGATGAAAGGTAATAAAAACATTCTTATTTTCCAAGGATAAAATAATATAAAACCTAGAAGGTTTTGTTCATCATCTACAAAATATCAATATCTGGAGAAGAATGAATATGGTCTGTTGAAAGACTTAAACAAGAAAATCTGCCTGTCAATCTTATTTTATAAAAACATAATGGAAAGGGGAGGAATTGAGGAATATTTATAATATAGGCTTTCCTAAAGTCACAGTTTAAGAAGCTAGTGACTAAGTGAAAAGAAATATCCAGAGATTTTGAGACAGAAGCTTCTTAAAAGATACATGAAAAATGTCACACCCGAGGAAAAGAGAGGGAAAGAGAGGAAAAGAGGGAAAAGAAGAATTTACTGGACATAAATTTAATTAGTGAAGTAATATGAAGAAATATTCAAAAATTTTGGGGTCGTCTAGCATTTTTGGAAAATAGTCATTTATTAAACATCTCTGTTTCTCTTTTCTGTCATTTTTTTTCTGCTCTCCAGAATTCCTCAAATATGGGTAGAAGTCCAGTAGCACCACAGCTTATATTCTGTTGTGAAGTAACATGGACAACACAGAGAAAGATAACAATAACACAGAATTAAGGTTTGATTACAAAATAGTTCTGTAAGCATTACTGAAAGAATATTATTTTGGTTCTTCTCCAGCTCTGGTAAATTGCTGCAAGAGGAAAAACCGCAAAATGGATGGCAGCACAGTGAGTTTGAGGTAGACCATCTAGGTCAGCATGAATATGAGCATGGGAAGACCATGGAGATGTCAGTGTCCATTGTCCGGTGTGATTTACATCCCCGTACTGCCATAGTATCACTATGACACCTACCAGTAATGTTGGAACACTGAAAAGATCACCTAAACTGCAGTGAGGAATTTGTTTCTTTTCTTGGAATATATTCTCTGTTGGCATCCTTATTATTATGATTCCATTTAGTTTCCAAAGATTTATGCTGACTATAAAATGAACCAAATGCCTCAAAGGCTTTTTATGCCAGTTTCTGTTATATACTTTATGAGTCTTTATAGAGTGATAGGTATTGCACATTTCAACCAGAGGAAACAAATTAAAATAACCATTAGAATTTGAGACAGAGAGCTGTAACAAGTGAACAACTAATTAGCAATGTATTTTTCAATGACTTTCTTTTCTAAGTTCTTATTTTGTAAAAAAGAAGTGAGTTTCAGCAATTAAGAGTGAAAGAATAAATTTTCATTTAAAAAACCACAAAAAACTTATTTAGCTAGGGCTTTGAGTTTATAACCATCTAAATAAAATCTTATGGCATATTGTTTAAAGCCAAACTTTGTGGCTAGGAGAGTCAGCAGTGAGAAATTTGCTTACTTATTATGGACAACTACAAAAAAACCCCTTTCATTTTCTTGCAAGGTAGGACGTATGGTAAGGGATGGTAATAGTTAGTCATTATAATTGGAACAAGAAAATGTATTCATTTTGATAAGTGACAATCATTTTGAAAGTGTTAAAAATTATTTTAAAACACTGTATTAAATTCCAAAGAGGAAAATGGTTCAGATTTCACTTTTTAGTTTATAGCTTGAAACATAGCTCTGGTCAATGACAGACACATTTCTATCACTGAGACTCAGATAAATCTTTGTCTGTTTGCAGAAACCTATTCATACCTTAAACAGTATCAGCTACTTTAAAATGCAGCCAGTGAAACATTTATTTTCTTTTATAGGAGAAAGCCTAGGCTAGGGCTGGTAAAAGAGAAAAAGAAGGCAACTTGCTGAGTCTCTGGAATGCAAAACCTCTGCAAGGTGAGAAGAAAAAGATGTAGATTGAGATACAATGATCTGATGGTGAGATTTATATGTAACAAAGAGATGCAAACTAGAAGGAGCAAAGGAACCACACGGAGGTCCCTATGTACAAAATGAAGCATATGTAATCTGCAGAGAGAGACCAGAGAATGGTAAACTGAGGGAACTCTGAAATTTCACACTTGCTGGCTGCCATAAAAAGCATAAAACTTAGTAGATGGAAGACTATGCTAATACTAAGAGTACTAATATGCATATATATGATTTCTTTCCTTCTAGTTTGCCTCTCTATTACCAAATTATATATGCGGAACATTATATATATATAAATAGTACATAATATTCTGTATTTACACTTAAGAGACCAGGGTTGTGGTGTGTAAACTGTGAGTAAGAAGAAGGCTTTCTGTTTTCTTGACCACCTTCTCCATGTAGATTACAAATCCCATGGGATTTATTTTGTGGGATTCCCCACTGCTGCTACATGCACTATTCTCGTATCTTCCAAATGGCATCTTGGTTGCAGAAAAATGATTAAAACATTTGAAAAAATTGTGTTAGTGGTTTTTAAGATAAAATTGTGAGATAGTAAAACATCAATGGATATCTATTGAAAAAAAAAGGAAAACACGGGGAAGTAGAAAAGGAGATGAAGCTTTCTGTTTGTACACAGTATATTTTGTCACAGAAAATAAAGCTCTCAGATGAACCTTCAAAGGCTGTACCATTACACAAAATTTCAAACTCTGTGCTAGAACTTATTTTTGATACATATACATATTGGTGAGGGGAGAGAGAGAGACTTGAATGAGCAAGTACATACAAAACTAAGCAAAGATTTTTTTTCCATTGAGCTAAACATTAGAGGACCTTGTAGGCTAACACTAATGTAAATCACAAGTAATCAATTAAGTTATTTTGACATAAAATTGCTGCAAAATCAGAATGGAGCACGGGGTGTTTACAGACCATTAATTTATAAGAAAACAACCATCTCCCAAATGTGAAATATTTACCTGAAAGCTGTCTGAAATTTTGCCAACTATTTGATTCAACTTATTTAACATACACTTTAAAATGATACACCTACAAGACTCAAGCAACTCTGACAACTGCACAAGCGAGCATTGCCTTTGTGGGGGAGGAAGGCTGACATTGCTATGGCTCAAGATGGATTGATCGTTTCAGAAATATCAGTATTTCAAAGTCCCCACCTTCCTCAGCACACACACATACACCAGAAAACAGCATTTTTTCCTCTCTGTGCTATTTGCTGACTGTATAACAAATTTATGAGTTTATCAAAGTGACCTAGAGTAACACTCCAGGTGGTTGAGGTCATTATATAAAGAGAAAAACTGAGTGGGCCCTCTATCTGCATGAACTTAATGAAAACTCATGCTGCATTCACCTCAATTATTTTTGTAACAGAAATGAATCAGGCTAAGTTTTGCAGAAAAAAATTTGAAGCCTGACAAACTTCTACTGAAAGTTACTTCTTTATGCCTCTGAGGAATCAACGTATGGTTTTTATTCTTAAAGTAACAAATGGAAGTGTGTCAAATTTGCAGCTTTTCTAGGCTCATTCCTAATCTTTCCTTTGAGATTCTCTTTGTCCACAAAAACTTTTGGTCTCCTGTGGCCTTGCATTTACCTGTAAGAACATATTTCACAGGCATTCTGTAGTGTAGTTGGGAGAAGCCCTTTTCCCCTTTGCAGCCATTGTAATTGGCAGACTAAAGAGACTGACATTGAAGCTGTGAGCTGGATGATAAAGTCTCTTTCGCATAGTAAGTAGAAAAGTTCTACAGAGACATAGAAGACTTTAAATATTTAGTGTTCTCAGTGATCATTCTGAGTGAAATTTTTATATTACAAAGGCTCTTACATATGATTTTTCAACATTGATTGTAACTACCATAAAAGTCATTCATATTACCCAATTAGATAAAATTCAGTGTTTTGTTTAACGTCTAAATAGACACAGTAGGGAAGATGAAAAAAAATTACAAGAGAGATAAAATGACTGAATAAATCAACATGTAAAAAATATGGAAAATAAAAGGTCTTAGAATTGCTGAAGTCTTGCTGTAGTATCCTATCAAATACTCAATACATCTTTAATATAATGCACATTAATATCTTTCTACAGTGACTCATACTTACTTTCCTGTTTGCCTTAGCATTTTCTGTAGTTTCCTAACTAAATCAAAGAGCAATGATGACCTTCTGCATTTACACAAATATAAATTGAATCATTTAAATTTGACCAAAACACCTGCATTTCATAAAATTGAGCAGATCCAGTAGCAAGTGTACTCAAAGGTGATTGAAGGGATGTGGTACTTATAGACATGGTTTAATGGTGGACTTGGCAGTTCTAGGTTTATAACTGGACTTTTAAAGTCTTTTCTAACCCAAATGATCCTATGAAAATGTCCCAATGTCTTCGAGAATCTTACTAATAAAAACAGCTCCAACTAGCTTTCTTTTAATATTTCAGAATTTTATTGTCTAGGAAGATACATTTTTCAAAACAACTCATTCTAAAAGAAAAGATTGTGCCTAGCCTGTGTTTTATATAGCTGGTGAATGACAGTAAATTAGGACAAAAGAAAATCTGGATCAGTGTGTAAGCTGTGGCAGACAACACGCCATTGTTACTGTACCAAACGCTTTTGAAAAAAACTGAGCAAATAGTCCTATGCACTATGGTATATGGTATAGCACTATGGTACTATAAAGTACCAAATATCTGTTGTTGCATACATATTCCCGAAGACCAGTTGACTCCCTTCTTCTTTGTGTTCGTGCACACCCTGCTCTTGTGCAATATTAACCAACAACAATAACTCATTTTGCTGGTTTTTGAGCAATAGATGTCACAGATAAAATTTTGTAGGTCCAAACTATTGACAATACCTGGCCATGACAAGCCAAGCTGATTTTGAAGGTGAGTCCGTTTAGCCAGCAACTTGTTGCACCAGTTTTGATTTGTTTGCCAAAACTGAATAGACTACCAGCCTCGTAGATAGTGGGCTAAGAATGTTTTTGTTCCAGAAGCCATCCCAGTGCGTACTGCAATATATCAAACAGTTGAATATGGATTTTTATATGTACTGTCAATTCAGATGAGAATTGAGCAATTCTTAGATTTCCTATTTTTGCATTGTTTTCTAGGCTATGAGTTTTTAATGATTGGTAGCTCTATTGCAGAATTTTCTTGTGTCGGGCCTCATACTTCTTGTTTTGGCTTTCAGGGTACACGTTTCCTATCATCTTAATGAACTTTTTTTTTTATTACTGCTCACCTAATTCCCCTTATATTCTGATGAAACAAAATTCATCACCTAAGAATAATAATTTTGACAAATAATTTTTTTCCATCATGCTAAATATAATGTAAAACTTTATATGTAAGTTTAGATATAACATCCTTAGATAGCTGTCTTAGGATAGAATGTAGCTTGAATTATGAATGAGAACAAGTGGCAGATAATTCTCGTGTATGTGCCTGATGTGGGAGAGGGCAGATGTCTCAACCCAATTATTTGAACTCTCAAGCAGAAACCTGCTGCTTGCTAGCTGCAGCTTCTAAGGGTTTGTTGTAAATTGTGACAATGACTGGTTTAAACAAAAACAGTACCTCCTGAATCTTCCACTTAAACAGACATGAGACAGAAGCACCAAATAGGAGATGGAACGGGCATTGTTCTTCTGCTCTTAGACTTTTGGTTGGAAAACTGAAGGCCTGAAAAGAGAAGGAGTCCCAAAACTGCAACTGATCCTAGAAAGCGAAAGATGTGGAAGACTTGCCTTTGGTGAAGCTATGTTGACTGTCTCTAATCACCTCCCTTCCTTCTATAAGTTTTGACATGTCTTTCAGGAAGATTTGTTTCATGATCTTATTGGGAGTGGAGGTGAGGCTGAGTGGTCAGCACTCCTCAGAATCCATTTTGGCTTTTTAAAAATGCGTATGATGTTTCTTTCCATTCACTGGGGACATCCTGCTGCCAAACTTTTCAAATAAGATGGAGATTGTATTGACAACTACACTGGTCAGTTCCCTCAGGACCCATCTCTTTGGGTCCCATGGACTTATGTATGTTCATGTTACCCAATTGGTCTTTAACTTGATCTTCTCATATGATGGGACAAGCTTCATCCCCTCAGCCCCTGCCCTGAGGTTTAGGGACTTGAAAGATATGAGAAGAGAAATTATCTTTGAAAATTGAAACGAAAAAGTTGAGTAACTCTACCTTCATGTTGATCAGCTTCCCTGATCCCACCCCTACACATCTAGGCAGCATCCCTCTTCCCAGGATAGGCATCCCTGTTTCCACAATCTATGTGCTTCCTTTTCACACTTTAGTCTGACCAGGAGGTCCTTACTGAACCATGCTGGTATCCTGTCTTACTTTCATGATTTCTTACACAAGGAAATCAATAGATCTTGTGCTCTGGTGCTCCAAGAATAAAGAGCTGCCAGTTCCTCATTCCTTCACACCCCTCAGAAAAGAAAACCATTTCCTTTATCTTCCTATGTCAGATCCTATGTCAAGGAGCTAGCTCACTAAAATTGTCCCATATCCATCCAGATTGCAGACTCAAGGGCACTAGCCAGAAGCTTCATGATTCTCTTTCCAACAAGCTAAGCAAAAAGTTAAGTAAAATTACTCCTATCTATAAATCTCCAGAGACTAAAATAGATCCTTCTTGCACAAGATATTTTGGGCAAGACAACACAATTCCTAGATTCTTTTTATCATATTCTTCAACAGCCACAGTGTACTTGGCATTTTGAGAAGGAGGGGTGCCAACAAAAATAAAAACCAGTGTCAGTCAGGTGAACTTCTGTGTTCTGTGACAGTTGATATAATTTTTTGATCTTTTTTTCAAATCAAAAAAATGAAAGTGTGAATTATCTAGGAAGGAAAATTTCTTAAAAGGAGGAAACAAAATGCATCTGAAATTTCATCATTTCAACATTCCTGTTGGGAATAGCTCTTCAAATAAAGATATGAAAATATTTTACTTTTAAGTAAGAATGTTTTATGCTGCAATTTTTACATTTTCTGAAATTATTTTTAACCATAGTAGTCAAACGCTTTATAACATGGGCAAATGGTTTTAAAGGATGTCTCAGTTTTTTCTCTACATATTTGAAGGCATTTTAATATAAGACTTCTTGTTGTATCACTTGCTAGAGTATGACTTCAAGTTTTTTGAGATCTTTCCAAAGATCATAGGTGAAAATTGTAGTCCACCCATTTTATAGTCACTGAAAAGGTCCTGTAAATATCAGCTGTTAAGTAGGAGACCATTTATAACATATTTAAGGATTTAAAATACCAACAGGTCAGACTACTTAAAAGAGCAGACTACTATCAGAAACAAGACTATAAAGAAAATAATCCATTATAAAATTTAAGTTGACTATATTCCTTTAATCTTATAACTTTAGCCTTGAGATGACCCATTCAATTGAGTCTTTTAGACACTTTGTATAAATACTTGCTTTTGATATCCTAAATGTTTTGGGGTTTTTTGTTCCATGAGTATAAGGGTCCAGAAAACCAAGATGATCTCAGATATGAGGGAAGGAACTGGAACACTTTATTGAACATGTAAGTGAAATTTAAGGGTCTTGGGGGCTGGGCATATTAATGAGGAGGATGAGTTATGCTAATTAGGGGATGGCTTTAGAGGATTACACAGGTTTCTGCTACAGTTACACAATTGATTAATATTTTCCTTAACCAGGATTACATGGGGGGGGGAAGAAAACAAAGGGGTTTCAACACAGTTTGATAACTTCATCTCAAAGTCCTTCCTTATCCTGTTGCAAGAGCCAGGTTAATCCACATGGTTGTACATCAACAGGTCTTGTGAGGAAGGTCCAGTCCTTCAGGTTAAGGGATTTCTCTCAGCCTCTGTTGCCCAAGGTTTCCTGTTTAATCCTAGGAGTTCCTTTTCAATTGGTATCTGAATTTTGGACTGCAAGACATGAGTCTTTATAAAAATACATGGATGAATCACATTTAAATAGAATAATCCTGAGTTTTTTTCCTAGACTTCTTTCACTATTTCTAAAATGATTTTTCAGGCTTTACAACTTTCTAGTTAGTAATAAAATTTCTAAATATGATTAGCAACTCTGGTCAAAACAAGTGGCTTATTAAATAGATTAGGCAATATCATTTACCCACCATATCTTGTGAGCTATATCTTTCCCCAGACTTGGCTTTTGAGTTAGTCTGATCCTTAAAATCTCTGAGTGGTTGGGTGCATCATACACTTCACGGCTGAATACTTGTTGTTCACACCTAAGTGTATTTAAGAAGAGATATAAATTCCTTAACAACTTCCTGGCTTGTTGATGTCTCTCAGGCTGCAATCTGGCTGCAATTACACAGCCGACAATTTCTTTCATAGGAGAACTTTTACAAATTCAGGTTTTGTCAGACACAGGACAACTCTAGGATCTGTGGCCCAATGTGTGTTTGCAACTTCTAAATACTAGGATATGCCCTTTTTTTTCAGTCACAGGGTCTGATCAAATCCCTTTGAAAAAAAGCAGACTTTACTAATATTAATAAAAAATAAACCCCAAAGTGCTGTATCTTAAGACACATCCAATCTCACCAGCTTCTGTGTTTGGAAGCTATTAATAATGACAACATCGTAATAACATTTAGAAAATGTTACTTCTAAAGAAAAATACCAGTATCTGAAAGTATATTTGTATATGATGGTTTCTACTATGAATATTCACACTTTGCCTATATTTGTGGATGTCATGTTAAAAATATCCCTTCATTACTGCGATTCTTAGTGCATCTGAGGCCATAATTTTCAAATGTAAATAATACGTTCATTGACTATAAAATAAGTATCAAAAGCAGATTCTTAAAAGACAAAATGTACTTGCATCTGTGCTTGAATTCCCTTTTGTTCATGCAAAGAAACTGCAATTCAGTATGTGCCATTGTGATAAGTATGTGACAATGTAACTAAAATCATAACTAAGGATGTCTTTTCTGCTTGTTTGCTTTGTACTTTGTTTTTTTTCTTTTGGGCAGGTACATTTTTTTCAGGAATTTTTTGGTGGATTGATTCTTAGTTTGTTTGTTTTGCTTATTTAAAAAAAAAAGCAGAATTTCCTTGGTCATAAAATATATTTATAAAACTATGTGATTATGCTAAAAAGACAAATATTTATATATGGAATTCTTTTTGATCATATATAACTCAGTTTGAAATATATTTTCTTTAACCAAGAACAGGTTCTACCTTGAACTTTTTATTTAATTCTTTGGAGGAAGGGGCTTTCAGATGAGAGGCTACTATGGAATAAATACTATAAATTGAATTCCTGGATTTTTTTTTTTTTTAATTTGTACATCTCTCTTTGTTTATAATAAATTAAGGAATAGGTTTTTAATATTTTATATTTTGGCTCCATTGAGTGCTCTGTAATGACTAAAACCTCTACATACAATAAAATGTTTTTGTACAATTTGCTTCCCAAATTCTAAACTAGTCTTGCAAGTTTGTAGATAAATTCAAGCTTATTCTCCTACTTGTAAGAAGTAGTTGCTATAGTCATTCAAGGATATATTATCTGGTTACCAGGTCTGGTGAAATTTCTTTAAATGTCACATAC
Source organism: Manacus candei (assembly GCF_025592945.1). NCBI lineage: Eukaryota > Metazoa > Chordata > Aves > Passeriformes > Pipridae > Manacus > Manacus candei. Next base: position 22,272,406 of record NW_026138097.1, read on the forward strand.
AGTAGATGTCAGCTGTCTCTGGTTCATGTCAGGTAGAACAGAAGTATCAGTTGAAAACTAGGTTTTCTCATTCTAACACAAAATCTTAACGTGTTAGAGTACTCTTTCAACGGAAGAAACATAAGAAGCCTTTTGACTGCTTGTGAAAGGCTTTGTAACCTGTTTGTTTTCTCTTAGCCTACTTGCATTCTAAACTTAAGAGGTTGATATAAAAGTCCTGATCAAAGTTCCTTGTTTTCCCTTGAGGAGAAGTGGGAATTCACATAACCACACCCTACCGCTTTGATGGAGGGAGGATCTTACACAGGCTGTTAACATGTAGGTAAATCTTATACCCACTGAGAAACAGGGTGGATAAAATAGCTTAGAAGTTATTTTTTCCCCCTTAAACTGGTGAAAAGACAATCATGCTGGCATGAAAAAGGAAACAGAAAGGGAACAGAAACAACCTGGAGTGATGAGAGTAATGGCATGAAGGGAAGTAGTAGTGAGAAATAACACCATTTGATTTGATGCTTCAGAAAAAAAAACTCAGAGAAAAATGAAAAGGAGCATGAAAAGCAATGCACAAAATAAAAATAAAATAAGTATAGTTTAGTGTAAATTTGGGTCACCGAAAGCATGCAATATTTGTAGGGACCCAGCCTGTTTGTGAATCAGATTGCCAACTTCATAGCTAGCATAAGATACTGCTGTAGATAGAGTCCTGTTCTATATCTTATTCTAAAACGCAAACTAGTTTAGAAGAGCTGCTATGGTATTTATATACATAATGGTTCTAGGATATAGACACTTGCTAATGATCTACTAGTGAGACATAGAGTCCTGAAGCAGATTTTTTATTAAACAACCATTCTAATTTCTGTATCCAGTTATCAATTTCAATCTAGACTGTAGAATAACTGTATGAAAGCTTTCCTCCTTGATTACCTATTAACAAGGAATTTTTCAATCTTTATGAAAAAATCCTTCCCATTACCTGTCAAAGTACTTAAATACTTTGAAACTTAAATACTGCTTAGAGATATATATTCAGTTGTTTATTCTATCTATGTCTCCAACTGAAGAAACGACATGATTTCATTTAATTATTTGCATGCACACAACCACTGGGTAGTTCAGGTTGGAATGGACCTCATAAGTTCTCTTGTCCAGTTTCCTGCTCAGACAGTATTGCTCGGTTTGGGTGTGTTAAATATATTCATGGCAGGTAGCTCAGTGTGCAGCTGCAGTGCCCCGGGCAAGAGGCCGTGAACTACTGACCCTTTGCATAACAAAGGGTATGGGACCTGTGGCATAGTCAGGGGACCCAGACACTCAAAGACACCGCAGGAGACCAGGACTCGGCGTGAAAACCGAAGACTTTGGCGCGCTTAGTCTGCGAAGGTATAAAAGCCCAGGGTTTCCTTTGTTCAGGGTCCTCCTCGGAGGCACTCAGATCAGACTGCTTCCCTGTTACTGCACTCTGAATAAATTACTTTAAGGATCGAGACGTCTGAGACTCTGCTAAGGGAAACCTGGATCCAGGTGGTTAATGAAGCCTGGTCTGACTTTGAGAGTGGTGTGTGTACGGAGTCAAGCTGGGCACCCCTCGGCTCACTGGAGCCTCCCCCTCTGGCTGCAAAGGGGCTTCAGTCTTTGGAGTTAAAGTCTCCGGTGGTGGGAGTGTGACAGCCGGCATGCCTCGAATAGTCACACGAAAAATTTACATGAATAGGGTCTCCATCTCCAAGGATGGAGGCTGCACAATCCTCTCTGGGCAGCCTGCTTCCATTGCCTGGCTGTCAGGGTGAAAGGCTTCTCCTTATATGAAGACTAAACACATCCGTTTTTAATGTATGAAAAATGTCTGTTGTTTTCTTACTGAATAAATAAATTCCATAGGGGAGTAATATGTTTTCACACACCTTTCTGTGTGTCTGTCCTTCTCTGTAGCCTGTTTAAAGAAAAGGCACAATGACATCTCCACTGGTGTCCACACTGGTGATCACACTGTGCTTTGAGTCACTAGCTTTTGCCGCCATCTGAATAGACAGAGAATTCAGAGTTAAGATTCTAACATCTACTCACCTGGAGGTTTACAGGAATGCTTTTCTTCCCACCATAGTGTTCTATAATGGTGACATTTTCAATGCTGTATATGAACTTATACACTTGTTTTCTTTAATTCTTTTGTCCTTGAAACCCTTGGAGGTAAAGTCACCAATTCAACTACTTGGCCAGCGGGTACATAATCAACTGCAGTTGTAAGAAGGATTGCAAATATGAGATACATTTCTGTTTGTCTGCAGCTCTGAAGAAAAAAACACAAAAAAAACCAAAACAAAAAAACCCAACCAACCAAACCAAACAAACAAACAAACAAAAAAGGATCATGGAAAAGATCCTGAAGAAGTAAGGTAAGAGTCTAAGAATACTTTTAGAAACAAACTCCATCTTACCATCTTATGTCACTGACCAAGCCCAAAATACATTTAAAAGGCAGGTTATCTATTTAGTTAGCACAAGATTTGCATGGGTAGGATTTACCTTTGCAGATAAAAACTTGCTTCCTAATTATAAGAGCCCTGTGCTCTTCAACATCTTCATCAATTACTTGGACACAGGACTGGAGGGGATACTAAGCAAATTTGCAGATGACACAAAACTGGGAGGAGCTGTTGACTCCCTCAAAGGCAGGGAGGCCCTGCAGAGAGACCTTGACAAATTAGGGGACTAGGCAATCACCAACCATATGAAGTTCAGCAAAAGGAAGTGCTGGATTCTGTGCTTGGGATGTGGCAACCCTGAATGTTCACACAGACTGGGGAATGAGATACTGGAAAGAAGTGCCATGGAAAGGGATCTGGGGGTCCTGGTTGATGGCAAGTTGAATATGAGTCAGCAGTGCCCTGGCAGCCACGAGGACCAATCATGTCCTGGGAGGCATCAGACAAAGCATCATCAGCTGGCTGAGGGAGGAGATTGTCCTGCTCTGTCCGGCACTGGTGTGGCCTCACCTTGAATATTGTGTGCAGTGTTGAGCACCTCAGTATAAGATATTAAGCCATTAGAAAGTGTCCAAAAGAGGGCAACAAAGGTGATGAAGGGGCTTGAGAGGAAGCCGTATGAGGAGTGGTTGAGGTCACTTGATCTGTTCAACCTGGAGGAGACTGAGGGGAGACCTCATCGCAGTCTACAACTTCATTGTGAGGGAAAGAGGAGAGGCAACCATCGATCTCTTCTCTGGTGACCAGTGACAGGATCTGAGAGAATGGCCTGAATTTGTGTCAGCAGTGGTTTAGTTTGATATTAGAAAGAGGTTCTTCAACCACAGGGTGGTAGGCTCCCAAGAGAAGTGGTCAGAGTTCAAGAAGCATTTGGACAATACTCTCGGGCACATAACGTGATTCTTGGGGACGGTCCTGTGCAGTGCCAGGAGTTGGATATGATGATCCTTGTGGGTCCCTTCCAACTCAGCATATACTGTGATCCTGTGATAATATGGTCTTTTTACATTGCTTCACTTTTGGTGTGCTCAGAGTGAAAAGAGATAAAATTTCCTCAGCTGTTACATCTATACCCATTTTAAGATCTAGTTCCACTTAAAACTGTGTAAAAGATCCTTGCTGTAAAAAAAAAGGCTAATATATTCTTCAGAGTTTGAAACACAAAAATATGTTGCTTTTGCATTAACTTATAATGCCTCAGTTTGAAATAAGGAGAATTCAAAAATATTCTGTTTTTATCAAATCATAAAGCATTTCTATTTTTTCTTCTATCAACTACACACTTCTTTATCAATATGAGAGAATGAATCTGTAGTAATTTAAAATCTGCAAATCTCTGGTTACATACCATATGCATTTCTAGAAGAACAATTTTTTTTATTGATGCTGTTTAAGTTGGACATATGCAATAACAAGTACTATAAATACAAGTAGTACAATGCTAATAAAATTATTTAGCATGTTGGTATATAATGATTACACAGTGAAAATTTTCCTTACCTCTTTTAGAATAAATGTACTAGAATTAAAGCAATAATAAGAAAAATAATATTAAAAAATCTAAAATTGTTTCTATCAAAATGAGTTCTCTAAGATTTCAGAGGGTTTTGTTTTGTAAGATTAATGATCTTCAATTGTACTGAGAAAAGCCCTCAGAAATAAGTTTTAAAGAAGTTGTGTCAAAAGTATATTCCTTGCTCAATCTCTTGCCCTCTCTGTGGAACTGTGTTTACACTTTTCTACTGTTAAGATTAAAACACAAGAAATAAAGCCTAACAATATAAAAGAATCAATTAATACAATGGGTGCACTCACAAAAGAATTCTGTTTCCAGTATTGAAAAGAGTAGAGTTTTTACACGTAAGAACTGTAAAAAAAAATTGGTCTCTACAAATATAAATCCTATTTCAACATCTCTTAATGAGCATTCCCAAGTCCACAAACTGAGACTCGTGAAGGTATTTCAGCTCCTTAAGCAGTTCAGAATGCTCATTCAATAATAAATCCCTGTTCAGGCTGGGAAAGTTCCTTTAAATGCACACTTTCAAAACTGAGCCATGGTGCATGACTGGCTTTTTTTTTCTTTTTTTTCCCTAGGAATTAAAACTCCAGACAGTTTCCTCAGTCAGGTTCTGATGCTTTCTCTGCAACTTCTTGACTTCAGTGACACACTTATGTAAATTGGTTGTTACATAGCAGTAGTGTCCCTGTAGCCTGTCACAGTTTTACTAATATTTAGTGAAAAATATTTAAATATAATGTAATTGTATGTAATTTCAATCACTTCAGTAATACATGTGTATACTTCTTCTTGAAGGTTGTGCAAAGTACTTTGCTTAATGGGGATTTATGATAACCCTTTTGGACCATTGGTCCATGTCTTAGCTTTCAACAGAACATTCGTTATCCCCAAAGTTGTTTCATTATAGAATTGGTATTGTAAATCCACATGGGGTATGAATAGTCATTTTTGAAAAATAGCTGCTGTACATTAGCAGCTATTGTTTCAAACAAAATGAGAGGAGAATCTGAAGCCAATCAGTATCTTTGTATAGCATCTGCACATTTTTGTTTAAGATCTGACAACTAACTAGCTACCTAATAGAACCCAATACTATTCTGTAGTCAGCAGCTGCTGAAAAATAGCCATTATGTTCTATCATGTGGGAAATTTGTGTACTTAAGGACAGTTTCCAAGGTAGCTTTCACGCAAAAGTCATTAGCCAGCAAGTCCCCAACCATGGATTTCTATGATAGAATATAACAGTTCTGAAGAAGTTGTTATGGTCTATTGGGCCAATAATTTGCATTTTAAGTAGGGCCTAAATAGGTATTTCTCTGACAGACTGGAAGTGTTATGGTTTACTGGGTCAATAATGTATTTTGTAAATACTCCCTAAATAGGCATTTACATAATTTGTATATTTAAAACTCCATAACTGAGAATCTACACAATAGAACATAATGACACCATTAGAAATAATACTATCTACTTTTGTGTTGCTTGGGAAAAAAAAAAGTGTAAATTATAATATTAATGAATCCTACAAATATGAAAATGTTGAAAAATTGAATTCACTAAGGGTTTGTATTTTTCAAGATCTTTTTTGCTACGTTCTCTAATTTACTGCACTGCAATAGCACACTAACTCTCATTCTCCAGTTTCTATTGGATAGAAAACACAATTTTAGGCTAGATCAAGGGCCAAAGCAACACATGAAGAAAATACTTTTGTCCAACAGACCCATTTTACTTATTACTGTGGCTACTATTATCAAATACTTTTAAAAAAGTGCTCTTTAAAATAGTTCCAGAACTAATCAGCATCAGTTATGCCTGAGTAGATGTCATCTTTTACTTTCTTGAGAATTTGGCTTCTAATCCATGTTATTATCTCAAATACCTCTACAGTCAGAGAAGTGAATACAGGCAATCTAGAAGATAGTTCACATGACCTGTTTTGGTCTGTCCCTTCAAAGAAGACTTATTCTCAGGACATATACGAAGCTTGCTTTCTCTTTCACTGTAGAAGGACCCCAGCTGGTACCTTAGAATAAAGACCTACTCTTTACAATCAGATGAGGTTAATCCTGTCTTTACAGAAACTCATTAGGTGAACCTATCACCTTGTCTTTTATGCTTTTGCTCAAGAAGCAAATAGGTAATTGGCAGAGAGAATTTCAAGATTACCTCAGATACTATTGCTTACAAAGTACTTAAGGCCATATTGCAGGTACCATGAAAACTCTGACATACTACTTTCTTTCCATACATTAACCAAAAACCTTAAACTTATTTGCCATATTTTTGACAACATATTTAATGTGTTTTTGCTAATTAGCTTGGTTGCATACAGGAAGAAAGTATATATAAATTCCCTTCAAAGATTGAAACAATCTCAAAAGTAAGAGTTTTTTCAAGTTGTCACATTCTCCCTTTGAGCATTAGCAAACAGTTCAGGAAGAACATTCAAGATGTGAGATGATGTAGGTAAGTGACAAGTGTCATGTGGGCTCTTTGGATTTAAAAAAATTGTAACAAAAATTAGTTTCAATTCCTATTCAACTGAAGTATAAATTTCAAAATGAGAAGTCAATTTAAGTCAGCTAAGCAGTTCAGCATCAGATTTTTAGCTGATGTATGAGTAATGCAGATTCAGAATAAGTATTCATGTTATTAATACTGCTTATGAAAGATAAACTCATTCTCCATGAAGAAGGTCAGCACAAGCCTTCAATATGAGATTAAGCAAATCTTAAATAAGATATAAATCTTGTTTGGGTTTCTGTAGGGAAGGTAGCTTCAGCTTTAGAACTGGGTGGAAAATAAATACATAAAGGAACATGGTTGAATCTAGCTTATTTAAATTTACCAGTGAATATTTGTGTAATAAGGTTTTTTTTCTATGTTTGTCCATAGTAACTTTCTCCATATCACTGAAACACATTGGGACAAATTCTTCCCATCTCTAATTCCTTCATTTCAATGAACAAAAAGGATGAATTCATTTCAGCCATTTCTACTTTACAGAATGGAAAACTAATCACAGGTTCATATTCCTGCATTTGAGGTCCAATTTATGCATCAAAATAATTACACTATTATACTACTGAAAATTAACAATCACAATTATGAAATGAAAAATTGCATTAGGACATGCCTGTATCACTGAAGAAACAAAGTCCAGAGCAGTATGTACTAGATTTTAGCTATTTTTTGTTTCTGTATTGGTAGAAAGGAACCGGATCATGTTTCACACAACTGTCCAATTAGAACTTCCCTAGAGTGACAATCTGTAATGAAATATAAAGGGAGGTTAATGCTGAGCTTGGCAGAACCTTCATTGATGATAATAGATATGGGCAGCTCTGTCACTCTTGGGGAAATATGTGATTTTTGGTTCCTTCACATTTTCTGTGGGTATGTGTACTGATGTGACGTGTTATAATTTCCATTGACTATCTTAAACAGAATACTTATATGCTTGAAAAGCTTGGGAGATAAAGTTTGAACTCAGATTAACAAATAGTGATGTTGAGAGTATGCTAAACAAGAGATAGCTGGTTGTGAATTGATACAGCTAGAGAAGCTGCATTTGCAGATAACGAAAAAATTCATGATTTCACACTGGCCTATGATGAGATGCTACTTCTCTTCAATCTGGCCAAATGGTAGGACTGCACTGAATTTTTTCCATGTTAAATGAAAGTGTTGGATATCAAATAAAATGAAATAAAAGGAATTATGTCATTCAGTCTCTTTTTCTTGGATTAAATATAAATTTTAGTTTCTTTTTCAGAAATGGGGAGGAACTCTCAGCAATCTCACCTTTAAGAGACAGATTTATTCACTTGTGCAAATGGAAGTTTTAAGGAATGTGTATATATATCTATATTCCAGTCATCAACCTTTGTTTTGTCTCTTATGCTTCCCTTTTTACTAAAGCAATCTTCTCTAGATGCCCCCAGAATCTGTTCTGAAGTATTGCTTTTTCTCTTACCTTCTACTAACTACTACTTTCACTGATTGCAGTTTTTTACTGCCAAGGCATCTGATTCTCTGTTATAACATTAAATGTCATAAAAACGATGAAAACATCTCATACTTTCCATCAAGTAAATTTCCTTGTCTCCACTGAAACAGACTTGTTTAAAATATGCAGATCAAAGAGGTACATCTGAATTCAAAAACATATGAAAACTTGACAAAGTCTGTGCAAATCTGTAATAAGGTCTAATACATATTTTATAGAAAAGTTACAAAAAGTTGATCTCATGTCACCTGAATGCCAGAAAGAGATGCAGCCAAATTATGGGGCAAATTTAATGTGATGGGTAAAGAATTTAAGTATAAATCCTCTCCTGGCTAAAATGCTCTACAGAACATCCCTCTGCAGATCTCAAGAGTAGCATTCCTGATCCCAGCAAAGACAATGGGTAAAACTCCTACTGGCATCAGAGAAGTCTGTCTGAAAGTTTCTCTGATTTATTTTGCAACAGTGCTGCCATTTATCTTGCAGTAAAGCTCCCAACATTTTTAAAACAGAAAGAGAAAGAAAAGAAATAGACCAGTCTTACTTTTCTTAGAATAATTGTATAGTATCGCTAAAAAGTACTTACGGTTTTGTTACTTTTTATGTATGATCTGTATCTTCATGAATGAGATTCTTTAGAGAACGCAATAGGAAAAGACAAGTCATGTTACTAAATATACATATATTCATGCTAGCAATGCAAAGAAAAGTAATCAAAACTCCAGAATTAGGATGCTGCCTAAAATATCTAAAGAAGGGGAATAATTCAGTTAACTCCTTCCTTTAACAAAAAATGTACTTTGGCATCTCTGATATGTGAGTATAACTTCTCTCAGATCTGTATTCCCCAGAGTCCCTAGCAGCTTTCCCGGACATTATGTTATTGTTCAACACCTGATGCTGTAAAATAATTTATATTAAGTTACAGACAGCATAATCAAAATCCTTCCAACACATCAATCCTTGGGTCTTTTTTGGAAATGTGCTTAAGGTAGAAAAATATCCATTCCTTGTAGGTAATTGTACCAGACACAATATTCTTATCTCATCAAGAGTTAATACTGAGTTTCTGAAGACTTAATCTCTATCTAGCAGTCACACAACTGTTACATGTTGGTCCTCAAAAACTTGTGAATCACCACAAGCAGCAATGCTTCCTTTGGTGTCTTACAGTATGTGACATCAATTTTGGCAATTCATATGCAGCTAGCAAAAAACCAGATTAATAACCTACTGTCTTTCAGAGGAAGAGTGGATGTGGATAATGGGTCATGGATGAAAAGAATTGTGAATGGAAGAAATCAAGTAGAAAATTATTTAGATTCCTGTATATCATATCTAAACTTATTGCTAGCTTATGGTTTAAAGTTGGAAGTTGTTCTCATGGCTTGAGTCCAGCGATATTACGCAGGTAAGATTTTTAACTCATTTTTTATGATTAGACACTAATTCTAGTGTCTAAACATAACAAGAAATTGTTCCTCTACATGCTTCACTTTGATCTTTCTGGGATGGAAAGCTTTGTCCCACATGGGTGAACTATCACAGTTAAACCATTGTTAACAGTTATTTTCAATGAATTTTAAAGTTTCAGTGAACCAAATTCTTCAGTTGTGGATTATTCTTCTAGAACTTATTTTCTTAAGATAACATAATTCATGACAGATCACTTTGAACAAAGAATGTGAGTTTTTGACTTTCCAATGTTGTGCTCAGAATGCCTTACTCCTTACTCAGATGCATTTGCAAAGCAAAGGAATTTCAAACTTAGAAACATCAAATACAAGCCTTTACTTTGGAACAATACTTCAGTTTCTTATTCTGGGGCAGTAGCTTCTCTATTGCTGTTAATAAACCCTTTTCCAAAGAGTAACTAAATGGTGGCAGAAAGAAATTCTATATTTATTGCTCCTTACTGTTTCCCTTGTAATGATATAGTCTATAAGTTACAGAAAAGCTATTCAACTTCCAGGACTGGAAATTCATTTAAATTCAGTCAGGAATGGAAAAAAACATTTCATATCTTTTATTCATGCTGTCTTCTTGTATGTCTTGTCCTCAGAAAAAAAAGTGATGATGTAAGAAAAGAAAAGAAAAAAAAAACAAAACAAAAAAAACCCCAAAAAACCCAAACCAACCAACCAACCAACCAACCAACCAAACAACAACAACAAAAAAAAACAAAACAAAAAAAAAAAACCAACAAAAAACACAAAAAAACCCAACAAAACAGAAAAATAACATCTAGGACACTTTTGCTTTTAAAAAGTAGAAATATGATTCAAAGAATTCAGTATTGATGCATACTCTACTCTCAACCATTTGTGATCATTTACTCATTTTGAAAGTAGTGACTTCAAAACAAACTTCTTATTTCCTCAAAAATTTAATTTACCTACATGACTTTTATTTCTTTTCCTTGAGTAATATTTGTGTCCTTTCTCAATTTATGAGTACCTTTAAATTAAAATTCAATAAAGAAAGTAATTGTTTTTAATGCACTAGTTTTCCTGATGTTCAAATAGATGGAGAACAATCCTGCCAAATATGAAGAGATTGTAGTGGTGATGGGTAAAAACAAAAGCATTTTCAAGATTAGCTTATCAATCCTTTGACTAATTTAGAGTGAGGATTTTTTTCCAAACATTTTAGGTACGTAGGAAAGCAAATAAATACTTCATAAACCACCAAATAGTTTTTAGCATCTTTTGAATTTAATATTAATTGTCTATTGCTATTTTGAAAAACTACCAGCTTTCTATCTGCCTCTTTAGACAACTAAAAATTTGGGACACCCATGGAATTTGGGAAATAAGTCATTTCTTTGTAGTCATGCATTCCTAACAGTTCAAAGCTACAACTGCATCTCAAATACACATATTTGGGCTATTTGTATAGTATCTCTTCAGTATAGTCTGAATTTTAGGCTATTATGCACATCTACATTTGAAATTCTTTAAGCCCAACATCTTCATACTACCCAAAATCTAATTACGCATCTGAGTTCCTATATGAATATGGTTTTCAAAACTTTTTTGAAGTACTTATAGAACTTCCCTGATGAAGGATGTTTTCCAGAATATGGCCTACAGGTTTCTGGTCCATGTTGAGACCTCATGGTAAATATGATCCAAAATATCTCTTGTTATACATGTTTCCTTGTTGCATTTGTACTTAGTTTTAGTGAGCACAGAATCTTGACAATTTATACTCGGGTTAGCTATCATGAAATGAAGCAAAATTAAATCTCCTTGAACAGCAAAATTATTTTTATTGTATTTTGCACACAATTTATTTCCTAAAGGAGCTTCTAGAGAATGCTCTTAGATAAGAAAGAATCTTCTTCTGATATTCCCAGTTTTATTATGAAACAATTTCAGAAATTTTGTCCAACAAATGACTGACAGGGTTATTAGCCAACCAATGAGAAATTAAGACAAGTGCTGAGATACCAGATATTGTTTCATTTTCTCAATAATATCTGGGTTAATTTTAATATTAGTAGTTTATCAACTTTTTATGGAACCTCTGGTCCCTTAAGGAATGAAATATACAACAGTCTTTTTACTGTTCAGTTTTCACTGAAGTGCAATCAATCAGAAGGTAAATTCTGAAAGAGAGGAACAGTTTATCTTGACCTCTAAGTGACAAAAGAAATCCCTATGCACTATCAAAGGTTGTCACAAAACCGACATTGACAAAGAGTGCAGTTTCAGCTCCAAAATATGCTCTCTCTTCAATGGCATATATTTGCATTGATCTAACTGTTTTGCATACATTGCAATATGCATGTATTGTGACATTTATGCTGAAAAATATGCTATTCTATATACAGTACAAACTTCCAGCAAAAAGCCACATCCTGTACATCTGTATTCCTTGCATTTTAGCTCTTTTTTTTTGATCTTGGCCCTCAAGGTGGTAATTTCATGACATGTATTTTTCAGTTTAACCAAGCTAATACTTCATGCTTTCTGCTGCAAGAATCCCTTCAAATAGCAGTGAAAGATCATGCTGCAGTGCTGTAACCATTGCATAGATAAGCATCCCATGATGATAGGATGTACCACCTAAAAGACAGAAGAAAGACAAATAAAAACTGAAATTAAGGGATAGATCAGAGAATCTTTTGATGAAATTATATAGTTTAAATTTTACAGCAGGTCTTAACAGACTCTATGGGTATGAACTCTATAAATTTATGAGATGGATACAAAATGTCAGGGGAGAAGAAGGTAATAGATTTATGAGATTAGGAACATAAACAGTTTTTTTGTGAATCATTGATCTTTGACAGGTCTGCTCTCCACAGCAGATTTTGATAGACAGGTTTTTATGAAAAAAGGGTAGAAAAAATATAATTATTTCAACTTTATTTTTTCCTATTTTTACTTTTACAAATTCTTTTCTTTTCAATATCTCTTTCCAGAAACTTAAACAATTCAGATTTCTACAATACCATCCCCTTCTGGTAGTCATTTTTACACAGATAGAGCACTGTTCAAATGCTGCTTTAATATGGGAATGCTCAGAGGCTTTTCAGTAATTCTGACACTTTCTCTCTTCTTTCTCTCTCTGTCCTTTTGACAGGAAAGCTTTCATATGAATCTATTGTAGAACATATAGATGAGGAATCTTATTGGGAAGGACTTTATTGTCTTTATTTCATTGATTTTCTCAGTAATTATTGATAAAATTTTCTACTGAAATGGGAAGGAAAAACCTCTCAAAACTTTAATTCATAAGTAAATAAAGAACAACCTTAAGAACAGCCTTATAACTGTGTACAGCTGGTCACAATAATGCAGTTTATGCCCAGCTATGATTTTTTGGGATTATATTATACGTTTTTTCTTAGTCCACTTCAGCGATTTTGGGGATTTTTTTCTCTATTTCATCTATTCATTCATTTCTTCTTTTTTTTTTTCTTAAAAATTTTGCTTAAAAATTTGTAGTGACTGGGCTGTGGCGTCCCCAGACCAGCAGGCGGGCGGGTGGGGCAGTCCTGCTTGGAGGGTCATGGGTGGGTGAATCTCCCTGGGAATATCCCTGGGCTTGTGTGTAGGTGGCTCAGGAAAAGTAGGGAGTGAAAAACTTGCCCTAATCATTTCAGTGGGGGAGAAACTTGTGTGCCCTTATGAGGTTGCGAGCTATGCTGGCAGAGATATATGCCTCCAGCAGTCTCTCATGACAGACAGGTCAAAATTGAAGGGTCAGATAAAATGTGTCCATGGGCAGGATGAGCTCACTAGCCTTCTGGCAGTCATCCTAGGAGAAGGACAACTTGAATTCTAAACTCAGGCAGACGGAGCTTGCTTAGCCCTGTAAGGCCATCCGTCTAAGAGAAGGACACTCTAATCAAACCTACGTCCTGAGGACCTCGCTGTCACTGTCCAAGCTCGCTCGGCCCTGACAGATGAACCTCAGGATTAAAGGGTGGGTCCAGCTCTGCGCATGCTGCGTCTCATCTAAAAAATCCACTGCGCAGGCTCGAAGGCTTTACCCACATTCACAAAACCCTGTAGCAACAGGTGAGGGTGGAAACAGCAGGTGAAAGGTGCACTGGAAGCCGCAGACCCAGTCCTGCATGCAGGTGGTTCAGGACATTGGTCGCTAGAGACAGACACCAGAGATGACAGTCTCTTTCAGCAGCATCCTGAATGACCAAGCAGCCTTTTTCAAGGAGAGCACTGCTTGCTCCACATGGAGAGGGACCTAGAAATGGTGGCCTAACCAAAGCTCATCTCCCCTTCACCCAGTTGGTTAACCACAACCAACGGGCATCTTCTTCTAATGGGGTCACACAAAGATCAAAAGACAAAGGCACACACCTGCCTTCAAAGGTGTACCCAAATTGACTCTCACATGCTGGAACATCGGAACCATGCTTGATACTGTGGATAGTGGATGTCCTGAGCGTCACTCTGCCCTAATTGCCCACGAACTATCATGTCTACAAGTATTGAGGCCATGTTACTGAGAACACAGCTGCATTGGGCAGGACATGTCTCCAGGGTGAAAGATCACCGCCTTCCTAAGATCTTGTTTTATGATGAACTTGCCACTGGCTGCCGCAAGAGAGGAGCCCCAAAGAGAAGATACAAGGACTCCCTGAAACAACATCTCAGCCTCGGCCATATTTATTAACATAACTGGCCTACTCTGGCCTCCAATCGGGAGGTCTGGAGACACACTATCTTTAACACTGCTGCTTCTTTTGAAGAAGAATGCAGGATCACTCTTGAGGTTAAAAGACAATGCAGAAAGAATCGTGTCTTGCAGAATATACTACCTAAGGAGTCCTTCTGCTGTGCCTTTTGCAACCGGACATGTCTATCTCGTATTGGCCTTTTTAGCCACTAGCGTGCTTGTAACAAATGTGGGTAGAACCCTCCCCAAATCTTTGTTTGCAAAGCCTAGTCATGATGATTGACTAGTCCAAAAGGAATGAAATTTCTCCTGATTGTAAAACATCTGACCGAAAGCTAGGGCAAGGATTAAACTTTATTAATATCTAGACTGTAAATGTCACATCTACTAAAAGAACCCACACAACTTTTTTCTTTTTTTTATATGCCACAGTAAGCTTTCATGTTGTTCCCATGCTAGAATTTGATTCTGTAATGAATGGTAAATAGTTACTTCTATGTTATATACTGTAGGTTTATAAAATATGAAGTTTTAATGGTATAATCTATGAACACTACCACTGGCAACCCACAAAGTAATGTCTTCAGGAATGTACCTCTTTTGTCTTCCCACAAACTTTTCCTTGATTTTTACTTCTAGAATTCATACTTCTAAAATTCAGGAAGTGCATTACCACAAATCAAATTTTAAAATAACCATCACCTTTTCACATATTCCCTTTAGCGTGCAAGTCTTAAAATAAAGTGCTTAATTTCTTTTTTTTTTTTTAATACCATAAAAGGTGCAAAGTTTTTATGATCAACTCTCACCATCTAGCTCTGTACTAGCTAGCAATACATCACAGGAATGATGTTGTTCAGATAATGTATTACACTAATATATCATCAGTGTGACAATACTATATGATGGATGAGTAATACATCTTTCAGACAAAGATGTCAAATACAGATCTGCTTCAAAAAGGAACAACTTCCCTCCCTGTGTTTTTTTATTATCTTAAAACTTTATGAAATGCTTTTAAAATTCTATTCAAATTATTCATTTGGGCAGCCAACACATTCCCACATTAACAGGGAGGTTTGTCACAGCTCTGAGATCTGTTGATTCGACATAACTTTTCTTCACTTTCAGTGTGAGAGATGATAGAAAGTAACTTCCTTTACATGCAACATATGGTGTTGCATAAGGTAATAAATGTCACCCTATAGAAGCTCATTACTAGATAAGAAAATGCACTCACTGTTTAGGCAGTCTGCAATTTCTTCTTCTTCTTCTTCAACTCAATTTTTATCTTCTTTATGATAAATAGAATTGAAGTAGTACTTTCATATAAGAAAATAGACATTGAATGAATTTTACCTTTGACTTGTCTCTTCTCCTAAATTGCATTGGGAAAGATATGATTTAACTGAGACAATCTATACCTTTTCAATGTAATTCTGGTACATTTAATTTCTAGACTACCATAACAACATGTCTGTTGAAATATATATCTTTGCTCTTTTTCAACTTTGGTACAGAATGAAGAGTCTGTACAAAATGAAGACATACGATTATATCAGGAAACATGCTGCCATTATGTTTTAAACAAACAACCTGACTGACAGTAAACCTTACTGCTGCTAAAATAATGGTGACATCTAGACTTCAGAAATGTTGGGTTTGTCATAGGCTGTAATATTAATAAAGCAAACTCTTCTGAAAGGTCCAAACTTTCCCTTCTTGTTGGCCCATCAAGATCAGAGACAAAAACTGTGTAAATGAGTTGTATCAGATATTAAATAACACTATATATAAAAATATTCTGAAGAGAAAATTAATTTGCAATTGGATATAGTCCTCAATGAGTGTTCAGGACATTGGGATTCAATAGCTAATTTTGCTACATATTGCTTCCTTTATAATGGTACATAAAAAACTTTTTAATAAGGGACTCAAATAGAACAATGATGATCATGATAGAAAAATATATACAAAACATAAGACAACCAAGATATCAAAGTACCTTCTTTGAGAATCCAGATAGTATGGGACCAAGAGTCAAGAAGTTAGGAGATTAACATTCTGTAGAGTCAAGTAAGAAACAGCATCCAAGAGGGAACATATGAGAATACCTAAATTACTTGCATTCCCTACCTTAATAACAAAAATTTCCTCCTCACTATGATAAATTCTTCCTTATTTCTCAGAAGTACAGTTTGTGTTGCTGTTATCAAGATGAGGTAAACATACAGGATTCAATATATACTAAGAAAATTTGATTATAGTATGTCTGAGAAGGCAAATAGTAATGGCTGGTGAAAACAGAAATAGTTTATTATGTTCTTTGTGTCCATACCATACATGTCATATGAACGTATGGGGGTACCCCCTTTTTATATTCTTAGAGTAAAGGAATGAATCGCAATTATTTTGGTCTACTTTGTCTTTCCATATTGAAAATCAAAAGGAATTGTCTTATATAAAACATTTGGTACATTAAATCATACTGAAAATAAAAGAATAAATAAAACGGAACTGAGAAAGCTATTATTTTTCAAAGTTCAGTAAGCTACTTACCGTAGAAATATATTTAAAAATAAGTTCTTATTTCAGATTATAGATATAGAAATGAAAATTATTAATCAGTTTTAGAGATAATATGTATTTATTAGTGCATGGTTTCTCAAAAGAACAGAATTTTAGCAGAGCCTAAAGGAAAAGTTACACCATATGAGTATAAGATAGTCCTTGCTAATTTTCTTAACTAAAAAAAAAATAAAAAAATAAATCTATAATTCTATTCTCTTATGTTACCCAGTGGTATTATATACTAGACTTATTAAATTTGTATGATTGCAGTAAGCTTAAATTATTTAAGAGAATCTATATTTCATTTAGTTTAGCATCATTATTAAATTTAAAATCTCTTTAGCAAAACTGAGATCAGATGTAAAAACTCTCAAAGGAAAAGTGACACCTCATTTGAGAAATCCTTCTTAGAGATTGTCATGAATAAGGACAATTAATTTGCTCTTTTAAAATGAACTCAGATCTTAACTTTGTATCAAAGCACCAAAATTTGCATCACATTTCAAATTTTATAATATCTGGATATCTGGTGTAAGCATAAGGGTTTAATTACACTTTATTTATATACTATTGATCTTGCAAGATGATGAGTGTCTACAAGAAATATTGAACAAATTCTACTCTCATTAGAAGTTGATGAAATCAGTGCTTTTTTCTCAATAATTTCAGAGTCAGACTCATAATGTTAGAATTTTATTTTCTTACACCAGTCTATTAAAAATTTCATATTGAAATTTAGTTGAAATATACATTTAAAGAAATGGACTCTCATCTGAGTGATTTAGGTTTACATAGGTGGTCTATTTTGATTTTCAAAATTGTAAAATTAAAGATGCTTATGAAATTCCCTATATTTACCAGTGACTTCTGTAAAGTTCAATTCATCTGGATTCTATGCCCAAAGGAGGAAAAAACCCAAAACAACAGAACAAAGCTAACAAGCAGCTCGCCCCCCATCCCACTAAAAAACCAAACCCCAACATATATATTAATGATCTAAGTTTTCAAAAATTTACTTCTATATTTTAGATTATAGTAATTTAGAAGTGTGAATACTGGATATAGGTGTAGAGATTTTCTCTGAATCCATTTCAGAATTCCTGCTATATTTTTGTCCGGCAGTTTCAAAGAATTTCTGTATAATACATGAAGAACTCTTAAAATTATTCCATCTTGGGATATCCTCATTCATCACTATGTGTTTTCAATCTGTTAAGATAAATCAATGCTACTGAAAAAAAGAAAATATACAATCATTATGAATCCATTCTTTTAGAACTAAAAGACAGAAAAGCCTCATTCTATATCTAAGAAAAGTTTTCAATGTCAAAATCTTTTCTGCCTAATGGAATTCTGAAGAACCTTGACCAATTACATTTAGGAAAATGTGGACATATTTTCATAAATAATTCTAAAATAGAGAGAATATCCTGCCCTTAAAATCTAGAATTATTTATTTTTAACACTACTTCTTCCACAAATAGATAACATTAAATCAACTTGAGATAAGTCAAAGCACTGTTTAATAGTAAAAACAGTAGTTTGTTTAAGTTTTAAAGACTAGTAATTCTGTTATTCTTTTAAATCTCTCTTCTACCCATAAGAACCCTCCTTTTATTTCAAAGGGTGTAAATCCCCATCCTTTTACTTTTTAAGTGTTTATATGTCCTTTTTAAGAAACTGTACAGTTAAAAGTTCCTAATGCATAATCACTTTAATCACATACAGTACAAATAAAGCATTGCTATACCCTAATTTGAAGCAGGTGACTTATAAAAAGAACATTCCCTGTGGGAAATAACATAAAATAGAATAACTATATATAACATGTATATAAATAACATTTGTTTTAAATATTACACATGAATATAGATCTCATAATAAAACAAAAAATTATAATTGTGGAAGATTAAAATACAGATTAAAATTACATATAACAGCAAAAAAAAATAGGTTTGAAGTTCCCCAAGAACATAGGTAACATTCAGAGTCAGTTTGTGGGCCCTAGATTGGAATATACAGAGAAAGGTTAATCTAGTAACTGCCGAGTATTCGGCAGTTTCATCTTTGACCTATCATCTGAGCAAGAGCTTAGGTGCCCATTTTTTATCATGTAGATAACTGCAAGGATTTCAATGTATGATTAAAAGGTGGTAGTTGGGTGGTAAGATGTGAATGAAACTGTCATTGATCTAGTGATTTTACTTTTGGAGACCAAAAACCACTCGTATAGATGATATATTAGAATTTATAATGCAAGGTAGATCACACAGTTACTTGTGAAGCATAAATTAGAACAAAAATCTTCAGGTCTAGAGTACAGCAAACTTTTTTATAATAGAAAGCATTCTGTATACAGTTTTGGAAATTGCATAGAGAATGTAAAAATGCATGGGAGTCTTTATGTGAATATCGACACTGGTTTCCATGTACCAAAACATGAACTATAATGGCACAAAGCAAAAAGTTCAGTGACAGAGAAATAAGAATCTTACTACTTCTGAAAATACAAAAAACTATTTTTCTTAATAGCACTTATATTTTTTAAAAAATAAATCTGAATGTACGATTGCTGATAAACAGACCGATTAATTAATCAAAAATTTTTTTAGAATGTTATGTATTTTGAATACATTTTTAAACTTATGCTAGGCAGAAATATTTTATACTTCACAAGATATTTAGGGTTACCGTCTTCACTTACATGCTTGCTTGGTGTTTATTCTCAACATAACTAAATGCAAAGACCTCCCCCTTGAGTAAGAGTTGCAGGATGTACTTAGCAAAGTTTAAGTTATTTATTGGAAAACAGGCAAGGGGACCGTCCCAGAGGACAAAGCAATTATCTTTGTTACATATGAGGTCTGAATGATTGAAGAGATCTACACAAGACCTCAGTGATAGGAAATGCAAAAAATATACATATATAGATATATGTATATATTATTTTTATATATTTACATTTATTAAGAATAACAAGGAGTAGTAGAAGAATTGAAAGAAATAGGATTTGATACCTTCCAATCTCACTGGTGAAAAAGTATTTAGACAGTCTGAACCGTTTCACCATTTTTAGTTTTCTAAAATTTAATTGGGGTAAAAAAATAAAAAGAGAGATTGCAGAAAAGAAAGAAAAGAAGAGCCATGGATTGTAACCAATCAATGAAGGAAAAGATCCCTTAGTATTATCATATGAAGTAAATAATAGAACCCCTTGACATCATTCTCTAATAAGACTAGCTAAACCTGTGCTATTAAAAAGTACACAGAAAGATTTGTGATATAATTTAATGTCCTCATATCACTGATTATAAATGCCTTAATCTTCAAAATTACAGCCAGATCAAACAATTTGATTCATTTTACAGTGTAATGATATTGATGGTTGTAATTTACATGAAGGAACTATTTAACAGATTCATGTTTTCCCCCTCCTGCATATCTCTAATCTTCCTTTTAAAAACGTGTATCTTAAGAAAAACAAATATAAATGCTTACATTTATCCTTACTTACTTTTTAGCTTGCAAAAGAAAGCTATGGAGGTTTTCTACTACATAAAGTAATTCTCTAAATTAGAAACAAAATGTTCCTCATGCACCAAATCCTGAACAAATGCAGTAGTAAAATTACTTCATGTAATGCTGCAACATATTAGTTGTCAGGTAAAATGTACTTATTTGGAATTTTTTTACTGGAAAAAAAGTCACAACTCAGACATAGTTAGATAGAGACCTACTAAGTCTAACACAACCAAACAGGAAACACCTCTAGACATGCCTCTATTACCCAGTTCCTGGTGTAGTCTCACCATGTGTATGACCCTGTGCACATCTAAGAACTAGATGTGTGCCACAGGACATCTGGTTAGAAGTAATAGAAGTTTAAGAAAACTCACGTCTCTCCTTCATCTCTTCAAAGGTTCCTTATCATCCCACTTCTTTAACATAAGATCCATACCACACACTAGCTCTCTATTCCAGTAAAGTTACCAAGGAAGAACACAAGGAGATGCAAGGAGACAGGTAAACTGTCCCCTCCAGCCCTAACAACACTCAAATGATTAAAAATCATGCCAAATAGAAATACTAGATGGTAGAAAATGACCCACAAGGCCAAACATTTAACAGTTAGTAGCATACCATCATAAAAGAAATCACTATCACCAACTGTACCATATTTCCAGCATTTTAGATTTATAATGACTTCATTGGAGATTTGGATGATTAATGCAGAGAAGTCAAAATTCACTCTACAAGAGAATACAGGGCATGACTTTAGACTTCATTCTTGTCATTCTTGTTTGGGGTCACAAAATTTTTTATCTGCTCTAGCAAGTTGTCATGACCTTTCTCCAGATAAACAGCCCAGAGAGCCACTACCAGCAGATAAGAAGCTTGTATAGTTCTTACACCAATATGTTAACCAGTACAATTTATCTGAAAATAGTACAAAAGGTAAGAAACCAGTCTCCCCTTAAGATGAAAAGATTTACAAGTGATGTATAAGGACACCTGTATTGAAGTGTACATAGCAAAAAAATATCACTATGATTCATTATGCAGACCTTGCCTTTTAATTTATCTCACTGTAGGATTTCAATGAAAGTAGCCAGAAAAGGATTGTGGATCTTGTCCAACAGGACAAGAGGAAATAACACTAAGCTGTGCCAAGGGAGGTTCAGATTGGACATCAGGAAGAACTTATTCACTAAAAGGGTGGTTAAGCAATGGAACAGGCTTCCCAGGGAAGTGGTGGAGTAACCATCCCTGGAAACGTTCAAGAAATGACTGGATGTGGGACTTAGTGTTATAGTTTAATTGACATGGTGGTGATCAGTCAAAGATTGGACTCAATGATCTTTGAGGCTTTTTCCGACCTTAATGATTTTATGCTTCTATGAAGGGAGGAGGGCAGGGAGGGAAATGACAGCATTTATTTATGACTTTGCAAAATAACTCAAAACTAATATTCTAACTTAAGTTTCAGTATCCCAAGTTCAGTTCAGCATTTTTACTCCTCATACTTACAATATCATGCTCACAGTGTGAAGAACGAAAGCGGACATTATTCATTCAGTAGGTAAAAACCTGAAAATTTTTCTAGAGAATGATTTTGCTTGGTTTTCCATCAGATAAAGCAGAGGACTTGATGCATTTTGTAAGGCTTGTCTCTCCTGTACCACAACACAGTCAAAGTAATTTTGTTCTCTCTAAATAAAAATGACTCTATACATTTAATAGATTTTTGGTTGATCTGATTTGGGGCAAAAGGTTACCATGTGCTTCTGGCTGGCAAGCTAAAGTCTTGTTTTCACTTCACTGCAATCTTGTTCAGAGGACATGGTTCAATTGAACTGAACTAAAGGGTTATGATCATGCATAATACAGGCACAGTTCCTGATAGTAACACAGAGGTGATCTGAAACTGTTTCTTCTGCAACTTTGACCTTAATATTGTGCAATAGCATTCTGAATTTCTATAAATCTCAAAAATTAATTATCATTCATACAAGACCTTCACATGGACTTTGAATCATTCAGTGTCTTTTAATATTAGCTCATTGTTTTAATTAAGATACGCATGATATATGAAATTTCAGTAAGTGTCTTTCAAGAAGCTTTGATGATAATGCAAAATGATGCAATGGAAAGTCTTTCCTTTTAATAACTCCAAAATTATATTATTCTGGGAAATATTTCTAAGGTCTTATTCATTTTGTGGGAGAGGGGAGGAAAAATGTCTTTTAGTATTGTTAATTAAGACGAAGATTCTCTTTAACTGAAGCAAATGTTAAATGACCCACGGGAATGCATAAATAATAGGCTTACTAATAAACTCTAGTATATTGAAGCTGAGTAAAATAACTTTAACAACACTTTTGCAAATTTACTAATTACAATAGCTTCCAGCAGTGCCAGATCAACCTGCAAAGAACTTAAACTATCACTTGTTCTGTTTCCAGAAGTGCTTCAGAATAATTAAACTATTTTGAATCCAAGTTGTTCAACCTGCTTATCAAAATAAAAATAGGTAAAATAGTTGTTACAATATTGTGGACTCCTGGTGAGTATATATTCCATAATTGAAATAGATCTTTCCTAAAAGGACAATATTTCTGGCATAGAAATACATTAATACTCTTACATTTTATTCTAGTTAACTGTAGTGGTTAATAAGTGCTTTATTGTTGCCATTATGAAAGCTATCGTGGGAAACAGTGGTACTCATGAGTAGTTCTAGTCTTTTCAAAATGTCAGCTCTATAAAAAGTCAATGTTATGCATGGATCTCCTTTACACAAGAAACTAAAGGGTGGTGTGTGTTTCACAGTTTTTTTTCTGGAATGTAAAAATATATCGTTATTGTGGGCTAACCCAGTAGGCATCTGAGCCCCACACAGCCACTTTCTCACTCCCTCCACCTGCAACGGGAAGGAGGAGAGAATCAGAAGGGGAATAGTGAGAAAACTTGTGGGTTGAGATAAAGACAGCTTCATAGGTAAAGCAAATGCTATGCATGCCAGTAAAGGAAAACAGGGAAATAATTCACCACTTCCCATCATCAGGCAGGTCTTCAGCCATCTCCAGGGAAACGGGATTTCAGCGTGTGTAATGGTCTCTTAGAAAGACAGATGTCCTAATTCCAAATGTCTTGCCTTCATACTTCTTTCACCCATATTGTCATTGCTGAGCATGACACCATATGGTCTGGAATATCCCTTTGGTCATCTGGGGTCAGTTGTCCCAGCTGTGTCCCCTCCCAATTTGTTGTGAACTCCCCAGCCTATTCACTGGTAGGACAGTATGAGAAGCAGAAAAGTTCTTGGCACTGTGTAAGTAGTGTTTAGCAATAACAAAAACATTCCTGTCTTATCCTCACTGCTTTCATCACAAAAACAGGACCCTATGTACTTCTGTCAAGAAAATTAACCCCATACCAGCCAAAAGCAATACAACTATAAAAAAAAGCATTTAGCATTGAAAAGTTAACCAAGTTCCAACAGACTCAGGAACACAGAAAATGGTAGAATCACAGTATAATTTTGTTTGAAAATATCTCTGTGGAGATTTTTGGTTTAATCGTTTGCTCAAAGCAGAGTCAGATCAAAGTCAGATCAGGTTCCTCTAGGTTTTTATGCAGGTGAGTTTTGAAAACCTCCACAGACAAGAATTTTCAGATTGATTCAGTGTTTATCACTCTCATCATGAACATTGTTTAAGCATATCCAGATGGATTTTCCCTTTTTCACAACTTATGACTATAGCCTCTTTTGTACTGCCATTGACTTTTGCAAAGAGTCTTTTCTATAAATCACCATTATGGAGTTAAAACCAGCAATTAGATCCCCCATATCCTTCTCATCTCCTGGCTAAAAAAATACCACATCTCTCAGTTTCTTCTCATGTATCACATTTTCGAGGCCCCTAACCACTTTAGTGCCACTCTTTGACTCTTTCTGGATTTATCAATATGCCTCCGGTTCTGGAAAAGTACCAGAGGTCCATTTGCGTTTCTTTCCTTCCTTCTGCCTTCCTGTCTTCCTTACTACCTTGTAACTATGCATTGATTGTTTATGTCTTGTCGAGAGCACAAGAACAAGTTCCTCTTCATATGAGGCAGCGGAATAACAAAGGGAGAGAAATCCTTCTTTACTTATTTTCCTTATGCTGTTTGAAACACAATCATTCATAATCATCAGCTAACTAACCTGCTTTTTGCAACTTCCTATTAGCAAATTAATAATCCAATTGTGTCTACCCATGTGTCTTCCCAAAAACTTTTAAAAAATCTGTTACTGCAAGCATTTGGATATCTGCTTACAAGATTAGCAAGAGAAAGCAAAAAGAATACAGAAGTTTTTATTCTTTCTCGTTCCATATGATTAGAGCCATCTTGGACACTGTCTTTTACAAACATGAAATGATTTTCAGTATTTTTTTGTATTTGATTTTTCTCATACACTGAGTAAGAACTACCTAAAACATGTCATTAGTCTACTATTCCTTTGGTAGCTCAATCTGTGTCTTACATTTTGTGCTGGTTTAAAGGTAAACCAGCAGGAGAAATGAACCCAACTCAAAAGAGATTACAAGGCAGAACTACAATTTAATAAAAAATAATACAATAATACAATTATATGGACAAATAATTGGCTTTAACCCACAAAACCCAGACGTATAACCCAGCACCCTGGGACACGAACAGAATAGTGTTCTTTGGCCCCTGTGTTGAGCCCCACATGGTCCCCCTGAGTCCAAAGTAAAAGGGGAAGAAAACCTGTTGGTAAGAGTGTTGGTCGCAGTCTGGTTGAGAGTGGTGATCACAGTGAAAATTGAGAGTGGTCGTTGCAGTCTAGTTGAGATTCTGGTCCTCCTCTGGATCCAACGAGTGGTACCAGAAGTCCCAAGATCCCAAGATTATATACACTCAGGTTCGAGTGAGAATGCCCAGTACCTCTCCCCGGGTGGGGAGTTCCACCATGAGTGATTGTGAGTCGTGAGATATTTTTGGAATCCTTGGTTGTCCATTAGCAGACATGACCCCTCAGACTGGGTGTGGAGGTGCTAACGACTCCCCAGAGGGGAGTTGTCACACCTGAGTCATTGGTGTGAGGATAGGAATATCTTCCTATCTCACAGGCTTCTTAACACCCAGTTTATAGCCTGAGGGGTCAGGTGTGCTCTGGGCAGCTGTTGCAGATGGTCAATTGTTAACAGTTCCTGGGAAATGACACAGAGGGTGTAGAATACACTGTTTGGGTTATACCCACAAAGTGATGAACTGGTCCCAGGTTGCTCTGACTAGGACACATTTTCAGCATCAATAGACCATAAGTAATCATGAACAGACATGCTATCAAAATAATGACCCTCTCAGAACTGGCTTTGGTTCTCAAACACAAGTGTTGTTTTAATTTGTTATGACACTCTTCTGATGGACTCCATTCTCTTGTAATTGATAGCAGTTGTACAAGCAAAGACCTTGAAATACAAGTAATTGACAAAAACTTCTCATTTAGTTGCATATTTGAGTATAATCTCTAAATATCTGACTACGCAAAACTTAAGACAAACTTCAGAATGATGATGAAACCTAAACTGAAATTTTGATAAAACATCTGACATAATGTTTTCAGGAGCACATGAAATTTGTCTACTACCACTTCCATTACATGAACAGATTCTTTTCAGCACAAAACTAGTATGGAAAAGAACCAGGAACACTGTTGATAGCTTTTAGGTAAGATTGTTTTTTATTAAATGTTTAATACTGTGTAAATAGTCTGATTGGTTATCAACAGCTTCATTGTTTTAAAAAATTGTTTTAAAGCTATTTAATAAATAATTTGAAAACTGCAGAAGGGGAGATCAGAACTGGCTTGTAAACATTATGTTAAAATGAGATCTCTTCAATGCGGGGATATTTCTTTAACTTATATTCCTTGTGGAATTCTATATGCATTGGAAAGTTGGAAACACCACCACGAAGAATGTGAAGTGACCAGTTTTGTCTTTTTTAATAGACAAAAAAAAGTCCAACAATGCTTAGGCCACCAGCTGACTCTCTATTGCCCTCTATACCTCCCATATCACTGGCAAAACCTTTAGGTTAATGGGGAAGATTATGTAGAAGGAGAGTATAAACTTATAAATGGTTTCGTTCCTACTATAGGAAATAATTGAATAGTCATAATTCAAGTGCTTGTTTAAAAACAATCATAAACCTCACTACACACACCTTTGGATACCCTTAAATAGGCACTCAATCAGGCACTATTTTGAGAAATAAAGAATAACAAACCCTAATTTAGACAAAGATGTCCATTAAAGAGTATATCTGTCTCCATCTATTTGAATTTCAAATACATGGCTGTATCTCTGAGGTCAGTAAAGAGAAACACACATATAGGGAAAGCACACGGTTAAATACCTTCTTTAATAAATCTCTGTATTAGATGATCTCTCAAGAATCTATAAGAAAAGACATCTTATTTCATTTTTACGTTTTTAAAAGTAAAAAAGTCACTTCAGATAATTAGTTTGTTTATACTGCTTCAGTTGTCATTTGTCTTTGTTGTTTTGTTTATTATGTTTAGTGAAGAGAGTGTAGAAACAGGATGAACATGTAAAACCTCGTCATGTGTGCATACCCACATACTGAGTCATGCTGCATAATAATGTTTAACCAGTGAGTGTAACAGGATTCAAATTTGGAGCACCTTCTCACCATCAGGGTAAAACAGAAACAAACCAGAAAGTCAAATTCAAAGAAACTAAACATGTTTTTTGGAATTATGTAAATTGCATATTAGCAATCATTTTGCAACTATCATCTCAGGTAAGTATCTGTAAGCTCCATTTTGTTAGTAAAATATGTTATAGCTAGTTTAATTGCATCTGTGTGCTAACTTCATTACTATATATAAATGGTCTGTCTGCACTTGAATCAATAGTTGTCTGATCTTTTCCACTGAACCCGGTCTTTTCCACTTTCTTAATTGGGAGGAAATACTGATCTACAAACCTCTAGCTTTGCCTGCCCAGTCGGTGTGTTTTTCAGCATGGGATCTGAATCAGACACTCAGGTCTGTCCCAACCCTTTTTCTGAGCTCCAAAACCACACATGTCAGCAGTCACTGGCATCCTGTATAAATAAGATTCACTTAGAACCCATTGTGACAATACAAGATAATTGTAAAATATTGTGTGTTGCTGACTCTTGAAGCAGCTAAAAAAACCAACTAAGGTAAACTAAGTTGAAGAGCACCTGTTGAATGTGTTTCGAGAGTGGTCTTTTCCAGGCAAATAATTCAATTGCCCAAAATGTAAATATGTGAAGAAGTAAGCATAGCAGCGTACGAAACCACTTTCAGTTCACACAACTACTTTTTCTGCCAAATTTTGAACGTGCTGAGGTGCATTTCACATGGTGTAAAATATATCTACTTCACTTACTTCAGCTAATAGTTTTCCCCATTCAATATGTGGTTAATTTGCTTTTTCAACATAGGGTGCAAGTCAGAATAAAGAAACACAAATGTATGTATATTCCTATTAATGTAAATTTGTGTTTATTTCTGCCTATCAAGAAACATAAATGCGAGCTGAGAAATTTACCAAACCTATATCTTTGCTACCTTTTTCTAACCACAAAAAAACCAAGGTACGATGATGTTATTATGTCTGAAACAACATTGCTTTTTCAAAATATCAATTTCCTTTGTTTGTCCAATAATCAGGCTTACATAGGTGACTTAAAATAACCATCACCCACCCAAGAGGGTGCCCTGAGACACCACTAATACAGAGATGTATTTTCAGATTTGCCTACTGAGTTGCATGTACTTCAAGAGCAATGTTTGCTTTGCAATTATAATGCCACAAATACAGACTAAGATGTTGGAAACAAAAAACAAAGTCCTAGGGGAGCAATTGAAAACAAGTTTAAATAACCTTTAATACCAGTTCTTGGTCAAAGAATATTTCAATTTGTTTTGCATCTCAGCTCTCCAAGCTGCCCTTTACTAAGCATACAAGAGGGATTCAAGGAGCCTTTTTAGCCTCAGATTCAAGAGGAAAAATCTCTCTTTTAAAGAGTTTTTTGATATTTGATAATTTATTTCTCAACTGCCACTTTTAGTTTCATTCCTTCCCTGAAATTTTCTTGCTGCAAATATTATACTTACACAAAGTAGTCTGTGTAATGAATTTAAAAAATTATATTTTCAACAAATTGTTTTGTAGGGAAGAATCAAAATTTCTTTAGTTTTGGTAATATTCAGGAAGACACAATGGTATAGATTTAGATAAGAATATCTCAGTCTGTTCAACACACAGCTAACAGTTTGCAACATAACAGAAAAAGTTTGCACGTGGATGTCATCGACAGGATGTTCCAGGTTAAAATGAGATAGACTCAGAAGTTCCCATCAACAGCTGAAAAGCTTCTATCACATATGCTGACTTAGATACTGAACAGGAGTTATATGAGATATCCTTATGATCTGATTCTTTCTTCCTCTTTTCCGTACATGATTTAAAACAATTATTTATGTCTTTTCAGTATCTGTAATCCATCTAAAACCGTTCCTTGGTCTCTCTTACTGCCTAGATAATTCAGACTTTCTGTGTTTTTCATAAACAAATTTCTGAAAGCTATCCTCACGGGGAATTGTCTGATCACTAATTTCTCCACTCCCTTTGAAGCTACCAGTAGGACTCTAAACAAGCTGAAATGTAGACAGTGGTGCTGTGGCCTTAGACTTTTTTTATCCCAAAGCTTGCTGATAAGAACAAACCTTTTGTGTTCAAAGGAGCTGAAATCTGCATTTACTGTCTTTCCGAACACTGTCTTACCTACCGGACTCTAGGTTCTTTCAAATATTTCTGTCTCACTTGTTTTATCCATTTACTTTTTCACAGTAGAGTTAAATACTCTTTAGACAGAGAATGGATGTTTATGTAGCAGAAATGTCTTTGAAGATGAATGGATGGACACTTATCTTCTGATAATTTTGAAGTATAATATAACTGTATTAAGTGGAGTCTTTCTCCACGCAGTTTAACTGTATGACAGCATTGACCTTCTCTTGAATTCATCATGTTTAAGCAAACAACACAGTGGGAGAACTCTGTTGCTAATCTGATGCATTGAAGTTCATAACGGGTTTAGTTACCAATTTTTTTTAACAGCATATGATAAATGAACATGCAGCACTGGTACAAAACAACCTTAAATTGCATGTAATAACAACAACAACAACAACAATAAAAATAATAATAATAGATATTGTTATTCTTAATAGTAATAGTAGTAGTAGTAGTAGTAGTAGTAATAGTAGTATTTTTATACTTCATACTTTCTTCTAAACCTAAGACACCTGTATTAAAGTGTATAACCAGGAAACAGAAGGCCAATATTGGCCTTTGTTAGCAGTGTGATTCAGTTACTGTCTACCTTTACTGTCTATTCCCAGAGGCAGAAAATTTGCAAACCCAGCAAATTAGGACAAGTATAGAAATTCACAGCAGAGAATATACCAGAAAGTACTTCACTACTTGGCTACCTACCAATCATCATGTGCAACATCACAGACGATGAAAGCACTGAAACTGCCAGCAATTTATTATTACCTTTGTTTTTAAAAAAGAACTATCATTTTCAAAGCTTGTGCAAATATGAAAACCAGCCTGTAGGGTTGACTGGGATCTTTCAGTTCCCTGTGAGTGCATAATCATGGGCAATGAGAATCAGATTATCATGGATTCCAGCTATGCCCAAAGGATTGTTCAGTGCTGGGAGCAATTAAAAATAACTTTTCTATTCCTCAGTACTGTCATCCCACACACTGACAAGTCTTTGAAAGCAAAAACTAAAACTCCTCACACATAATTAGCTAGAACAAACTGATGAAAGAATTAAATATAAAGTGTTCTGCTCAAAGACATGATCATCAATCTACAGTTCATTCCATCATCACTGATTTGAAAATGCAGAAAGATAGGCAAAGTATACCATTCTCCCACAAAGCCCTTAAGGGGCGTAGAAAATGGTCTCAGACCCTTCTTAATCCTCTTTCTTTCTTTTTTTTTTCTATTTTATTTTTAATCTGGTTATTTTAGCTTGATGAGTGCAGTCCCAAGTAGAATATGCAGAAATAAAAGGACTTCAAAGGCTTAATGAAATTGTTCTGAAAAATAAAATAAAGCATTTAACCAATCATTTAAGATGTACTGACCTTTCATATGACAAACAATTTTAGGGGTCCAAACATTCCAATTTGTTCTCTGACCTATAAAAATCGATATTGGAAACCTTCTTATGGGATAACTGGTTTACAAAACTTGTTTCTTACTTCTCTTAATAAAGTAAGACTGTTAGTTCAGCAGCATAGTTGAATGTTTAGATGTAACCTCTGCCCAGTTTTTTTCAATGTGCTGTTTGCCATGTTCTTCAATGAAGTGAGAATTTTGCCTCTCTGCTTTAGCTTATCAGCTAAAGATTTCTGACACAAACAGTTGAAACAGAAGCTGAATGTGAATAAAGCTTTAGTTTTTAACTGTAAATCTTTTGCAATTTTGCCTCACAGCAAACATAACGAGACTGGACCATATTCTGTTCACTATTTCATCAATAAAGCTAAACTACCAAATTCAGGAGACTGCAGGAGGGTAACTGGAGGTACATTTTCCCCCTAAATGTGTCTGTAGCTAATCTGTCAGTAGAAACATGCATAATTTTCCAATAAATATGCAAGATGAGCAGCATTGGCTTGATGAATTAAAAAAACAGAAGTGCCATACTCCACAATCAGTTTGTTTTCACCTACTGCACATGTGTGGCAAGAATATTTATAATGTAGGTGGTGTATTTTGGTGAAGTGAAAAAAAATCAGTTGCTAATTTCTGATCCTGAAAGCATGTTTACTGTTTCCAGGGTATATATCCAGTTTCTAGAAGTCTGTAATTATTTTAGCATGAAATATTTCTCTTCCATTTGAAATAAAAACTCTTAGATAGCTAAAAAAAAAATATGCTAAAACCCCACAGGATCAAGCCCATAACTCATGCTTTTGGGGAAGGTTACCTTACCAAACATATCTGTGTAAACATACATTACTTGTCTCCATAGACTGCACAGGGAGGCAGGGTCTTTAGCTCTTGTTAGTCAATTTTAGACTGGAATCTGATAGACAGATACTGCCACATGCATTTCAACTTCTGTATTATTGTCTAGTATCCATAGAAATATAAGAATATTTGTCTTTTCCAGATCCCACAAAGGATTTCCCATTGCCTCTCAGAAAACCAAGTTTGTTTACATATTTCTCTTCTTCTTTATAAAAAATCAGTTAAATTCTAAAGTTTCCACAGAAACAGCTACCATCTTCAGTTGTCCCTCAGATGTGGCCCCTGTTTCCACCATTGAAACGCTATTTATACTTTCAGGGAAAAAATAGTCCCATGAGCAGATTTCTGGAATTAGGAAGACACTTCAGTCACAGGCTAGAAACACACTTAGAGACAGGATAACTATTCATACATTTTCTTAGTTCCCTGTATGAATTTCACAGAGGATGTTTGTTTCCTCATCAAGACAGGGTTCAGTACTATGCAGAGTAGAGGTTCACTGGGCTGCAGCAAGAAATCAGCTTGATTTTCCATTGTTAAGATATTGTGGTGACAGCCATTCTGCAAAAATCCATTTAAAAAAATTGAAGGAAAATGGAATACATGATTACCCCCTTTTCTGAATAGAAACATACTGTATGTACCTCAGCCTGCTACTTCCATTTGGCAGGCACTCTTAACAGAATAATCCACAGATTACTTTCTGTAGCAATCTAGCAGAGTTTCATAGGTTATTCAGCATGATATTTTTTTCAGTTTTTTTTGCTTAGGGAAAGATCCTAGCCATTTAATCTTGTCAAACAAAGGATCCCTTTACCCTTTAAAAAAAAAAATCCATCAATCCAGCCCAAGTAAGAACACAATTCCTTTGATATAACTACCAAAACTGCAATGTTGAAAATGTATCAAACATTTTGATAGCTCAGTTCTATCAAACTCTGTCCTAGAAGAGAGATGTTTGGTAAAGAGTCTCCTTGAGGTTGCAACCACACATTTTAATTAAAACCCTAAAGAAATGTTCTATCATATTATGTTAGACTGAAAGTTACAATATGTGCCAATTATAAAAAGTTAATTGCAATTTCAAAATTCAATTAAGTATATTAAATTTTATTGACAAAACAACAAATATAGCTACTTGTTTATGTTTTTTTAGATAATTATTTCTTTATAGAGGAACCAGTGGCCTGTTGAAGAATTCTGAAATAACAAAGCTATCGGAGATATTTTGAAATCACGTAAATAAAATTGTAATGACATCGGGTCATGCAAGGAATTGATTAGCACTCAAGATAGAAGGTCCACTGTAGTTATACTATGACTTTGTTTTGGAGACTATATAAACATACAATAGTTTGGTGTGGAAGGCGCCTTTGACTATTATCTAGTTCCAATAGTGTGCCACTCTCTCAACACCCTTACAGCGAAGAATTTCTTCCTAATATCTAACCTAAACCTACTGTCTTTCAGTTTAATACCATTCTGCCTTGTCCTATCACTACATGTCCTTGCAAAAAGTCCCTTTCTAGCTTCCCTGTAGGCCCCCTTCAGATATTGGAAGGTTGCTATTAGGTGACCCCAGAGCCTTCTCTTCTCCAGGATGAACAACCCTATCTCTCTCAGCCTGTCTTTATAGACGAGGTACTCCAGCCCTCTGATCATCTTCTCCACCCTACTCTGGACTTGGTCCAACAGGTCCATTCTTTCCTGTGCTGAGGACTGCAGACTGGATGCAGTACTCCAGGTAGGATCTCATAAGGGTGGAGTAGAAGGACAGAATCATCTCCCTCAATCTGCTGCCCATGCTTCTTTGGATGCAGCACAGGATATAGCTGGCTTTCTGGGCTGCAAGTACACACTGCTGGCTCATATTCAGCTTCTTACCCACCAACACACCCAAGTCCCTATCCTCAGGGCTGCTCTGAATTCATTTTCTGTCCAACCTGTATTTGTGATTGGAATTGCCTTGACCCAGGTGCAGGACCTTGCACTGGGCCTTACTGAACTTCATGAGGTTCGCATAGCCCTGTGGAGGAAGAAAAATCCAACTGGGAGAGATATATGGCCTGGAGAAACATCTATGGGGATTAAATGGACCTTTTACTCACCGGACTATTCACTCATTGATTTGACAGTTTTCCCCAGTTTGACCCCTGTTCTTTATGGAGTTTAATGTACCCCCAGTTTACTGTTGAATTTTTATGAAGGTTGTTATATCCCCATATTGTTCCCCTTTCTCCCTCAGATTTTCCCGCCCAAAGTTGTTTGTCACCCTGTCCTCTCCTGCTTTCCCACTCCTCTGCCACTGATTGGCTACACCAAACACTGTACACCACAACATCCTGTTCTGCTGTGGAACACACTTGCACTGGAGCTGATCTCTTCAATGAGTGACAGCCAATATGGCTTCACTAAGAGCAATAAACTTGCTTGTTGTGGAGCTTAATGATTGACAAGCAGAGCATATGTTGCAGGAAATATGCAAGAGAGACAATGGCTTGATTCTCCTTTGTTAAATGGGATGAAAAGAAAATAGAAAAGAGATTATTTTAAGTCCAGTGGGATGAAATAAAGGAAACGCTTTCTCAAAAATAGGTTAGAGTAGAGTAGTGTAAGAGTAAGAGAAAAGTAAATTAAAAAAAAAAAAAGTAAAAGTAAAATGCACCACCCTTTACTGAAGAAACCATGAAAGAGATTGAGTATCCTAGGAAATCTCAACCAGTGAGCACTAAATAAACCATTAACCCCTCACTTAACTCAGTGAAAAGACAATGTTGTCCTAAGCTTTCTACACAAGTGACTAATAAAGTTGTTATTGTCCAATGTTCATCCAATCCCTCATATTTAAACACAGAAATAGAAAGCCATTTTTTCTGGTCTAACCCCAACAGTCAGCTTAAGCACTTCACTGCTGCTCACTCAATCCCCTGCAATGGGATGGGGAAGAGAACTGGAAGGACAAAATTGAGAAAACTCATAGGTTGAGATAAAGACAATTTAATAGGGTACCAAAGAGGATAACAGGGTACCCAGTAAAAATATGATACTAAAAAACCACAAACAAACAAACAAACAAAGCAAAAAAAAAAAAATACCACAAAACTGAGAAAAACCTCATCAAATTTTTCCCCACAGTTTTTATCACTGAGCATGACATCATATAATATGCAATATCCCTTTGGTGAGTTGGGTTCAACTATCCTAACTACATTCCCTACCTAATTCTTGTGCACCTACACCCTACTTGCTGGCAGGGCAGTGTGAGGAGAAGAAAAGGTTTTGACACTGTGTAAACAGTGCTCAGCAACGGCTAAAACATTGGTAAGTTATTAAAACTGTCTTCATCACAAATCTGAAACATAGAACGATGCAAGGTACTATAAAGAAAATTAACACTAGCCCAATCAAAACCAACAAACTACTGTAGTGAAAAAAAAATAAAATAGACTTTGTAATTCTATTGATGAGTACAAGTTCTTCTGCTTTTTAAGTGGAATAAAACTCTTCTCCAGAAAATTCTTTGGTAATTATATTGTATAAATTGAACTTACTGTCTTTCTTCCTCTCCTTTAGTCCTTTACCCCAAATCTACCTCTTCAGTTAGGATGCATATAAATTGTACAGTATGGCTGTAAATTTCAGATATTTTAGCATTAAAGACACCTTTCTGCCTATCAATCAACACCTTTGCTTTAACCCCATGACTCTAGCAGAGGCATGGTAGGACAGCTGTCCTGCTGCGGTGTTAACCAGACGAGAACGATCCCACTGGGAGTTGTGGTAATTACAGTGGGATAGCTCATCTCTTCCTGTACTGTCTCCATGCCTTCATTTTTCTTAATAGCAATAGTGATACTAATTAAAAACAAGTGTTAATTATGTCAGTTCATCATGTCTCTCCTTCTTGACAAGATAGTTTAATGGTAACTATCAATGGCAAGAATTCCACTGGCACTGGAGTTCCCTCCTTTCTCTGATGTCAACTACCTCAATATTTTTTCTGATAAGACAATGGTGAAAACAAGCACAAAATTTTCACATGTGTCTTGTTTGCTGATATTCAGAGAGTACTTGTTCTCTATTGACCTTACCGTGCCTTCTACAAACTCTCTCCTAGCATTTATAATTTCTTAATACTTTTAGAGACCAGCAGTGAGGTTTTAGGAAGTGCGTCAGAAACTCAGATACTCACATGTTGTCTTAGATCTCTACCTAGGTGAAGAAGTTGATGCAATCTGCACATCAAGGTAGAAGAGAAATTTTAATTTAGGATAGGACCAAATTGGTGTAACCTATTCATTCAAGTCTTTTCTAACAGCTTGCAATTTAATTTACTCAGATTCCCTAACAAGCATGCTGCATAAATGTGTGATAGTATAAATTATTCTCATTTGCATCTTATTAATAATCACTTGTGACACAGCTATACATTTCTAATAATAATGAATCATTATCTCTCCTATTTAATTTAGATTTCCAGATTTTTAGTTCTTACACTAGAAATTTGATAATCAAAACTCTTCAGTGATGTTAATTTTTCTAAATAAAATTAATGCTGATGTTCCACTCAGTTTTTTCAGAATGTCTGTTTACACTAGCAGCGCTAAAGTAACTGAGCTTATGAGGAACATTTAGAGAATTCAGTTCAAATATCTGAAGTAATTAGCCCTTATGTAATAAACATAAGATCTTTTATTTTTATCACTCTGCATGCTAGTTCTTATAGTGGTGGAAGTGATGATACTTATGAGGTAAGAGGTATAAGGATGGATTGTGACCTTTGTCTGCATTTGTGTAATACTTGATAGAAAAAGATGAACTTTTTCAGAAGTAAAGATCCTGGATCATTGTTTCACTGCTATAGCTAAAAAAAAACAACAAGGAAAGCAAACCCGAAAGCTTGAAAAACATAATTTTGGTTATTGTAGCTGGAATTGTCTTCATCACAACAGATTCCAGTAATCCTGTCTATTTCATCTATCTTTTCGCCTATGCATTTAATATAAAGATTTTATCAGTGTACCCATCAACATGGTAAATATATTTGCCAGAGTAAACACATATCAAACTGAAATGAAAGTCAGTTGTAGGCAGTCTTAGTTACCAAAACTGAAATCCAGCTAAGGAATGTTTATCTTCAAAGGCTTCAAAATTATTATACCTTGCTATACTCTTGAAAATGTTATTCAAAATAATATTAGTGTACCTTTCTATATCTCTCAAAATTATTATACATTTCACACTATATAATGGCAGTACATTTTGAAGTGTTTTCAATTCTGTAATTATAAGTCTAGAAATATATTTATGTTTATTTAAAATGTGAAACAATGGCACACAATATGTTTATGATATAAAAACAACAGAGCCTTGTTGCTCTTCTCTGGACCTGCTCCAGCACCTCAATATCCTTCCTGAACTGAGGGGCCCAGAACTGGACACAGCACTCCAAGTGTGGCCTCACCAGCGCTGAGTTCAGGGGAAGAATCACTTCCTTGGACCTGCTGGCCACACTGTTCCTGATCCAGGCCAGGATGCCATTGGCCTTCTTGGCCACCTGGGCACACTGCTGGCTCATGTTCAACTTCCTGTCAATCCAAACTCCCAGGTCCCTTTCTGTCTGGCTGCTCTCCAGCCACTCTGTCCCCAGCCTGTAGCACTGCATGGGGTTGTTGTGGCCAAAGTGGACAGCCTGGCCCTTGGCCTTGTTGAACCTCATCCCATTGCAATCAGACCATCTCTCCAGCTTGTCCTGGTCCCTCCTTAGAGCCCTCTTACCTTCCAGTAGATCAACACTCGCCCCCAGCTTGGTGTCATCTGCAAATTTGCTTGATGATCCCCTCATCCAGACCATCAATAAAGATACTAAACAGAACTGGACCCAACACTGATCCCTGGGGGACACCAGTAGCGACCGACCACCAACTGGATGCAGCTCCGTTCACCACCACTCTCTGGGCCTGGCCCTCCAGCCAGTTCCTAACCCAGCACAGAGTGCCCCTGGCCAAACCATGGGCTGCCAGCTTTTTCAGGAGAATGCTGTGGGAGATGGTGTCAAAGGCTTTGCTGAAGTCCAGGTAGACACATCCACAGCCTAACCCTCATCCACCAGGCGGGTCACCTGATCATAAAAGGAGATCAAGTTGGTCAGACAGAAGCTGTCCTTCCTAAAGCCATGCTAGCTGGGTCTCGCATGTGTGACTGCATTTAGGATGATCTGCTCCATAGCCTTGCCAGGCTCTGAGGTCAGACTGACATGTCTGTAGTTTCCCGAGTCCTTCTTGTAGTCCTTTTTGTGGATGGGCATGATATTTGCCAACTTCCAATCATCTGGGACCTCCCCAGTAAGCCAGGACTGTTGGTAGATGATGGAGAGCGGCTTGGCGAGGTCTTCTGCCAGCTCCCTTGTCACCCTTGGGTGGATCCCATCTGGTCCCATAGACTTGTGAGTATCCAAGTGGCTCAGCAGGTCTATAACTGTTTCATCCTGGATTACAGGGGATCTATTCAGCTTCCTGCCTCTGTCTACCAGTTCTGGAAGCCAGTTGTCCTGAGGACAACCTGTCTTACTGTTGAAAACTGAGGCAAAGAAGGTGTTAAATACCTCAGCCTTTTCCTCATCTTTGGTGACTATGTTCCCCCCCATGTCCATCAAAGAATGGAGGTTTTCCTTATGCTCTAGTCAAAATTTGTCTTGCTTGAATCACGCTTTTTGAATGATTCCTGAGATCTCAGGTGATTATCTTGTGAAATTTCAGCCATCAGAACTGTTCAGAGTTAGCATGGATAGCTGAGAACTGTGAGAATGAGGGACACAGACAACAGAATGGATAGAAAGATGGATAGACAAATGGACATTTATGTCTTTATGTAGGAAGATAATGTATAAATATTGCTTCTTGACACACAAAACTAATTAATAGCTTTTTAGAAATCAGTGATTATCTACTCTTTCATTGTAACTTAACAAGTAGATTTTCTAAAAAATGTAAATATAGAAGATAGAAACTAATTCAACTTCCAGTCAAACAGATTTATATGACAGGTCAACTTTCAATCCTTTTCAGATTAATTTAAATTTGTTGTCAAATTGTTTTAACTTTTTTCCTCAAATTAGGTAATATTTAACTGCACAGATGATCTCAGTCCATAGAAAAACATACTTTAGTCATTGAAGAAAACAATCTGAAAACACCAAGCATTACTTCCAATGCATTATAGATCAAACAAGTTTCAAAACATCCAAATGGCTTAAAACTAAGCGTCACTATCCAAACAATCTGAAATTCTTTGAAAGCAAATAGGATTCGGCTCCTTACTGATGGGCACTTTTGAAAATAGAGCTTCCTGCAAGCATTTTGATAGAATTTCTATAACATCTTTGTCACAGTGAAATTTCATGCTTGAGGTTTAACCTTCATTATTACACTGTCATGTCAGCATGATACTGCTCATATAAAAGACATTATATAAGTCTAAAACTAGTATGTTGAATTAAGCATTCGGTCTCCAACTGCGTGCACTTTTTTTTGTTCCTTGCTTTTTAACATAGAATTTATTTGCATACC
The DNA here is from genome assembly GCF_025592945.1 of Manacus candei. Classification (NCBI taxonomy): domain Eukaryota; kingdom Metazoa; phylum Chordata; class Aves; order Passeriformes; family Pipridae; genus Manacus; species Manacus candei. The sequence continues at coordinate 22,311,348 of NW_026138097.1, forward strand.
AGTCAGGGTATTCACATTTTCAATCTTAGGCTATTTTGGTTTATTGTTCTTTTTCGAACATCTGCCTTTTCCACTGGCCCTAGACAGGTAGCTCTCTAGTGACAGACTTGACCTAGTAATAGGGTTGTTGTGGTGGGTTGACCTTGTCCGGATGCCAGGTGCCCACTTGGCCACTCTATCACTCCTCCTTAATAGGACAGGGGAAGAAAAATTTCAACAAAAGGCTCATGGGTCAACACAAGGACAGGAAGATCATTCACCAGTTATTATCATGGGCAAAACAGACTAAATTTGTCAAAATTAATTTAATTTTTTACCAATCAAATCAAAGTAAGATAAAGAGGAAAAAAAATCTTAAAATACTTGTCCCCCACCTCTCCCTTCTTCCTGGACTCAACTTAAATCTCTTTTTCTCTGCCCACTCTCCCTGAGCAGCACAAGGGGATGGGCAATGAGGACTGTGGTCAGCTCATCACAAGCTACCTCTGCTGCTCTACCTCATCACACTTTTCCCATGCTCCAGAGTGGGGTCCCTCCCACAGGAGACAGTCCTCCATGAATTTCTCTAATGTGGGTCCTTCCCGTAGACTGCAATTCTTCACAAACTGCTCCAGTGTGGGTCTTTTCCATGAAATACAGTCCTCCAGGAACAGATTGATTGACAGAGGTTCCCCCACGGACTCACATGTCCTGCCAGGAGCCTGCTCCAGCACAAGTTCTCCATAGGGTTACAGCCTCATTCAGACATATCCACTTTGGTATGGAGTCCTCCATGGTCTCCAGTGTAAATATCTACTTCACCCTGCTGCTCTATGGGCTGGAGGGGGACAGTCTACCTCACCATGGTCTTCACAGCAGTCTGTAGGGAAATCTCTGCGTTGACACCCGGAGCTCCTCCTGACCCTCTTTCTTCATTGACATTGGTCTCTGAATAACTGTTTGTCTCACATATTCTCACTCCTCTCTGCCAGCTTTTTTCCCCTCTTAAATATGCTGTCACAGAAGTCCTACCACCATTACCACTGTTTCTCAGATACTGGAATGGGCTGCCCAGGGAGGTGGTGGATTCACCATCCCTGGAGGTTTTTAAGATGAGACTGGATGTGGCACTTAGTGCCATGGTCTAATAACCACTCTGGTGTTGGATCAAGGGTTTGACTTGATGATCTCGGAGGTCTTTTCCAACTCTATTGATTCTATGATTCTATGTTTCTAATTGACTATGCTCTCCTGTAATTCTTGACCGGACAATTTATGCTTCACCCTTTGTGCAGAATTCCTTAAAGCTTTTTTTGCTACCCATGGCAAATTAAGAAGATGCTTCTGTAATCAGTGGGAGGAACTCCTTTTTAATATTGGAGAGCCTCTAAACCAACTGGCCAGCTAATTTTTCAGAAGATATGAGATGGTGACCAATGCATTTGACTTAAGGTAGAAATAAATCCAGAACAATTTGAATAAGCAGGAGGGAATGTGATGTGGTAGACATAGTGAAAGACCTTGGCTAAATGGAAATAATTATTTCAGAATAACATTTAGGAATTTATAAAGACTGCTGGGGTAGGAAATCATAGGGAAGAAAACTACTGAGTAAAAGGTTTTGCCCTAATACCTTCAGTGAGTAACATAACAACAAGCAAAACCATCACAGCGCCAAAAGCTCCACAAGAACCTAGAGTCCATTTGGGAAAGCTCCCTTTGCCTTCTTGCCTATTCACAGTACACATTGAGTTAGTATACCCTGCAGCTCTTGATCGTGAAGTTGACCTTTAGGTGACTGATGACATAGTTTTTGACTCTTATTTGTACTTTGAAGTGTTGTGGTGAGTCAAAAGGGTTATTCACCTGCACTGTATGGATTCTCATGTCCCCATCTTTTAACAACTATCTAGTGAGTGGAACAAAATTATTCCTTCTATCAGATGTCCTGATTGGCTAGTTGCAGCAATCCTCAGCTAATGTGTAATATAATTTGATTTTCCTTGACTGATCAGTATAAGCATTACCTAACATTATTATAAGATAGTGATGAAAACTTATAACTCTTTTTATCTGAATGGTGGTGGTGAGAGACATGCTAAGTCTTCAGTTAATATGGAAACCTAAACTCTTCTAACTTTAGTGGAAGACATTTATGGTAACTGAAGATCTGGACTTAACATTAAAATAGAACACATTCATGGCATGGTCCTGCAGCAAACCTGGTTTCTCTAAAGTATTTTACCAGTACATTTATGGAAAACTGCATCCTTCTTGATAGCAAAACAAGTTTTGAAAAAGTCTTTCCTGGACTAATACTGAGTTTTGCTAGTATATATGAGGCTGACACACAATAATCCACATTATAGCTATAGAAGTGTCCCTTTTTCTCCTTCTTTTCTCCTTCTCACTGAAAAAATTAGCTGTTTGCCCATTTTCAAGGTTGTGCTTAATTTCAAGGAACAGCAATTTAATTAATATAAAGATCATGCAAATATGTATATTTCTTTTCAACAAAATGATCATTTTCGTAGCATGAAGAATAGAATTCTTCCCACAATCCAGTCTTCTACAGAAATATGTGCTATCTGCAAAGGCCTTACCAATTCATAGAATCCAGTATCTTCTGAACTGAAGATTTTTGCAAATGACAACGTGCTCCTCAATTTCCCTTATGATTTGGTTAAGATTAGTAATGGGTTCTAAGCTCAGTTAAATATCATCACTGTTCTCTTTACAAGAAAACATGTCTTTTACAGTGTAAATCTTCTGCAACTTCATAAATGGAATTTTTTTTGTTCACATCAATCAACATTTCTACCATTAAAATGTTTTCATATATATTTCAGTCTTTATGATCAGTATATTTACTTCATTCTCTGAAGCATATTCTGGATGAAAATATTTTTGTTTTGGTCTGCTTGTTGTTTTGTTTTCGTTTTTATTTAAAAATAATAAGCAGAGGCATCTCAAAAAACTAACAGTGTTTACTGATGCTGCCTTGGGACTTGCTGTGTGTTCAGTATGGGGGGTGGAAGGAGTGTTGCAGGCTTTTGTCTGGGTCTTCTATCTGGATCTTAGTAAGAAAGACACAGAAGCAAATAAAACAGCTGTTTTAGAAAGACAGTATAATGCCAGGAATATAAATAGTGAGAAAAATCTTACTTTCCTTCAGGTGTTGAGCACTCTGTGTTCATGAAGCATTAGACATCAGACAGAGCCTGGATGGATCTTCCAATTGTATACTGGTCAGATTCTGCCCATGGAAAAATTCAATTTCCTTCCCATACCAAAGTTGTCTTTTATTCTATATAAGAAAACCACATATCTTCTCATGACAGGTTGGGATGCTATACCACCCACCAGTGCAGTACAGGCTGGTATGGGGTGTGCCACCAGATTCCCCTGCAGAGGCTGCTCATGCTGCATATGGCCTGCTCCAGCCTGGAGTACAAGGCTGTAGAGTGGATACAGACTGCTCAAGGTCACCAGCTCCTCAGTACAGTATGTTCCTCAAGATCCCCAATACACTGTTTCTCATTACTGCTGTTAATTCATGTATCGATTTATCTAGAATAACAAACACAAAAAGTTAAAACCTTGGTGTAATATCTTGTTCTTTTCTATATATTTTGAGTAAAATAAACCAATTAAAAAAAGTTTCAAGATGATTTTTTTTAAGATATGTATTTTTCAAACTGTCCTCCAAAGCATAGAATTATTATTAATACTTATAAAAGTTCCTAGTTATTATGTATGCATGGTTGAAGTAACCAATACTCACTGTCAGAATGTTTAGTTATTTGATGTATTCCTCTTGACTACTTTGTTTTTATTATTATCTAACTGCAGAAAGATTTGATGTCATTGCAATAGCAGATAGCAGCTACAGCTAATTATGATTCTGTTTCATTAAGCTTACAACTCTGTTTTGTCATTTTCAACTGCTGTGATAAAAAAGTTAAGACAGAAATTAAAACACAGTGACTATATTGCTAATAGAACTGCTCTAGAAAGTTGGCCAATACTGTGAAAGTGTGCCCTATTTGGCAAGATATTTCCTTGTTAAACCTGGCTTCCCTCTGAAGTACACACACATGAACCCTACACTAATATGAGAGGATTTTAGTACCTTATGAAACAAAGCCATTCAGAATTAATGGAGCAACTCCTTCTGTCTGGGTACAGATATTCAGTTGTACATATTACAGTCCTGTAATTCAAAGGCAGGTCACACTGCCAAAAAGACAATCACCAGTGAATTGGTAATACTTTAATTAGAGTACAAATTCTTTTCAGCTCCCATTTTTGTGTTCAGAAGTATACATGTCCTGTTATTTCCATCAAAATACATTGAGCTGTCTTTATTATTATCATTATTGAGAATATAAACATTTTAAAAAAATATATAATTTACAAGTTGTTACAGTGTAGAAAGAACACTAGGTCTTACACCAAAACCATTTTCACTCTAATTAAACACAGTAGGTAAGGCAAGTAAAATATTCTCTGAGTTGTATGTAGCCAAAGAGCTTGTCAACAAAATGTTTGATTTACTGATATCCAGTTTTTCTCACTATCCACTTCAGCAGAAATTTTTTCTAAGACTCCTCCAGTGCAGACACAGTTGGATTCAGAGCTACAGTGGTAGCAACGAACTCCCTACTTGTCTCCATCATGTAATAGTCTCCAAGTTATGGTCTTATGGCAGCTGCTATATGCTATCATTGCTAAGTCAATTTATCTATTTTTCAGCTTTTTCCTCCGGATCTGGAGAGGCAGATGACAAGTGGGAATAGGCATGGTGTCTGTATATGTTCTTCCTGCTGAACTATACACAAACCAAGGCTCAAGGTTGAATATCATAACCTTAAGACATGGAGCACAACAGAGCATACAGAATTTCCATGGAATTTTCTCTTTCAAATATTTCTCATGTGCTATCAAATGACAAATTTGCTCAACTTATTGAGATAATAAGCACAAGGGGAAAATTCCAAATAACTCTTTGGATTCACAAGGCATATCAAAAAATGTAACTTCAGTTTCTGTAAATTATTAATTCATACCAGTGAAGGATTTGGTGCTAAATGTTTTTCTTAAACTTGCACAATTCGCATAAATATATTAATTATCTAAAATGGGTATCTGCAGGGGAAATGTGAAGAAAGAAATTATAGATACTTATAAAAAAAAACCTTTAAGTTGCTCAGAATTTCATAGAAGGTATCTAATTTTAAAAATTCTCCACTGAAAAGAGAGACACCTGTTCAATTCTACCTAGATTTTGTTTGACTTAGAACTAGTTGGTTTTGATTTAGGAAGTAAGGATTCAAGAGCAACTTTTACCCATAAATCCATGAGAAACTGGCTGCTTTTAATTTCTAACCAATTGCAGTGAGCCTTGCATGGATTTCTGAATGGATAATAAACAATGGACATGATGTTCAGCTAGGGCACACCTCCTAAGGCAAATTTCCCCAGTGCAGGTAGTGGAGGAACAAATTGGTTGTGACAGTCTCATGGACTATAGTTCAACTGTCCATATGGCCATAGCCAGGTCAACCTACAAGGTTATGACCTCTCATTCTTCTGTTCCAGATAGGAACAGTCGGGAACATTCAATAAGCTGGGAGGTAGAAACCAGGAGTTGACCTATCATAAGGGTGCACTTCTATTTTTAAACTAAGAGGCACCTATTGTGGTACTCCTGTTCATCCCTTAGAAAGTTCTATCTTTTAATAGCAATGTATTCACCTCAGATAAAAGAGGTCAATTTGCTTGGGAGACTTCCAGTAGAAATGTTAGCTGCCAGAATTCATTTGTGGTTCCTCAACAACTCTGCAAAAAGTGGAGAAGGAGAGTGTCTGTGTTCAAATAGAACCGTTAGTTCTTCTGGTATCCCATTGCTGGAGGGCTTCCAGACCCAAGTCAGGGAGACTCAAAAAGGCTATCTGAGACATGATCAGAATTCTTACAAGGATAAACTCAGGATGTAAGGATTTGACCTATGAGCTGGACAGAAGAATATGAATACTCCCAGGAACATGAAGCAGGAAGACACAGCATTTCACTCATAATAACTTTCGTCACTTCTAAAAGTGTATTGTCATTCATTTTAAGGTCTGTTCCTAAAGCTTTTGTTTCTAATTCCAGTTTCATAAATGCAGTGACTGAGCTATTCAAAAGGGAGCACCACTAAAACCAATGTTAAGTATGCCAATTCTTATGATTGTATTGGTCTAGATGTTGAAAAATGGCATTAGAGACAGCTTTTCCTTGAATTCTTTTTATCGTAACATCACAGGACAAAGAAAGGATAAAAGCAACTAGAACACAAAAATAAATTTTTTCACTGACTGTAGAATTACACAGTTTAATCTAGAGAAAGGGGAGTAAGTACTTGTACAGGATCCAGTGCCTGACGAATTGTTTGATCAAATCTACATTTCATCATATATCATTATATCATATATTTCATCAAATAGAAGAAAATAGATCATATTTTTATTTTGATCAATGAGTGATTAATCACTTCTGAACTCTGAACATATTGTTTGTCAATACATGTGTCCCCCAACTAAATCTCTCAGTACCCAAACTTCTTCTCATTAACATTTTCAGACAACTGACATCTTAATCGGAAACTTATCGTCAGGAAGAAAACTTCACAAACAACAGATAGCAGCTAATCGCATGACATTAGAGGTTGGAGCCTTACTGCTGTGAGCACTTTAAAAGATATCACTTAGAAAACCCATCAATATTTCACGAATTTGAGGCAATCTGAAAACCGTTTCACAAACTGTTACAACTTATTAATTCAAACATATCTTAAGATAGCTTCTGAGGAGATGAAGCATATCTTTATCAACCACTTTAAGTTAGACAGAATCCAACTTTTTATTATTATTTCAAAGAAAAAAATATTTGCAAGAGTACTTTTCTTTTGCATCTAGCACCACAGAATTGTACATGTCACTGACCATTTCCCTTTGGATTATGCAGGCTTTGTTCAGTTCCCTATCCCTGTCTTCCAGCTCATGGTGTTGAGTACCCAGAGAAAAACTGGTCTTGCTATTAAAACCTGAGAAAAAGAAGGTATTAAGAACCCCAACCTTTTCCTCATTCTTTGTCTCTTTATTTCCCCCTGCCTCCAATAAAGGATGAAGATTCTCCTTAACCCTCCTTTGTTAATGTATTTGTAAAAACCTTTTTTTTGTCTCTTACAGCAATAGCCAGATTAAGTTCTAGCTTGGCCTTGTCCCTTCTAATTTTCTCTCTACATAACCTCACGACATCCTTGTAGTCCGCCTGAGTGACCTGCTCCTTCTTTCAAAGGTTGTAAACTCTCCTTTATTGCTGAGTCCCAGCCAAAGCTCTCTGATAAGCTAGGTCAGTCTTCTTCCCTACTGATGCATCTTTTGGCACACAGGGACAGCCTGCTTCTGTACCTTTAAGATTCCCTTCTTGAAGAATGTCCAGCCTTCCTGGACTCCTTTGCCCTTCAGGACTACCTCCGAATGGACTCTGTAAACCAGTCTCCTAAACTGACCAAAGTCTTCCCCCTGGTAGTTCAAGGCAGCAGTACTACTTACCTCCCTCCTTACTTCCTCAGCAATCAAAAACTATCATTTCATGATTGCCATGCTCAAAACAGCCTCCAGCCATCACACCACCCACCAGTCCTTCTCTGTTCACAAACAACATGCATCCAGTGGGGTGCTTTCCCTAGTTTTCTTTCTCACCAGCTTTGTCAGGAAGTTATTTTCCATACACTTCTAGATTTCTAGTCTAGGAACCTCCTAGACTCATCTCTGCTGTGTTGTATTTCTAACAGACATCTGGTAAGTTGAAGTCCCCCATGACAAAAAGGGTTGGCAATCATGAGACTTCTTCCAGATGCTTATAGAATATTTAATTTGTCTTTTCATCTTATTTGGGTGATCTGTTACAGACTCCCACCAGGATGTCTGCCTTGTTGGCCTGCCCTATGATTCTTACCCTTAAACACTCAACTCTCACCACTATCATTAAACTCCAGACAATCAAAACCCTCCCTAACACACAGGGCTACCCCACTGCCTCTCCTACCTGGCCTATCCCTTCTGAAGAGTTTATAGGTATCCGTTGCAGCACTCCAGTTGTGAGAGACATCCCATCATGTCTCCGCGATGACAACTGTGTAATAATTTTCTTACTGTGCAACGTTTTCCAGCTCCTCCCTTTTGTTGCCTGTCCTATGTGTGTTGGTGTTCATGACAGGGAGTCAGAGGTCAGAAAATGCTCAGTATGACTTGTCTTTGTTGTAGCAATACAATTTGTTACATTTTTCTGAGTTACCTGTAAGGTTTGGTATGATTGGCTTAGCATGCAGAAGGTGTATTTTTTCAGCCCTTTTTATTGACAGTAATTAAATTTTTGACTGGATGTTTAAGTCGGTAGATATGATACTTCATTGCAATAAGTGGAAGCTGATATAGTGAAATGACCTGAGCAGTGTGTAAATCTAAATTTCTAAAGAAACTATTATAATCAGGTACTCATCTCCACTATGTCAGTATCTGTCCACTGTTAAAAGTTAATATTGATTCTCCTTAATCATATGTGAAGAGAACTTTTGAGGTAGAACCATAATCTCTGTGAAATACTGAGTGGCCTCTACATGAAGTGCAGTGACAACCAGCTATTTTCCTACAACCAGAGATTTCATACAACATGATTACTGATTTTGTTAATAGGATAACTTAAAGTTGATCTAGAAGTGATCCTGTCATCTCACTGCCACAAAATAGGATGTCTGTGGATTATGTAACTTCCTGACAGAAGTTTGTCCAGCCAGCTCTCAGTTTACCTCTGGCAAGGATCACAAAATATTCTAGAAAATCTATGCTAGTGTTGACTGTCTTCACCTATATGAAAAGATTTCACATTTAAACTTATTGGTTTTTGAGGGTCTTAGATGTAAGCATAGTCTGTAAATGGTTCTAACACTGGCAGTTTTGCACATTTCTTTGCAGTATATAGTTCTAGATAAGCATTCTCCACACTGTCCGCACTGTGAGTATTAGGCTATAGATATTTACCAGCTCTTGAGTGTGCAAGTTTCGAGCTGGCTTCCCGCCAAGTCTCCCAAACTCAATGACAGAGCCTGCTTCCCAGAGAGGGAAGAAAAAAAAAACCTGAACAACCAAAGCTATAGCAAAACATATGTATTTTACATGTAAAACAGATATATACAGTGAGAATACTATATACATATAACCCCAGAAACCCCAAATAGCTTCCTAAAAGGGAAGAGGGGAAGGGAGAAGGGAAAAAAGGACAAAAAAAAGGACAAAAATGGACAGAAAAAAACAGGTATGCACAATCTAAAAACCTAGTAACCAGCAAACTGCAGAACTGGCAAAATCTCACCACTTCCCTTGAGAAAAGCAGGACAGCCAGACCGCGGCCCAGCACTCTCCCCTCCCGCAGCAGCAGAGAACAGCAGTCGATACAGGCCTCAGCTTCGGATAAGCAAGACCATGTAGGGATCTACTGTTCTCGAACCTCGTTGGAAAAGAAGAGAGTGAGGTCTCTCCGGTCGGCTTTATTTACACCTCAGGTTATGTAAAGGAATAGCATGGAATACTTCCTTGGTCACTACCCTAGTTCCTTCCCGGTTACAAGCTGGTCTCTAGGAAGGCCTAGGGTGAAAACTATCACATTGGGTCATTTCCTGTAGTAAAACCTGTAGACTTTAATATATAATTTTATAATAATCTTGAGTGAAAAAAAATCGAATTCATTGAATAATGTAATGTTTATGACTTTTAAACAAATATTTGTCCTAGGATTTTTTAGGATAAAAATCAGTTCAAAGACATGAAATGTCATTGTGAAAATCTATCTAAATCATATAAAGATTAATTTTGTCTTTTAAAATGTATTCTCAATATTTGCCTTCTAAATTAAATATTTGTGTGGCATCCATTCTAGATTCTGAAAAATACTCTCATACAACTGCCAAAATTCTGATAGCTCCTCTCACTTAAACAGATGTAGTAATTGCTAGAAATTTCCTGAAAGAGTCAGTCCTCCTGAGATTTCCTCCGCATGTGCCAATTAATATGGATGGTTGGAGAAGTGGCCAAATTTTCGTGATGTTTATCTGAAACAAATCACTGAGTCTGTCGTGGTTCATCCATTGCTAATGAGAGAATTAAATTTAAGCTTGTGTATTTATACTGTTGAGAATATTATTGGCAAAATCTGTATCACTCAGAAGCCAGGGTATATTTTATCATTAATTTCAATGGGGCCAGACTTTAATCCATTGTGAAAAAGCATAGTATAAAGCAGGCAGTTCTAAATGAAGCTACAGAGCATTGCCTGTGATAGAGTTTTGCAATCTTGCAAGAAGGTAAAGCACATAAACAGAACACAGCAGTGAAAATTTTCAAATTCTCTATTACCTTACACATTGAGAAGTTGGATATAACACATATATTTGACAACTGAGAAGAAATTCTGTTCTACTCAAATTATGTCAATAGAAGTAAAACCAAGATTTGGACTTAGCAAGTAGTAAATTATAAATCAAGGAGGTCTTTTATTCTTCTCACATCAGTAATTTTTTATAATTTGTCATAAAGATACAGGCCCCTTTGACATTTTGATCCACTTGTCCTTATTTAGCTTCCAAACTCTAATTAATGAAATCAGCTGCTCTCCAGGTTTTCCTAAACATCCCAAAATTTTGTCTTGTGCATTTGAGCTATTTCGCTAACTTCACCTTGGAGACTTTTTTGTCCTCTTTTTGGACATATAAATTTATATTCACTGTAATGCAAATTCATACAGCCTATTCTCATTATGTAGTGATAATGTTGCTTCATCTTCAAATCTCTTCCTCCTAATCAGATTGATTCCACTAGTTCAAAGACTTCACTGCATGGCTTTGCAATGCCCTTCCATATGAGATTACGAACAGTGGGTTGACTGTATTTTCTAGTCAAAATTAAACACCCATTCGTTCAGCTTGACTTATGCTTAGTGACAGCTCTATGTATTTCTCATTGTGATGTGAATACATGAAGGGCACAGTATAAAGATGCACTGAATTATATTGCATTGTGTGGAAAATGTGATTGGAATAATTACCAGTGTCCAAGTTTTTATCCCTTTTTTCATTAAAGTAGCTATTATGTCAATGGCAGAGACAAATAATAGAATTGTTTTATTAGTGTCTGTCTTGCCTAAAATGTGAATGACTAAAAAAGCAATAAAGACAGTAAAAATATAACATAAAAAAAGAAAAGCACTTTTTAACAGGGCAGATGTAAATGTCACCAATGATGTAAGACCACATACATTGTATTAATTATTCTGGCTTACATAAGTGCAAGTCAGAATATAAAAAGTGAGGGATTCTTGTAAAAAAGAAAATCAGATAAGATAACCACTATATTGTATCATGCTCTCTGTTGAACAATATATTCAATTTCCTCTTCAGTGTAGCACTTTAGAGCATGTTGTGCTGCATGAGCCAATGTTGACTAAAACGTTCCAAATATATGTGGGATTTTTTCTATTTCTATAGTGTTTACAGAAATTTTGGATTGAAAAAAACCTGTCTGAACCAGTTTCAGACAAACTATGGGTCCTCTTAGGCTGTATATCACATTGCTACAATTATTATTATTCAGCATTAGTTACTATTATTTTTAGTAATGTTAACATTTTTTTCACAGTCATATATTATTGGCATGACATTATTATGGGTTTACTGCTTGCATCTCTGGTAAAACTATAACATTATGTACTTGTCATTATAACATTATGTACTTGTCATTGTCCATAGTACTTCTCCAGCTGTTGGGTAAATCTCAAAGTTTGGGCTATAATTTCAACTATAGACTCATTATTCCAGTCTGACAATGTACTGTTCTTTTCTGGGGGATGCAACTATAGTTCATAATCAAACACAGATCACAAAGTTTCACTAAATGCTCTGTCTACAGATGGGCTGTGTAGTGTGGTCACCTTGTTTTTTATGAATGCACCTATTTCAACATCTTCTACGTGTCCTGTTTGAAAAATGACAATTCCTGAAGGGGTTTTTTCCTTGCATGGGAGTCATGATTCAGTAGTTTGCTCCAATTCAACAGAGTGTTTAAATGTGTTCTTTTAGACTATTCCAATTTGAAGCTAGTGTGAAATTTAAATTAGTTTTTAACTGATCTATTTCTATGAAGCTAGGATAATTTACACCAGCTCAGAATATGTTGATAATACTTATGGTTTCATTCACAAAATTACCATCATAATAAGTTGATTTTGCAGAGTGATTAAAATTACAAGTTAATAAATTTTGACAAGAAAGGGTGAAAAATTTTTGAAAGTTTGAATTCAGCAATTTGTTTTAAAACAAGTCAACAAGGACCAACTGCTGCAAGAAAGCACCAAGAGCAACTCTTATAATAAAAATTCCTTCCTGAGGTGTGCTAAAGAATCAATATTTAAAGTCTCTTGCTCGTTAATGTCATTGTTTAATGAAGATGGCAATTAGGAGTCGTGTGCTGTGCCCTTCACACTGAATGGCAGTAGTGAGAGTCACAGCACAAAATACTAATACTATCAAAACAATCACGTTCTTATATAAATTGAAGTAACACTGGCAGAAATATAATTTAAAATTGTAGTCTGGAAGGGTTATATTTGGAAATAATCATTTCTTAGATGACTATCACAGCATAATTGATTCAGTATCTAAAATCAGTTTTAAAATAATTGTCAAATTAAGCACTGGTCATACGGAACTACAAGACATTGAAAGCGAAGTGTCATAATAGTCAGAATTTACTTGTCCATGCTCCAAATGTTCTAAAAATAACATCACAGCTGTTTAAATTGTAAAATACCCATAACATTTTTCCATTAATATTTTTAATTTTTTTAATGAGGACACACTCATGAAAACAAAAGAAATATGTTGCTTTTTTATTTTATACAAAATGCATGAAAAAGTAAACCCCCATAATTCTCAGAAATAAAGAACAATGTAGAATATTATTTTAAACATAACAGAACTATACTAGAGGAAAAAAGAAAAATTCTTTATAAACATTCCAATGAATGATTTGAATATTGTGACTCATAAGCTTTAATCCCTGGAATTTATGAAGATTTCATAGGCTCTTAGGTATTTAAATCACATTTTAAAACTTCCCTTAACCTTAAGTCTGTTAGTGAAAGTTGATTTAATTTCTAAATCATTTAGACATGTCTGAAAATTTTACTTCTGGCTAAAGAAATTACTGAAGCTGTTTCATTACAAAGATTTCTACTTTGGCTGCTTCTATTTTATAGTGTTCTCATGCAGTAATAAAAGAGCAGAGGGAAGATGTAGGTCCCCAAGTTAATTTCAAAGTTAACAGGTGGATTTTCTGTTCCTTTTCAGCTGGACATAAAAATCTGTGCTGATCTTTGACAATGTGAATCTGTGAAGTATATTGGCTGTTATTTTCTTCATCCACAGTAAAACCAGAAAAGTATATTGACTGGTGCTTTCATTTTTAGTATGTGATTCCCAGTGCTGAACGCAGTCTTGTTACAATCTGTAGCTGCTGATAAGAATTAACAGTGTGAAAGATACGCTTGGCCTAGAGTTATGCAGCCTTTTATATTTCATGTAAGACATACGTAAGAATACTGCATGTTCATTCAAGTATTTGATTATGAGGCTGAAAAACTGTTACATTAGTATGGCAGATAAATTATAAGATTCAGACCTTTGCAGTGAACAAAGGAAGAGGATGAATCAAAACAAACAGCAGTCTGCACATCTCTCCTAACCAAACCAAGAGAAAAAAAAGCCACAACTGTGTTAATCCAAATACAATGTAGACTGATAAACATATAATCCCAGTAGATAAAATATAACCTTTCTTTTAGAGTTAAGGATGCAGAGGAGGAAAGAAAAGAACAATAGCACAGATTATGTGGTGTTTATCATCTTTAGATATACATAGCTGAAGTTAAGCAAAGAAAAACTGCATAAAAGCTATTCCTTTTGTGACAGACTGAAATCTTTGCTGATTTCAGACAAGGGAACCTTGTACTATGTGAAACTGCAAATCCTACTCCAGAAATTCAATTCATCAGAGCATAGAGGATTAAATAGGATTGAAGTGTGAACACTAAAAGGAAGTGCTGATTAGTTGATTCCTCTCTCCTTTTTCCAGAAAATACCCCAACCTTTGCCCTGTTCAAACATTGTAAAATCTTTCTTTAGTGATGCAATCTTTTGAATGTTAGAACCGATTTTCTTTCACACTGACCTGCATGGCACACTACATTTAAATAATAGTTAATCACAGAGCAAACTTCTCGTAGGCCAGTACATATGGTGATGTACTGTTCAGCTCTTAGCTCTTTCCCAGACAATGCTTCACACTGTTGCACTGAACAAATCACTATGGTGAAAGCCTTAACTTAATATAATTTCCTATTTTCAGAAAGCCCAGGCTGTGCCATCAGAGAGTAAACACAGTGTAATTCCTGTAGTTGAACAATTTAGGTAGCAGAAAGAGAAGGTTCATATATATATATATATATATGTGTGTGTGTGTGTGTAAAACTGTCTTGAATAGTTAAAGAAAAGAAGAAGCTGATGCTGTGAAGAAAATCTGCATTCTTTCTCCGATCCTTCTTTTCTGGTGGAGCCTAACTGATCAGAAATTTTTGACTGTTAGAAAAAGGACAACAGTGAAAGGCAATTTACTCATATCTGGACATATACTGACAGGGGTATAGTTTTCTTATTTGAGAAAAACATCAAGCAAAGGACTGAAGGAAAGATAAAAGTTTGAAATATGTAAGGAAGTCCTACATTATTCTGTGCATTAATATCTTACCTTTTTCTTAAGGTTTTCTTTCCCTATTTCCATATACCTCAAAGCACTTTAAAAATCACATTTTCAGCAGGTGATAAGTATTCTCCCTTAAAACCTAAGGCCTCTCTTTCCTTTCCTTTAAATGAGAAAACCAGGAAGAGAGACATCATAAATCATTGTCCTAAGTTTGTGAGAGGTGTCTTAAGTTTGTGAGAGGTTAAGTTTCTTAAGTAGAGATGAAAGTTTTGTGGTGGGGTATAACTGAAAGAATTTTATTTCTATATTATGACATAAAATGTCGTGTCTACATTACAAAATGAAGCTCAGGTAGGATAAGTATCTAACCAAAATAAGGGACCTGTTGATTAAACAGATTGCTAATGCCTTCGCCACTCCATCAGCTTTAAACATTATATTATGTTACTTTTATGGCTAAGGTAAAAGCAATGAAATTGTTAAGTATTGAAAAAGTATAAGTCAGCAGTTTATAATTGTTTATGGTTGCTACAACTGGAAAAAAAAATCCCAGTTATACTTCTGATTCATTTTCACGATCCATTGACCAGATGGTATGAGAAGCACCATTAATGAAGTATGAGTTTTCATGCAGTTTGGCCACCCAGCAAGAGATATGCTTTACCTTATGCTGATTCTCTTTTTTACTAAGCTCCCACAGCCAGGAAAGTCAATGTGTTAGGGACACATTAAAAAAAAAAAATATATATAACTTATAATTCAGTCGTCTTTGGATATCACTGACAACTACCATACTGCTTTTTAGAGTGACAGATTTCAACAGAGCATTGCCCTGTGAAATAGAGTACAGAGCCACACACTGTGAAAGCAAAAATGTAAAATCAAAGGAGTTTTGTAACAACTACTATTCAGTGAGGTTTTAGATATTCTTAACAAAAGCAATCCAGGACTTTTTCTTTCTCATAAGAAGTTTGAAAACAAAATATATTTTATATATATTAACTCAGTAGTAACATTAAAAACAAAAGGAAGTGTTTTTAAAAAAAGGCTTTCACATTTACACAAACAGGAATGCATGGGCATATATGATAGAATTTTTTAGCTGTGCCATTGTACGTATTACCTGTATTTTCTTCATAAACCAATCTCGTTATAGAAAAAATTCCTTTTGACGTTTTTGCGCAACAGGTGTAAAATAATGACCAAAATCCTAGTTCTAGTTTGGCCCCCAAGACTCTTTTTAAAGTATTTCACTACTTTGCATATCTTGGTCACTTAAGATGAAGGATGAACTGTACATGGAAATTAACAAATGGTGTCAAAGTACATTCTTACTTAGTTTTGGTATTCATTTCTGTTTTAACATCCCAAACTTGAATTTTCAAAATACTGCTGAATTAATGTACATAAACTGTAGTAAAAAAATTGACAAAGGAAATCACTAAGGTGGGACCAGGCATCTGAGAGGCATGTGGCATCAGTTATAATTCCCCAAGCCTACATATAAGATTTCAAAGTCAAGAAGGCAACATTTAGTACTCTGTTCATTACACTGAGAGGAGAGGTTGTTGACCACTTTGTAGGAGAGTTGTTTAGTGGTTCAAAGAGCAATAGAAAGATATAATTTCATTACAGTAAGAGGTTATTACCTATGCTATTATAGACATTATTTTAAATAACTTTCATTATTACAGAGATTCATATTTGGGTCAAAAGCAATGCAAAAAGCAAGCAGCAAGAAATTTTGTAAAATGGTATTAATAAATAATATGGGAAGATATATACGGCCTAGTAATAAGTAAGTGTGCTCTTCGTGCTACTGTATGGATACCTATATATCGTGGTTTGAGCAGGCCCTCTCCCCTGGGGCTGAAAGTGGTTTGCTCCAGAGTGGCTCTTCTGATGCAGAGCCAATCAAAAGCTGTAGTTACACCTTTGCAAAATGACATATTTTGATACACTGGAAGAGAAGCTTGGTGGTGCAGTAGGAATTAAAGACCACAAGTTAGAGAGAGAGAGGGGGCTGTATGGCCCTTGGGGACCGGCAGCTTTCCCCCAGCCCTGGCCCTGGGCCAGGTACGGCGCTGAAGCCAAGCTAGGCCCCTGGCTGAGATGTGAACACAGAAAGAATTAGCTCCAGGGGTGACCGAGGGGGATGACTGAATTCGGGGGGCGGACCCCTGAACCCCCACAGCCCTGGTTTGGCCAGGGCTGTGACAGTTTTCCCTCCATTTCCCCTCAGCAATCGTGAAGCAGAGCAGAAAGAGACTCCCCAGGAGTTCTCTGGCCGGCCTCATTGACTTCCCTCACCGTGAAGCAGGGGTGGTGATAGGCTGGCTGGACCCTGCCAGCCTTGGCAGGGAGGACGCTGGGCCAGCAGCCATGACTGTGAGCTGACAGCAGCTCAGAGCAGAGAAACCCCTGCAAAGAAGCAGCAGAAGCAGCAGCAGCAACAACGAAACGGACGAACAGAGAGAGAAGCCTGAGTCCAGGACCTGAAGCCAAGCTGGAACCTTCTTGGGGTATGGACTGAGCCGAAACCCCAAGATGCCTTCGACCTGGGGGGAAGGCATCTTGGGATGCCTTCGGGGATCCCCCTGCCTAGGGGGCCCCCGAAACTCCCATGGAAGGAAACCTCCACGCGTCAGGGAAAAAACTTAAAGCTTTAAGTCCCTGTAACCCATGGTGAAGACATGGTGATGACGAGTGTTTCCCTTGAAGCCCACGGTGAACCCTCAGTGGGAGCCAAGTGGTTAGAGATAGGGTACTGAGACCCCACACCCTATAGAAGAGAGAGAGAGATTTTCCAGCTACGGCAAATCGGAATGTGACCCTGAGAGTGAAGGAGAGACTTCTTTCTCCTCCTGGACTTCTCTCTTGGGGGGAGAAGGCATGATTTTTGTAAATACATGGTTTTATCATCATAGGAGGATTAGTTAGGATTGGTGTATATATTATCCTATAGTTTCTATTCTGTTAGCAATAAATTTTGGTATTATTTCCCCATGCTGAGTTTGTTTGCCTGTCTGGAAACTTGTCTCACCTTTGAGCAAATTTATGGGGGTTCGAAAAATTGGCACCTGGGTCAAACCACGACACTACATTCTCTGACCTCCATTGTTCATTTCGTACCCAAAATTATACCCAATCTATTCCTACAAGAACTGTTACTACTGTAGATAATTTAAGCATATCTAAGGGCTAAGGAAGAAAAAAAGACTAAAATTCAAAACAAGTCCTGTTGTTCTTTAAGAAGACAAAACTGTGTATATTGGCTACACCCCTTTCAGCTCTGCTGTGAAATATTGAAGAAGATTTAGACAAAAGAAAAAGCTGGAAAAAATTGCCATCTCAAATTGTGGCTAGACGAAACAGAGAGAGAAATTCAGAACAACAAAATCAAACTAACCTCAGAAAAACCTACAAAGTTTAATTCTCTGAGTAACTGAAAACAGAGAAATTTAAATTATTGCATGCACCTTCTAAAGAATGTAGCATACTTGAAGTTTATGGACCAAACGTTACAATAAACCACAGAGGGATCCTATGGAAATTATGAGGTCGTATTTAACTAAGTAGAAGCACAAATGTACATTACAAAACCACAGAAAAATACAATGGTGATTTATGTCATAATCTCAGTTGAAGATTTCTGAACAATTTAATATTAGTTACAGTACTTCTGCACTGATGTGGTTTTGCATTTCTCCCAGTCTCTCTTCCTAAAAAGACAACGGTGCCGGAAGACTTCCAAGTTAATTATCTGCTGAGTACACTCATAGGCTGGCTACAGCTATTTGTAGGTGTCACTCACTACTCCAAGGTGTTGAACAAACTATTGAATCAGAAAGTACAAAAAGAAAAACAATAACTTCCTTTTTCCACACTGAAATACCAGGGGAAACAAAATGTTGCTTAGAATCTACAAATGAAATTGGAATTTGCCAGTGTTAGCCCACTTGAATACTCTTATTTTCCTAAAAAGTGTCCCAAGACTGTAAATGACCACAGTAATCGGTGCCTCCATTTTCTCACCACTAAAATATGCTAAAGATAATTATTATCTACTCTATATTAGACTTAGCATGTGAACTGGTGGATAGTGATTATTGAGGTTGTTTCAAAATTATTCAGTGAGCCAAAGAAGGTTCATCACAACTGTTAGGGATAAGAAACATCTGCCAGAAATTATATTTTAAATAAATTGAAATAGTTTTATAATGAGAAGACATCAATAGTGTGCTATGAAAGAATTCTCTTGGAATTCTGACATTTTTCGCAATAGAAAAAGCCAAAAAATAAATGAATAAAGCAATTATTAATATGAAATGAAATAATGATGAGATGTCACTTGCTTCGTTTGAGATATTAATTGGGTGATAAGACAGAAATGATACAGATTAAAGCATATAAAAAGTAATTAATTTTCCAAAAAAAGTTAAAAAATATGAACATAACATTAATGAATGCAGAGGCTTTCTTTGGGAGAGCAATGAATGAATCTATCTTCTGAGTGCTGAAGAGAAGAAATAGCTTTACACGTGTGTAAAAAGATACAAATAAACTGGACACCTGCAAAACCCTCTT
The DNA here is from genome assembly GCF_025592945.1 of Manacus candei. Taxonomy (NCBI): domain Eukaryota; kingdom Metazoa; phylum Chordata; class Aves; order Passeriformes; family Pipridae; genus Manacus; species Manacus candei. Next base: position 22,330,769 of record NW_026138097.1, read on the forward strand.
ATTTTAAATATTTAGTCCTTAGAAATCTACTTCAGTACTGTTTTCAGAGCATCTGGCATAAAGCCAGGCATATCAAGTTTAGTGCCATACTGAAGATTATCAAAATTCAGAACTCAATTAACGTGAAGATCTTTTAAACATAAGTTTCAGTACAGTGCTACTTAGATAACAAAGGCAGGTGTAACAGTTCTGTAAGGTGATGAAATGAGCTTTGGAAGTGAATTGTGAGTCCGCAAACATAATAAAGAAATAGTTCTGTGCATTATGAAATACCCCAGGCAACTCCCTGGAACCTTGAAGAATATTTTGGTCTGTCCTTTTAATTTCAAATGTGGTGTTTGTTTTTTTCTACAGAGAGAATAGAGTTTCACAAATTAAATTTTTTATGAAACACTCTTTATCTGAAACAAATTATCAAGCAATTCAGTTAATATCTTCATGCAAGGCTACCTCAAAAGACATCTCTGGCTGAATCATGTAAAGAGGAATGAAGGTTACCCAGTCTGTTACTTATTCAGACACAAATGAAATAATAATGAGACAAACAGTGGAAAGTGTTCCCATTCTTTCTTCTGTAAATACAGGAAGGAAAGAAAAGGAATTTTAGTCTGGTTATTATTTGGAAGAATAAATTATTGGGGTGCAAACAGAAGACAGAAGAGACTTGCGTTGCTGTTGAAGAGTGACAGGCAAATACTCCTAATGATATCTAGACTGACCTTACCATGGAAACCAAAAAAGGGGAAAGAAATTAACAGGAGATAAAAGTAGCCAATTATCCTTCTGCAAGAACTTATGCTCTTACAATCATGACAGACCCTGGAGGAATCTAAATTTTTGAGACTGCCTTTTCTTGCATGCTTTCATGTGGTGACAGAATGTATTCCACAGCAGCAGTGAGGATTGTTTAGAAGTTAGCCAATAAGAAATAAGAGTTTTATTGTCTATTTTTATAAAATATTCACTGACATTGAGTTGCAGAACGTGGAAAGATGTTATGAAATACCCATGTTCCAAATACCTTTAAAATTTTGCGTGTGTAAATGAATGATGCGTGCCTCTTTAGTGAAACTGCTTTGGTTGCTGATAGGAAACACTCTTGCTTACATTTGAACACACCTTTGCTTTTTAATGATGCGACAAAGGGCTCTTAGCTCAACTTGTATCATGCTCTGGATTTATGGAATTTTGAAATTAACTAATTAGAAATTCAACCTTTTCAAACAATACTCCTTAATCTCTTTGAAAACAAAACTTCAAAGCATGGTTGTGCTGTATGTACCTCAGTGGCACCTCAGTTTAGGAGCAAAGATCTTATCAGAGATTTCAAGATCCTTATTTAAAATGTAGCAATGAGTAAGAACAGTGTTCGTAGCAGTTACTAAATTTCCTAGATTTTTTTGGTTTCAAATACTTGAAGTTTAGTGACTTTAAATGAAAAAACCTTATTCACTCTCTTTTTGTCTATGCATTGCTTTATGATGCAATTTTTAAGACTGAAGCACCCTGTGATTCTTCAAATGTATAATCTACACTGCACAGATGAAACAAAGAGGGCTTTTTATGGTGACTTCCATTTACTTGTTCTCCAAGATGGGGTTTTTTTTCCTCTCGTCTTTAAACTCATTCAACATGTATCTTACATATTAAAAATGTGCAAATCAGTGGACTCATTAAAAGGGTCCATTTGTGTAGTAATATCACATATGAGCTGTCTGGACTCTGTCTGGTTTTAGTCTTCTCTGCTTAGCAATATTTTTTCACCTCTCCTGCTACAGGGCCTGATCACGTTTGTCTCACAAACTTCTCTTCCTCTTTTTACAGTTTCCCCTGGCTTATGATGATCTTTTTACCCTGGTAACTTGTGTCATTGCCCACTCAGCTCATACCTGGTCCCTTTTTTTAATCCATATTTCATTACTCAGTCACAACCATAGTGTGTTTTAAAACTTTTATGGATAGTTACAATACTTTCTTCCCTTTCTCACGAGTCTGCACTTAACATAATTTATTTTTATCTCCTCAGGTTTTTTTATGGCAACATATTTCAATTTTGTCCGTACTCTTCTAAGATTGCTCTTTTTTCATTCATTTGTTCAAGTGCTGGTGCATTCAGCTACAGGAAATAAAATTTTCCTGGTATCATTGCCAGCCTACATCCCAGCAGACAAACAATACTGAGACACAGGTGCCAAGGAGAACAGACTTGTCTATTGAAAGTGTTGGTTGTGGCAATACCTCAGATATATTTCTACCACCTCTTAAAGAGAATATTATGCCCCTGAAGGAAGAAGGTGATCCAGAAGCCATAGACAGCTGGTCAACAGAAGGCCAGACTATTTGTCAAATGATTAAGGTGGGACAGTCAGTTGTGCTTCAGAATTGCTTTCTTATCTGGGCTAGTTTTACAGGAAAATCTAAGTGACTACTCTGGCAACATTTACCTGAGAGATGAATCTCCCCTGTAAGGTAACTCTTACTTCTGGAGAAATGTCTGTATGACTATATTAGTGTGAGGTTAAATTGCTCTTAACCCAGGGAGGACATGGCATAATCAAACCTTACTTTGTTTCTTATGCTTTGAGAAGATTTATTTACAAGATGTGAGACAGCTTAAATATTTTACATGGTGACATACCGATAGCAACATATGGCACTGTGACCTTAAAGATTGTTTATTAATATTCTTTTTCATTTAATTATTAGCAAGATTAATCTGCTGCTTGCAACACATTTGGAGTATAGTATTATGAGTGCCTATGAGCTTGAAACACTGGTAATATCCTCTTCAACCTTGAAGCAAGTAGTTTTATGAACATTGAATCTAATACATATCATAGAATCATAGAATCATAGAATCATAGAATCATAGAATCATAGAATCATAGAATCATAGAATTATAGAATCATAGAATATGCTGATTTGGAAGGGACCCATCAGGATCATCCAGTCCAACCCCTGGCCCTACACAGAACATCCCAAGAATCATACCATGTGTCTGAGAGCATTATCCAAATGCTCTTTGAACTCAGAGAGTCTTGGTGCTGTCACCATTTCCCTGGGGAACCTGAGAAGTGCCCAGCCACCCTCTGGGTAAAAATGTTTTCCTGATATCCAACCTAAACCTCCCCTGACTCAGCTTCATGCCATTTCCTCGAGTGCTGTCACTGATCAGGAGAGTGAAGAGATGGGTACCTGCCCCTCCTCTTCACCTTGTGAGGATGTTGAAGGCTGCAATGAGGTCTCCCTTTAGTTTCTTCTTTTCCAGGATGAACAGACCAAGTGACCTCAGCCACTCCTCATAAGGCCTCCCCTTCAGACCTTTCACCATCCTCGTGGCCCTCCTTTGGATGCTCTCTAATAGCTTGATGTCTTTTTTTTATATTGTGGTGCCCAATGTTAGATCACTTTAGTCTCTGAGTTGCAAGCCCTAGTTGAAGTTTTTCCTGTCACCAAGGTGAGTAGAAACATTAATTCTAACTCATGTAAAAAATATTTATAAAACACTTGGAAAATTGTATTCTAATATACCCTTTTTGAATCTTTGACTATGTCAGCTGCACTGTCTCTCTGCTTAATTTCCTCAAGGATTCACACATCTGAAATTTCTTTCCTTCAAAGATGTGATCAGGTGCTTCATTTGTTTTGAGAGTACTGTGACACTTAATTATGAAATAATTTAAGGTTTCCTAAATGCTTATGCTTACAGTTTCTTTCCTCCTGACTTGTATTCATGATAATAAGAACAGCACTATTTTAGAAGCAAAAGAAAACAAACAGAAGAACCTTATCTCTTAACAATTAATTTTAAAATTTTTATTTATTTGGGTGCTTGTTTGTTTGTTATATGGGGTCTGTGTCCTGGGTCTGCTTGGAACAGAAAACTTTCTTCAGGCCCGCTATGGTCCTGTGTTTTAGATCTGTGTGGAAAAGAGTGTTGATAACATACCTGTGTTTTAATTATTGCTGAACAGTACTTGCACAGCATCAAGACCTTCTCTGTTTATCACTAGCCTCCCCTAGGAAGTAGGCTGTTGATCAGAGTTTAGGAGGAGAAACAGCTGGAACAGTGGACCCAAACCGAGTAGAGGGATATACCATACTATATAACATCATGCTCACTAATATAACTTGGGGGTGAGGGTGGGGAGTTTCAAGGTAACTATTACTCAGAGACTGGTTGGCACCAGTTTGTAGTTGTGTTTGCATCACTTTTGGGGTTTTGGGTGTCTTTTTTTAATTCACTTATTAAAATGTCTTTATCTCAATCCATGAGTTTTTCTTATATTTGCCCTTCAATTCTCTCTCCCATCATCCTGGGAGTGGGGAGTGAACAATTGGCTGGTGGGTGCCTAGTTGCTACCTGGGATCAATCCCCCACTCTCTGGGACCGAACAAGTTCTGTTTCTGTAAGATAAGATGCATATGGAAAACAGAAGATGTTATCATTCCACACACAAATATTTTTATGATGCAGTTAGCTTGACTTGTTCTGGATAATTTTGAATGTTGCTCATTTTTCAGATATAGTCTCATTTTTTTCCTAGTCATAAAGAATATTTTTATGTTATTCCTATTTTATGTTTCTATGTACCTGTGTATTCTTGATCTCCCAAGTACCATAGCATTTCCTGTAAACAGGAATTACAATTCAACATCTTGTAGCCATTTTTAAAAGTACTCCATCTATAGAAAATTAGTCAATATATCTAAGTCTTTATTAAGAACTTCTTTTAAACTTCTGGAGAATGGAATTAACATTCAAAGATAAGACAGACTTGAAGCCAGAGATGTTTTATAGTTTTGGGGTCATTTGAATTGGAAATGAGAAATATTTATTTTCTAGCCTGAAAAGGGTGTCTCATGAGGACATATGTATTTATAAGTGTCCTTAACTTTAGAGGTTTGAAATGTCATGAAAGTAATGGCTCTTGGAAGATTTCCACTGGTGGAGAAAATAAGCCTTTTGTTAGGTATTGACATGGGATCTAGCTGTTTGGTAAAGTCAGGAACAATTTTCCACATCTAATTTTTAATCTTGATTTGAGTTAAAATTCTCTCTGAAGTTTCACATCCCCGAGCACAGTGTCATGACTGAAATTTAGTGATGGGTCACATCACAGAGCTTTCAAAATGAGGTTTAAAAAATCTCACAGAACAGTCAAAACACTTTTGGAATGTTTTCCAACGCTATTAATTACAGAAAAGATGGCAGACCCTTCTAATATATTTTCAGATCAACCAAATTTTGTAAGATATTTTGGCCTTTGCTTCAGCAATAAGAGCAGAAGTTACATGGTAATCTTGCCCATCTTTCTTACCAATGGAATACCCATTTGATCTAAATGCATGATGATTTATTTCTCTATAAACTCAATCTTCCAATAAATCATATTTGTCTCCAGACTAGGTTCTTCCCTGTTTTAATTTTTGTTTACTTGGCTACTTTTTGATGTAATTTGCACAAATTTTGGCAATTTGCTGACTCATCCTGTCTACTTAGCACCATGGTTCAGAGATGTTTCATAGGAAGAGGAATTTTCTTGAAACTCATACTTTAACATTTAACAGCTTCAGATATGAAAGAATATGTTTGATTGTTTATCATGAAAATACGTAGCTTTATTAATTGAACAATAACTGAAATTGCACTCACAATTTGTTTTCTTCTATTCAGAGATCTGGTTGATACCACCTAACAGAGATATAATGTTTGTCCAAATGAGAAGTATTACAGAATAAACCACCATATTTGTCAGCACCAGACTTTTAGCATAATATTCAAAAGTCTTCTCTTGTGAAAGAGGACATTTTCATAACAACAAAAGCAGGGTAAAGGAGACATCCTGTGCTGAAGGGACTATATCAGAAGCTTTACCTGCTAGTAGGTGTTACAGGTTTCAGAGAGGACTAGTCCTCCTGAAGATATCCAGGAAAGTGCCTGAAAATAATTCTCAGTGGCATCTGGAATTCAAAAGATAAAACTGTGCAGCAGTAACAAGCCGGTGCATGGGAAAAATTCCCACTGATTAAAAGAAATGCATACTGCAGTGGAGTGATACAACTTGTGCAACATAGTGTCACATGTTAGGGCTGTTCTCTGGTTCTTATTCTAGGAACTAAAATCACTGGGGTTTTGACTTCTCAATAGGTTGGTTATTATGAAGGTCCACAAAGGCTATTGGTGACTATAATTTTTGTATATTTTTCTGCAGAAAAAGAATCTTTTGTTTGTGTTGGTAGTGTATAACTGATCATGGTACTTAACTGTCACAGTTCTGAAACATCATCACAGGAGGCAATGCCGAACTGCTGTAAAATAATTAAAAACTTGTGTACCACAGAGCTCACATTCCAGTCATAAAAAAAGAAGTATGAGAAGAATAAGGTAAAAATTATAGATATGTGCTGCCCTGGAAGTCAGTTATTTTGAAACATTAAGAGCCTAAATACTGTCAAATTTCCTGGGGAAATTTTTTGACAAAGGGTTTTGACAAGTGACAATGAAACACATATACTTAAGTTAGAGGACTAGCTTTATAAATAATATTGAAGCTGTTTATTTCAATGTTTAGAAAAACAACAATGGTGTAGAGAATATTGAATACTGGTAGAGAATAAAGAACGATAAGTAGAGCTGCGATTGATGCCCTTAAAAGTAGTGCTTTTTTAGATAAGATATAGAGAGGTAAGTCAGAGGAAGAAGACGAAAACAAGGAAGTATTTATGGCTTTGATAACAGACAATATAAATAAACTTTGCAGCAGGATTTTATATGAATCCTAGAAAAAAAAATTATTTGTTTATTTATCAAGTCTAGGTGGTATAATGTTGCAATACCTGAGACAGGACCTCAGCTTTGTGGGCAGCCATCAAAGGAAATGTCTTACAGATATATAGAACAAATTGAAAGATTAGTAAATTTCCAAATTACTAATGATATCCAGAGGGAATTGAATGTCATTTAGAATGATGATGTCAATAGGAAAAAAACTATTCTTGGTGGATAAGAGAAGTTCAGGGTAATCTTCTGGCTAAAAAGGAATGTGAGAAGAAAACCTACAAAATATAATGCATCCACTGATTTTAATGATGGAAGAGCAAATGAAGATTAGATGGTTATAAGAAGAGCAAAACAGAATTGTCATGAGAGAGGTCAGGGGAAGAAAGAGGATGAGGTAAAAGAAGAAAATTAAGGTATTAGAGGGAAAAAAAGATGAGTAGAAATGGATGGATGAATGAGGTGTGAGCATTGCAGCACGAGATAAAGGCATAAGCCCTAAACAAACAAACAAAAAAAAGGTGAAAAAACCCCCATGAAACATGTAAGACAGTGACTCACCTAATGAATTAGCAACTTTAAGTGAAAACCTTTCCCAAAACACCTTGCAATTAATTCAATACAAATAAGTTACAAATAAACCCCTATTCAGTTTTGAAGTCTTATAAAATTTTCTGACTTGTGATCTTTGAAATTGTATGAAGGGCATTGCTGCCCATTAAATCACTTCCCACAGTAAAAAAACACTTCTTTTATGACTCTGTCTGTATTGGCAACCAAACCCTAACTTTTAAGATCATTTTAATAGAGTGACATTGCTGCTGAATAGAAGTAAAGTGAAAATGCTGGAGGGCAAAGTGCGGGTACAATGGGACTTTAATCACGTTTCTGACCAAGGTATACTTCAGTTTTCATTGAAGTCAAGAGAAGACTGCTACTACTTACAGAGGATTTGGATCAAAAATACATGACAAGATGAAAATTCCACAAGATTATTTGTCCTTCCTTCTTTTTAATAGAGAAGGCAAACTCATAATTTTTCTTTTAGGGTTCTAATAATGTTTGGCCTTATTTTCACATATTTTATGAAGAAAAAATAAGATGAAAAATTATTTGTTTTGTTTCCTCTACTTTGTCAGTTTTTTTCCTTCCTGGACTAAAAAAATCAGAAGGAAAACAATTTAGAAGAGTCTTCAGAAAAGTGATACTTAGATGCCATTTTTAAAAAATGTTTCCCTCTCCCCCATATATTTCTCTCTCTCCAGTAAATATTTTTATATTATCTGGTTGGTTTAAATAGTTGCAGTACATTCCCTGCATGTGAAAAAACATACATGTTTTGAGCTCCCTGCCCTCCTTATTGGGTTAAGGCAAATGAAAACTCCTCTATTCTTTGCCTTTTACTGTTTCCTGAAAGAGCCTGCCTCTGTAGGTAATTAGATATAAATGAGAGCAAGCTTTTCAATAAGATAGTGTTAATCAGAAAAGGAACAGTTACTTGGCAATGTCAGAACTGGTAGTCAGAAAATTTACCATTTAGGTAGATATACTTGGATTATTCCTTTTTGTCAAGCCATGGCGATCAAGAATTATATAAAATACTATCTTTCAATAATATTTCCTTATGACTTTTTTCAGACAGAAATGCCCTCTGGGCTTCTAATTCAATTAATGGAAATTGATTTCTAAAGAAACAAATCCATAAATAAAATATATGAATACTGAAGGTGCCTGTGGTCTAAAGCAATTAATATGTGGATTTTTGGAAATCATCAAGATAAACTATTTAAACCGAAGTTTCTTGCTTATTCTTTAGCTGTATAAGCACATTCTCCTTGCAAGCTACAGATACTACTATAGAAGAAAGGTCAGTTAGAAAAGCAGTAGTCATTTTGCTACAGTCACTTCTTTTAGCTCAAAAATAGGAAAAAATAATCACAAATCTACTAAATATGGGGAGACCCAGACTCTGTAGGATGAATTGAGCATAATTAGAGAAGCCTAGGTATCTCAAAAAAACAAACTAAAAAATCCTCAATTTCCCTCCATTACATTTTCTATTGTCTCCATCATTCTTTCTATATCTCAAAACAAATTTTTTTAGCAAAACCTCCACTGGTTTCTTTAAATAATTTTCAAATTAGAATAAGGCATAATATGAAGAATTGTTGTATCTTTATTATATCCCTGCTTACCTTGCAGCAATTGCTATGTGGCTTCACTACAGGGTTCAACTAATGTGAGGACAAGACAAGGTAACTTGTAATTTTCACATGGGTAAATATGTCAAAGTAAACTCTTCACCTTAAAGACTTTAACTTGCACTAGTAACTCATATTAAAGCAACAAGCATCTTTGCTTTCACTGATTTTTTTTGTTGTATCCTGATTCCTTTGAGCTAAAAAAGGAATTTTGGATACAAGAAAGTCAGATTCATTTTGAGATAAGAGCTTCAACCCCATCTGAAAGAGAAGAAAGTATTTCTGTGTCACCTATTTCTTGACATTTATTATACTTCCAACCTATATTTATCTCCTTCTTTCAAAAAAAATTGGTGTCATTTACTGTCACCCAAACAATCATAACCCTTAGTTAAGCACTATGGCTTTGCTCAAATAACAGCCAAAATGAGCTGAAAATACTACTATAAAACAAGGGTTGTCAGTTTTGTCCCTTAGTCACATTTGAATTTGAAGAGAACTCAAGTAGAAGAAGAAATGAGAAGGATAAGGGAAAAGTAGGTTAAGATAGTAACAAATACAATGCAGTCTGGCATTACCAAGTAATTTCTATGCAAGCAAGAATTTTTTTGTCCTACTATATATAAAATAATTTGGCAGAGAGGAGTAATTTTTAAAGCCTTTTTGTCAAGTGACAGTAAAGTCTTAAACCCTGGCAGTACAGATAATAATAATGCCCCATAGTTATTTAAATAAATAGGATTCTTTCTCTAATCATCCTGACCTGAGACAATTAATAGCTGTAAACCCTTCTAATTGCTTCCTAGAATGGGATTACTTTCACCTGACTGAGTAAACTGACATTTTAAATTCCTTTTTACAGTATAACAGGATGTGTTCTGTTCAATGCTGCATTTCTAATGCCCCAGTGTTTGGAAGAAGGATATTTTGAATTTCATTCAAAATACCGAGGCAGGTGTTTAAATAGATATCCCAAACTCAAAGAAAACACAACAAAAGCTAGCATTTAACTTTCAATAAGGAAGGACAGGCAAGGAAACATGTCAAGTTCTGCAATCCTTAATAAACAGAATAACACAGTAGCTACTTAAACTTGTATCAAATTCATCTACCTGGTATGCAAACCTTGTCCCAAAGTAATTTTATTTCTTTAGAGTTACACTTTGTATGAAAAAATCACATGCTGACTTCAGAGGTTGCCTCTGCTGAATGAAAATGTATTGCACGTATTCTCAACAATGCAACTCAATTATAATAATTGAAACTTCCCTTGAAATTTAGAATTTGGTCTCTGATTACTCAAATACACAAAAATATTACTTTTCCCCACCAAATTCTTACTGAAGAAGGAATGAATCTTATTGAAGATTTTGAAATATAAGGTAGAGAAAAAGACTAAGGATATCAGTTTGGCAAGGATACACAAAGCATTGTAACAAGTGAGTCATCTCATGAAGTCAAAGGAACAGCTTATCTTAGAAGCCTAACATATATGTTGAGGGAAAAAAAAGGTTCACTTCAGATGAAAAAAGGCTATACTTAATGTATTCCTAAATCCAGAGAACGTGTCCTGTGGCAACATATGATCTACATATTTAAAGGGTGTTAAAATGAGTTGAAAGCACTGATCAGTAACCTGGGATTCAAATGAAAGAAACCCTAAAGTATCCTTAAAAACTGGACATTGTTGTAGCAGAGAAAGGTGAAAGCTTGGCTCCATAGCAATCATTATATGATTTTTTATGAACTCCAACAGATGTAGAATTCCAATCAGATAGTTTAAATGTCCTTCAGAAGATTTTCAGAATTAAAAGTGATCTTAAAAAAAATTAAATTCATTATTACATTAAAATATATATTCAAGACCACTAAAACCATTTTGAAATGCTTCTACATCAGATTTAGATTTCCAAGTATATCTGTTAGTTCAAGGTTGAAAATTCTATTATACTGCACTAGAAATACAAGGTGTATTTCTTCAAACAATGTAGATTGCACATTTTTGCTTTCTCAAGGTGATTTACATTGTAGCCACAGGTAGCAGGGGAACGCCTCCTTCTGTTATCTAATATTTGTGATGTTAAATGCAATTTAGGCAAAGAGACAGACGCAGTCAGTTTTGTGCGTTCAGCAATGCCATCCTAGTCATGAGCAATTGTATTGTGAAGTAGACAGAATTTTCCATGGAGAAAGCATCAGCTGATTTCCAAACTGATTATAGGGCAGCTGGGCTAGTGAAATGGTTGCTGAAGGCAGTGTCACAGATGCTGTGAGAGGAGCAGAAGAGTAAAAATGGTTTGCTAGTGAGATGGGAACATACATGCATCTAGTGGATTAATCAGAGCTCTATTGCCAGTAGAGCCCCATATTCCTATCTCTTGATTCATCTGTCAAAGACATTGGTAAATAGTGGCCTGTGGGTATGTCACACCAGAAGGAAGAGCAGCATTACTGCAACAACATCATGGCATTTGATAGCATGTTAGGGAATCTGACATCTTCTTAAAAATGGTACTTCTATATTTCTATATTTGTGAAGAGGTTAACCACTGATTTGTTTAGCTCATACAATCAAAACTTTCGAACATTGTGAAGGTAAATGGTTCATATTAGTTTTGTGTGAAATAAAAAATTTACTTTGAATCAAAAGCAATTTCCACAGACAGTATATGTCCTCTGGATTTTTATTTTAGTTTTAATTTAAAGAAATTAGAAATCTAGGAAACAAAAAGGATCTTCAGAAAAATAGCAGAATTTTTATGTTAAATCATTTTCAAATTTGAATTTAAAGGAAAAAAATTCTTGCTTGGCTTGTCACCTAAATTTACTATCAAAATAAGCAATTTTTACATTATTTTTTGATGGTGTTGTTTTTCACCCAAAAAGTACTTATTTGAAAATCTTTTTGGTAGAAAAGCATAGTATAAATTCTCCTACCTAAATGAATTAACCTCCCGTGCTTTTGCTCATGATTTGAAAACCCCACCATCTAATGCACGTGCTTTGCACGCAGCTCTTGTGGACTTAGTGCAACTGATGCACGTGACACATACCACTCATATTCAGATGTGCAATTCACCACACAACAGTAGTTTGGCTGTGTCTGGAAAGCCTTGGAACTACTGTACACATACTGTACTTCTGATCTATTTGTAAAGAATAAGACTGAAACATCCAACCAAGCTGTAGCAGACATGACTGCTGGCATCAGGATGCCAAAAAACCATTGACAAGGGACTAAAACTGTTGAATGTTGCATGTTTTCGAAGGCCTGAAACACAGACAATCATTGATACATGGTTGTTCTGTATGCAATTGTTCTGCTGTAACCATAAAATAAAACATGCATCAACTTAGTTTATTTCAGAAAGCAAAAGCTAGCAAAGTTAAATAAAAGAAACAGAGATGTCTGTTTCTCTCCTACAAAGAGGAATCAAGTTTCCTATCATCACAAAAATCATGCACTCTAGATCAGTTATTGACATTTCAACAGCTGTTATTATGGCTTATCAGGTCTCACATTCCTAACATTAGGAACATTATAGATGAGGTGCTCCAGTGTTGGGTAAAAAGATGAGGTGGTATGAGGAAGGATTTAGTGCAGGAATGTGATCACAGGTGGAAAGGAGGAGGGTGCAACACTAGTATTTCAAGGAATCTGGACCTGCTCTGCATATTGCACTCACAGTGCACATCAAAGCATTAGAGAAAGTTTCCAACTTTTTTATTGGGGAATTCATTTATTTTATCATCTTATAATCCACGACAATGCTACAAGGTGCTAATGTGCTTAAGTGATAAAGCATTAGCTGGTGAGTATTCAAGAAAGAACTGAGTGTTGAGTTACCTCTTTAAAGTTTAATGTGTACGCATCAAGTTTTCCCTAATTCATAAATAAATTACAGTTCTTGAATTAACTGCCTTGTTTGCCCAGGAAGAAAATTTTCCTCTTCTGGCAGGCCTCTGCTCATTCTGTTTGCTGTATTTGCATCGTGATCTTGTTCAGCTATTTGGTTTCCTGACTTTCTTTATACAGGTTTGCATCCTCGGGTGGTGTTCTTCTGAAAGCCAAATAGCCAAATCATGTAGTATACATCACCACATATCCTCAGATGCCTCCCCAGATGCTGTTTTAATCATGCCACCTAATTTACTGTAGTATTATAAGACCGAAAAAACATCACAGGAAAACAATCATACACGCATCCTAAACCCTCTGAAATTTCTCACTGAGAGATCTGAAATCACGACGTGCTTACTCACCACACAGAACATTGCTCAATTTATCTTCACTAGCATCCATCATGTCCTCTTTTGAAACTCATGCTGAGTTAAAGGCTGCTTTGTGTGTAAAAAGGTAATAATTAATAACATATTTGTATGTGAGAAGAGAGTTTTAATATTATCTTAAACAAGCAATTAGATGGAAAACAACGATAATGACACACTGACAACATTAGTACGTATAAAAAGGAGAATGAGTTAATCTTTTCATGTCAAAGAAAAACCTATTATTTTAATGCCTTGTCCAGTACACTTACATAATAGCACTATCGTGATGTGTAGTTTATGTTCAATTTTAAACATATACTTATCCTAACAGTTCATATTATTTAGTATGAACATACTTATTCTTTTTCCATGCTACTTTGAAAAATATCCTATAATATCATGCCATACATCAATTTCAGAGTTGAAAGGATAACTTAATTTATAGCCTGAAGCTATACAAACTTGATCTTATCAGTACAGCTGTCAAGAAATAATTTACTTGTCCTTTGAGAATTTTTGACCTATCAAATTTTTCCTATTTAAAATGAGACCAGAAAAGTCAAAATCCCTAAAACAAAATAGTGGGGCTGACTAATTCTTCAGTCCATATCCAGTTTAATCACACATATTGTGTTTTTCATAGACAACAACAGCCAAAAAATCACACCACTGACTGGTTGCTTTAAAATACTTTTTTTCCTCTTTTTTACTTTGATAATTTTCATTTACACCATTCACTCCTAAAATTAGAAATATTAGTTAGCACTACTAGAATCTGCTCTATTTACAAGATCCCCAAATCTACATAGAGAAGAGCCATGGGAAACTGATTTTTTGTCAATAAGTATACAACAGTTATGGATCTGTCTATGTACTTAAAGGTAATTGTTAAACTTGAGAAACATCACACACACACATACAAGACCAAAAATCAGAAAATGAGTAATTCTTGTCTAATTATTAAAAATCTGCAGTGACTCTACACTTTTTTTGAAGCCCAACTTATACCTTTGGATTTGTAATTCTAAAAGTACACTCATTATTAAAAAGATGGGAGAATCAATACTATATATTCAGCACCTGATTAGCAAACACTAATCAAGGTAATAATAAATCCTAAACAAACATTTTTTAAGTGTGTTTTAGACAAAAAAACCCCATGTTATTTTCTAAAACAATTGTGTACATCTGTTGGTAGTTGTTTGATTATTTACACTTTGTGCATTAAAAGTCTGATTATTAAAAATGAATTAGTGAAATCAAACCTTATGGCAACAGAGGAACACAATACAATGAAATGGAAACTGTCAGAATAAAGCAAATCTGCCCTGAAGTCCTATTAATCTGAGGCTTTATGATTGCCTACTGCTGGTACTAAGATGTCAACAGTTGAAGTGTTGTAGGTTTGGGATATTTTTAATCTCTAAATGCAACAGCCATCAGTCAGAGGAGAAATTACATTTGACTAAATGAGTGTAGCTCTCCTTTGGGGTAAAAGGAACGTGTCATAATTATCACAATGAGGCTGGCATGGTGTCTGGGCTGCATTAATTTATCTTGGAGGTCTTTAATGTCTCCAGAACAGTAGTTCACACAGACTGCATGCTTTTCCTGACACATCGAGCAATTTCCCAGGAGATCTTGTTTTGCTCTACAGTTTTAGGCAGCTTGACACAGACTGAGTTTCAGCAGTGGTCTGATTTCCCTAGGATTTATATTCTCCTTAATGCCAACAACAGTTTTTGTCCTTGGGGAAAGTTACACATAGATGGATTTTTTTTTCATTTTTCATTAGGATTATGAATAAAACTGTGGTTTGAACCAGTAATAATACATAGTTTAAAACTAATCAGTGACATATAGAATATTATCTAATTCTTTTCTCACTCTCATTGCATCCCTAACTTAAAAGGGGAGCAAATTCAATTTAATCTTTTAAGAAGCTTGGCAGAAGGTATATAAACTGAAAGACAACAAGACAACTAATGTAGAACTTAGAGAAGGGAGTCTTGAAAAAAATCCCAGAGGGTAGTTTTAAAAGAATGAAACCTACACTAGAGGAAATCTAGCAGCCACTGGTAAGCTAGTCCCTGCATTGATTCTGACCACAGGTCTGAGGAATGAAAGATCATTGCATTTTCCCTGACATGAAGGATCCTTTGACTGCATTAGTTTTGCAACTTAGCAGGAATGAACTAATTTTGCAATACAAGCTTTTCAGAGTCATGTAGAGGAAATTCTTCTAATTCAGAGCCCCCTTTCTAACAGTCCTTCAGCTCTTTTTGTATGTGTAAAACATACATTTGCAAGCTAAAGAGCAGCAGAGTGGTGCTTAGGGTTTAGACACTGGAGAAGAGTGTGTGAAAGTCCCCTCATAGCTTATCAGATGCAAAATGAAAAGAGCAGTGGGGAGAGCAAGTCTTGAGGCAGGATCACACCAGGTATCTGGTTTGAAGTGACCAGCAAAAGGGTGGTTGCTCCTTTTTAATCTTTCCAGTAGGGCCCATATCAGTGCCTGAGGAGAAGAATTGTGACTGGTGATATGGTAAGATCAGGTCAGTGTTTGCTATTTGTTAATCTATTTGATCAGCTATGAGGGCCTCTAACATGCAGATTTCCTTATTACAGTGCCCTCAGCTCTCTGTTTGACTTGACTTGAGAGGACAGAAGAGAATTCACTGTATTAACACCACGTACACTAAATAGATAAGTTTGTCATCAAGGTAATGGAGTAACTTTTATGCATATAATGAAGATGATTTCTTGGTGGCAACTAGACAACATTGTCATTGAAGATTTAAAATTTGAGCAATAATAAATCTTACACAAGTCTTAATATTTTAATTTGCCACTATATATTTCTACAATCAAAATTACAGACTCAATACTCAGAAATAACTGAGGTAATTGGAAATGGTTGTACTCTTATTTACAAAAGAAATAAACTCTTTACTAACAAAACAGAAAAAGTGTTACTGGAAACGTAATTATTGCAACACATTACTTAGGACTTGTATTGCTTATTCCCATACTTTAACTCTTTCAAGAATTGTGGTTTGCTTTGATTTGAGTCTTTTAATTTTTTTTTTCTTACTGTTACAGCTGATGTAGCTTTAATTTTAAGTTTTCATCTTTATTTGTTTGTTATAGGTTAGAAATCCGAGAGGGGGAATTTTTTCTTCCCCCTGCCCCCCACTGTAGGAAAGACCAAGTTTGAATGGAAAGGGGGAAGGGAGTCAATTATCCTTACAAAAGAACTAGCTGGTCAGGCTGCATTTCTAACTGATGACCCATCAGAGGCTGGGGGAGAGGGGAGGAGTTTTGGGGGGGGGGGCTCTGCTCAGAGGGGAGAGAGCGGACTGTGGAGTTCGCTCTCTAGAAGGGAGACAGAATCTGTGTGTGGGCAGTTTTGGGAGAGGGGAGCCTTGAGGTCGGTTTTCTTTCGCTGGCCTCAGCTTCCTTGTAGGCTGCCTTTGCCTCCATCCCGAGTTTTGATGTGTTTTCATCGGAGAGGTCTTTGTGCTCACTGGGAGAAAAAGGAGGAGCCCTGAGACACCGTCATCTGAGGACAACAGCGAGTTCCGTGGGGGTGGACTGTTTTCCCTTTCCCCCTTCTTCCACTGGGGGAAGGGTCCCCATTTTCTTTTCAGCTTCTCCAGCGATCCGAGACCTTTCCCCCCAGACCCTCCTTCCCACGTGGGGATCGCCAGAGCCCAACAGTGCCCCCTGCAGGTAAACACAGAGAACTGAAGGCCCTGCACCTCCAGCGATCCCACAGCACCCCCTGCCAACTGTGATTAGAACTGCACTAGAAGATAGAGAAGTATTCAGACTTTTTCTTTTGTTTGAAGGGAACTTCTGGGTACAGGACTATTGTTTAGTTGTTTTTATGTTCTGTTACTGTTCTTGCCAATATAAATATTTCTTTTAATAAAGGGTTGTTATTTCTTCTTTTTTTTTTTTCCCACACTTCCTTGATTACAGCCCCTTAATTTTTGAATTTACAATTGTTGAGAGAGAGGAGTTTGATTTGTGTCATAATTCATCCTCTTTAGCAAACATTCCAGTCTCTTCAAACTGAGACATTGTTCCAAAACAAAATTTTAAAAGTGATGTGCACAACAGCTTAGATCAGAAACAGTAACACTTACTTTTTCCAGCTCATCTTTTCAGAGCAATGTCTTTGGACATGTTTTGTTTTAATTCCAGTAACTGGCTTCACAAGTTTTGATCTTTGGTTGCACAAATTCTTCTGGTCACTCTTTTAATCAAATAATAAATAATTTTCTTAAGACAGAGGACTCTAAAAAGAAAGAAATGGGAAACTGGCAGGATATGAATATATTCATGTGAATGCTGTGATTTGCAACTGGACAAAATGTGCAAGCAAATGGAGCTCTGTTATCGCTACTTTAGCTTCCTGAACAATGTGTGTAACAGTCATTTGGTCACTGAATGCAGTGGTTAGAGCTGAGAAACACTGAATGTCTCCTGACAAGATAGAAGACAGCTCAACATTGCTAAAGGTAAGCTACATTTTTGCCGATGGTAGTCTAATGCTGTATGACCTTTAGAGGGAAAAATCCTCATCTAGGCACAGGTGGGATGTTGAACTGTACTGGAGAAAGACATACCTGTCCCCTCTCCCATCCCCAAACAACAGCAACAACAACAAAAACAAATAAGCAAACAAAAACCAGCAAAAAACCCACAATAAAAACTCCACCACCACTACCACCAAAACAAAACAAAACAAAACACAACAACCCATCCTAAACAACCTCCCAAAAAGTCCCACAGACAAACAGAAAAATCTAAAACATCTCCATGTCAAAAACTACTGCTGCTCAACTTGCAGGCAGCACACTTTTGAAGTTCTTACTGTGGTGTTAGAGAGCAGAAGTTGCATATTCTCTATCCGCTAACCACGGCAATGTGATGACAATTAAGTTTCCACAGGTTCAGCTAAAGTGGTTTGAAATCAGCATTATCAGGGGAAGGAAGACGCAGCACACAAGGGGAAATGCCTTAAGGTGCTTTATGATTGAGAGGAGTAATCTCAGCAGTTTGATATGTGCTGTTACTTTGCATCCTATACACTCACATTAAAATATCTTTGTCTATTTAAATTGTACCTTAGAATTACAGAATTGTTTAGTTTGGAAAAGACCGCTAAGATCTTCAAGTCTAACCGTTAACCCAGCACTGCCAGATCCACCACTAAACTATGTCCCTAAGCACCACAACTACATGCCTTTTAAATACCTCCAAGGATGGTGAATCATCTATTTCGTTAGGCAACCTGTTCCAGTGCTTGACAATCCTTTCCACGATGGAGTTTTTCTCAATATCTAGTCTAAACTTACACTCCATAATGTAAAATCAGTGTCTTGCCACATGTTTTCAAAACACTTTGCATAATATGTTGTCAAGTCCTTCAAAAGCCCTCTATTCTCCACAATAATAGAAATAGGTAATAGTAAAGACTGACTGTCACAACATAGAGACCCATTCAAACACAAGTTTATAAAACCAGCTACATCTAAACCACTTCTAGTCTGTCTGCTAAAGTAACTTGAATGTTTTGCTGTTTGGGGGGACTCAGAAACAAAGTACTCCAACACTCCATTTGGCCTTCATCCTAAGAGGGTGCCTATTCATTCCAGGACATTATTTTGAAGCTTGAGTTGTTCTGTGCCTCTTAGAATAATGCTTTTATGAGCACTGTTTAATGTTGTTCATAACATGCAAATATATTTTGGACTTTGAATAAATTCTGAGTCTGAATAATTTCTGGATGCTTTATTAGAAAAGAAGATAACCAGATAATAGGGCCTCGTATTTGGATGCATTTATCTGATATATTTTCTGCTCATCCATCTCTTCTTTTTATTCTTATTGTGAGTTATGGTGCCTCCTGTTTTCTTTTTTTCTCCCCATTTCCATACCTAATTTAAGGTGCTTGGAAAACAACAGAGAAGAGTTACTGATTTCAGGTCACATAAAGACAATAGGTAAATAAAAAGTATAGCATTTTCATGTTAACCTCTATAAGTTCAAGTGTTGCTGTGTACATACTTACAGAATATGATAATGGGGTTTCCATTACCCTCCTGATAATATCAAGGATTTCAATATAACCTAGACAATATTGCCTCTGATATTTGTAAACAACTTACACAGCCCCCACAAGGGGCTCTCCTTTAAAAATTACACTGCTGTGACTAGAGTAACATTTATCAAAAATGCCTGCATTTTAGAGAAAACTGATTACATGAGACTTGAAGCCACATAAGTTTTCTAGTTAAGATAATTCACATTAAAACAATCACAGTTTTATGAAAACAAAGGCCAGGGAAACAAGAACTGTGTAGTTTACAATTCTGAAAAACAAGGCATAGGGTTTTCATAATAAAAGGGTAGGTATATAAACATGAAGGCACAATATTAGTTCTCTTTCTCCTCTCCTCCTATCAGAGAGCACTGCTATTAGAGTTGACTGAAACAGAATTTTTTTAAGTAGCCGAGAGTGGCTTTTATATTTTCAAACCAAAATTAAAGGCAAAAAAGCTAATAATTGAAACAAAAATCAAGAGTAATAAATATGATGTTGTTGTTTACTTGTTTTTCTACTTTAAAATATTTTATTTAGAAAAATCTGAATCATCTGCTAATGCATGCACAACCAGTAGAATCTATGAATCATTAAACACAACTGGTGTGACCAAGTCAAACCACTTGATAGCATTGCTTAACCTCTCAGAACTGCTACATTTGTATGATCTACATAGATACCTTCTTGTAATTCAGCAGTATGACAAAGCCAAGCACTGAGATAACACTCATATTTTTTTACAAATAATAATATGCCAAAATCTTCTTTCTTGCCCTCTTTTTCTGGTTACCCTTTCATTCTTTCCTTCCAACCATGATGACTAGTAACATACTTAAATAAGAAATTGGGGAAAAATATGAGTCTCAAATAATTGGCATCATGAATTATAGACATTTCAGAACTCTGAGAGCTGGAACTGGAGGACAGGGCTCATCTCACCTATCAGGAGCAGTTGAAAGTTAGGCAAAGAGCTGAGTTCCTCAGCAGGGTTCCCTCCATAGACAGCAGAGAGAAAGAAAAAAAAAATCCAGATGAGGTTGCTTAGCAACTTCAATTTCTTCAAATATCTTAAACAGATATCTTAAAATGGGATGAATCTTCCTCTGGAGACCTCTTTTACCTTCCAAGCATTATACATGAAATAACTTGAAGTGGCTGCCTAACTTCTGGACTAGTAAAAGACGTGAAATTAATTCCATCTCAAGATCCAATTACAGCAAAATTAGAGATTTTGACTGTGCTCCAAGGACTGTAGTGGAAGGAAACTTGAATATTGCCACACAGAAGGTAAAGAATTTCATCCAAATAACCTGATGTTAAAAGAATAGATATTTCCCAAACTGGTGGAGTACAGCAATGGCGTGTGCTGAGAAGATTATGTATTTATGTGTTGTTTTACATCCATAAGCACAGAGCAACATGGGAGAGGTCTGGGAATATTTTGCACCAACAGACTAAGATCACTGTTAATAGACTTATTTATGCATGCACATTTATCCCAGTTTAAAAAGAGTGAAAGCTAATTCATTCAGTTTTGGGTTCATGCTTTACCTTTGTCATTTCAAGGGGCAAAACATCATCTGACAGAGCTTTGTTTCATTTTAAAAAAAAGATCATGCTTCTGCTATTTCCTTTATTCTAAACCAGCTTCTTCTCCAATATTAGAGGAAAAGAACTCTCCTCCCACGATTTTTTTCAGAAACTCTTCACAACTGTCATATATCACACACTCTAAGTAAAGAACCTCGGCATCAAGTTTATGAAGAAATGACAGCTGAACAGTTAGCTGTTCGCCTTGATTAATTTTTGAATGCACATACAAAGCTCCTAAGGACTCTTGCTGTGGAATTAAGAATGGAAATTTCACGTGGAGTTAACATACTTTCTGGTTGTGCCTTAGCAATCACAAATAACACAGTATTTATTTTTATTTTCAGAAATTTTAACTGTGTCTATAGTTAGCTGGTGACATTTACACTCCAGAGCACTTTACTTATGTCTCTTCTGAGCTACAAGTATTTCTATTGTACCCTGATTTTTTTTTGTGTGTGTGTATAAACCTGAATGAGAGTGGGAGCAGTCTGAAATCAATGTGTCTGATCTAAGATGAGTGCTTTGCTGTGGACCATTAAAATCGTGTTTCTATAATATGAAAGTGAGGGTGGGTAATGTTTACCCATGGAAGTGGCACTGTTTCTAAAAGGTACTACATGTTTTGTTTATCTGCTTATTTTCTCTAGAAGACACTTAAACACTATTGTAGATTTAGTCTTCTGTTCTGTAAGTGGTATATGTGGAGGTTTACCCTGTGCTGGGACATATGTTCCATTGGAGTCTTACATATTTTTATTAATATTTAATATTTAAGAAACCCTATTTTCTTAATGTTTGGAGATCAGTGTGATTTTTGGTTTTGAGTAGAAAGTGGATTCAGGTTATCCAGATCAAATTATTGCCTTAACTTTATTTCCTGTACCAGAAGAATATTTAACTTCATTGTTTCACCTCTGCAGGTAAACTAATTTGCTCCACAAGTACATCTTGTAAAAGTGTATTGCTATTGCAATTAATTGGATAGTTACTGTAGAGAGGTCAATAAATTTTCCACTCAGTGTGATTTTTCAAATTTCTGGGAAATGAGAGGCTTTATTCCCAAGCAAAATTGTTTCAAAACATTTGCAGACTAAGATGCAAATGAGAGCTATTAGGATTAGGTCAATCAAAACAGTGCATTTAAATAATTTTATAAAGTTGCATTTCATGCATGAATCATATGCTCACAATTTTGTTCCCAAAAGAATTGATACGGGAAAAAAACGAGGAGCAATCAATATTTGTCAATACTTTCAGTGAATCAGTATTTCCAAGAAAAAAATCTGTGTTAAAGATTGTTACCAGGTCTACAAATTCATGCAAAAAATGTTTATATAAGAATAAAAAATAAAGTTCTAAGCAAGTCAGTTTATAAAGCAGTTGTGACTTGAAACTCAGCTTGACACACTTTCATGTAGATGACTATTTTCACTTTCTCTTCAAGTGTCTCTACCATCCATCCAATATTTGTCATTTTTACTTTAGCATACTGCACTTTACTTTTTGTGTATGCAATAAATCATACTCTATGACAACTTTGGTAAATTGATTGAAAATCTGCACATTTCAATTCTTATACATAGTTCCATTGGTTATTATGTACTTTCAAAATCTTAACCAGCTTTGAACTGATTAAAGGTGTGGAAATCATTAAGGCCTTGCTGCTGTAAAATCTGGTCTGTTGTTTTAAAACTTCAGTCAGTTCAGCAGAACCTAACCCAGATTTATCTTATCATAATATTTCAAAACAGTATATCTGCAGACCGAGGAAAGAAAGCAAGATAGCAGTGGTCAATACCATTGATTTATGGATGATGAAAAAAACAATTCAAAATAAATTAATAAATTTGAAACTACTAGGTTTTTCTAAAACTATTTTTCTACACATTTAACCCATAAAATCAAGTTAAATATGATATTGAATTCAAGTTTTGAATCTTGACTTACTAAGATAAATAAGTTTTCTCATTGAAATAAATGGATAAAGGGTGTATGTATGTAAATATGCATATGCATGTGTGCGTATGCAAATGACTCCAATAATTTTGCACCAACTATCTAAATAAATCACTGGGTTTTTACCAAGCCAGGAAATATTTAAATTTAGGGAATTAATTTACTTTAAAAATGCTGTATACAGACTAAGCTATGAAATGGATTATCACATATATTCTTAACTAAATATTTTACTACTGCATTTCTTAAACCGGAAATATAAATACGTCTGGAGATGTTAGCCTAATTCCATGGTCTGTGTTACACTAGATTGCTTTATACACGTGTTTTAACTTTGAGCTGTTTAAAACAAAGCAAAGTTTAGCAATGTCTAATTGTTCTTATCACATTTTGGTCTTGATATACGTTCCTTCCCACATACGTCTTCCATCCTCTCGTGTCTTTTTTGGGAATTTGGAGCCATATAAAGAAATATATTTTTCCTTCAAAAACAAGACAGAGTGGCTGTTCCTTGCATAATTGTATCAAAGGAAGAGGTTCAGAAGTGGGAAAGAAGTAGGAGATTTTTTATTCTCTCTCTTATGACCCATCCTCTGTATAGGATACACATAGGCTGGGGCCAGCCAAAATCTAGTGCTTACCCGGTCTGATTTAGCAATTCTTGGGAAGAAAGGGTTAAAACTGAAAGGATGGTAAGGAGGATGGTAGATTCACTCAAGTGACCTTGCAGCTGGGATTGCTGAGGCCTGGACAATAACAGTGTGGGAAATCCCCTATATTACACCTGCTGCTGTTTATCTTCTATCTGTTTTGAGAAGCAGAATTTCTGTGTAGAGATAACGTAGGTGTTCTGAGAGACTGGGAGGCACTCTCGCTGATATTCTTGAGCTTCCTGTTTTGGGAGAGAGAAGATCAAAACTTAGAGATCATGAAAAAGCACAGAGATGACAGCATAGTGATAAACTACACATGCATGGGCCCTTGATAAATGGGTTCAAATAGCAGACCCTCCTCCCGCCAGAATGGACTGAGCCTTACAATGCCTATGGTCCTACTTGTGTGTGCCTGCCCAGGTGTTGCTTCGTGATCCTCCAGTTAGTGAGGTAATTAAATAAATTTACTCTTTACATTTCAGTAGTGGTTTTGTGGTGTTCTGGCTACCTACCTGTGGCTATTCACACAATGATGTTCCAACAGTCTTTCAAAGTTATGTACTTTATCATATTCTTTGACAAATGGATCATACAAAGTCTTTCACAGAAAGAGAGAAGAAAGCTATAAGAAAAGCTGGAAAAGAAGCTAATGGCAATCTTTTGAAATGATTAACTAAGCAAAAATATAGATATGTTTCAGATTAGTTTTCAACTAGTGGTAATTATTTGATCCAGTTTCTTTTTGTATCAGAATCTTAAAGGCTCTGGTGAAAACAAGCAGAGCTGAAGCTATCCAACTGTTAGCTTTGTTCATGTGTATCTCAGGGAGCTTTTCTTATTTATATGTTTCTTGATTGTTCCATTCTGTTCAGCACTGTTCTTTTTTGGCATCACACAGGGTCTCTTATTTAAGAAAGATTAAATACATATTTAAGATTTCTGACTATGGAAAAAACTCGAAGTGGCATAATGAAAGGAAGTTGTTACTACTAAACCCCAGACTAAGATTTCTTTGCAGACCCTAGGAGATTTGTGGGAAAATAGATTTGTGAAAATTCAGCTCTGCCTTGGCTTATAAGAAGCATGAGAAGGGATCACATAAGATATCAGTTCCACTGGCAGATGTCTGGATATCATCTGCTGACTACATATAGGTAGAAAAACCTAGGGATAAAAATAGATTATTCCTTTCCCCTTCTGAAGTTTTATTTGCTTTTAGTTTTGCTTAAACTGGTTAAGTACAAACATGTCAGGAAACGAAAAAATGATGGGAAACTGTGATTGAACTCCGAATGATTTAACATGGCAACCAGCCCAAGTCTGTGCACTGCTGAGTGATCTTAGTCTCCGTGAAACAAGCAAATGTTTGGAATTTCAACGAAGAGTGGATATGTAATCG
Source organism: Manacus candei (assembly GCF_025592945.1). Taxonomy (NCBI): domain Eukaryota; kingdom Metazoa; phylum Chordata; class Aves; order Passeriformes; family Pipridae; genus Manacus; species Manacus candei. The sequence goes on from NW_026138097.1 coordinate 22,355,740, forward strand.
CTGTTTCTCATGGATGCTAGTCAGACAAATCTTTATAAATGTAAAAAAAGAAAGATGAATATAATATTTATATGAAATATGAAACACAAGTACAGCCTATCTTGCAATAAAAGCAATCCTGCCTTATCCTTTTGGTGCACTTTCTGTTTTTCCATATCTTTCCACTGCCCACGCTTTTTCAGAAGGAGCATTTTGTATTCCTCCCCTATATGGAGTAGCCTTTTGCATGTTAGAGCACAGGCTTAGATTTCCATCCATCTCTCCCTATTTGCTGTCACACCTACGCTTTTTCCTTTTTGGCCTACTTTTGATGTATATTCCATTTACAGTGTATGTTACAAAACTTTTTACCCCCATCATGCAACACCATTTTCATTAAAAAATGCTTCTTTTTTTTGGTGAACGCATGTAATTTCAATATTTTTCCTCTGTAGTAGTCACTGTGCCATATTTACAGCACAATGAAAAATACATGTTACAGAGCAGGCATTACACTGTCTAATATAAATAAAGTTGCTTGTTTTACTGCAAACCTGTAGATGGCATTAAGAAAAATGGGGCCACTCCCATTTATCTGAGTGTCCTATGACTGTTATGAACAGATCTATGACAGTATTTAATCAGGGGCCCGTTCCTCAGATGCCACTGAATAAGCTCAAGACAGTATTGTGAAAAGGTATTTTGTTCCTCTCACATTTCAGGGATTCCTCTGTACCTGAATGATCTCATATTATTGATTAGAGTAGCCACAATGTTCCCAAACAGAAGCCAAAAGAGCAAAAAAAAGCCAATACAATGAAAAAAGTAGAGCCATTACTCATGCCTTCTTATCATCCAGACATCTTCCTATTAGGAAAATATCTTTTTAGGATCCACAAGATTTAAGGCTACACTGGGACCTTAGGACATCAGAGATATACACTTGTCTGTAACTTTTCTTTTTGCTCTCCCATAGAACTACTGAGACAGAAGTTGTGCTAAGTATTTTTTTTTCAGTAGTTCCACTGTTAAAGTGGACCAACTTTGGGATGAAACTACTAATTAAAACTTCGCTTTATGTGTTTTACCCGAAGTACATTAATTGATTTTTTTCTGGCTCTAGATTTGGTTTTTGATTTTAGAAATATTAGACCAAATTCTGCAGCCCGTTATGGATACACAAATATTGTTTTCATGGATGTGTAGCATTCACAGAGAAGATCTAGTTCATTCAGAGCCAAATTTGACTGCCATTTAAATCGATGAAAGGCTCTGACTTATGTCTATGTGAATTGCATTAGTCACTTAATAATTTCAGAGGAGATCTAATGGTGAATTGGTTCTCACTAAGAACAGTATACAGTGAGTATATTAGTCTGTTGAGCTCCTAAATGGTAGTATTAAAGCAATAACAAGAGCCTAAAGAAAAAATAAATAGTTTGCTTAGGTTTCCCACTTGTCTATTTGATGTAAACCTTCCTTTTGTTACAGCACAGTTTCTCCACAAGAATAAACTGGTATCTTCTTTCACTCCAACTACTGAAAGTACAGCCCTAATAACATTTCATAACTACAAATTAGACTCATGATTCATCTAAGAGGAAATTTTGGTCCTAAATTAATTATGCAACAAGACCGGAAAACTACACTTTGCAGCATTTCATGTTATTCTATTGATGCCCACAGTGGACTTTTGATGAAAACTATCTTCAGGGTTTGTCAGTACCGCAACCAGTTCCTGAGAGTCCCATTTCAAAAGTTTATCATATGTTGTTGACTGAAATAGTCATTAGTACCCAGAAACCCACAAAAAAATGAACAAATACATACATATATATATATATACACATATGTATATCCAAATTCAGAACTTACAATACTTTAGTTCTCTCATTTTATTAGGAGACATGCTTCACTTGAAATGCTAGTTCAAGCAAACCACAATATTCTGTGATATTGAACATCTATTGTGAGCAGTGATTACTTGTACCCAAACAGGCTGCGTCGGAAAGCAGGAAACTCATTACTGTTCTGGTAAAACTGTGTATTTCAGACAATGATTTGAACAATATTAGTCACAATTCCCAAAACATCCCTTGCAACTTTGTATTATGTCCACTTTCAGGTACAATGACAAGTCCATCATTATCAATAGCTGTAAGTGATGCTAGAGCTGTAAACCTACTGAGTTCAGGGGGAAATCTCACGCACCTTGCCTTCTTTCACCTTGAAATCATTTGTCACTGTAGTAGTGTTAGACGACAATTTTGCATTCTCCAATGTGTATTGCACACAAATGGCACTGTATTGCTAGTGTAGATATTTAAAATGATTTTTTTCTCCACATAATGCACAGGTTATGGGTATGCCTTTACTCCTATTATTAAAACAGACCAAACTGAGGTGATAGCATGAGTCTCTGTATTTAAGCCTCAGTTAATAAGAGGGTCCTTAACAAAGCCCTCCTCTTTGAACCCTCCCACTGCATTCAGTTGCAAATCACTGTTTGGCTGACAAAGCCGTCGTCCTGTCCCCCACAGCCCCAAACCTTCTCACGCTGAGCACTGCGGCTCTATCAGCAGTAACATCTCTGTGAGGGGCAGCAACACCTCTTCCTGTGAGGGACTGTTCTTATTAATCAGGGGCACTGAATGGAAACCAATCAGATAGAGAGTCCCTTTTGCTTCTGCTCGCTGCCTGCCTGACTTAAAAGTGATGCTGGGAGAGAGAGAGCCCTAGAGAGATGCAAGTGCATTCAGCGCTGGAGATACGGTAACATGCAGAAGGGAGGAAGCAGGTAGAGAAGCAGCAATGAACGGACAGAGCTAGGCTCACGCTGACAGACTCGGTGAGTAGATTAACTTTCTTTAGCACCGGAATTCCTGACAGCAGAAGAGCAGATGCTTTCTTTAGGAGTGTGTTAAAGATGTCTTACAGACACTTTTTTTGGGGGGTGTGTGTGGAGGGGCAGTATCAGCAGAACACTTTGGGGGTATTTCTCTTATACAATTCAGAAACACCTCCCTGTACACTAAATTGCTGAAATCTAAACATTTGTTTCTGTATATATGACAACTGATGTGCATATTAGAAAACTAGCAATGCATATGCTATTTGGCAATACTATTTGACATTACTCAGTTTTTATTGCCATATAGCAGTAACGATACAGCCTAACTTTTGTGCAGGATGCTTTTTCACCTGTCCAGATAGAAGGTATCCTCTTTTTCTTTCTTTCACATTTGTTTTCCTGATAAACATCTAGGATGAAAAAATAGAGGTCTTTACTACTACTAAGAATGAAGTACCAATGCTTTAGCTTGTTTTTCTTTAGTGGGAGTAGCAAAATTAGCAGGTTTTTTTAATATGCATTGTAGGGAGAAGTGGCAACTCAGGGTTCAGAAAGACTGAGATCTGAGGGAGATGTCCCTTTGGATATCCATAGCAGTAAGTCAACAGACTTAAAGTGCAAGGATGCTTTCCAGAAGTGCTTCCAAACAACCTTGTCAGCCCAATATATATAATCAGAGATTCACACAAGAAAGCAAGACAGAAGGCACAAAAGGTCACACTGACCACTTGATTCTGAAGTAACCAGCAGAAAACAATTGCCCGATGAATGACATTTTGCCTTTTCTTCTCACATGCAAGAAACACGCTGTCACATCCATTCAATTTCACTCTATAAGCTTAAAAGACAGAATGATGCTTATGAATTAAAAGGAAATTTATATACTTTGCTGTTGTAAGGCAACGTGCATACAGTAGCTACTCACCTTGTCACAGAGTTAAGTCATAGGTCAGAAAATAGAATGGTATTTTCTTACGATAATTTCAGTAGACAAATTTACAACCAATGTGTCAGTCTTACTTTTATTAAAGTCAGTGTTAAAACTTGTATTTTACTGAAATTACAGCAAGATTATATTTCATTGCTGAATGTTACACTAGCTACTCATGGTAAGGATAAGTATGGATAAAAACACAAGTGTGATACTTGTAATAGTTTCAGTGATATGATCAAAAGATTTGTTTAATAAATAATATTGGCTGTAGCGATAGGAATTGCTAATGACAGATCTTTAAAAATATTGTTTCCAAGTCATTTTCCCTATTTGAAATGTTAATTTCTATTCCAAAAATTGAGTGGACTAATTAAATATTAATAAGCCTTGTGTTATTATTTTTCTATGATTTTTAAGAACTCTATTTAAAGAACTGTCTTAGTTTAAAAAAAAAGCATTTTGCTATCTGTATGTCAGTTTGACAGGTAAAATACATTGCCCTGTCATTTGTACTTCACTATGTAATAATGTAAATTCAAGACAGAATTAAATATGTTTATAGCTAATGTGATTTTTTATTAAAAAAACATAAAACTTTTACAAGGTCACATTATAAAGCCAAATATATATGAAAGAAATAATTCTTTTTTTAAAGTTAGATAAACAAGATTAATTTTAAATGGAGAAATGTAACTGTATTAGTATTACTAATACGTACTAATCTTGTACCTAAAATTGTTGCCAAGTCTTTTTAAACTTGATGGGGTGATTTCAGCAATCAAAGTTTTTCATGTTTATCCTGTGAATGAAGTAGAGTATTTAATTTCAGAGGTTGTCTTGCAGCCATTATTGTGGAAAATTATGTTTTGTATGCAACCAATACCTCTCACCTAAACATGAAAAGCAGTTTGGTGATGCAGTTTGTAAAGAAAATGTGGAGAGAAACAGCTCTGCCATATGTTTTGTACAGCTCCACAGTAAAAGTGCTTCAAGCTTTCAGCATTTGCATGCTTTTCAGCAGAAGTGACCATTTTGAAAAGGCTTTCCTTCCCTTCACGTGGCAACCCATGTGCAGGGATCTGTGCTCTACCCTCACCTAGCTGTTGCTCCACAAGGATGCTGATCCCAGCAGCAGTTGCATGGTGCTGGCAGAGACGCCCTCTCATCATGGGATTAACCAATAAGGATGACTGCATTCCCCAATTTATGCACCAAAAAAAATGTAATAACTCAAATCCACTAGTTTAAATGTCATCACCCACAATGCTGCAGAAAGAACTTAATTCTGACAGTCACTTATACCCTGGCATCAGGACATGGTTTCTGAATTTGTAAAATATGGGTTGCAAGTAATCTACTGGCAGAAGCGTTTGAGAAGTAGAGCCAGAAAATAACAGGACTGACAATTTCCTCTGAAGACAAGTTTGTTTGGCAGATAAAACAAGGTAGACTAGTGTCTCCTGTTGATTGATGATAACCGGACACATGAAGGAACAACCATTACCTCAGAATTTTCATTTATTATAGGATGCCACAAACACACAGATTCTTACAACTATTTTCAGAGAGAAACAGAAGCACAGAACTGTTCTCCTTTTCTTTCTCCTTCCCCATCTTTTCCCAATTTTGAAAACTGTTCTGCAGTCACAGGAAGACCTTACTGAAAATCAGAATTCAGTAATGATCACCGACTAAAAATTCTCCCAACTTCTGCACAAACCTTATGCTTATAAAAAAGCTGGATTATATAGACTGGAATATAAGACAGTAAGACACTATAGATATATAATGTTATGTGTTTCTTCTATGAAGTCAGAACTATTTAACTGCAGAAGGCAACTGGAGCAAAAGCCTAGAGAAAAATGCATCTCCCACTCATATCAGAACATCTTCTGAATTTCTAAGGCTTGCAGCAGGTGTTACATGCAAATGTTATCTGTAGAAGCACTAATGTTTGAACATGAATAGGGATGCCTGAAAGCTAACTACATTCTACATGTGAGAGAGTTTATGAAAAGTCATTTGTAGGAATAAATTCAAAATTTTGCTAAAGGGGGTGGAAAGAGAAGGAATATAAAGCAAAGGGAAATGAATAAAAAGAATTTTTATAAAAGCAGTCATCGTCATTTTAACAACTTTCTCCTTTTGCCTTTTAAACACATGTGAAATTTCTGAATGGCTGAAGGTGACTTATTTTCCTGACTTTCAGTGACTGATCATGATAAAAATACCCCAGTGGCATCAAGGACTACTTGCCGAGCATGATTGGAGAGGCATATCTTAAGCAGATCATATCATGTGTTTGCAGTAAAAAATCCCAGCAAAACTGAGCCTTGGTTACTCCCAGGAAAATGTTGTTACTAACTTCAGGAGAAAGAAAAAATACTGGATGTATGGTGCAGCTCAAAAGAAAGCTCTAAAATGAGTATGTTTTGGAAAGAAAATAATTTTTTAATGCCTAGTATGTAAAGTTATTATAGAAAAGATAGGAAATTAAGTATGCTACTTATAATCTCTGATCCACAATCTTGGAAAGATAACAGAAGGACGTGGGTGGCACTGTTTTCATCCCACACACAGGTATTATCGCACAGAAAGTTGACTTGATCTCAGTTATGGAGTAGCTCTGTGTCAGAGCCAGGGGTAGAATGGGGCCTCCCCTTTCACAGTCCTTCAATTTCTCTGTATGAGTACATCAATATTCATATATCCTTGAATACTTAAATTTGATACCATAAACAACCACAGATGTTTCTCTGGAAATATATTTCTGCCACTGCAAAATAGAATGCTTAAAGTGATGGTCAATGCATTCCATTGTTAGTAAAATGCAAAAGTCTATAATCAAGTTTCACACTTTTTAACAGTAAGAGTAATAGCAACATGAAGACAGAATCATTTTAGATTCTGTTTCCCTATCTCATACAAACATAGCTTTCATAGTCACTAACTCCTGATACGAAAATGCAAATACTAGAGAGGTTTATGAAAGTAAAAATTTTCTGTGTGCTGGACAATATTCAAGTTGCTCCCTCAAAAACCCTATTTGAGGGAAATAACCCCCAGCTTCATGGAAATTCTGCCTGGAAGGATATTACAGTTTTAGACCATGCATGTTGATACTTAGAGATTCCAATTTCCAAAAAATACTAACAGCATTTTCCTATTGTATATAAGGATATTAAGAAAAGCTTCTAAACCAATTACCCAAATTCAAAACATGATCTTTGTAAATTACACTCAAGAAAGACTCTGTGAAATAAAAAAAACTGGGAATAATATTTTTATGTTTGGGGATGGAAACAGTAGGCCTTTCCATCCTTTTAGACATCCTTTAGACAAACTACACAACAACTTTCATAAGGAGACTATCTCAATTTACATATTTTTAATAGTTCAGTTGAAGTCAATTAATAATGCATACAGGCCTATTTGCAATATACACATGAATAATTAGATTTAGCCATTACTTTCAAAAAATTATGACCTATAATACTGATAATCAGTGGTGTAGAATTTGACATTTATATTTTGGCACCTCTTAAAAAAGAATTCAATAAAACATCGAGTTGTAAAAGAGTGTTCAATAAAGGAAATGTAAAAAATATAGTGATCTAACAACCTCAGTTAAAGATCTTACCAAAATAATTGTTCTTTATTTCCTCTGTATTCCATCATTCAATATTTGCTCCTAGGGAGATGATGAGGAGGCAAAGTGAAAAAGGTGTGAGTTGGGGATAAAGGAGAAGTTAATCCCATTACTTCTGTTTGAAAGAAAAGTAGTTACAGTAGAAATTAAAATTAGTATTTTGAAATCCAGCAGTGATAAGTTCTGTATGACTGGAAAGTATCAGTAAACTATTCAAAGCTGGTTTTAACAAATACAAATAACCCCAGTTTATGAACAGAACTTTTATATATATATATATATATATATACATATATATACATTTATACATATATACATACAAATAGAAATGTAAACCCAAGCATAACTTATGCAAATTCTAAGAATGATAACATATTTTTAAAAAGAATATATTAAAATGGGTTTGTTTAAGTTTGCAGTGCTGTTTTCTGGATGAATTTGCCTGCTTACTTTGTTGTTTATCAAAATACTTTTACATGGTTTGAATTATTCTTTGTAATTTTTTTTTTTATATTAATGGATTTAAATATCAAGCGTTGCAGTGAGAAGCTATTGCAAAAAAGTTCTTTCTTCTGATTCTTAAGACATAGGTGCTGGTTGTGGGTAATCTCCTGGAACTCATTTTACCTGTGTAGTAAAAGAAAAACAATCAGGAAAACATACTTATTTCAAAAGGAAATTCTTGTAGTTGTTTAAACTACATGTCAGGAGAGTTGTTTGTACTTGTGCCACATTCCGGAACCCGTATTTAGAATGACTAACATTTTGCAATAAGACTAGTCCCACTGAAGCCAGTGAAATTGCTTTTGTGCATTTCCCTTACCCAGAGTAAAAATGAGCGCTGAATCTGTGTTCTTATAACAATTCTATCTGATGAAAATTTCTATTTCCCTCAGAGTAAACATAAAAATATTATGTTACAGAAAATATTTTCCCATTTCCTGAAAGATTTGCAATAATCCTTACATTTGCTTCCCAAATGTAAAAGGTAATTTCATTCTTAATGAGAATTCAGACTTGCTGAAAAAATGGAAATATATTTAAAAAATAATGTAGACTCTTCATTCCTTTCTGTTAATAGCATCCCATGGATTACCAGAAATTAAGCCAGATCTTGCTCTTAGTGATTTTAAATTTTTGTTATACATGACTTCTGTCCTTACCAAGACAGCTTTCTGGATTGTATTTATACCTTTTCTAGGGGTAAGATAATAAGTAAAACTTGTATTCTAAATAAAATTAACTAATCTCTTCAATTTCCTTAATGGAAATAGAACTACTTTATCTATAACACTGAAGATATTGTTCTTTGCTTAGTAGTAGTAGTAGTAGTAGTAATAGCAGCAGCATCAAGGCTGAGAACTCATGTATCACTTGAAGTAATGATTTTGTAATGTTTTAATAGCATTTGTCACATTTTGATAAAATCCAAGCTTCTGGTAGTGCCTGCTGTTCCCATTATTGTCCTTCTGAAAAATCTACCCATGATGGTAAACCATGCATGCAGCAAACAAAAGGACTTTCAAATCAGAAAAGTATATAATGTGTTTAATGTACTTCTAACCACTTTTTAAGGCAATTAAAGACGAGAAACTCTCAAAGACATTGGTACAGCTACAAGTGGCCAAAAAAACCCCTACTGGTTAAGAACCTTTCCCTGAAGCTTTCATTCAAGAAAGGGGGAAATAACATCAGTGAAGTCAAAAGGGGGAGTAAATTAGGAAGTGGTTAGACTGCACCATAGTTTGATGGTTTTGTCCAAAATAAAAGAGAAACAAAAATTAAAATAAAAGATGTTCACCCATACTGAAAGGTTAAATTTAATAGATAATGCCTTAGGAATATACATAGTGTTGCACATTCAGAAATGTAACTCTTAGCACTGCTAGAATGAAAGATTTAGCACTTCTGACAATGGTGCTCATTATAATAATTTATTTGCCATTTGAACTTGTGCTCATGCAACTCACATTTACATTTCAGAGCAAATTTTTCTAACAGCTCCCTACAATGTAGATCCACAAAAAATAAACTTCTCAAATACATAAAGGCCCTCTATGTTTTTTTCTCTCCCAAATATGTTGAGACTCTAGTTCATAATGCTCCCAAAACTAGAAGCCTACAGGTTTAATAGATTTTTAACTACTTTAAAGATTATGTTTGCAAAGCATTTGTTTGATTAAATAGTGAGCTGCTGTTATACACAGACACAGGACCATAGTTACCTTGATTACTCAAGAGATACACTCAGCAACATCTAGTAATATATAAATGACAATTTCAAATAAATAGAAAAGATTTCCTAAAAATTGCATATGAGAACAAATGGTTCCTGTGTAGTTTGTGTCTAACACACTAGGAGAAGCATATATTCATAGTTTAAGTTTTGATTAGAACTGAAATGGGTCTTAAGGATTAACCAGTACAGGATTAAAGTTCCTGGTCTCATGACATAAAATGGATCTCAATTTCTATTTAAAAAGTATTTCACTACTTTTTAATTGGCAGAAAAAGTATATAAACTCAGGAGAAAGTGATACTTTTCTGAAAGTGCAGATAGTTAGAAACAGTAGCATTGTATGTCACTGAGAACTTTCATGAGATCTACATGTGGTGGTCCCAAACAATACAAAGCCAAGGCTTTGTATTTACATGCATTGAGTAACCCCATGTAATTGGTAAAGTGCTGAGAGCTATTAGAAGAAACCTTACCAACCTGGTACAAAGTATCACTAGTTGGAAGGAACGAAGGAAGGGAGAAAGGAAGGAGGGAAGGAAGGAAGGCAGGCTTCCTCTCCAAGAAGAGTAGATTAACAAAGCTGAAGCAGCATAAAGATTTATGTAAACAAGGAGAAGATTCTAGATTACTTGTTTTGAGGTAATTTAAAATGCAATAGTGTGGGTAGCTACAATAAAAATAGGACCAAAATGAATGTTATAATTTATCTATACCCTTTCTGTTCAAATAGCATCAGAATCAATAATTTGTACAGACTGAAAACTGAAATCTGAAAAAAAATGCTTTAAGGAACATAAATAGGGGGGTATTGCAGTAGAATTGAAAATAAATGAGTCACATTAATTTTCTGCTTCCTTCACCTCTAGTTAATTGGCACTAATTAAATTTCATGCTAGTCAGCCTGTGAGTTTGATAGGTAATTAAAAAAAGCCCTGAAATTTCATTGCTTGTGGTGAAAATATACATGTATTAGTGTATACATATATCTGTATCAACATCTGTGTCACTACTGATATAATTTTAGAGGCAGAGGTGACATAAAGAGATTTAGAGATCTAGATATATCCACACATGTATCTACATATATCTGTGTAAATATAGCTATACCTTTATATGTATAATTACATCGATAATTATACATATAATTTTTGTTTTATTTTTTATTTGCTCAGCATCTGTGTCATGAAAGTCATGCATGTACTTGCACTGTAAGGTCTCCAGTGGTACACTGAGTTCTAAACAGGAACTGGTAAGGTAAGATGCCTACATGCTCTGCGTTGAGGAGGACTCTGCAGGTCATTTCAAGTTTCTATTCTATCACCTCAAACCCAGAGAGGTAAATATCAGAGGAAAACACAGCAAAACATCTGTTCTGTCTACATTATCAATCCAGAATCATAGAATGGTTTGAGTTGGAAGGCAACTTTAAAGAACATCTAGTTCAACCCCTCTGCCATGGACAGGGACACCTTGCACTAGATCAGGTTGCTCTAAGCCCCATTCAACACAGTCTTGAACACTTTCAGTAACAGAACTTCTACAACTTCTCTGGGCAACCTGTTCCAGTGTCTCAACACCTTTGCTGTAAAATATTTCTTCCTTATGTCCAATCTAAACCTTTCCCTGTTTCAGTTTAAAGTCATTGTTTTGCATTGAGTTTTTTATCTACCAGTGCTCCCAAGTCCTTCTCAATGGGGCTACTCTCAATTTTTTCATCCCAGTCTGTAATACTGGGAATTGCCCCAACCAAGGTGCAGGACCTTGGAATTGGCCTTGCTGAACTTCATGAGATTTGCACAGGCAGAATCCTCAAGCCTGTCGAGGTCCCTCTGGATGATGTCCCTTCCCTCAAGTATATCAACTGCACCACTCATCTTAGTCTCATCTGAAAACTCTGAGTGTGCATTTAATCTCACTGTCTATATGGTTAATAAAGACATAAAATAGTATTGGTCCCATTAGAGAGCCTTAAGGAACACCACTGATTACTGGTTTCCACTTGGACATTGAGACATTGACAGTAAATTTTTGGATGAGGCCATCCAGCCAATTCCTTATCCATCTAACAGTCCAACCATCCAACCTGTAAGTCTCCAATTTAGTAGCAGGACTATTGTGGGGGCCTCAAAGGCCTTACAGAAGTCCACGTACATGACCTTTGTAGGTCCTTGTCCACTGATGCAGTCAGTCCATCATCGAAGGCCACGAGATTAGTCAGGTAGGAGTCACCCTTGGTAAAGCCGTGTTGGCTGTCCCTAATTAACTCTTTGCCTTCCTTGTGCTTTAACAGGAGGATCTGTTTCATAATCACACCAGGTACAGAGGTGAAGCTGACTGGCCAGCAGTTCCCAGGGTCCTCTGTCAAATCAGCGTCATTTTATTCCTTCAAGATTATAGAAAAAAAATTCCAGTTCATTCAATAAATTTCTTTTTGAGGGAAAAATTCCATGAAAGAGGAACTTTTGACTATATCACATTAATACAATTACATGGCATGACTGGTTGGTAACTTTCAGTGAAGCACTTAAATAGCCATACACTGTCTACCTCACTACATGTATTGACAATTTTTGTACCTTCAGAAAATTCAAGCAATATTTTCAACATGGGCTTTTTAGCTTCTATCACTGTTTCTCATCTGAAAGAGCAAAGATTCAGGAAATCTGGAATCCTTTAGCTACAATGCAGTTTTTGGAATATCTTCAGCCTTACTGTGTGGTCATCTAAATGATCAACCCCAAGGTAGACAAAGCAATATCTCTAATGACTTGAATTTAAATGTCCCTTTACAATGCAAATAAAAGTTGACTTCTTATTCCTACTTCACTTAATTTGTCCTGAAGTTGAGCTGTATCCTGATAACTGACAGGTCAAATGATGTGATCATCTACCTTAAACAGAAATTTTCAACCCAGTAACCACTATCAAGTATCTGAAGGACAGCAAGGACCAGGAAGACATAGACATGTTCTTTGGGTTTTTCAGGTAGTCAGTAGTCATTAATTCTAGGGCACACTGAACGAAGAATGAGATTTTCATCATTACCACAGAGCATCCAAGATTTTTTATACTATTTATAAAAAAAGACAATTGAAGATTTCAAGATTTAAATATGAAAGTAGTCATAGAACAGTTACCAACTTAATTTACAAGCACTTGCTTTCTCAGGTGTGGTTGGTAAACAGCAGCACCAATCCCGTTTAAAAGATGGAGAACTGTTATTTGCCCTGAAATATAATGGTGTTCATATTTGAAGGTAGAATGTATCGTAGTGTTTTTTTTTTCTTCAAGACATGGAATGTTACCATATGATATGTTAAACAGTTGTAACTAGGAATTGATTTACCTTAATACTCTTCCAGTAATATTCATTACTGTATGTTAAAACTTGTAGGTTGTCTCACTGAGAATTTAATGAGTATTTGTCAATGTTCATTTGTTTTATTGACTATGGTCCTACAAAAGTACATGCAAAAGAAATTTACACTCAGTGTAAAAAACTCAATATTTAAATGCAAAAACTTACATATCCTATATTTTGTTGATATATATATATATTTATGTGCATTTATGAGCATAAGTAAATGTAATTAAAAGTAGCAGCTGAAGTACTACGTCATGAGAGTCATGTACATTATAATTTCTTAGAGTGCATTTGGTTGTGAGTGGGAGTACCACAATATCCCAGTAGAATATTAATTTACGTGAAGCCACTTACAAAAATTATTATCTGAAAGAATGGCAACAGTATCGTAACATTTCCAACATTTATCTCTTTTCATACTCTGTACAACTCCCTTGGATCTAGCCTCACTGCCTTCTGGAGCAACCAGCCCCATTGTATTCCTGATGTGGTTTGAGCCAGAAAACTGTTGAGTTTTATGGGGACAGAGAGACCTGCCGATTTGAAGAGAGGAAAGTAGAGAGTTCAGAGGTATCCTTGAGTGACCCTCAACCTGAAGGAAGGGAGGAAAAAGAGGGTTGGCAGCCTCCACTGTAGTGTGATGTATCAGCAAAAAAATCCTTTTCCCTTATTCTGGAGATGAAACTGGTGCAACAAGTGTAGGAAAAGATCTTTCTCCTTACTCCAAGTCTCACTGATCTGTTATCCAAAAGAATTAATGTCATCATCATGTTTATCTTAACAATTTATTGATATGAAAACAATGAGATATTGAGAAGGTTAAGATTAAGAATCATTACTGTCTGTACTCCATCATTAGGAGAACTCCAGGAAAGGCCAAGAATTGGGCTAAAGCAACCCGGCCTAAGTACATGTACCCACAGTACTGGATATCCAGAGCTTATCATGCTCTTAGGGCAACCATTGTTCAGATGAGTTATATACTCTTCTGTCATATTTATGTCCCCTGATAGTCACTGCCTGGCAAAAATTATAATAATTAAGTAATATAACGGTTAATATTTCTGCATTCCCTCAACATGGAAAATACTACCTATTAGTTAAGTGAAAGTCAACTTATCCTTTGTAAATTAAAGATACTGAACCCAGTTCTCACAGAACAGCACAATACTACCTAGATCACTAGGGATACACTGGTTTAAGTGAATGTTTCTCACCCTATGAGACTGCAAATTTTTAAGGAATCCATTTCTAGGACACCTACACAAAAATATACAGGGCAATTACAAGCAACTTGAAATTTGTCATACAGAATCCTTCTTTCTTGATGGAAAATATTTATAGTGTCTGTAATCTGTACTAATAAAAAAGAAAAAAAAATAGAACAATATGTATCTACTGCATTTTCAATAGAAAATGGTTTATAAAAAAAGATATGTGGCCTAAGTAGCCTTGTTTGTGTTCATAGACCGAAAATACTGAAGGAAAACAAAGGCAGAGATTGTAAAAGGATAGGGAGTGGAGAATTTTTTATTCATGCTTTGTTTTGATTCTGATACCACTAAGAAATCTGAAGGACAAGACAATAATCAGGAAGGCACAGACAGTGAAGTTTTAAAAGAGAGATGTTTTAACCATTCTAGTTTTAATATGAAGCTATTAACAAGTTGCATAGATACAAACCTGCATTTTTTAAGTTCAAGTTTTGCCTTTGACTTCCCCTTAGATAAGAATAACCAAATAATTTTACTTCTGAATTTGAATCCTGTCAATTTCCTGGTTCAACAGGATAGTGTAAACAGTCATAGTTTATTGTTCGGTAAAAAAAAATACATGAACTCGAATAATAGGCTTTTTGATTGAGCATAGAATAAAATACTGAAACCTTGAAGAAGAAATACTAGAACACAAGAAAATTATACAAATAGTATTATCACATCATATGCAGTGTCTTTGCAAAGATATGATTCTATCTCACTGATCTGAAAGAAGATCACTGTTATATTAGAGACCAAGTAAATTAGTATTCCCATTGTGTCCCTCAGAAATTGCCAATTATCAGTCAGTAATTACAACAAAGTATTTCAAAGTGTTCTATGAGAGCAGTCAAGTATAAGCTTCAGGTAAACAACAGAAGTGCACATAGTCCTGATGTACGGCTCATCATGGTCCAGCTGAATATTCCCATGGACATCAGTAACATTTAGATACAATCTTTATAAAGGGAGGAAATATTGTCACAGTCATTAACAGGCCAAGTAGAGGACTGGAGAGCTGCAAAGGGACAGAAAATGCACTGCACGCTTGAGCACCAGCTTGTTCAGGAATGCCTGAAGTACCTGACCCTCACCAGGGTCTGCAGGCTGGGCGGTAGCAATAGGGTGGAAATGGTCAACTGTTGTACAGTAAGGGCTAATGTTAAATTATTAGATATTTTTCTTTCCAGTCTCTTCATATCCTTCCTGCTGCACAGAGGTCAGTATGTGCGCAGAATCCATGTTAATTTGTATAATGTGCATGTGTATATAAAGTGAGTAGACAGCATTACATGGTAAAGTCAATTATGATACAATATGCAAACAAAATTATTTGAATAACTATTTTTTTTAAATGCATTCTGTTCTGTGCAGAAGTCATCAGTATTCAAACAAATAAGTGGAATAAAATCCATGTTCCTTTTAAGGTAAACGTCAGAGGAAACAGTATTGCAAAATGCCAACAGACTGATTACTAATACATCAGAAGATAAAGTTAGAGGAAAATACAGATAGTGTAAAGAGGCTTCTTTCTGCATAGGCTGAGAGAGAAAGTATAGCTTGTTCAGCTACCAAAATGAGATTGAAATATAATTTTAATATAACTTAAAATTATATAAATAGAATATTGTGAACTTATTGCTTATAAAAAATAAATTCTTTTATCAGATAAAATAAATATTTATACATGAGTACTCCCTAATAAGAACAATAGCTAAACACACAGTACAGATTTATAAATTGTACAGAGGGCTAAAAATCTTTGGTTAAAAAAATCAAAATCAAATATATACATATAAAATGTTGAAGAAGCCATGGCTTTAGAAGGCATTCAAATGTATATATCAGTGAATAAAATTTCATTAAAATTAATGACAGACAAAATGGAAAAACTGTAGAAATGCAGCAAAAACCTAACTGCAAGCCACTGCAGTTAGCAGAATATTTTTACTGACTTATATGACTTGGAAGAAAGTTCTATGTCCTGAAAATGCTAAAACAGGGAAAAATATGAACAATGTTATGCATAGCTAAGAAGAGAAAATGCAGTGCATGTAGGAAATGGAAAAAAACCCAAAACATCCCTACAAAAATTAATTGCATATTGAAATAATGTCGTGTGTAAGTGATGAAGCAAAAAAGAATGGAAATAAGGAGTGCCTTACCACACCTAAGCTTTGAACAAATGACAAAATAAAGACATACTGAAATAAACACATCAGAAAAATGCAGAATACATTGGGTTTCAGAAAGAAAATGTAAAATTATAATTTTATGAGTCATAGAGAATTCACCAGAAATTGGGAATTCCAACTATGAAGTAACTACCTAAATTCTTAGTAAGGCCACTTTTTAGTGTAGGTGAAGATACAACCTGCATTAAAAACAGACAGTAATTAAGTAATCATAGTTCACTGTACGACAGGACTTACATGATTAAGACAAGACAAATTGAAATTATGAAGGTTTTTGACTTTGTTATGGAGTATTCAAAGTCTGATGACACATAAAAAAACTTCATTGAATATAATTAGAGTAAACATGAACATATTTTCAAATACCAACAGGGAAAAGAGAAAGTAAAAACATGGCTAGAGTAAGCACTTTTATTTTTAATTACATTTGCAAGGATCGTATCCAAATGATGAAAGTTTCACATGTAGCATATTTTCTGATGCATTGTCTTTTATAATTTCTAAACACACAAGCTGGTGTCAACAAATGTATTTTCTTACGAATTCATCAGGACAAAAAGGGGCAGCTATAGATCAAGAAAGTTCAACCTCAAGTTCATAATTTCTTTTATGATGACTTAATAGCGGCTGATAATGTATTTTTTTATGGTATGAAATTAACTGCTCTGCAAGATTACTCACTTTCATTATGACAGAAATGGAAGGGGGGTTCAATCTGGAAATTAAGATAAAGGATTCCATTTTGTATTAGATAACAAGGCCTTCAATAATTAAAGTGATGTTATTATTTCATCTAAACTACTAAAAAATTCCATGTCGCAACAGAAATAGTGAAGTGGAAAGCTGTTTTGATATTGTAAGGCAATAAAATAAAAGATCATAAAATATCAATAGTAAAACTGAAAAGCACAAATTTTAAAAGATACCAACTAAAGAATGTCTCTTTTACAGGAAATTTGAAAAAATACTGGTAATGAGAGTAAATTAAAAAAGGTGAAATATTCTTAACAAATAAAACTTGTTGAAGATAAATATCTGTAAATGAACTTCTCCTTTTTTGTAGATTTTGAGTTCAAATGTTGGATAATTTGAATGTTTGAATGTTGAATAATTTGCTGGAGTAAATTATTGGGAGGCCAAGTCACAAGCTGTTACAACAAGGTGCATCATAGGTTGGATTGACCATAGGTCATAAAGAGATATGAGATAAGCAAAAACTATCTAAAGAATTTCAGACTGCAGAAGAAACTTCCTAGATGTTTTTTTTTTTCAACTAAACTCTTTTAAGGTGGAATGCTTATTCTCTTATGCTTTATTTAGTTGTTTGCCTCACTCAAGAAAATCTACAGTCCTTCTTGTCTACTTTGCAATGGAGTCACTCTTAAAACTTATCATAACCCAAATAACACAGAAATTTTCCTAAATCTTATCTATATATTTTATTGCAGTAGAAACTGTTAGGTGACTTCAGATACCACTGGAAAAAATATTGATTTGTGTGAATGATGGTTACTCCCAGACATGTGTATCTTTAATGTTCCACTAAAAGTAGTAGAGACTCTTAAATATATGGAGAAAGTACTGTTATTAAGTATATTTCCAGTGAGAAAAAAAATCTCAAAATAAATGAAACCATAGATCCAGTTACAGAACTTCTGAACATTTATAAAACTAGTTTAATTTCTGGGCCCACTCAGCAGCTCTGAAAAAGTCAGATCCATGTTTCTTGAGATGTTTAACTGGAAAAAGTGATTCTAATGTACAGCCAAACTTTATCTAACAAATAGATGCTATGGATGGAATGTTTACATTTAACTTTATCCACTTCTCTGAAGAATACTTATTCTCCTATCCTGCAGCTTTGTTGTTCTCAAGTGTTTGTAACCTCTCTCCTTTTTCCTCATCTCCTTGATACATTTACTTTTTCCCTTCTTATTTACTCAGCATTCATTTCACCATGGTTTAGATTACATAGTTCAGGGTATGAAGTTTCATTTTACTTAAGAATAGGAATGAAAATACTAGAAGAAATCACATTCTATACAAGGAGGAGCATATTTTCATATATGCTTTCAGCCACAGACTTTGTATTTGGACTTGAATCTCTAGGATGTGGTCTGTCTTTTCTCAGTGACCAAATAGGTCTGTAATATCAACATTTATGTTTCTTTCTGCCTATTACATTGCAACAAAAGAATGAGATATAGTCACAGATAAACCATCAGGAGAGCTTTTTATCTATAAATCAACATGAAAATCAAACATTTAGTTATCAACATGAAAATCAAATACTTTAGTTAAAAAAATATTACAAAGCAATTAAACAGCTGTCAATACTCCTCTGATGCTAAGAATACCACAAGTCCTTCCTCACATAGGCTGACTGTTCTGTGTTGGAAGCCCAGTGTGGCACAGAGAACTCTCAGGAAGAGGAAAAGAGAATGCTGAAAAGAAATTATGAAAGTAAAGCCCATATTATTCATCACTATGTGCTTTTCTATTCTATTCTTTCGGATACATTGTTGTCCACTGACCCTTCAGATATGAAGGCATTCCGGTCCATTTTTTCCAAAATATAGGGAATGCATTTCTGAATACCTGTTCCTCCAAGCAAAGGTTTAATAACTGGATGTCTCATTGGTATTAAAAGTGATATTTTATGTCAATCTCACTTTTTACAGAGATAAGCACAGTATGTTTAGAAAATACCTCAGGCACTTTCCTTTGATAGCTGTGTATATATATATTCTATTTCAAAAGACAAAAAAAAAGTAAAAGGACACTAATCTCTTTTCTCAAAATTGATAAAATGAATGTAGTGGAATTAAGAGCAAGAAAAATCATTCCAACCTTTTTTTTTTTTTATGACAGGATGTTTTGTTAAAGCATATTTGGTTTTAGTGTAACCATTTCACTCAGCTCCATCAAGATCATGAACATGTATTATCTAGTTTTGGGCTGTATTGCTTATCAATATGAAAAAACAAAAGAGTAAAAAGCCACCTCAGAGCAAGCATCATCTTTAAGAAAAAAGGAATAGAAGAATTTATGCAGTGGAAAGATATAGTATAATGTTATGGCTCCCTCTTTTGGATAGCAGAAATCTAATATTCAAAAATAAGAAAACTCATTATGCCCTTAATGCAAAAAAATAACACAAGACTCTACTTTTCCCCCAGACCCAGTGCAACAGTAATTAATGCAGTCAATATAAACAAGATTTTTGTCAGTTTCTTGCAAAATGCAATAATATTGCAGGTCTCTACATTACATAATAGACATGCACTTCCCACACAGCACTGTAGTTAGAATATTTTTGAAATATGTTAAACATTAGTCTATCAAGTACCTATAAGAACTGGAACATGAAATTCTCTGATGGATTGCTCTTTATTTTAGCAGTGTTGTTGATACAGAATAAAGAACAATAAATGGAAGATTGATGAAAGCACTTGATCTAACTTACCCTCTGGACAAGTGACCAGAAAGGAACAAATTTTATTCCTAAAGTGTTATTACTTCATTTATAACTGTGAGTGAAAAATAAAATGAATGGTCATGTGGATTCTTTGCTTAAAATTTTCAGCATAAATACAGCTTAGTTGAAAAGCCACAGATTTATATGCATTGATTTGGGGAAATTTTTAAACATACCTTTGAAGAATAAAGAGAAGTATAGCATTTTTAGAATTAAAAAAAAGTAAATCTGTAAAATAAAATGTGTTTTATTAAATGGGAAAGTGAGAAAAGAGTAAAACTGTTAAAAGATGTCAATCAACACAAAACAGTGACTCCTGACAGAGCCTAAATTCCTATGGTTTAAGATTTTTCCTAATGTAAAAACTGGTAATCAATGCTAGCTTTAATTCTGCTATTTAATTCTGAATTCGGATTTTACTTTCACAAGTATTGGCAGCATATCATCATTCTTCTACATTAGTATCTAAACATAATTTCATGTTACATGACAGGTTCAATTTTCTCCATATATCCATGTATGCTGCTGTGAGACAAGTAGGAATAAAATTTTTGGAAAAAAATGTCCCTGAATTATTCAGTAACACTATTCATGACTTCAGCTGTGTCAGCTAGAAGTCAGTTTATTTCACTCAAAACCTCTTCCTGTTGCTTTCTTATTACCTTTATGTAAAATATTGATGGGGGCAGATATATAAAAATTAATTGGTTTACAGGTTTTGTTTAGCACTTTCTATTTCTAAAAATAGCCATTCCTGAACATTCATTAAGATGCTGAGCTATACAATTTTAAAATTATCTGGGTTTATATCAACTAACTTAAAATTGTTATGGCATGATGCTCATTTTTATTACACCATTGCAATACGTTTTCCCTTCACAGCACCCTGACTGCAATAAGAAAATTGCATTTGGCTATGCTAGATCATTATTATTCATTCTATTTATTTGTAACAGTTACTATAACATGTTTATTATATAATCAACACTGCAGCAATGAGATTTAGACGAAGGTACATCTCTTCCATGAAGAACTGCCTGTGGACAGTGCATATAATGGCAGTTTTTCAGAGTCAGGAAAAAAAGGACAATTTAGCATGCCTTATTGAAAGTAGAAATTAAGCTGCTTCACTAACTGATACTTTGTACTCCAAGCCATATTACTAAAACATGACAAAAATATTTGCTATAATAATGATTGAAGAATCACAAAGGTAAAAAGAAGGAGGAAATTCACTTATAGAAAGCATAAGTTTGTTTCATGTAAAATATCTATTCCTATTCAAACCAAGAAAAGATTAAAAAAGAGTGCCTGGCACACACATCCCTATGGTTAGATGAACTATGCAATTTCTTTTTTCCTGTTACGTGCTTAAGTTGTTTTCTATGAAGTCACACGTTCTTGATTTGTCTTAACAGTATGAAGCTCACAAAGTTATATCTCCTCATATAACCTTTTCCCTCATTTTTGTTTTGAATGCAAGAAGTAAGGGAGAAAGTCACAGGCATTTGAGTTTATTCAATAAAGTTTTGAAGTCTTTTCAGGCAAAGCTAGACAAAACACAAAGCAGAAATAGAGCAGGAAACATAAAGCAAATGTTTTGCTATACCAACTTTTTTCAACTGTATTTCTAAATTTTTTTCACTCTGAAATTGAAACTGTATACAAGTTTTCATGTAGTTATATTTTTTGCTTCTTACTGACTTTTAACAAAAAGGACAAGTAAAATATAGGGGATAATTCTGGAATGATATATGAAAAGTACTCTGTGTGTTTGGAATTGATCCTAATAAATCACATTAAAATCTGCATGTTCTGGGAATTCAGTCTAAGATATAGATTATTAAACTCTTACATCTGGTTCAGGTTTTACTGAAGGAAACATACCACATGCCATTTTAAGAGAAATAAACCGGTTAATTCCTTTTCTGGTAGCTAGAAACAAAGGAACAAAATAACAAAAGACATAGCAAAACAGTTGGTGTCTGCAATAATAACTGCAGTGTCATCAGAGCACAATTAAATTATTAAATGCATATGCAGATGACATATTTCTCTACCATTAGACTCAGTTCCAGGTGGGTCTGAAGTCTTCTGAAGTTGCCTATCATGGGAGCAACAATAAACCAACATATAAAGTCTTCACTTGTGGTACAAATTTGAGGGCAAATTCAGGAAATACTACAGAAAATCTTGAAACCTCATTGGGGAAAAGATATAATCAAAACTTCAACACAAAGTTGAACATTAACCAGCAGAGTTCTCGGTGGGCTTCTCTGCAGGACCGACAAGCACCAGAGGGAGTTTGACTGGCCGCATCTAGGTTACTAGATCTTGGGAGAGAGTATAAACCCTTGCGAAACAAATAGCAGAACAGGTCTTCACTAAAAAAACTTATACACCCAACATCCAGGGCTATGTATCAGTGTGATACACTGACTGTCATTTCCTCAGAGGCTGGGGAAACTAACTGCAGCGATTAAGAACTAAAAACTTGTTTTGGAAGTTCCATGAAAAACTTTACCATCAGTGCTGTGCTTGTTTCTACGCCATGTTCTGTGGTTCATTTGTCACAGTTTTCAGGAAAATATAGGAGTTATAAACCTCTAAGGAATAAATGCCACATTAGTTTGTTTGTTTATTAATTTATTTGACCAGGGACTCAGCAGAAAATCTCATTTCAGTACAGCGGGATTTCAAGTTGTAGTAAACGGCAGGGACTTCATGCATACTATCAAGAATCTTAAAAATTTCAGTATTGAAACCAATGAAATATTCATTATTTATTCTAAACTTTCACTTAAATTTCCTTGATACTTGAGGGTATCAAAAGCAATAAAGAGTTTTAAAAACAGTCTCAGTTCTATGAGGAATAAGTTGCAGGAACAAAGTCTGAGACCCAAATGAATGAAACTGTTAACAACACTAGCAAAGAACACAGTAGCTTCAGACCTAGACAAGTCCTCCGAAAGAGTCATCAAGCATGAGGATAGCTTTGATCACTTTGATATGATCTAGTCTTGCGAGAAGGCTTTTGACAGGCCACTCACCAAAAGCTCTCAAGCATTCATGAAGTAGAAGTGAAGGTCCCTGCATATATCAGTAATTGAATAAATAAAAATAATTTTAATTAATGTTATTTTAATTTAATTTAAATAAGTAATATTTAAATAAATCAATTTAATTTATTAAATTGATTAAATTATTGAAATCAGCAGGAAGAAGTAAATATGAGTTTTCACATTGAAATCTATGATGCAGCGTTCTGCAGGGATCTGTACTAGGGCCAGCACTATACATACTCATAAATGAAATGAGAACAGGCTTGAATACCATGTGATAAACTTTGCAAGTGACATTCAGCATGAGCTGGGATAAAGTTAATTTTCTTCATAGTGACTACTATGGGGCTGTGTTTTGGATTTATGGTGAAAACAGCACTGATAATGCAGAATAGTTTTCATTATTGCTGAGCAGTGCTTACACAGAGTCAAGGCCTTTTCTGCTCCTCACAGCATCCCACCATCGAGCAGGCTGTGGGTGCACAAGAAGTTGAGAGAGGACACAGCTGGAACTGCTGACCCTAACTGATCCAAGGGGTATTCCAGGCCATATAGCACCATGCTCAGCATATAAAACTGTGGGGAGAAATATACTTCATCTGGCAAAGAAACTTTGTAATGTACTTGTCCATAACTTTTCAGTGTTATTATGTCAATTTAGCTTGTACCAACTGGCACTATCCCAGAAAATTCCTGGGGTGATTTCTCGTAGGTGGTATTGACATGGTAACACTACTTTGGACTGAGGCAGGGGAGAAAAGAAGAAGAGAGTTTAGCCATATGGATTTGAGCCTTGCCATGCCAACTGATTTCTACCTTACAGTGGTCTAGTAGTAAGTGGTTTGTCATATTTACATTTGAAATCTATGTAATAGAGTGAGCGGGCACCCAAATGATGCATGATTAAATTGTTATGAAATTATGTAAAGCCACACACATTTTAAACCCCAGATTATACATTTAAAATAACAAAGTCTGGCTACTGCCATGGGGAATAACAACATAATGTAACAATAGATAATAACAGGAAAACTTTAAACCAGGACTCTGCAGCAGTTAAAAAAAGGCAAACGATGCCATATATCACGATGAAATTAAGTAGAGAAAGCAATTAAGATGCTGTTTATATATTCACAAAGCAACAAATTATGATTGCCAATCTCAAGAGACATACCAAAAAAACAGAAGAGATTCAAAAGAGAGCTACAGGTGCAATCAAGTCTGGCACAGCTTTCACACAAGAAATGATTAAGCAGGCAGTCCCAGAACTTTCCATCTTGGAAAAGAGACAGCTGAAGGAGAAATTGATTTGTCTATACATTCATCAGTGGCAAAGAGAGCGGAGAAGGAATGACTATTTATTGTGGCTTCCAACAACAGTACTAGTTGTCAAATGAAGATGTCAGTTACAATGTTCAAAAAACAAACAAAAAGAGTTGATTCTTTTCACAAGTTCATTAAAATATGTGTCTCCTTGCAGAATATTGTTTCTCTGAGAAGCACATGTGCTTCCAAAGCAAAAGTTGAGAAAGTCATGGTGAAGAGAATCTACTGGGGACTATTAGATACCTAACATTTGGAGACTGAGAAAACATACTGAAGAAAAACCATTATATGCTTCTCCATGCTTATGCACTATCATGGGTATCTGTTTGTTAAAGACACTCACATTTTGTACTATCAGGATACTAACAGAATAAGCAATGCTTTTATTACACTTATTTTGAATTTATTCATATTTTGCATTTATCTTTCGTTAATCAAGTCAAATGACGTGCAAGTGAAAGATGCTTTTGTTGGAAGAATATTTTTAGTTATTTCAGACCCAGAAATAAGGAAAAGGAAAGTCATTGTACTTTGTGTTTCTGAGACCCATATTATTCTTGCAAGTGATAGAAATATGATTTGTAGGTATTTTAAGGTGTTTATTACGGAAATAAAGGATGAGGCCTCAGCTGCATCAAACTCCTTTCAGATTACTTTGAATAAACAAATTAAAAAAATTATGTTAAGTTTATGCACTATTTCTGTGTACAAATTCTTGTGTTTCTAAGAGTCCTGTTCAGCTCTGAGAATGAGACTTTTCTTGATTTTGTGATCCCATTGCAGACAGCAGAAGGGCATAAAGGAGGTTGAACTCTAATAAATGACAGCATTCAGCAGCTGCTCAATTCCTTCAGGAAGGAAGCAGCAACAATGGGCTACAATTACCTTCCGAATTTGCTAAGTAACTTTAATTGGTCAGCAATTAAGTTTTTCCAGTCCAGAGAAGTGAATGTATATTCCCTTGCAGGCAGTAATTAAGTCCTTCTCCATAGGAACAAGATTTCTAATGACTCAGATGTACATGAGTACAGTCCCCCAACAAAAACATAAAAGGATGGCAGAGATTAAAGTTTTTTAAAAATCTTTGGGATACTAGCTTGAAGATATCTTTATTCTGGGAAATTCTGGCTTGTAACAAGCTCTTGGACCATTATAAAAGCTGTAGACTCAGAAAGTTTTTCAAGCTCTCATCCTGGTACATGCCATGCTTAGGAAATATGCAGAGACAGAAGGTACATGATGTAGACTCTTAGAATGCCTAGTTAGTTGCTGATTGTGTGACCAGAGTAGATTGCTGTATAATGAAGCAATAAGAAAGAGGCATTTGGCAAAAGAATGTAGTCCTAGTTAACAGAACTGGTAAATCCAGTCATTAACAGTGCTGCCATAGGTGAATCTCATCTGCTTCATGCAGAGAGACTAATGAGAATTGATGTGGCTGGAAAATAGGGGCGTATGCCTCCAGAAATGGCTTGGGTTTGTATCTGGCAGATAGAAGGCTATGCTGTTTACAAAAAGTAAAACAATCAATCAACCAACCAACCAAAAAAAAAAACAAACATAAAATCTCATAAAAATAAATGCCTTAATTTTGACACCTGCAGGGTATCAATATCAAAGTACAGACAATATGTTTATGAATGACAGAACATGAGACAATCTTAAAGGGGAAGCAAAGAGAGGAATTTTGCTTTGAGGACAGCATTTATTTTTCTTCATGTGTCTGAAGGCTATTCTTTAAAACCATGAATGTAATGAATGTGTTGCATTTGTAAATAAGGTGTGGTATAAAACCTTATAATGCAGTTTCATTATGTGATGAGTGAAATGTGTTCCCTGTAGAGAAAAATCAATACTAAAGATCAAAGGAATATCTTCAAAAGACCTTGCTTTAAGGGTTTACAAGTGCTATATTTCCTAGTTTCCCTCATGCTGATGAAAAGCAGATCCTGTAAAAATGTTCATTATTGGAGAAAAAGAGTAATCTTTTTATTTTTCAGTGTGAAATTGTACATTTCACATTTGTAATCTAGTGACCTGCTGCCTCAGAAGTAGATGTTTTAAAACTCTCTTTTTAGCTTCATTGAATGCCATTGCTAAGAATTGAAAGACTCATATATAGGATGGGTCAGAAGTGCTGCAGGCTTCATTCACTAGCTGATAGGAGGGTGGTTGGAGGACGAACTGTTCAGAAACAGTTTCATTTGCTCTTCAGAAGATACTTGCTCCAGAGAAGGGCAGATGGCATTTTCATTGCCCAGGGACAGTTAAATCACAGCTGTATCTCTGCAGAATTCTGCCATCAGGGATTGTTCAAATATGAATCAACACATTCTCTTGCCAGATCCACCCACCTTGGGCACTGGTGTTACTCACTGTATGTGCTATAGAGAAGGTGACTGAGGCCACAATGAGGTGAATTTGAACCTGTGTTTCCAATGTACATACCCAAGAGGCTGGTAAAGCTCTGAAATAACCCTCTTTTGTCGCAGCAAGATAAATGTTTCTTACAACGCACCTACAAACCATAGGTTCATTTACCTAAAGACAGTAATTCAACAGGCATTCCAGTACAAATTGCTATTATTTCACACTCCCTAAAACTTTATTTGTATTAGTGTGACTCCTTGAGTGAGGTAGCTACGGAAACCTGCACTGGTGTCCAAGACATAAAGAATTGCATTCAGCTGTTTCCTAGCAAAATTTTCAGATGAGCTTACCTCTACCGTATGTAGTGCTGAACAGATCAGCAACACAATGGCAAAAAGTAGTTCTGAAAATCTATTCTGAAAGGTTTGCAGTGGTAGCTGTTGAGTAGAGAAGTGTTTCTTTATTAGTGTGGCCCCTACTTCTGTGCCTGAATTAGATTTGAGTACTTGTATTCAAAGAATGGGTGTTCATCAGCCAAAAAACTATTCCTTAAGTTTTGGGGATCCCTCAAAAACTAATTCAGGTCTCATAGAAATAAATGAAAACACCTTTCTTGATTACCTCAGATTCAGTCTATATGCACATTGTTTCCTTTTAATCCTTTCAATCTCAGCCCCAAACCAATCTTTATCCATGAAGAAGAGAGAGAGAAGAAAAAAACTTTAGGAAGAAGATATATTCATGTCTATAGGATGACTGCTCTCAGAGGATGTGAATGCTGCAGCATGTGTATGCATACCTGGGCTATCTTTAGCGAGGGAAGTGATAAAAGTGAACCTACAGTGGCACAGATCCAGTCTCTACCTAAGCCTAGGTATTATCAGTGGCAGTGCGCGGTTTATTGCACAGCCTCTTGTTGCTATAGCTTCATCATTCTTAGTGTTCAGTCTAGGTGGATTAAAGCTACATTCAGATATTTTGTTTTCAAAAGAAAGACTGACAAAGCCAGTGAGACTTCTGCCCAATGAGACTTCTTCCGTTCATGCAGGCTACACAAGATTTATACTTGGTATACACTGTTAAAATACATACTTCAGTTTTACAGATTCTTTGGATCATCCTGAACATTAGTTGCATCTTTGTTATTTAGACATTAAAGCTCAATATCAAGTGCTGCTGCTGCAGTTAACTCTGCTATTTTTAGCTATACACGAGCACCACATCCTTTTTCTTTTAGAACAGAATTCTACTTCGCTGTTAACAAATGGAACAAACTAATGTGGGATACATCATCAAGTTGCCAAAGGTTAGTTTTTCTTCATGTCATGCTTGTGAGTGACTGCGCTGCACTAATTAAAAACATTGCCATGGCAATTGCTATAGAAACATTTAAATTGGCATCATCAGTAACAAATCCCTGCTATTGATCCCAGCAAGGCTTATTTCACACTACACCTGAAGAATCTAAATAGAATATTTTGCATTCAAAAGGACTTTAAAAGATAGTTTTTTCCAGTTGTTACTGTGCTCAGGAGGATAATATTTTTCATACAGAAATAATTCATTTACCTGGAACTGTTGCAGGATTCTGATATCACTCCTTACTGCAAGGAGACACTGTAGTGGTTCTAGACTACACCATATATCCCTCAAACCACACAAAAGAAAAAATACTTATTACCTCCACTCAGATCCGCTGATTTGCAAAATGGGGAAGAAGTGCAGGTTCTCCAAAATTTTTGGCTTTAAAATGTTTAACACATGAACACCCCAAGCGGAAGAGAAGTTTCCAATACAAATAGGAAGAAAACCATTTTCCGCTGTTTGACAAGAACAATAAATTGACATTGTACTGATTAAATGATGGAAGTGGAACAAAGTGGGAGAGAGTACATGTAGAATATTGATTGATGGCTTAGAAAAAAAATATTCTCTCTGTTTTCAGACTAAAGACCTTTGCTCCTTTTAGAAGAAATCAATTTAGATATTTATCATAATGTTCAGCAGACCCTATTAGATCGAGACTAATAACCCTCTCTTTACACCTAGTAGCACCAATTATTGTTAAAAAAGAAAAAAAAAACAACCAGGAAAAAATGGGTTGTAACTCTGTTTGTTTGTTTGCTTGTTTTTATTCTTCTTGACATTAAGGTTTCTTTCTCTTCGGTACTAGTGAATTTCTTCTCTTAATTATCAAGGAAATCAGTAGAGGGCAGCGCTACACAGAAAACCACATGTTTTCAGCAATCTCAGTTTAACTTCTGCCCTGGCTGGGACAAACTGTTAGAACCTTGATTCCTCTGAGAAAAAAACCTCCGTGAAAAATTGGTATTTGCAAAGAGATAATTTCTTACAGCGGGGTCAGAACATCTGTGTACAGTGCATTGAGTTCCTTTGAAGCTGGTCTTACTTTTCCGTACTACACCAGAATCCTTTGTTTTAGTGTTAAACTACACCTTCTGAGTGTACTAAATGCAACTGCTGACCCACTTCGACAGCTGACTATAAGATAAATTGTAAAAGCCAATGACCCCCCTGAAGAGTTTCTTTGAGTACAA